>NW_024543075.1:10045000-10682500 GCF_018167655.1 Microtus oregoni
AAATTCAGTTCCCAGAACCTATGTTGGGCAGCTCGCAACTGCCTGTAACTCCAGCTTCAGGAGATTCAATGCCCTCTTACGGCCTCTGTGGGCACTCTTCTCCCACGTTCTTTCTAACACACACACAAACAATGCCATGGAAGAAAGAGAGCAAGAGGAAAACACAAGCACAGAGACACAACAAAATTCAGTGTGGGGTAGTCTGTGATCCTAGCGCTCAGCAGACTGAGATGGGAGAACGGCAGTAAATTAAAGGCTACAAACAAACTGGACAGAGTAATATGGACCTCTAGGGGGCCCTCTAAGAAAGGAGCAAATGCGGGAAAATCAGGTGTGAGCACAGTGAGTGAGAGAGTGGCTGTCCCTCCCTACAGTACAACGGTGACCATTGGAGGTGCGTGCCCAGCCATTTAGTAATGAGAATGCCTATAGAAACGGCATTCTCTTCCTTAAGAGATTTGTAACACGGTGGGGGGGGGGGTGGTTTCTAAGCTGAAGTGCTTGTCACTGACAGCTCAGACATGAACCGCTGTTCCTCTAGCTTCTCTGTTTGCAGGAGGCTTCGTGCGGTACATCGTTAGGGTAAAGAATACAAGTCATGCCAAAGAGATCTGGATAAGGTGAGTGGATTGCATGAATGTCAAACCTTGGTTTTGATGTTGTACAGTAGTTTTGCAAGACATTCCTGTCAGTAGGAACCAAATAAAGGGCATCCAGAATTCATTATATGCAACAGCTGTGTGGGACTCCATAACAGTCTCGGAATAAAGTTCACTCGGAACATAACTGCTCTGACAGCAAATAGGCGGCACAGGACAGAAGGTTGCTGGCAGAGCCCAGAGGAGGTCCTGGCTGGTGTGATACCTCAGTGCCCCTTAATGCCTCCCACAGGAAACTTCTCCTTCTGCCTATAACCCTTTTCCCTCCACCATCATCCGCTCTGCCTAGAGATGGCTCACCACTGACTTAACCTTTTTTGGCTTGTTTGTTTGCAGAGCCCAGGTGGTATGGGTTCACCGGGAATACTATGAGGCATGAGAGTTTGTCTGGCTGCTATGGCCTTCCACCATGCTGACAGAAGATCAGTAGGAAAGAGATCTGCACCCCTAGATTGACAGTCTTGTGTACAGAGCTGTCCTCAGGCTGCGCTTGCAAGGAAGTGGTCAAGTGGTCCAGGAAGAGAGCAGCGGGTGTGTGGAGCCTGTCGCTTCTCTCCACCAAAGATGGGGACTAGGCAGCACTTCTGCTGATGGGCTCACAAGGCTGGCCACACCTTTGAGACCTTGAGGGTCTCATCCGCAGAAAGTGTCTGAAGCGGGCCCATTCACACTGCTGGCGTTTCCGCTTCCCCCCCATGCACCAGCATTCTTCCTCACCACCACTCTGCCAGGTCCACTCCAGAACAGGCGGGTGGTCAATCAGGACGGACAAGGTGAGGTGCTATGAAGGAGATGAGCCTAGATCCATCTACAGAGATCTGCACAGGTGTCAGAAAGGAACTCCCAAATGATGAACACTAAAGGAGCAAGAAGGTGGGAAAGGATTCCGCCAAGAGGGCCTGGAATATGTGGCGGTTCAGGAGCTTACTTCACAGCAGAACAAGCCTGGAAGATTCCACAAGGACAAGGTGGCTGGTGGCCTGCAGTACCCCGAGTCAGTGTGGACTCTTCTCTCTCCTAGCCTTTAACACATTCAACCCCTCAGCACCGCCTCCACCTGCTCTGCCCCTGCACACCCCCCTCTTCATCCAGTACACACTTACTAAAGGCTACTGAGGTATAGTGGATCCGAGGATCAAATCACCTCCCCCCACCCCAAGTGTCACTGAGTGTCATCACCTGTGCTCTGCACAGAATGAGTCCTACACACGAGACCTTAGGGAGGTATCAGGGCGGGGCTGGTCACCAGAAAGAATAGAAGATGAGAGAACTGGAACTTCCAACCTACTTACTCCAACTGTGGGGGAGATTATGCTCAGACAAGCCTGGAGGAGACTGAGCTGCTGACAGGCTTCTGGAGAGGAGGCAGATAGTCTGAATGGCCACCCCTGCCCTCCTCTCTGTCCTGTGCACCCCTGCCCTCTCTGTCCCATGTCCCTCAGCCCCCTCTGTTCTGTGTACCTCTGCCCCCTCTGTCTTGTGCGCCTCTGCCCCCTTCTCTGTTCTGTGCACCCCTGCCCTCTCTGTCCTGTGCACCCCTGCCCTCTCTGTCCCATGTCCCCCAGCCCCCTTCTCTGTTCTGTGTACCTCTGCCTCCTCTGTCTTGTGTGCCCCTGCCCCCTTCTCTGTCCTGTGCACCTCTGCCCTCTCTGTCCTGTGCACCCCTGCCCCCTTTGTTCTGTGCACCCCTGCCCTCTGTCTTATGCACCCTGCCCTCTCTGTCCTGTGTACTCCACCCCCTCTCTATCCTGTGCACCCCTGCCCTCTCTGTCCTGTGCACCCCTGCCCTCCTCTCCATCCTGTACACCCCTGCCCTCTCTGTCCTGTGCACCCCTGCCCTCCTCTCCGTCCTGTGCACCCCTGCCCTCCTCTCCATCCTGTGCACCCCTGCCCTCCTCTCCGTCCTGTGCACCCCTGCCCTCCTCTCCGTCCTGTGCACCCCTGCCCTCCTCTCCGTCCTGTGCACCCCTGCCCTCCTCTCCGTCCTGTGCACCCCTGCCCTCCTCTCCGTCCTGTGCACCCCTGCCCTCCTCTCCGTCCTGTGCACCCCTGCCCTCCTCTCCGTCCTGTGCACCCCTGCCCTCCTCTCCGTCCTGTGCACCCCTGCCCTCCTCTCCGTCCTGTGCACCCCTGCCCTCCTCTCCGTCCTGTGCACCCCTGCCCTCCTCTCCGTCCTGTGCACCCCTGCCCTCCTCTCCGTCCTGTGCACCCCTGCCCTCCTCTTCGTCCTGTGCACCCCTGCCCTCCTCTCCATCCTGTGCACCATTGACCCCCTTTCTGTCCTGTGCACCATTGACCCCCTTTCTGTTCTGTGCACCCCTGCCCTCTTCTCCGTCCTGTGCACCCCTGCCCTCCTCTCCGTCCTGTGCACCCCTGCCCTCCTCTCCATCCTATGCACCATTGACCCCCTCTCTGTCCTGTGCATCCCTGCCCTCCTCTCCGTCCTGTGCACCCCTGTCCTCCTCTCTGTCCTGTGCACCCCTGCCTTCCTCTCCATCCTGTGCACCCCTGCCCTCCTCTCTGTCCTGTGCACCCCTGCCCTCTCTGTCCTGTGCAACTCTTCACATTGGTTTCTCAAGAGTTGCAATCTTTATAATAAACAGAACAGGAAATGTGAGTGTCTCCTGGAGTGCTGTGAGCTAGCTGGGCAAATTATGAACCTCAAGGCCAGGGTGAAGGAACTCTTATTACCAGCTGCTTCATCTAAAGCATAGGAGCCTGGACTCACAGCTGGATCTGGGGGATCCATGGCTGCATGCAGGTTGACAGTGCAGGATGGAACTGAACTGCAGAACATCCAGCAGGTGTCAGAGACCTGTTGATATGGGTCAGAGTGTGGAGAACAAAATAGGCTCTTGCAGAGCCACCCAGTGGAGGTCTGTGATACACGGCTGGGAACATCCCCTGGGGTTCTGGGCAAGCTCTTTGCTTCTATTCCTGATGTTGAGACTTAGACCAAGGGCAGCACCAGGCACTGGGCATCAGCAAAACAAGTTTGCTAGAGCTGTCTTGAAGAAGCAGCCTGCCTGTTCTGTGAGGGATGTCAGCATGACCCTTATCTGGTTATTCCCTTTCCTAGACCAGTCTTCGACCCAGGTTGAGATTCCCTGGCTACCCTGGGGACAGTGGACCATTTAGAAGGTGACAGCTAGAGCCCTGTGGGGGTGTTGGGGTAGTGATAATTGTGGATCTAAGTGAGACTGATTCACCTAGGTGTCAGGGTGGGGTTGGGAGTGGGGGCCTGAATCTGAGAACCTGAAGCTGTGGTTTTGTTAGAAACAAGCAAGACTTGGGAAGATGGTTCAGGCCATTTTCGTATTGGAATACTAATTAACTTCCAATTATTTCACAGGAAATGATCTTTTCATTTTCGTGATAATTGGGAGAGTAGAAAAATAAAACATTCTCTGCATACAGTCAGTAGATGGGAACATATTTTCATGAAGGTTTTGATGAACTAACAACAATCAAAAACCTTGCCTTGGGAATTTGAGATATACAAATAACAAATGCCATTTTACAATGGAAATCAAATTGTACGCAAATAATTGATTTTCTGGATGCCTGTGTCTAAGGGGGGGGGGGAGAAAACCCTTGGGAAATTAGGCCCACACCATGGAGTCTGTAACTTGATCTTCCATTGTGAGAAGGAGAGGGTACATGCCCAGACCTGCAGGGCAGAGTCATCCTGGGGTGCTTTGAATGAGAAATGCGCCCTTTCGTCTTAGGCATTTGGACACTTGGTCTCCAGTTGGTAGCACTGTTTGGGGGAGGTTTAGGTGGGTTATACTATTATTTTCACTGGCCAAAGCAGGCCATAGAGGCACATTTAAGATTTAATGATGAAATTACATACAAGAATATAAAATAAGATTTTACTACGCTATGACTTCAAATTAATCTTAGGATACTGTGTGGTAGTTATTGCATATTTGAATATGTACCTACTGTAAACTTTTCCTTGATAGTGAAAGAAAACTAAAACATACAGACATGAAAAAATGACACATCTTTATACCCTTTTATTTAAGGAACACCATTATGATTTTGAGGTATTGACTTATTTTCTTCTTGAAGATTATCTGTCTATATTTATCTACCTATCATCTATCCATTATCCTATCTCCTATCATTATTATTTATTACCTATCAATCTATCAAACAATCTAGCTAGTTATCAAGATATGCATCATCTTGCTGTTTCCCTCAGTTCATAAGGCAGAGGTCAAGTGCAGTAAGACTTGCTCTGGAAGTACTACGCAAGGGAGATGTGCCCCTAGGGAGTCTGTGAGTGTTCTGCGGGACTAGTGAGTCCTTAGAAATGGAATCTAAGAATTCGCATCCGCTTCTCACCAGGAAGCCTGCCAGCAGGTTTGGTGCAGCTTTGTAAAGGATATTCACCATATGGCAGTGTAATTTCAGGCCATTAGGGAGGTAGCTCCTAAGCAATAAATTTCCCTATTACACTCTCCCAATTAAGTTGCATCATAGTTTGCATGAGGAGGACTAAGGAGTTATTAGGAGAAATGCTGATGAGCGTCTATGATTAGCACTAATTAATAGCAAAGGATAGCTTAAGGTGCATGAGGGTGCCTCACAAGCTACTGCTATAGGAAGTCAACCAAGAAATGAGGAGCTAATGACTATGAAGGGCCATGATTGCTAGTGACCCAGGAGCATGGGATAGGATGCTGTGACCAGAACAGATGGGATTTCTCCAGGCTCAGACTCATGCTGTTTTCCAGATCAGTCCTAGTCAGAAACTTCCACGTAGAGACTGAAGTGGCTTCTGATAGCAACCAGAGAAGTCCCAATATAGAATTCTATTATAAATGTAGATACAAATGTCACCCTCCCCTTTCACCACTGGCCCTGTGACAGAAGAGACATGACAAAAGACATGACACTCACCACGACATCTGTCCTCATCTTCCCAAAGGTCTTGATAAGGTGGGCGTAATGGTAGTCTTCCATCTGCCGTAAAATAGCTGTCATGCAAGCCACAAAGTTCCCCTGCAGGTGGATTGGAAGGTAGAATTAGATAGAGGAAGGACAGTCCTCATAGAAGAACTGACATCAACTATTGGAGCTGGCTCTTCCACCATCAGGGAGGGCATGGGACCTGGGCAGAGCCCTAGTTCTGCTACATGGAGCTCAAGGCCAACCGGAAACAGCCTGGCTCATTCCTATCTCAGAAGTTTGTTTGTTTTAAGGGGGTACAGTGGATTTTTATTCTCTCTAACCATATTAATGATTAAATGTGGCTTGATGATGAGGTTGTCCAGGCTGGAAAAACAAACTTTAAATGTTCCCCCCCTTAATTAAATTCACAAAAATTAAAGACGAGATTGAGATCCCAGTCACTTAGGAAGTCAGTCATCAATATTATTAGACAAATGTGGACACAGGTCCTCTTCTTGAGCCAGGGCAAAGAGAGGCATTTTATTTTTCAAACTCTGCTTGTGTCCTCCTTGGCCACTTCAGAGACAATCACTACCAGACAACCTCACTGTGAGTTTTGCCCCTCGGGAAGAGTCAGAGAAGAAAGACGGTCTCCCTGGAATGTCCAGTGGGAGGGATGGGTATTCTTCACACCATACAGAGCTGGGTAGAGATGAAGATGAGGAAGGAAACAGAAACCACCAAACAAAAGCAGAGGTGGAGAGAGCAAAGGACCAACATGATTGGCCAAGGAGTCTGGTCAGTGTGCAGCTGTAGGTGTGCGCGCACACACACCTGTGTGTAACATGAATGAAACATGCTATGGGGAGAGACTCTGGGGCTGAGCGGTCTTGTTGTCATAAACAGTTTCTCACTCGCAGGCCGGGGACTGGCATCACAGAGCCTTTCCCACTTTTAAATATATACCCGTAAGTTAATGACATCTAAAGCCACACAGGATTTACACTAACTCCCATTAAATTGCATGAGTCTGGTAGAATAATGAGAAGTGTATTGTTTGATATACATCCCTATTTCTTCCTTAGTAAATGAGCTCCCAAATTGCATTCTTTTCACTAATTCCACTTTTCCAACAAATATATTTGAATGCCTAAATGTCTTTTATATTAATTTGGAACATGCACTCCACAGTGCATGTTAGAGTCCAATACATTTTCTATCTCTGGTATACACAGAGGCTTCCAAATGAGTCCTCAAAGGACACATTTTGCAAATTGAACAAATACAATAATGATGATATGGTATCTTCCATTTGCCCAGAAATGTAAATTATTTGTGAATAATGGTAATTGCTGAGATTTAGATTCCAAGTTGGTGGTGTTCTGGGAAAGAGCTAAATAATGCTTGTTTTGCATTGGTAGGGCACTTATTTATGAATGGGAACTTTTCAAAGACATAAATATTTGGCACCCCAATGGGCTCAAAAGAAGCTGCCTGTGCACCTCACCTTTTTCTAAGGAGATTCCATATCTGGAGAACCTATCACTGTCAGCTTGCTCACTAACCAAGCTCCAAAGCCAAATTCCCACTCAATCACAGGTAGACTTGCTGCCTGTTCCATTTCTTGGGCAGTTAAACGGAGATTTGGAGACCATATACCTTTAGGAGTAGGTGGGAAAGCCAGGTGTAAAGCCAGCACTCCGGGGCTGGAGTGCAAGTCCTTGGCTGCTGAAAACCAACATGAATTAAGATTCACTGGGTCCCATTCTTATGGTTAGCAAAGAGGAGAAGGAAGGGCCCTCAAATTCTACTCTAATGCAGCTGTCTGGAAGCCGTTATCTACCTTGGCGGAAGTAGGGCCTCTAGAAAACATCTATAAAGGTGCACCTAGCACACACTTAAATGAATGGTACCAGTCAAGACAGCTGAGCAACGAGGCTTACACTTCAGAATCACCAAAGCCATTGAGTCAGGGATTTAGAACCAGAAGGGTGACATTCACATGCCTGATGTAAAATATCTAACTTCAAGAAGACAGAAAAGAAAGACTATTGAGGGGGCTTGAGAAGGGCTCTGGTTCCCTGAGAAGAGCCTGCACACCTGGTTCAGGCCAGAGGTAGAAGGAATAGATTGCCGGATAATGCTTAAAGCTCACACTAAGCAAAGAAAAAGGTGGGGGAGGGCCCCGAAACCGAGAAGACAGTGGTGTCCACAAGGCAAGTCCTGGGAAGATGCAAATGGCCCGCCTGGAGTCTTCTAACTGGATGAGAACATCTTGAAGAATGCAGCCAAGCACCCCTTAGTTAATGACACTGGGGGCTAATTAAAGCAGACCCTGCAAGGGCAGGAAGAGGGCTACCCCTATGAGTTAGCAGAGTGCTGCCTGGCAGCCTATGTGCCCCCTTTACTTAACCTAAGGAAATGGGCCAAAAGCAATTTGTACCGTTCAGCCGCTCCTCTCTTAGAGAAAGCAAATTTTGCTTGCTCAGCACAATTGTAAGTTGGAACATGGGACTCCACTCGCAGAGGGGAAACATACATGCTACAATTCCCGGACAAACCCCCTCTTCCATCGCTGCCTTTTGTGAATGGAGCCCCACCCAAGGGATACTAGTACATTTGTGGGGCAAGTATTGCTCACACTCTGGAGCGTCACGTCTCACCTGAACCCAGGGCTCGTATTTGTCTAGAAGAACAGATGGAGTGGTTTTTGTGAAAAGGGTATTTGAAGTCAGCCATATACTAGGAACAAAACTAGAAAGACCTGTAAAAATAAAGGGTAGGGGTTTCTCATTCTATAGACAATAAAGAAAACATTTTAGGGGTCATCTGAGGGTTACACTTTTAAACAGTGTGGCAGGTTTTTTGTACAGAGCTGGCCCTTGGAACTGGAGTTTGGCGATTGGGCTCAAATACATTTTAGTCACGGACTAAAAATAACTATCAGAATAAAAATAAGAGATATTCCCATAATGTCAAAGTAAGGGCTGAAGAAGTCAACTGTACTTAAAAACCAGGACACTCACTACCTCAGAAACAACAACAACAAAAAATGTGAACCTCATTAGTAATCAAGATGAAAATGATACATCGTTATTCGCTGGCAGAACAGCAAGGCAGGATTTAAATGGTGAGCGTGAGGATACCGAGGATGAGGGCTCTTACACACAGTTGGTGCGAGCGCAAATTGCTATAACCTTTTTAAAAAGCAATTTGGCGAGAGGTTTGAAAAGTCTTGGAAGGAAAATACTCGTCCCCTGAGTATTGCTCCTTCTAACGACCCACCTGCAAAGGTGATTCAGGAAAGGAAATTTTACTTCCAACAGTGTCCCTTGCATCTCTGAGAAAAACGTCTAAGCACCCAGAGCAAGAGATGGTGAAAGTCATATATTTTGTGGGGTGAAAGATAAGAGGCAGGATGGCACTTCCATTAGAATCTCAGGTAAATGACAAGACCAAATTCTCCAAGCGTTGTCTTGGAAATATCCCATGGGCCTTGGAGAGGCCAGGAGAGCCCTGCTTGCACACAGTCCATATCGATGGACTGTCTGGGCTGTATCCATTAATTCATGCAGTCCTTTCTCAAGGTTAAGTTGGAATATTGCACAATCTCTGAATATTAGCCCCAGTAACACAAGAAGAGATAGTTGAGAAACAAAAATAAGAGATTTTACACACACAATTTCACAGTATAAGGAATAGGACAAGGTAAAAAAGAGAACTGCCTAGAAGAAAAAGGACTCTAGGCTGTCGTCAGGGAGCGCACGTTATTTTTATAAGTAGCATGTATTCGGGACTTTAAAAGGTGGTCTTGAAAGACAGAGATGTCACTGGTGAGAAAGGAAAGATGCATCTGAGAGGAGGGATCACCTCTTCCTGCCTTAGTCCTTACTTCCTGCTCATATCTTCACCCTAACAAGAGTCTCCTACTCAGGAAGACATAACAACTGCCTTACGCCACTTTCTGACCCCAAAGCGATCACCACATCCTCCACTAACACCGTACTACTCACCCCAAAACTAGCTTCTGCGGCCGTTTTAAATCCCATTGTATCCTCAGTGCACTGGCAAGGGGGATGGCGTATGGAGCGGTGGGGCACACAGGCAGTATGGGCACAGGAGGACCAGAAGCCAGGTGAGCCCAAGGGCAGATCAAACCAAAGTCAAGGACTGAAGATGGGTAAAATGAAAATATAGGCAGAACCAAGAACAGGCAGATATGGGCCGCCCTGGTGAGGTGTAGGGGAAGTTGGGGTCAGGAAGCTTCAATATAAGATGCTGCAACAGGGCAGAGCAGTGATGGGAAGGGGCTAGGTACAGCAGACACAAAGACAGCCAGTCCTGACACTGTGCCCTTGCAGCTGTGCCCATTTAAGGGTTAAGGCTTAAGGACAAGTACATGGATTAGAAGGAAAATCCCCAAGGGACTCGCTTTGTATACCTGACTGGCTTTGAACTCACTGAGATCGGCCTGCCCTCTGCTTCCCAAGTGCCTCTTGAAAAACCAAAGATCAACCAAACCAAACAACCAACCAAAGAAAATCCCAAGCGTCTTGACTCCCGTGACTGGTGAAGGGAGTTTGGTGGTTCTATCAGCTGGGTGTGAGCTGATTCATGGGCCCTGGAGCTCCCACCTCACACGTGTTGTGTGTCTGCTGTCTGTGTTCGGGGCATAGGCAGAATGTGAACCCTTGGACTAAGCTCCAAAAATTCCATGAGCGGTTCAAGCAGCTCCAGATCAGAGAAGCTGCTGGAAGCAAAGACAGGCTAGTTCTGGTGAGTTGAATCTAAGAGGATACTTAATGACTCTTAGCAGGGTCCTGGTTTAAAGAAAAAAAAAAAAAAAGCAAAAGCAATATACTGGTATATTACTTGTTTTTTTTTTGTTTTTTTTTTTTTTTTTTAAATAAGCTTGCCTGAAGATCAGTACAAAGCAGCCAGGCTAGTCAGCCATTCAGACCTTTAATTCAGGCCAGTGATGGCTCACACCTTTAATCCCAGCAGCTACACTAGCTAGCCATAGAGGCCGGGTGGTAGTGGTGGTGCATGCCTTTAATCCCAGTCCTAGAGAGGAATATAAAAATGGAAGGAGACAGGTCTCAAGCGAGTCTCAATCCGAGGATTCGAGGAGGCAGGATTGCCCATTTTCGGTCTGAGGCAGAGCTAAGAGCCAGTGGCTGGCTGCTTTGCGTCTCTGATCTTCAGGTTGAACCCTAATATCTGTCTCTGGGATTTTATTATTCATGCTACAAAGCAACATGTTTTTACCAAGACAGTGAGTTGAAAAAGAAAACCCCATTTAAAGACTTAAATCTTATTGGATACTGAGCATGGCCCTTCCCCCAAAACACAAGTCAGAGTTAGACAGCTGTCATCAGTGGCATTCAAAACATCTGCTGTGAGACAGCCCTGGGGAAGGACTGCAATCGAGGTGGGAAGATGTGTGACCCAAGGGATTCAGAATGACTCACACTTTGAGGAAGAGTCAAACTGAAGAATCAATAAGCAAAGCAGCAATAGGAGAAGAGCATAGAGGAAAGGGATGTGCCTGGGAGTTGTGCCCTCCACTGAGACATCAAAGGCAGCTCAAAATGAGGCCATATGGGTAAGGTCTGGGTACTGAGACGCTAAGCAAATATGGTGCACAAAGGCTTTCTGTTTTTGAGATGAAAAGTCAAGGGTGGAATGTTTATATGCTCTGGTTCCTAACGAGAAGTTACAAAACGAGAAAAATAGAAAGTCAAGAGTGCAAAGAAAAATCTCAAAATGTTATAAACTAGCCCAAAGACTCCTCAGAGTCTACACAGAGATGACATTTGCCAAAACATACATGGGAATCCCAATTAACATGATGAAAGGACGGATCTACCCCTGCTGCCTCTCATCATGCTGACAAAGAACATGTTTTAGAAGCGCAGACCATCTGAGCATGGTAGTGTACACCTTGGATGCCAGCACTAGGGAGGCAGAGACAGGCTGATTTCCATCATAGAGAGTCCCATGACAGCCAGGACTATGCAAAGAGACCCTGTCTCAAAAACCAACATCAACAATATGGAGTACCAAGGCTCAGGAAAGAGAGAAGCAATGCAGGAGAAGAGAATTCTCGAAGCTGGAAAAAGAATGATTGGTGGTGACCAGGGACCTGAAGGCAGGAAGGTGGAAACATGCGCACTGACTCCTCTGAATCTCAGAAAGACTTAGAAACCAGAGGTACCAGGAACTCAAACTAAGGCATAAGTTAGAAGACGGCCGGGCTACAGAAGGGAAACCTTGTCAGAAGGAGGAGGAAGCAGAGGGAGTTAGGAGGAGGAAAAATAGAAAGAAAGAATTGAGAGAGGATACATTCCACATCATGATGTCTGTATTCAACAACATATGGTTAATTTTCACTCATTTAATTTCCAAAATATCATAATTTCCTTATTTTATGAAGAATCAAAGTGAAGACTATAAAAAGGCATGGAATAAAACTGAAAACAGCATGGTTGATAAACTACATTAATGCCATCTATTAGGGATTTTAAACGACTAGCAACAAAATTAAATATTAAATTTAAATAGTGTGCTTGGTTGAATTCATAAAGTATTAGTATCTCATTTCATTCCAGACACTCTGAGGAAAGAAATCTAATTTTAAAAACAAAATCAATTTCAATTTTACAGGGGCAGTAATTATGGAAAGATGTTTAAAGGACATATACCAGAGGGTATATTTGGATATGAAGTTACCTGAAACAATTATTTGCTGCTTATTGAATGTAATAATTTAAACACCTATTCACATTTGTTATAGATAATAAAGTATAAAAAGCACAAAAACTCTATTTGATGGCATGTGGTGGTCTGAGAGAGAAATGTCCCCATAGGCTCATGTATTTGAACACTGAGTCCCCAGCAGGGGGCACTCCTTTTGGCAGTTAAAGGACCTCTAACCTCTCTAGGAGGAAGTATGCCACTAGGGGTGGACTTTGAGTTTATAGCATCACCCCACTACCCCACTTCCAGTTTACGCCCTCTGCTTCCTTCCTGTAGACTGAGATATCATTTCTCATGATTCTCCCTCTGGCACTGTAAGCCCAAATATTCTCTTTCTTCCATAATTTGCTTTTGTTCATGGTGTTTTATCGCAGCAATAAAAGGCTACTGATACATGGTGCAATGAAGGTTATATACTATGCATGCAACTTCTTAATAAAGTTCATTTGATGTCAACACTAGAAAGATAGTAAAGCAGAGATTTTATATCTTATTTTTATAAACTCAATAAATCAGGTGATATTAGAGCCCGAGAGAGCTCAGGATTTCCCGGGTCCTAGGACATGATAGACAGTATCAGTGAACACAAAGTAACAGGCACAAGAGTAACAGAGCCGTAATAAACCGCTGGCACATGGGGAAATCAATGTCCACACATTTCTATCACTAATTTCTGTACATAAAGGGCTCTATTACCATCACAGTTACAGATAAAACTGGAAACAGGCAAAACTGACGTATAGATCATAAGAATACACTGTCTTCAGTTTTGCTCACATTGGCTGAATGAAATATCACATACTAAGTGTTAGAAAGACAGCTAATGAGGGTCAGCAAATGGCTCCGAAGGTAAAGGCACTTGCTGCCTAGCACGACGACCTGAGTGTGACCCACAGGACTCACGTGGCGGGAGAAAAGAACTGACTACTACAGTTATCCTTGCACACACGCGTGTGCGCACATACACACACACACACCAGTTACATACTGAGAAAAGAGTATTACCTGGCAGGGTAATTGCTTTTTGACAATTTTTTTTCCTTTTTGTACCATGACCCAAATGAGGTTTGTAAGCACACTGGGGCTAGAAGCTCATTTGGCTTTTATTCTGACTGTGTGCTTCATCTCTGGAGGAAGTACAGCTTCTCAACCTGATGTGACTGCTTAATTCACTGTAATTGCAAAGGTGGCTAAGCACAGGAGAAAAGGCTCAGCCACGATTGTCATCAAGCTTCAGGAGTGTACAGGAGCATTTTTGTCAACAACATTACTACTGGGTTGGGGGACAGAACTAAAAGATTTGGGTCAACATTTTATAAAGAGTTGGGGATATTTGTGGAAGTTTCCTAGTAGGCTTGCCACTTGGGTAGGCAAAAACCTTACCAGTGGGTAGATGCTTTGAAATCTGATCTTTTACATACTAGAAAGTAGATGGTGTAGGGCAATTCTTATGGAATTCTTATTAGTATATCATTATGGAGACAGAGATGATTGTGGTTCAATTCACAGCAGATCAGTCAGTCAACAGCTTGTTGGACTGAAACCATGGAAGATAGCAAAGGGGGTTGACAATAAAACTCTTGAGTATTAATTTTATTTGTTACCAATGTGAGCAGGGTGGTGGTGGCGTGCACCTTTAACTGCCTGGTCTACAGAGTGAATTCCAGGA
The DNA here is from genome assembly GCF_018167655.1 of Microtus oregoni. Classification (NCBI taxonomy): domain Eukaryota; kingdom Metazoa; phylum Chordata; class Mammalia; order Rodentia; family Cricetidae; genus Microtus; species Microtus oregoni. The sequence continues at coordinate 10,058,990 of NW_024543075.1, forward strand.
TAGGCTCCAAAGCTACAGAGAGAAACTCTGTCTGGGGAAAACACACACACACACACACACACACACACACACAACATAAAACAAAAGAAAAATCACCACTGTGGTGGAGTGTGACTGTGGGACCTGAGAACAATGTGCGTGGGAAGCAAGTATGTAAAGGATAAGTAGGAAAGCAGACACAGGCTCAGGCCCAGCATTCCCGTCTATCCACCCTCTGCTGAGCTCTGAGGATCTAAAGGCCTCTGAGATCCTGAGGCCAAGACTTTACGGTGATGTGCAGTAAGCAACTGGGAGGAGGTAAGGCTGCAACACAATGGCAGAGCAGACTCAGCTGCCACTCTTAATAGTCATTCATCTTCATTCATCTAGTGTTCAGTGTAGAGAGCATTGAATTCCCGCAGGAGGCCAGTGAAGAAGCGAAAAGGACTACTGCCTAGGATGGAGTCACATACTAAGTCTCAGAGACACTCCAAATACCTGTTTCCTTGTATCTAACCAACTGGGGCACAATCATACAGTGGAATACAACTTAGCAATTATAGACAAACAAACAAACAAAAACCTGATAACAACAAACAAATGAGTTGCAAACACTATGCTAAGTCAAAGAAGCCAGATTTGAAGGTTGACATTCTGTGTGCATCTTTCTTCAGAAGGGAAAGTAAGTGACAAGGGGAGGTGTTGATGGATGCTATAAAGTAGTTCCACACTAGCTCAGAACTGAGTATAATAAAGGGCTCTTTATTTAGCGGTAGATTCACAGATCACAGTCCTCTGAATGAGCAGGGAATGGGAACTGAATCCAGAGAGGGAGGGAGGGAGGGAGGGAGGGAGGGAGAGAGAGAGAGAGAGAGAGAGAAGGAGGAAGATGGAGAAGGAGGAGATGGAGAGGGAGAGAGAGAAACAGGATATGAGGATGTTTTGAGGGGCCTAGAAATATGATGTCTTGTATTTAGTTATAAAAGTGTACATATCATACAGTCTACATTTGTAGACTGTATACAGCCAGAGGGGGAGGGGAGAGAGACTAATACCAATTCCGTATAAGCTATCACAATACTGGTTGCTTCAGAAATTATTCATACACAGAAACACCACTAGTATTAACTTAATACTTTATATATCAGAGCTGTCCAGTGGGGCTGTTGCTCACTACTGCAACTTGAGGCACTTGTTTTTCACATTTTTCTCCAGTCTTTCTGCCAATTTACCCTTTCGATGAAGGAAAGGGAAAGGAAGGGAAGGGAAGGAAAGGGAAGGGAAGGAAAGGGAAGGGAAGGAAAGAGAAGGAAGGTGATAAGAAAGAGAAAATGGCCTTGAGGCATCACAGTGGCATGTTTAACTCAAAAAAGGAAGTATTTTTCCACATGTATGTGTGTATCATGTGTGTGCACATATATATCGACATATATATTGAGTACATACACATGTTCATCTGTGTGCGTATCTATGTGGCAACCAGAGGTTGACATTTGGTATCTTACTAGATCGATCTATCTATCTATCTATCTATCTATCTATCTATCTATCTATCTATCTATTCTATCTATCATCTTCTATATACCTATTTACTTATATAAGGGCTGGATCTCTCCTTGAGCCCAGAGCTCCCTTGCTCTAGTATGGCTAGCTTGCTATGGATGACTGTCTTCACCCTCAGTGTTCTGGGATTACAGCCAAGTGCTCACATCCACTCAGCTTTTTCTTGGTTCTGGAGATTTGAACTCAGGTCCGTCTGCTTGCCAACCTAACTAAGCCTTCTCCCCACCCATCCTCAAGCCAACTTTGCCCGGTAAATAAACTTCAAAACCATATATTTTACTTTGAAACAAATGCCATTGGGATTCAAATTGGACTTCCATCTAATTGTGAGATGAATTGAGGAGGCTTACAAAACAGCTCTCCCATTTAAATACACAAACCAAATAGTCCCAATCTATTTTTATGCCATTGGGGACTATTTCATAGATGCTATTGTAGGGATCTTCAAAAGATCTTACTACTTTCATATGCAAAAGGGTAAAGTGGTTTTTTTTGTTGTTGTTTTGTTTTTGCAATAAGTTTTCACGCTCTCGTTCTATATATTTGGGGACACTGTTCCATTGGGTGGGTATATTTGAATATTTTATGATACAACTTAATGGAATTCTCTTATGACTGTCAAAGTTTTTGCTCTTTCTCTGGGGAGTCTTTACATAAAATAAGGTGGAGGCTGTAAACACCTTGGTGTTGTCCTTCCACATCTCAGGGCGCCTTCTGTTTCTAGCCTCACTCCAGGCCAGCACCTGTCAGGACAACTTCAAGCTCCAGTAGCAGCAAGGCCTTTGTGTTCCCAGCAGTTTTATGTGCTCATCACTTTGAAGGTTTATTTCTCTTTGTGTGTGCACGCAAATGTGTGGCATGTGCGTGCAGGTGCCTGTGAAGGCTGGAGGAGGGTGGGGGATGCTCTGGAGCTAATGTTACATACAGGCAGTTCTGAGTCCCTTGATGTAGGTGCTGGGAAATGACTGGGGTCCTCTAAAGGAGAGGTGTGCTCCATTAATCGAGGATCCATCTTCATAACACCATAGTGATTTTAATGGTCATGCCTGTGGGGACTAATTTTTTAACGACTACTTTAAAAAGTGGTTAAAGAAAGAATGGATTTATCATGTTCAGCAAGTATTTATCAGCTAGGGACCAGTTATAATTAAACACAGCAGGCCAAACAAACATGGCCAAGGATATTACTACAAAATAAGAATTTTACTATGGAAGAATAATGAATTAACAGTAAAAGTGAGCACCGAGACATATGGTTGGTCCAGTACAGTGGATCCCCAGCAAGAGGATGTTCACTTTGAAACCATGCACTGGCTCAAAAACCAAAGGAAGTACACTGTGAGGACACCTCCAAGTTTGCACTAACATTGTAAAGATAAGACATCAAGGCCGAACGCAGGAAATCAGCATCACTTCGTCATTCACAGGCTGCCTACGGAGCCCAGGTTCTACCATGAAAACCTCACAGTCCTCTCAGAAGGCTCAGGGCTTATTGGCAGCTGAATCTAGGCGTCATTTTCAGTTGTCAGAGCTGACATTAATCAGCATCCTAAGAAGACCATCTGGCACCTGCAGCAAGTGAGTACCATGTACTTGGTGAGTAAAGACTGTAGACGGTTCATGGTATGTTTTATCCCGAAAGAGGGTCTCTCGGGCATCCAGTCATTGAGTAAAATTCTCCAGGGTGTATCTGTCTAGGTATGGTCTCGCCATTTTGTACAGCTCCTCCATTTTGACTGAACATTCTTAAAAGGAAAGCAGTTTGGTTCTTATAACCACACTGACTCATATTCCTCGATCTGTGCCTTCCCCACCCTCACAGCTGATTCAGACATTCTGACTGCAAGCACCTACTATGGATCCATCACATGGCAAAGAACCTCCTCCATGTCTCTGAAACATATAAAAAGAGACCCAGACTTGGCCACATGGTCCTAAATTCTCCTCAGAACGTCTGCCCCCCCCCACACCCCGCGCTGTCTATGGTATTAATAATGTCTAATAAATCTCTTCAAAGGCAATCAGCCTTGGTGTCTTCCATGAACCCTAAAATCCTATCCTCTTGGTATCAATCTAAATACACAGCTGCTGCTGTGGTGTTCCATAGCCGCTATTCAGATTTCTAATTTCCACTTTATTATTTCTTACCCAGACACAAAAAAGATATGAGAGGAGAAGATCCTACCCATCTCATTGAGCTTTACAGCAGCTCCCGTAACCGAGACGGCCAGGATCGATCGTGATGCCAACCGTCATAATGTTAATTACAAAATAAAAATGCTGCTGTATTGAGATTATTCTCCTCGAACAAAATACCTATATTTTATAGAATTTCTTTTTTTTTAGTTATGAAAAGCCACAGACATTTCAATCATTCATTCCACACATAAAACAATGAAGGTATCATAATAACAACAAGAATCCGAGAAATTGATTTCCCCTTGCGCGGATCCCAAACTTCAACCTCAAGTTCCGTGGCCAGATGCAAACTGGAAGTCACGTTGGGACAGATGCTCAGCCAAGATTTTTTTTATTCCTTATTAATTTCGTTCAGACGAGATCTTAACAGCACGCAGAGGAAGGTAAACCCACAAAGAGGCACAATAATGACTAATTTTAATTACTTTCCAGAATCTCTACTTGTTTGCGAAATTGACTATGTTTCTCACAAGCTAATTATCTAGCGACATAGTTAAAAGTTTCCAAAATGGAATATGCCCCATTCCTGTCTAGCAGGAAGTTGCAGCTAATGGGAGGAAGGCCGTTTGCACTGAATTTCAATGGGCTACTCCAGTGTCCAGAAGGAGCAAGATCCAGACATCCAGGGTGATCAGTCAGGAAGAAACATGGTTATTAGGTGGCATTTCTTTAAAGGAATTACATATCCCAAATGCTGCCCAGGGAAAAATCTCCCATGTTTAGGTAAAACTATTATCATAAGTCAAAAAGAGAAACAGGGTTTGGGAGATGGCTCAGCTGGTAAAGTGCTTGCTGGGGACTGAGTTCAATCCTTTAAATGCAACTTAAAAACAAACAAACAAGCAAACAAACAAAACCCCAAAACAAAACAACTACTAAAAAAATAGAGCATAATCCATAAGAGGATGGCTGAGACATGCTGACCAGTCAGCCTAGCCACACTGGTGAGCGGCAGGTTAAAAAAAAGGAATAAGGGACCCCATGTCACAAATCAAGGTGAAGAGTCGTTGAGGAAGACACCCAAGGTTAACTGCTCTCTATATGCAAACATGAACACATCCAGGCATATGCTGAGAGAGAGAGAGAGAGAGAGAGAGAGAGAGAGAGAGCTGTGAAGCCTCCCAGTTGTTCCAGCCCTTTCTGTTGTCTCCTACAACTCAACCTCCTTCCAACCATTATTCCAACCACATTGTCAAATCACATTGTCCTTGCATTTAACACCTGTACTCTTGACAATTAGGTTACTGCCCAAGACATCATCAGGCTAACCTCTTCCCTCTTAGCCTGCAAAATTGGGTACCAGAACCTCCTCTGCAAGAACTTTCCCTGTTGGCTTCTAACTCAAAGTGGGAGATATGTCTGGTCCCAGTACACTTGGAGCCCTTTCCACCCCCCATCTCCATGTAGGGGTCACACCCATGCTAGCTCCATCTGGAACACCATCCATTGTCCCTGCTTATAAGGATGCTTACTCTCCAAGGAAAGGCCCCAGAATATGGCAGTTCCTGAGGGGACTCTGCCACTGGGCTAGGGGATGTGCTGGCAGGACAGAAAGGAAGAAGGCCTGGTGTGCACAGCTGGGATGGAATTCTGCTCACTCTGACTAAGACTCTAAGGCAAGGAACAAGCCTGTCAAGAATGGAAGAAATATAGCATCATGACCGGACCCTTGAAAGATCTCAAACCTGTAATTAAATGGAATGTTCTACCATTCCTGCACCGAAGGACTTTTCACCATTTTTTAAAAAATTCTTAAAAAAATTTTAAATATACATATTTTCCTTCACTAATATACTGAATACACATTTTCAAACTATCTATGAGAGGGGGTTATAGGGAAGATATTTAAATATTAGGAAATCACTTTCAATTCAGCCTACCCCATCCCTAAAGACACCTCTCTCTCCTACCCCATCCCTTAAAGACACCTCTCTCTCCAGACCATGTTGCCCTGAGCAACACTGCCTGAAAACTTGGAAGCACATTTCTGGGTGCTTGATCAAAGACTCCATCAACAGGAACAATTCAGTGTGCCAGCTATTAAACCAAGTACAGTTTAACCAAGATATCGCAGATCCAAACACTGAAAGCTGAAACACTCCTTTTTGGTAGATATAATACAAGGCTCAGACACAGGGAATGAAATGCCATGCTTAACACCTAGAAGAATTAATCCCATTAAAATGTTTATGCAAGCCTAAGTGATCTGTGGGCTCAAGGGCAAGCCCTGTCAAAAACCCAAGGTCAGTTGTTACAGATATGCAAAACAACAACAACAACAACAACAACAACAAACATTTGCATGATACCACAAACAGATCTTGAATAATCAATGTAATCTTGAGCAAAAGGAGCAAAACTAGACGTAACATATAACTAGATGTCAAAATATAAAGCAAAACTATAGTAATCAAAACAGCATGGCACAGGCACAAAATCAGATACATCCAACAAGGAATAGAGTTGAAGAGAATTCAAGGGACAATTTTTTTTTGAGATTGTAATTTAATTATGTTCTCCCTTCCCTTACTGCCCTCTGAACTCTCCCACATATTCCTCCCCTTTCTCCTTCAAATTCATAGCCTCTTCTTTGCATTTATTGTTATTGTATGCATATATGTATTTGCATATACATATAAATTCCTAAATATAAGCTAATGAGTTCATATAATGTTTTACATATTTTCAGAGCTGACTGTTGGCCCCTGAACTGCCAGTTGGTATGTTCTTCCCTGGGGAAGACCAATTCTCCCTTTCCCAGCTTTTCTCAGTTGCCTGCAGTTCCTTTTGTAGGACTGAGGTCTAGTGGGCTTTTCCCATCTAGTTTGGCAAGTGACTTTTGATAATGATGTCTAGAATACTCAGGGGAAAGTACTGTCTATTTAATAACCAGTGTTGAGATTTTTAGAACCTTATACCATAGGCAAAAGTGAACTCAAAGTATAGTAAAAACCTTGGCTTGATGGATGGCACACATGCATAATCCAATCAAGAGAACTCAGGTGACAGAGGTAGAATAATCACTGTAGGTACTAGGCCAGCCTAGGCTATATGACAGAGTCCCTGCCTCAAAAATCCAAAAACTTACTAAAGGCTTGGTAGCAAAACAAACAGTTACCATAATGAAACCATTTTGTTAAGACAAGAAATGTTTGGAGCCATCATTTGGATAAAACTCTACTAATCCAAAATGTTTAAGGAACTCAAACAATACCAAGGAAACAAATGACCTAATTATATTTTGTGAGCAGACACTTATACAGACATGCAGGTGTATGAAAAATGCTCCGCTTACAAGTGGATGGGAAAATGCAAATCAAAAGCAGAGAAAGGTGCGGTACATGAGTGTGGCTGGCTTAACTGGTTCGAGGAGAGAACAGGAGGAATGCAGGCTGATGTGCAGGAAAGAGAGCCCCGACACACAGTGGGGAGAACGAAAACTAGTACAGTCATTGTGGGAAACCAAGCTTTCTTAGAACAGGAAGAAAATAAGATAAAGAGGTTCCACTATTAGGCACAAACTAGAAGGAAATGAGATTGCAGTCCTCCACTTTACTTTCTGAGACAGGATCTTTCACCAAACCTGGAAATTCTTGATCAGCTAAGCTGGCTGGAAAATAACTTCCAAGGATCTACCTGTTACTGTTACCCCTTTCACTGGCTGCTATATCCAGCTAGCATGTGGATGCTGGGTTCCCAACGCAGGTCTTGAGGATGATGAGGCGGGCTCATGACGACTGAGCTCTCACCTCTCACCTCAGCCCTAGTGCTTGCCAGTGTGTTCAGTTTTCCTCAGAGTAACAATATCTGGTCTCACTGCAGGGAGTCTAGTCCAATGGATAGGGAAGTTCTTCTACAACATTCCAAGTGCAGAAATGAGGGGTTATTTCAGTGTGGACAGCACAGTGTTTGGCTCCTAGAAATTCCTTCAAAAAGAAGGCAGGAACAGTTGAAATGAATCTTACTGTCAACTTGGGTTTGGAAACACCTAAGCAAAACACTTCAGGAGTATCTGTGAAGATGTCTCTGCAGAGGTTTGTTTAGCGAAGACAAGAGACCCACCCGAAATGTAGGCAGCAGCACTTTCTTGTGGGCTGAGGTCCCAGACTGATAAAAAGACAACCAACTGAGCACCAGAGTTCATCTCTCTCTGCTTCCTGACTACAGATACAATGTGTACAATGGCCCAAGCTCCTGCACTATGATTTTTCTGCCAATATGGACAGTTCCTGGCAACCATGAGCTTAAATAACACACTCCTCCTGAAGGTACTTTCATCAATGATTTAAAAAAAAAAGTAGCAGTGAGGAAGGGAGGATTTGAGGACCAGCTCACTCCCATCTTGCCTGCATCTCCTGCCTGGCCAGACAGAGCTCAGGACATAGCGAGGTTTTGGAATGGAGACTTGGGGTAACCTAGTGTCCAGATACACTGTGTAGAGATGTACAGATGTAAACAAAGTCAGACCTTGCCACTACAATCCCCACCCACCTCAATGCCACAGGAGTCCCCATTTGTGGATCAGAAGAGAGGGTATCACAATGAACCCTCAGGAGTAGGCATGGTGAAACCAAGTAAAGATCTAGAAAGAGAGGGTAGGTTCCACACACAGGCGTACCATTCAGAACAAGACCCAAAGCTGCAGGGTGGGCTGAATGAGCCAAAGGTGACCACATGGGGACCATTCACACATCCACTGAGACCCACTATGCTCTTCGGCATTTACTGCATTTTAAGCGCTGTGCCGAGGCATGGAATTATATACTCCACTGTGTCCCTGCGTCTGCATCTACTGAGAAATGATCTTTAAAAGGAAACGATATGCAAGGTCACAATGGGGGCATAATGGGGATGTATGGGGGAATGTGATGGGTACCTAGCCAGGTGGAGATGGGCGTGGGATGGAAGAACGTCAGCCCCACAGAAGCGCAGCTGTGTAATCATAATGCTAAGATCCCAAGAGCTGGTGCTCAACAGTGCTGGGAAAAGGGGAGGGATACACAGCCTGGAGAGGCAGGATGTGACCCAACAGCAGAGAAGGGGACCTGGGCTCATGGTGTCCAGAAACCAAGTAACTGGCTGGCAGTTCTTTGGCATAAGCTGATCTTCTTCTGGTTGACCCTTTATCACAAGCCAAGAAATCTTAGAAAGCAGGGCTGGGCGTGGGCAAAGCACTATTCGATTTTAGTTGACTACAGTTGGCCTCCATCTTATGCATAGTCTGCTACTGGCAGACACCGTAGTTCTGTAGTCCACAGCATTCAGCGTGAGGGGAAAGAGGCAGCACCTTGGGATGAGCACACACTACTCACTAACTTCCAGAGATATCAGCATTAAACACGCTCCATGCCTGACAGTTAATGAGTAGGAAGAAGGATGGGATTGGTTTTCCTAAGCTGTATTTCCAACCACTGGTACCCAAAAAAGCTAACTGGTCCAAATTACTCCGAAGTAATCCTTAATTCCCTGTACAGTATGATGGATAGACATGCTTGACTTAACGTATGGCATGGTTGGGAACCCCTGGGTGTGTCTATGTGGGTATCTCCAGAGATTTTTGACGGATGAGATGAGGCCAACTGAAACGCAGGACCCACCCTCAGGCTTGGTCTCACACTGAAAAGGAAGGATGAAAGGAGAAAATGAACTTAGCGCCTGCCACTTCCTGACTGGTTGCACGGTGGTGACCAGTCCCCTCATGCTTCCACCATCATGTCTTCCTCACCCTGGTGGACTGTAACCGCAGAGCCTAAGCAAAAAGAGACCATTCCTCTTCCAGTTGCCTCTGTCGGGTATCTTGTCACAAAGATAGAAAAGTAACTGGTACACATAGACATCCCCCAATGTGACATGGTGGTCATTGGACATTGTGATGGCAGCGGTCTCAGGCAGGAAGACTTGGGGAAGGGTACACACCAAGAGTAGAACGCTTCTTGGTTCTCAAAGAGGAGTGGTGGGAAGCTCTCAGAGAAAATTCCAAGGTTGTCAGGAGAGGGGGTGTGCCAGGGACAAAGTCCCCCCTCCCTGCTTCCTGGCAGGGAGTCTTTGTGGGACACCCTCCTATGCCAGCAGCCTTGATGAGCAAGCTGGGTGAGCCCCAATCCTACGCTTGACAAACTAAACCTGCTCATTTTCTGCCTTTACTAGTAAAGCACACAATTATGAAAAACTGTCAGCTCAGAACACGGTGATTGCAATTACGCTGGACCCATGAAAGGAACTGCTATTCTTATTCTCTTTCTCTTAGATTGTTTTCTATATTTTAGACACGTAAGAATATATGATGTTCTGACCTCTCTAACTCAGATTGCTAGTATGAAAAGCGTTAATTGGTAGAAAATGTGATTTTTTTGGGACATACAAAAACTTTACTAAAGAGTAGACAATGCAGGGTGTAACCGTATACTTGGGAGGCAGAGGCACGAGAATCAGGAGTTTAACATCAGTCTTGACTATAAAATGAGTTCAAACCCAGCCTGGGCTATAGTAGACCACATGTCAAGAACAGCAACAAACAACATATAGAATGTAAGAATATAAAGGGTGGGTCCTACCTGATATCTGCTTATAGTTCTATGAATAAGCATAACATTTTTCTTTCTCTTCTGAGAACTCAAGTAACATATTTGTACTCCCAATTCTTGCTTCACATTACTGATCAAATAACATAAGCCATGGTTTCTGTAGTTCTATATATATCTAAGCATTCTTATTGGCTCTTATTGTCCTTGCTTTTTGTTGTTCTTTTGTTTTCCAAGACAGGGTTTCTCTGTATAACATCCTTGGCTGTCCTGGAACTCATTCTGTAGACTAGGCTGGCCTTAAACTCACAGAGATCCTCATGCCTCTGCCTCCTGAGCACTGGGATTAAAGGCGTGCACCACTGTGCCTGGCACAATATTCTTATTTCTAAACAGTCTTTCATTACCTTAAGTAACATGGCTTCAAGTCACCTCTGGATATAATTAAAACAGAATCTTTTTTCTTGATAAGAAATAACTCAAGGAAAAACCCTCTTTATACACAATGAGAAACAAATAGTTTTAAGGTGGACTCAACATGAGAAACAAGCCTCCAAGATGCCCCTGCAAACAGTGCCCTGTCAACCTGTTTCTACCATTTCCCTATCACTTCCTCATCCTGCCCAGCTGGATGAGATGACTCACATTGCCAGTGAAGATGGCGTGGGTCACTCCTACATACTAAGAGAGAGACACATTGAGAACAGAGAAGAGAGAAGCCAATGTCTTTAGAAATGCTGGATATTTATGTATGCATTTGCTGAGAAAGGATCTCATGTATCCAGGCTGACGTCGAATTTGCTATACAGCCCAGGCTGGCTTTGAAGGTCTCGCCCTCCTGCTTTGAACTCACAAGTGTTGTGATTACAGTGGTGCACTGTAACACACTCTTTTTAAAAAGAAGGCACTTCTGAAAGAAGAAGAAGAAGTCAGGCGTGATGGTTCATGCCTGTAATAGAAGCACTTGGGGAACTGCCACAAGCTCAGGGTCTACAGAGTAAGCTCCAGGTCAGCTTGTTTAATGGAATGGGGCCCTGTGTCAATAAAGCTAGAAACAAGCAAACAGTAGCCACTTTCTTTTGCAGATAAGCACCACCCTGGAAGCAGCCAATGCTCCTGAGGCTCCGACCCAACGCTACCATCTTCTCATTGGATCCTTTCTAAAGAAGGGGATGATGAGGTTTGTACTTGATGAGGAGAAACTGAAAATACATCACCAGATCAGAATTATCAAGCTCGAGAAAAATCCAAGTTAAACATTACCATATTATTAAGTTAAACGCTAATTTTAATGGGGCTAATTGATTTTTAACATTCTAAACAATAAGCACACACAATTTACCACTTAATTTGCTTGTGTATACATTTCGAAACTACTCTCTTCCCAAATATCTTTGAAAGATGCTAATGTGTGTGGTCCTGAATTTTACAGATCATTAAATTATATAATCAAACATTTTCATAAAGGCAGAGGTTCTTAGCTGTGCCCGATGTACCTCAGAACGTTTTGAAAAGGGGAGAAACTGAGGGAGACACATGGGAACGGGCAGCTTGAGCTGTCCATCCTTTTCATGAGCCTCCGTTCTATCTTTGTTTCTGTTGCTGTGACAAACGCCTTGACGATAATCAACAGAGGGAGGAAAGGATTTATTTGGCATACAATTCCAAGTGGCAGTCTATCATTTCAAAGGTGCTAAGGCGGGATCTCAAGCAGCTTGTCCCATCACATCCACAGTCAAGAGCAGACAGGGAATAAATGCATTTCTGCTCATTTGCTCTCCCCAACCCTGCTCCTCTTACACTACTGAGGCCCTCCAGCTTAAGGTATGGTGCTGCCAACAATGGGCTGGGTCTTCCCATATCAATTAACAATCAAGACAATCCCCCACAGGTATGCCCACATATCAGTCTAATCTAATCTACATTAAGGCTCTCTTCCAGGCAATTCTAGATTGTTTCAAATTGAGAGCTAAAACTAACCTTCACAGTTTACAAAATTATTTTGAAAGCAGAAGGATTGTATTACATGTGGTAGTGGACACCTGTAATCCCAGCACCCCAAAGGTGAAGACAGAAGGACAATGAGTTGGAGGTCAGCCTGGGCTACATGTAAGACCTTGTTCCATAGACAGACTAGGGCTTGGGGGAAGGAGACAGGGGAAGAGGAAGAATCAAGGATGAAATATTCGTGTGCGTGTGTGTGGTGGGGGGAGTCTAGCAAACATAACACTAATCTCTCAAGGAAACATTTGTTTATGATGTGAGGCTGACAACTTGACATCAATTGAAGCAACTTCTAAAAACCCAGATATAATAAACTGACACTTAAGGAAATATTTAAATCTCACAAAAGAGGTGAGCTACACAGTACTTCATCTCCTTCAGGCTGACCCTTACTAACCCTTATTATTTAGTAATAGTGATGGTTGCGGGGTGATCTTCAGAGATGTGGAAAGAGCAAAGAGCAAAGGATGAGTTGGTGGGTTACTTATACAATTACCTGCTATGCCTGTGTTCATGCAGGGGTGCACATGTAGGTGGAGTGGTTGGTGCATGCATATACATAGTGCAAACATCAATCTTAGATATCATTCTTCAGGGACCCTCTAACTTGCTTATCGAGACGGGGTCTTTTAACAGCATGAAGCTCGCCAAGTCGGCTACGCTGGCTCGCAGGGAGCCTTGAGGAATATCCTAGTTCCACCCCCCAGTGCTGTACTACAGTTGTATGCAGCCACACCTGGCTTTAAAAACAAAACAACAGAGCTGGAGGGATGGCTTGGCTGTTAAAGGCTAGGCTCACGACCTAAAATATAAAAACAAAGAAACAGCCACAAAAAGAAAAGAGGGGGTTCTGGAGACAGAGGTCAGGTCCCCATGCCTGTAAAGCAGCACTTCACAGACTCACCTATCCCTAACCCCGAACCCCCTCTTTTCTTTATTAATCACCCAGTCATGGGGACTTCATCACATGAGCACACACAGCCCTACAGATTTTAGAAAATAGAGACGTGTGAGAATTGAATTTGACCCGGAACCAGTTCTAGAGAGCACGCAGGCATGTGAACTTTGAAATGATTTTGTCACAGCAAACCACAGAGCGTCACTGTCATGAGGCGAGGCCTTTGATAAATGGCAGGCGGCACAAGAGGGCTGGGCATCTGAAGAGACAACAAGATATGAAGTCGCGATTTTTGTCATTTCAAGATTATCCCACCCATCTCCAACCACACACATAAAAGATTCCTTACAGTCCACCTTGTAGGTTTAGATTATTCCATGTTGAATGTAAATTCTGCTTCTAAAGTCAGTGACATAAAGGAAATTGATTGATTTTTTTTTTTTTTAGGTAGAAGAATCTTTTCAATTTTGCACTTCAAACTACAAAGTAAGTCAATGTATGGTTACATTTTCATAAATGAGATCTTCATTCAAATGTATCACTTATTAGATTTATTAATATCATCATCACCATTATTATTACTGCATGTGTGCACATGATGTGTATGCAAAGTGCACAGCATCCGTGTGGAGGTCAGAAGGTCACCTTGAGGAGTCAATTGTCACCTTCTATCTTTACATGGGTCACGGGGATCAAATTCGAGTTGTCAGGCTAGATCAACAAACATGTTACCCATCAAGCATTCTCCCTGTCTCCTCCATTCAAATACTGTAGTAGGGAATTCTCTTAATCAATGAGAGCGAGTGTGGCCCATAATTTCTCTACCTCATGAAGATATTCCCCATGAGCTGATATTTTCCCAAATCAATGCCATCAAATACGCGAGGAGACTTTATTTCTCAACATGAAAGAGACTATGTGAGTCTGCTTAGACAGCCAGCATGCTAGCATCTCACATCCAGAGCATCCACTGGCCTTTATTTTCACATGGGTCTCAGAACAGATAAGAAACTGTTGAATGAACTCAAACCTTAATAAGTGGGAATACGATAAAACCCTTCCTTTGCTGTGTGAGGTTTTAAGGGGAAGAAGAGGAATTCCCAGGTGCTCGGAGTTTGGTAGCACGTGGCAGTGTCCTGTCTCCCGTCACACACACACAGTAGGCTTTTTGTCACGTTGGTTTCCGGCACCGCAGCAATGTTTCAATCTGCGAGAATTAGAATCCACGCGCAGAACCGCTAATGAAATAAAACCCTGTGTGAAACAACTTAAAGTACTTATGCTGTGCAGTTTCAAAGAACAATGGGCAGAAGCCAATTAGAGAGCCAGTTTTCACTTACTAAACCGGACTTCAAGGATGGCGTTGGAAGAAGGCGGTGTTGGCAGGTGGCTCCTCGGCACTGAAGTTGGCTGGACCTGCTGAGATGCCTTGACACGCCTGACTTTGGAAAGCTCCCATTCTTTGCTAGCTATGGCCCTCCCCTCTTCCTCATCTTCTCGACTGGGATATTGATTCAGTGAAGACTGGGAGCAGGCTGTAGGTTACAGACCTCACCACCGGTACTTTGAATATGGGGACATTGTAGACAAGGAGCTTCTATTTTCATCCCGCACAGCCTACACCTGAAGAAAGAGGGGGACAGGAAGATGGCGGGTGTGCACCTGTCTTCAGAGGAGAGCCAATCAGAGCCAGATGCCTGGCTCCAAACTCTGCCGCTCCCACAGGCACTGAGATGGAAAAGCATTGGACACAGACAGCTCCCAGGAGCCCACCGTGCTACCGCAGGCCATTGCCCGTTCTTAACAGGCAAAGGTGTTTCCTCCTTGAAAAGGCTGCTCATGCCGCCCAACTGTAGCCATTTCCAGGAGAGCTTGTTCATCTGGCAACTCAAGCCTTCCGTGAACACTTCTGTCTGAAGATGGCTGGGAACACAGGGCTCTGAGAGCAGTCCGTTGTAGCAGTGAGGAAAAAAAAAAAAGTTAAGAAATGAAGCAAAAGCCATAGCCGGCTGGCACCTTCTTTACCATACAACCCAATCTGAGTGTGCAGCACACAGTCTGGAACCTGAACAGAAGGGACAGGAGAGAATGGACAGAGTTCAAACGCAGTGACAGAGCACAAGTTTGTAGCTACTTACAGACACCCTTAAGGGCTTGAACTCACTGTTTCCAGACAGGATGAATAAAAACACTAGCTATGTAAGTAGGCATTTAAGGCTTTCTTTTTTTTTTATGATTTCTAAATGCCATTTCCTCTTTAGCTTTTAAACGTACAGTGTAAATTTAATTTTTCGCTGTCACCCATTCACTCTCTCAAGCAGACAGAAAGTGCCACTTTCAAAATGCCTTTGACCCAACAAACACTGCTAGTGGGAGTCAATCTTCAAGGACTAAACCTGAATAAAGAACTGTGTGTCTTTATTCCTGGCAGTAAAATTCGAACTATCTCATAATTATATTTTTATAAAAGTTAGAATAAAGAACATGCTTTTGGCTGATAGAACTTATCACTTAGAATGGATGTTTGGAAGATAAAGCGATAGTACAGAAACAAGCTGCCACCATGGGACCTCAGGTATCCACCTGAATTGAGGAGAGGCACAGGGGCAGAAATCCCAGAACTGACGGGAAATGTGTGAACAGGTCAAGATTTGCTCAAAGGAAGCAGAACAGAGAAAAATTGAGACTCATGAGAGGAACGAAAGTTAGCTCAGCAATAAAGAGCACTTGTGATTCTTGCAGAAGATGATAGTCTGGTGGCTTGCACCTACAGAAACTTGTAACTCCAGCTCATGGGATCTGTCGCCCTCTTCTGGATTACAAGGACACCTGCACTCACACTCACAGACCTATTCGGACATACACTCATAGAAACATAATTAAAAACAAAGTAAATCTTTAAGTAAAGGAGAGAGGAAAGGCGACGATCAGGAGTCCAGGAGATGACAATGGGATGCCATCTAAAGACAACGAGATGCTTCACGTCTGCAACTCTAGCACTTGGAGGGAAGTAAAGGCAAGAGGATCAGGAGCTCAAGATCATCCTTAGCTACATACAAAGCTCGAAGCCCAGCCAGGATATGTCATACTCTGTATCAACATCCATAGCATAGAAGGGGGTACAGTGAGAGCAAGTATCCAGAGAGATAAAAGAAAGATTTGGGATAATAAATAGGGTTCACAGAGTGAAAGGAAAGTCACAGGGGTGCAAGGTATTCCCCTAAACAGGGATCAGCAGCTGCATTCCTGTCTGATAGTGTTGGGTTAACATTGGGGTGTCACTCAACCTGAACACCCACTTATCTGTGTGATACTCAGGGTGATTATTTTTCTTTACAATTTTTGGTTTCTGCTTTAAGGTTTCTGATATAGGTCTTCCTGGATGGCCTGAAATTTGTTATGGAGCCAAGGCAGGTCTTGAACTTACTGCAATCCTCCTGGCTCAGCTTCCCAAGTGCGGAGAGTATCAGCATGCTCCATTGTTAGAGAGGAAACAGGAGACAGGCAGTCATGCTACGTACCAGGAAACTTTGAGAAGTCTCAAAAAGGAATAATCAACTCTGGTCAAACAGATTCCAAGTGAACATGGTGGGGGAAAGAAATACTTTAAACCCATCAGTAGGAAGCCAGAGAATGACTTAGACAAGAATAGGCAGAGAAGAAGGCAGAACACCAAACCCTATGGATCAGTGCCCCTTGAACCAACTGCTTGTGTTTATAGGAGTGTCTGCTTCCATGTAACAATCTTGTTTGCTTTTTCGATCTTTGCATTTCGTCAAAATCTTCTTAACCAGGGTACGAGAATGGAGAGATGCCAATGACATTGCCACCCTCGGTTGACGGTGATTACTTCTGTTATTTACTGATGATGTCAATGACAAACATGTCCTTCTGTCTGGCCATCATTGAGAAGAAAGAAATACCAAAAGACCATGCCAGTATGACACCGCTGAACAAGGCTATGAAGATCAGCTAGTGACGGTGGGAAGAAGGGGCCTTTGGCAGCAAGAAGGATTAAGGCGTGAACAATAGAGAGAACAATTGGCTATGAGGAGGCACAAAAGGTGAATAGGACAGATAAAGTATTGAAGGTGAAGGTAAAGCATAGGTATTACATTCTAGAGCGTGGAGAGTAACATGAAAAGGATGGGCAGGAACAGGGAGGGATGCAGCAGAGTGTGAGCATAGAGAGAGAACACATGAAAACAGGAGGGAACACAACCTAGGCCTGCAGAGAACTGGAGGATGCAGACAGATGCACCTCTAATGCAGGGATGGTGGAGGGGAGTCACAGAAACAGGTATGCTTTTGAGGTATCAGAGTAGGACATGGGACACCTTGAACAGCTTAAGGTCAAAATCCAGGGAGGGTCCTGTGCAAAGCAGCACTTAGACATCCAATGCGCTAGGACGTAAAAAGCAGTAGGGACAACACAGCCCTGCGGCAGCCTGAAGACCAGGCGTCAGTGCTCTTAACTTACACGGTAGAAGAGGAGAACTGACTCCTGAAAGTTGTCCTTTAATGACCAAAAAATAACAAATAGTCATAGTGTAATTAAAACCAAGGCATCACAGTCTTGTTCTGAGAGCCTCTGTCCCCTGCAATGCGACCTAGGCGAGCCCAACCACTGAGGGCCTCGTGCAAACTTCTGAGCCTCTGGCGCTCTGCCCTTCACTTGCAGCAGGGTGAAGAAGCTGGGATGTTGGCCCGAGATATCAATGTCTGTTGGAGCTGGCAGACTCTCCACTGCCTGGAACAGTGTGGTTGCCTCAAAAAGAAAGCAGAACCAGCTTCCCATTCAGGCCAGTATTTTTCTAAATTAGCACTTTGACGTGTGGCTTCCAAACGGCTAAAAAAGTCCTCAGAAAAGTCAATCCCCTTGAGAACTGTGAGGAAAGCAAGTCGGGTACAACCCTGTTTCGGGGGCAGCTGGCCCAGTGGCATTGTAATGGCTCTACTAGGGACATGTGACATTTGTCCCATGCGGGAGGGCTGCTTGTCGGGTTTAGTCTCCAGCTGATGTAAAGGAAAGGTTGTCCACCCAGAAGCCTTAGCACATCGCCATCTAGGAAGCTTAGGGCCTCTCTCTCAGCACCAGAGGGCCCCTGTGAAGACCTCCCTTTGCAGCCTTCCTCCCCGAAGCCGGCAAAGGTTATAGAGACATGCAGGAATCTCTCCATCCAGTGAGTTCTGAGCAAGTACATTGAGGCTGTGTTCAAGGGTGTGTCTATGTCTCCTGTACTGAATTACCACTTCTGCATGAGGCTGGTAGGCAAGCTCACCTATGGCTGTGCCCTCCCTGGGGCATTGGAAGGCATGATACCTTCCAACAGGACTCTTAGAGCTCATAGGTGACTCAGTTTTGCTTTTCCCGTGGTCCCTGATGAAGCCAAGAGACAGCAGACAGCATAGCTTTTAGAAAATAATTTCAATTCATAAATTCCACAGCCAGCCCCCCTCCCTCCACCATGGAGTATCAAGGATTCTATCATTCCAAATCCCAGAGAATAAACTCAGATGTTGAAGCTAAGATGTACTTACTGGGGGAGTAACAACCCTATCAGTTCATTTTAGACAGAAACAGTGGCCACATGATTTGGTCCCAGAGACACACTCCTAAACTCAGGGCCAATCAACAAAGCCTTTGGGCTGAAGGGACAGTGACAAAGAAGACAGGGGGTAGCCTGACTCTTAATGGGCATGTGGATGCTTCTTGCTATTGTCTTCCAGGTTTGTTGTTCAGTTGTCTCGCTAGAGTGAAGGTGGGCTATCACCATTCTGAACATTTCTATCTATCATCCCGGGTGCAAGTATGGACCTTACTCTTCTCCTTTCTGCCTTCATTAAATTACCAGGGAATTAACGTTTGGGGAAGCATGTGTGAGGTCTTTAAGTGGGATTCGAGGACAAAGGAGTGGCCATCCTTCAAAAAGCATTATCTAAGCCATCTTATCTGTGTCAGAGACTGAAAACAAATTAGACAGACTTATGTGTTCAGTCTCACTTATCTGGACCTGCTCACAAAAACTCAGGACAAGCAGGGACTAGAGGTCTGCTATGGACCTGGCTCTAATTTACCAAGGCCATATGCACTGGGTCTCCACAGGAACTAGAGGCTATAGCGCTTACGGTCACAGCACACAGTTCCACACTCTGAAGTAGAGTCTGTGTAGACAACAGGCAGGGATGAACGTGGCTGTGTTTTCCCCGAATCTATAGAAATGCCCAGTCAGGCACCACAGGGTAGGGGAAGAAAGAGAAGAGCCCCGGCAGGGGTGTTCCCCGGAGCTTCACAAGCGGGCCTCTTAGGCTTCATATGGTACAATAACCTGCCTACGCTCATGGGGCTGGGGTGTTGTATCAAGAAGGCTTGACTGTGAGTCAGGGGAAGGAGTCGCGGAAGAAAGAAATGTCGGGGGGCTGTATAGATTTGGTGCAGTGGTCAGTGTGCCCAGACAGATTTGATTTTTTTTTTTGTTTTTTTGTTTTTTTTTCGAGACAGGGTTTCTCTGTGGTTTTTGGAGCCTGTCCTGGAACTAGCTCTTGTAGACCAGGCTGGTCTCGAATTCACAGAGATCCGTCTGCCTCTGCCTCCCGAGTGCTGGGATTAAAGGCGTGCGCCACCACCGCCCGACCTCAGACAGATTTGAATATGGGGGTAGAAAGAGATGGCAGAGCAGGCATGATGGACAAGCTCGTTGTCAATGTGTAAACCTGGGGGTTAGGGAGTTGCTTTCATCAAGAACAGATCTGTGGGGAAATTTCTGATTGTCGATTAATGTAGAAGGGCCCAGAGCACTGTGGGCAGCACCATCCCTAGGCAGATGAGCTTGGGCTGAATAAGAAAGGCAGTTGAACATGAGCCTGGGAGTGAGCTCATGAACAATGCCCAATGCCCCTACCCCCAGGTTTTCTGGTTCAGTTTCTGCCCTGCAGTCTCTCGGTGATAAACCATTTCCTGGAAGCATAAGATTTCCCCTACGTTGCTTTTGACCATGGTGTGCATCACAGCAACAGAACAGTAAACTAAAATCCCATGCATGCAGTCTGGGGTGAGGAGGAGCAGGGCTCCAGAATAGACCCTACACTACCACTGATGTGGTGCCAGCACACAGAAACTTCATGCTTACAGTGAAAGACACAGCACCATAAAATGATGAATTTGGACAAGCGAAGGCTGGGGTCTGAAAGGGAATCAGGGTGGCCAAGAAATCTAAGAACTGATATTCCTGCACAGAGCAGCTCCCTCGCCCCCAGCCTAAGAAAGGCTGATGCTTGGGAAAGTCTTGGGAAAGCCTTGTGTGGAAAGTCCTGGGAAAGCCTTGACCTTGAGGCGAGGCTAGCCTGGCAGCCTCACCCTGGAATCACTGAGAACTGGCAGATGGAAGGCTTCACCAACATGGCTCCCACAGCAAGCACCAGAAGCACCTAGATGTCTAGATGTCTGGCCATGAAGAAATGCTACCTCTGCTGTGACCCATCCCACACTGGCTCAGGAGGGCAAATAATCTCCAGCCGTATTATTAACAAGCACAGACTGCTGATGCTG
Organism: Microtus oregoni; assembly: GCF_018167655.1. Taxonomy (NCBI): domain Eukaryota; kingdom Metazoa; phylum Chordata; class Mammalia; order Rodentia; family Cricetidae; genus Microtus; species Microtus oregoni. Next base: position 10,079,703 of record NW_024543075.1, read on the forward strand.
ACCCCCAGGAAAATGTGCATCACTGAAAAGCTTAGGGGACTCAGCTCACAGAAAGGGGAAAACCTATAAAACAACATGCTCCAACCACGTACACAGGTATACTAGAAGCAAAAGGAAGTCAGGGTGGGTAGTGAACCCCAAACCTGGAGAGGCACCAAAGCAGAAAGAGGGAGTGGAGTACCTCAGGAATCCAGAAGAGCCACATGGGACTGTCAATACTTTTCAGGCCATTAATACATACTATGTGTATTTTTCTTGTGTGCGTGGTCTTATTTTGACTTACAAATAAAAAAACTAGCCAACAGTGAAGATGAACATGAATGATCAGTTGGAATAAGGTCCAAATCACCACACAAGGAAAGCTTGTGACCCTACATGCCGAGCGTAGCCAAAGGATCACCATTTCCCTAAGCATGTTCCTCAGATCGCTGACCGTGATGGGTGTGCCAGCCAGCCTTCCATCACTATGACAACACACCTGAGACAGCTTGATGTGGTAGCACACACCTATAATCCTGACACTTGGGAGATGGAGGCAGGAGGATCCTTTCCAGAGCTGGACGCCAGTCTGGGACACAGGCAGAAAAAACAGGTACAGGAGGACAGCTGTCAAGCTGTCAACACTCTGCTGACACCCCCAAAAAAAAAAAAATAAAGGAAGGGTAGGATCAGGGGGCAGAAAGGATTTGATGTTTTATATCCATTTACTATGGTATTCTTACTTATTAAAAAGTGTGTATTACTGATCAATATTTTAATTAGGGGAGAATTTTCTTTTCATGTGGAAAGAAGTGAATATAAGAAGCTGGGAAGCATCATTGCATGAGGCAGGAAGTCAGTAAACAAGCAAGAGAGATACTGCCCATCCTCTGTGGTGAAGAAAGGAAAACAGGATGGAATGAAATGTTGACCAAACATGTCAACTTTCTAAGCACCTCTAAGTCCTTGAGGAAAAAGCCTCTATCATGGAAAGGCATAAGTCCGAATTTGGTAAATTCATCCTTCATTGGAGGAAAGTCTGAAGAAGTATTTAGAAGATTCCTAAAGGAGACAACTGCTTTTGAATTGATAAGCCCTGAGAATGACAGAGGCTCAACCCTCACAGGTGACTGGATAGCTGAGGAGCTGCTGAGGGAAAGGAGGTGAGGCCTGGAGTGGGAAGCAAGGTTCTCCAGAGTAGCCGGCTGCAGCGGGGATGAAAGGCTGCTCACGTCAAAGGAGACATGCTTTCAAAACCTGTAGGGGTTCTACCACCAGACTGTATGTTCACCCAAGCACATACAAACTAACGTGTAAAAATCGAAGGCAACTGCAGGGCGGTTTGGTATTGGTTTGCTTCTAAATATTTCCTTTCGTTTTTCTTTTCTTTTTTTGGTTTGAGAGAGACATGACTCTTGAAATAATTTAACATTCTTTACATTACTGAATTCTATCTCACAGACAGCTCTAAGGAATCCATGAGACAGAATGAAGAGTTTCACTTCCCTGAGAAAATTACTCTCAGATTCTTTGGAAAACACACACACACACACACACACACACACACACACACACACACACAAAATGTGAACAGACAACAAACTTGTATAAGCACTTACAATAGCTAGCTTTAAAAGCCAAGTGAGATAAAACTGAACCACAATTACAAATACTGGCTTTGAGTAGCATGGAAATACAGATGCCTTGATACGTACGATGTGGTCACATCTTGATCCCCCCACCACAAAGATAGCATAAACTGACATAAATTCCCTACATGCAGCATGCTAACACCATGTTTAGTCATATAGTGCAGAGTACAGAGATACTTCCTTGGAGAGTAAGGGATTTTCTGAAAACTGGGCTTGTTACAAGAAAAGACAGCCATATGTTTATACTTTGGGCAATGTCCAAAATTCAAAAATTCAGGCCTAGCTTCTACGGAATTGCGTATGAGTTTCCCAACGTTGAAATGGCTAGCCTACCATAGCTGGCGGATAGGTGCATACTCCACCAGGAACATTCCTTTTACACAGAAATAAAACTGGGTTAGACAAAGTACTTTTATTTACAGACTCTAATAGCAGAAGAGACGCTGGATGGAAGAGGAGCCCCTGGGCAGTGTGTCAGGACACAGACCATGCGGTACAGACAGGAACAGGTTTCCCATACAGTGAGGGGAAGACGGTGTGAGGAAAAGTGAGAGTCTGCATGCATTTCAGTGGACCTCAGGAAGTATTCCAGGGAGGGTGCAGGTGCCCATCTGGGGACAGACGGACAGCGGGAGGGCCTACCCCACTGCCTTTCCTTTTTTTCCCAAATGAGCCCATTCTTGTCATTGTGTTTTTAAAAGAAAATTATGGTATCAGGATTTTTCTTATTTGACCAATTATCTAATCTATAATTTCTACTATAGAAAAATCAATGCCTTCAAAATTCAATACTATTAAAGGCTGCTAAATGTCAGAGACAAATTTGACAAGAATTAAAAGCCCAAAGACTGTCTATTTTCTCTCAGGGGTACCTAGAGCTCAGAGTTAGAAACTTAAGTCTAATCCCCAAATTCTCAAACTTGGTATGCTGTCAGGTAGAGAAGAAAACAAGGTGCCTGACAGAACTACCAAGGTCAGTTAAATGCCCAAAGAGGAGAATTCTCTCCAGATGCCCGAGGGTTTGATACACCAAACCCTAGAACTTTCTTTTGGGAAGTACTTAGGGGAGTGTTATACAGAGACAAAAGACACAGAAACACCATCCACCTACCAAGACACCCTTGGCTCCCCCACCCTTTCCACAGTCCAGGTCTCCCCAGGCCATCCTGAAAGGGCAGAGATCTGCCGCTGGCATGTTGTTAGAGGTCTGCCCTTCCAGCTAATGCCTGCAAATCAGCAATACTGTAACGCACACTCACCACAAAGAGGGTACATCTCCAGTGCAGTGTCCTAGAGAAAAATAAGCCAATGAAAAGGCTGGCGTGGCAGGTCAGCAGGTAAAAGCACTTAACCTGGCTATCTGAGTTCAGTCCTCAGCACGCACCTAATGGAAGGTGAGAAAAGGTCCAAAAACTGTCCTCTGGCCCCCACCCACATGCTGTGGCCTGCATGCCGCTCCTCCATAAATATAAAATAATCAGACGATGGATTAAAAGAAAATAAGGCAAAAGTCAAATGGATAGGATGACGTAACATTCTTAAGTCATTAGGTTACTTGTCACATATTCAGAGACGAGTATCCAACGCTTTAATTATATTTTAAAGAAATTAGTAATGCGTAGAGAGGGAATTTGTACGAGGCAGGAAATTTCAGGAGGCTGTATGATCTTAGGAGGTGAGGAGAGGAAGAGAGAGAAAGGATGAGATGGGGGAAGAATGAACTTCCAAAGTCATCCTACTCAAACTTCTACCAGCCAAGGCATCAGCCAATAGGGGACAACTAAGGACTCGACCTGGCCTGGGGACCATGGTCATGGCTGATGGCAACCAAGAAGCAGTTTAGATGCAGAGGAAAGGCCAGACAGGAGAACTGAAAATCCATAAATCAGAAGCTACGGGAGAAAGAAACTTCCCTGGCCAGCTCCCTATAAGAGAGACAAGCCTTGGTTCTCTGGGAACTACCTCCTGACATTCAGAGGAGGAACCCGCTTATGACTCCACTGTCATCAAACTGCAACCAGAACTACATTTCCACGAGAAATTCTCAGTCATCTCAGTCCCTTTACAGCCCCTTAATGCCGCATGTCACACGCTAGCCTCTCCAAGACTTGAGTGGGAGTCATTTGCAGAGCCAAGCAGGGGCCATTCTTTCCAAGCTGAGCACAGGGGCCACCTTTCATGGCACAAATGACGCCTACGGCTGGTGCTGATGGCAGCTGAATGAGGTCTTTATAGGAGTTTCCATAGGTAATGGCGCAATAACCACCAAATTTAAGACTACATAAAAAATTTCATTCTCTCAGCAAGGAAACCAAGACACTGAGAGAAGAAACCTTTTCCTTTCTTTCCTTTTTTTTTTTCCTGATTGAAAAAAAAATAAGACAGAGAGACTGGCAGTGAATCATAATGGTGCAGAGTGTCGATAGAGAGAGGTTTATAACCAATGCTAGTGACACAACTGTGTTCGGGGTTTCCCTAGGCAACGGTTAGCATCCTCGGAGGATCAGAAGGACAAGAACTGCAGGCTGTGGCAGGTCTGCCAAGGTGAGTGAAAACTAAAGAAAGGGTCACAGAGGCTCTTCGCTGAATTTGCAAGTTCAAGGGGTCTACACATCTCGATAGGGTGCTACTGGAAGTTAGTGTGCACACACTTCGGAATCGACCCCCCCCCCAAATCCCTGGGAGGCTTGTGCTGTTCACATCTTTGTAGGAAATGCTTATTTTTTCAGCTTGATGATGTCAATCACTTTTGTTTTGTATTTTTCTTCCTTATCTACTTTCCCAATCCATCATTTAAAAATTGGAGGGGTAAGGGAAAAAAGGGACTTGGTGATGCTCCCGCCCTCTTAGCACCCATCTCCTGGGTAGTACCATGACACCTTGGCTCAGCATTTTGATTCTGATAATAGAAGACAGATGGACCTTAACCCTCATGCATACGTTCTGGAATCACCAGGCAAGGATAGGGACATATTCTACTCTCTGTTTACATGCTCTTAGAGTCCTCCACCCAGCCCCAGCCCTCTGTTCAGTCTTCATTCTTGAAAGAGACTGTTCATTGTACAATGACCCCAGACTTTGCTCTCTGTGCTCCAACATGCCCCCTCTCTCCGCACACTTGGATTTTCACTCAAGAACCCCAAAGGCAAGCTCAGTCTCTAGCCTATACAAGTTAAGCCTTCAGAGTCATCCTGGAAATCTCTGTGCAAGGATCATAAAACCTGCTCTTAAAGGGACCACTCACTGTCTGAAAGAGGAAAATAGCAAAGAATAATCCTGGGAATCCAAACAGATTTCAGATGAGATAAACGGCAAGCACTTGGGTTAGACACACTTGGGAAAATGCAGCATAGGGAGGTAAGTCCTCACAGCAAGGTAAGCAGAAAGCCTTCACCTGAGACAGTCTGTGTTGGCAACCCCTTAGTACGTCAGCGCTCTACAGAGAGTGGGCTGACTTTAATGTATGGTGAAGTTAAATAGAATTAATGGTAGCAACACAGAAATACTGCCATATATTAAGTTTATTTCATATCCCTAGGGGACACTACAAAGCACTAACAGATGATAGAGTGTGGAAAAATTCCAAAGTGGGATGAAAACACTCAAAGTTGCCTGGGGAAGTCACAGAGCACCATGTCACATTGGGGGCATGTTTTGAAATATATTGGTTGGGCAGACATCTCAGTGGGTAAAAGCACTTGGTAAACAACTGGAAGGATCTGAGCTTGAACCTCCAGAACCCACATAAAGTCAGGCACTACAACCTACAGTTATAATTCCAATCCTTGATGGGGAAGAAGAAAGATAGAGATAGGAGGATCCACAGAATGGGCTGCAACCCTAGTGTACATAACAAAAACAAAAACAACACAACAACAACAACAAACAAGGCAGAAGGTTAGGACTGGCACCCAATGCTATTCTATGGTCTCTACGTTCCAGTTGTGGCAAAGGAATACCTACATTCATAAATGAACACACACACACACTCACGTGCATGCACACAATCTAATACAAGGTCGGGGGAATCGCAGCCTCCTGGAAAAACACTCATGTCTGTACTATTAAACATAACATTAAAAAGCACATTTGATTGATTATTGATCTTACTCTAGTGAAGAATAGAAAGCTTGTACTTAATAATTTTTCATATGGTTACAAGAAACAATTATAGAAACTTAACTATTTATCTCTATTGTTTAGAAACGATCAACACTAAAAAAAATCCATATATCATATCCATCAAGATAATAGCTCCCATATTAAAAGCCTACAGCCAAGACAGTACATTTGACTGTGTGAAACATTTAAACAAATCAGCCAGAGATGGAAAGCTAATATTAACAGTATTGTCTAGTGTTCCGGAGGAGCAAACACCCTCAGCACACACAGATCTCCTTAAAGGGATGGCTGTACTTCGTCTCTAAGAGGCACACCATTTACCAAACAGAAAAGCACAACTCTGCTGGTTCTCACTGAAAAAGATTTCAGAGGCTGGACAAATAGCCCAGTAGTTAGGAGTGCTTACTGCTCTTTCAGAAGACCAGGGTTCAGATCCCTGCACCCACAGCAGGCAGCTCTAAGGGATCTGATGGCCTCTTTTGGCCCCCGAGAGTATTTGCAGGTTCATGCTTCATAAAAACTTGCAGAAGTCCTCTATCTCTCTCTCCCTCCCTCTTTCCTTCCCTCTCTCTCCCTCTCTCAGGCACACACAAAATAAATATTTCAAAAAATTCCCCCCTTTGTAGTTGTTACTTTGTGTTGTTTTCCCTAAAATCCTGAGTTTTGAGGTATGAAAATTACCCAAATACTAACAGATGAATGTCTCCATGAACACACACACACACACACACACACACACACACCTGACACCAGAAACAATCCTTGACAGAATACACTGTTCTACTGCCTAAATATCAAATGAATTGGATTTAGCCTAGAGTGCAATGCAATGAGAGGCGAACGAGGGAAAACGCCAAATCCTTTAAATCTTTCTTAAAATTGGGGCCTCATACATGGTACCAGAAATGGATCAAACAACTCATGCTACAAATCGGGCTGGGAGCTCAAAAAGTGTGTGTCTATGCACTAAGTCTGGCCTCTTTTTCTGGTTCTGCAGACATTTTATAAAAGATTCTCTTCTCTCCCCCCACCCCCGTGTATGCCTACATGCGCGCCTGCACAAATCTTTTCAGGTGCTCATGGAGGTCAGAAGTAGATGCTGGATCCCTTGGAGCTGGAGTTACAGATGGCTGTAAATTGCCCAGTTGTCGCGGCCACCACTGTCCCGGTACAGGCCACCACCTGTCACGTTCAGCCTTGACCTGCAAGGATGACGCAACACCCAGTGCTCTTCTTGCAGCAGTTTTATTCAGGACTTTATTCACAGCAATCTTTCTCCTTCTCCTTCTCCTTCTCCTTCTCTCTCTCTCTCTCTCTCTCTCTCTCTCTCTCTCTCTCCTTTTCCCTCTCTCCTCGGGCAAATCTCTCCCAGCCCTTAAAAAGGCATGGGCCGCCAACCCCGGATTGCCAGGTGGGCAATGCCCATAGGTTCACGCATATGCAAGCAGCTGACAATCATTGCGTGATCAGGCCTTAGCCATAATAGGAGTCAGGTCTTAGCCAATATTAAGAGCTGATTATCAGGTGTGGCTCCACGCAGCTCTCTACAGTTCTATCAGGTGTGGCTCTCTACACCCAGTGTGAGTGCTGGGAACATATCCTGGGCCTTCTGCAAGAGCAGCAAGCACTCTTAATCAACGAGCCCTCACACCAGCCCCATAAAGAAAGTTTTATTGGAATTCAAACACAACTCAACTTTTTTTAAAAAAAAAAATATTTTCTTTCTTTCTTTTATTCTTTTGAGACAATCTCTCTGTATATCCCTGGCTTTCCTGAAGCTCACTATGTAAACCAGGCTCACTTGGAACTCAGAGATTTACCTATCTCCTGAGTTCTGGGATTAAAGGCAAATGCCACCATGTTTTGTTTTTAAAATGTGTTTTCTGTAACTGTTCTGCTTCGTCAACAGAGACAGGTTTTCATAACAGAGATGCGATGGCCCAAAAAGTCTTAGGATATTCTAATTAATGTTTAAGGAAAAGTTTGCGACACCTTTTACAAAGGATTCTTTTGAGCACTCCTTAGGGAATGCTCATACTCATCTCAAAATATATGAGAAATGACCAAGTCTTTAATATGTGCAAGAATGCTAGATGGTCTCTTTCCCTGGGGGAAAAATCACAGGATTTTCCAGTCTTCTGAAAGGGCCACAGGTTCATTAGGGCCCATCCATGTTCATCTGGCAGACCAGGACAGCAAACATGACAGTGCCTGGCTACAAAGTGAATGGCTTTATCCGATATTTCTATAGATGATTCTGAGTCCTTTCTGCTCCCTGGGAAGAGTTTCTATGTAAGATTCTTGACTTTTTCCTTGTGCACGGACACACCTGAGCTTGCTTTTCAACTAGCACCTGGTGCTGGTAACCTTTAACCTAGTTTCGTAATGAAGGCGGACTAACGGGCTGGCCTCAGAGATTACCAGAAGTATAAGGTGCAAAGAACAGAGTAGCATATATAGGAATAGCATAAGGAAGACTGGGGGATAAGGAAGGTGTAGCTCTTATTTCCCCCAGACAAGGTCCAGACATTGCTAACAATGAATGAGAGGAGGAGCGGCGCCTCACAAACTTGCCTATACTTCTGAGACTAGAACCTTCGACTTCCAAACTTGCAAATATATCCAACAGACATCACTAAGTCTATTAGGTACCATGTTTTAACAATCTCCAACTTTGCAAAACACTGGAAAGCGGTGCAGACAAGGAATCTTCCTTGTGCTAAGCAACCTGTTCTTCAGTTTTCAGGCCCCATTAACAGGGCCTGGCTCAGGAGATTGCTGGGGAACAAGGCTCTCTCTCTGCATGCCCGGAGGAGAAAGAGCACTTCCTCTAGGAGACATATGTTCTACCAGGTATAGCCAGCCTTTCCACACTGGGAAACCAGAGTGCCGTTACAAAGTTCATATTCATAAACGGCACAATAGTATTGTCTTTAAAACTTACACTATTTAAAGTATGTTTACACTTTGGTGTTGAGCAGCATTAATGGTTATCCTCAGCCAAAAGCTGTTCTGCTCGGTACTCAGGCTGGATACATTTGGCCAACCTCTGCCACTTGCTCCAGCAGATGAGGCGCTGAACCAGCACACAGCACAGCCAAGCTCGGCTCCCATCTGCTCACCAGAGATCCTTATTAGCTTTCCTCTACAATATCAAACTGAATTGAAGCAGTTTGCCTAAAGCAAGGATAGGGGAGCATGGAAGCCAGAAGCTTGCATCCTAGAGCTTAGCTAGGTAGTTGGAGCATTGTTCTTCTAGCCATACTGGTGTCAGCAGCAGAGAAAGTTCCAGAACCCCAAACTCTTCATTAACACCCAGAGACCAAAAAGGAAAGAGGCAGTAACATGAATCCGCAAGTGAAGGAGCTGGCTTCTTCACTATTTCCACGGTGTGAATGAGTCAGGAGTCTTATTTTAAGGGATTTGGAAGCATCACCAACAATTTCATGTGACAATATTTACTCCACTGGGAAGGAGAGGGGAAGGTGTCATTAAAGTTAATTATTTCATTTTAATACTTGGATGCAGGGAAACAAAATAAATTTCAATAGAACTTCAGGGCCTAACATTATAGCCCAAGATATATAATGAAAGAGTGATTTTATGTTTTCTCATGCTCATCAAGTAGAACCAGATAATGCATATTCAAATGAGGAGAGCCTTGAGCTCAGGACTGCCCAGAAGATCTCATCACTTATAAACATGGCGAGTTGAGGGAGCCCCCAGTGGCCACTGAGAAGAACAACATCCATTTCAGCCTCCTGACTCGTCCCTCCCCGCTTCCTCGTTTATTTATAAACTGCTTAGCCTTAAGAAATTATTTTCGGTGGCCAATAAATTCTAAAACCAAACTTAGGAATTCATACTGAAAACACTCTCAGAATGAATTTGGATTTCCTGCTATCCTTACAGTGAACAAGCGGCTGTATATAAATGCAGACACACACACACACACACACACACACACACACGCACACACACACATACATCTATATACATGTGTATATCATACACTATAAAGCACACTGACTTTCAGGTTTCTTTGTTTAATCTAGGCAAATATATAGCCAATGGGTGCCAAAAGACAAGGCCTCTATTTTCCTTCCTTCCTTCCTTCCTTCCTTCCTTCCTTTCTTCCTTCCTTCCTTCCTTCTCTCCAGGTGGGGAGGTTTGGCAGATCCCATTGCAATTTCCTTGCAGCAAAGGGCTGTGACAGCTGCGAAAAAGGGGTTCAGAATCATATTCTACCTATTCACGCTTTAAATTATTGACACTCGCTATTAACAAATAAAGAATGGTAGGCGCCATTTACAAACACATTCCCATGCTGTTGTTTGAATCCTGGGAGTAAAGCTGAACATAAAATGTGTTCATAGAAACGTTTGATGGGCACTTTAGATTAAAGGCACACGGGAGCCAGCAGAAGAGCACCGAGAAGTGAGGTCTAGACACATGCTCCTTGCAGTGTGACACACCCACAGCTCCCACAACCTGGATTAGCTGAAGGGAGACATCCCTGGTCCACAATGTAGCAGAATGATAGTAAAGACCTGCTCACCTAATCCCCAAGAGTTCATAACAATTTTTAAAAAATGTTAATAAAGAAAATGGAACTAAAAATCTGTGTGTGGCCTTATAGATCACCAAATATAAATAAATATTTACAAAAATATTCGTACTGTTCCAATGTTGACTTTGGCATTTAAAAACAAAAGCCTTGTCTTCCCTCACTTGGGGAGCCACACTCCTTAGTAAACACAACATCCAAAGTCAGGTAATCAATTCCTAGACCCAAATTAGCAAAATAATTTACTACATTGAGTATAAAAATGTCAAGGGTGGGTAATTAGAATTATATGCACAGCAAGCTTCTGGAGGAGGAGGAGGAAGAGGAGGAGCAGGAGAAAGCAGAGCAGCAGGAGGAGGTGCTGCTCAAATTAGCTAGGCTCAGGGATGAAAGCAGGTGGGGATTCGGGATCATCAGTAAAGGCCACAATAACATGACTTTATTACACATGGCAGGGAAATTATTTTTAAGAAAAACTCTGTGGTGTAGACAGAGTATGTATGATGTGATGGATCATTTTAATAACTGTCATTCAATGAAGCCAATGTGTGTTCATGTCACTGAAATCACATGGGTGAAGCAGAGTGCTGCCCAATACAATAGGATCCTGGTCTGCTGTTGTTTCTATGCCTGGTTTCATTCCAAAGTACAAATGACGGGTACCACAAGGGGAGGATGTCTAGCTAAGGAAGGAAAAGAAAACCTGTCCAGACTCTTACCAGCCTGCAGTGGAGAGCACAGCAGAGGCAAAAGATCTGACTGGGGTCCAAGTGTGTCCCACTAGAGCACTGGGCTGTTCCCATGAGGGCCTGGAGCAGTATGGTTCACTCCAGGGCAAAGGTCTCTGGTATTCCTTAGGGCAGGTAAAAACCCTAAGGGGATTACAATGGATACAGACAGCCCTCACTCCTGAACGATGCTCAGTCCAAGTCAAGGTACACTAACTTACCATATATATTCTACAGCAATGTCAAGGGCAGATAAAAATAAGTTATTGAGCAAAGCAGGTTGGCAATCTGTAAGACCTGCATTTGAGTCTAGGCTCCAGCACTTGCTAGCTGTGTGACCTTGGAGAAACTGCTTACCTTTTCTGATTAACATCTGTGGAAAGTTAATTTCTATCTATTTCAAAGCCTTCTCATGAGGGCAAAAGCAGAGAATACAGGAAGTATCAGGGCACAGTAGGCTGCAAGCTCACAATCAGAGTAGAGCATCATATAGATATAGTTCAAAGCACCTAAAGAAGCAAGCCAAGGGAACAGGAGATTCCTGTTGTCTTCTTCCCCGTTCTCCTAGTGCCTCCTGCATGCCTGGGAAGGCTGGGGACAAACAAGGACAAACTAGGAAACCCCTATGCCAGATGGTGCAAGACAGGTGCCACCCTGCCCTACTCTGACCTCAGGCCTCCCTGCAATGCCCCAAGCCTCTGTCCAAGGACAGACCTCAGAATGGAGAGCAGAGGACAATGTTACACAGGGAGGACTGGAAGACATACACTGAAATTTGAAAGCAATTTTTTTTATCCCTTTTTGACCCAGTTGTGATTAAAGGTGGCATCGTTGGCCTGGGCAGATATGCTGCTTTGTGGAAGCTGAGCTTCGGCAGGCTCAGAGAGCTGGCAGAGACAACAATAGTAACAAAAACTGAGAATGGCCCTGTAGCCAGCCACCTCTGAAGTGAAAGGCTTGCTCCTCAGATTAGACAAGGACGGTGAGGAAACCCCGTTGCTCTCATAGCACAGGCTGAACAGACTAAAGTCAGCCAAATAGCTCCTGCATACCTGCTTCCTTGGTGAGTCCTGCGGGGACGGGGAGTAGGGTGGGTGGTCCAGAGGAAGCCTGGGGTCATTTGGTTGTTTTGAGGCAGAGTCTCATTCTGTAGCCCTGCGTGCCTTGAACTCCTGACTCAGCCTCCAGATAGCTGGAATTACAATCATGAACCTCCGTGGCCAGCTGCCTGTGGGCCTGACGGGAACCCAGCACATGTCGGCTTGGGAGAGTGCCAGGATCATGCCCAATGCATCCTTCCTCAGCGAGCACAGCTGCTGCAGTTGTTAAAGGAAGGCTAGAGCCACTAACATCCTCTTTAAAAGGGAAAACATCTCATTTCCTTTAGAAAGTTCTATTTGCAGTGATTAGTTTAGAAAACCTGGGATTTTAACCAGTCTTCAGGATGTTCAGCTTTCCCCAAACTAATTAGATTAGCAGCCGATAAATCCTCCCTAGTCTCTCATCCTGGAAGGAAAAGATGGGGAAAGGGAGCATCTGAAGGGTGGACAAAGTGGCTCCCCTCCAAGAGGATAAGATTTAGTGGCCAAGACAATAGGCCATTACAGGTAGAGAGCTTGCCACAGATGGAGGCTCAGGCAAGACACAAGTCCAGAAGGCAGGAGCTAGAGGACAAATGATGAGATTAAAGAGGGTGTTGCAGTGGTCTCCTGAGCAATGCCTTATGAGCGCTGTGTCTGTCTTGTTCTCAAAAGTAGAGCCTGCATGTGTACTGCTCCCACCCCACAGGGGCTCATCAGCGTGAGCTCCATCTCCTCTGTGCACCGTCGGTTGACCGTGTTTGCAGCTGCAGCTTCTGAGCTGGAGGGGGTAAACTGCTCACCATAGACAGTCCCACCTTGGGTCACTGACAGCATTAAAGTAGGAAGTGGGAAAAACATTCCCCTGTGAGCTCTGTCTCAGGGGCATCTGAGAGTCAGGAGGACCGGGTTCAGTGGCAGCTTTCCTCAGAATGTTCTCACCTGCAGCTAAGCATGCTGGGAGATCCTTTCCCTTTCCCTTGGGTTTTAGTTCCAGTGATGAAAGCTCATCTCGCCGATGAGTAAGCCCCTTCATTTTATAGAGATGTTATAAGTGTAATAAGGATGCAGTGACAACATTCGGACAAAATACATGTGACAAAAGAACACCTGGAAAACCTGTGTGAATATATGTGAATGACTGTGCAAGGAGGCCCCAGGCCGTGTCATTAGCCTCCAAAGGGAGCCGTCAGCTTCTACCAAGCACCAAAAAAAAACAAAAAGAAAACAAAACAAAACAAAAAAATCTTCCTTGGAATCCACTTGAATGAATCCTGTGATACACACTCTTTTTCTGCCTTTATTTTTAAAAAACATGTACAGGCAGGTCACCTGCACATACCTGGGTGTGCACTGTATGCATGCAGTACTCACAGAGGTCAGAAGAGGGCATCAGAGTCCCTGGACTGGAGTTACAGACAAATGTATATGGGTGCTGGAAATCAAATCCAGGCCCTTTGTAAGAGCAACTAGTGCTCATAACCACTGCTGTCTCTCCAGGCAATTCGTGCTACACACTCTTAGTGGGCACGACGTTTCTGAAAGTCTTCTGGCCTCAGAAGGCAATCATTTTGTAAGGGTTGTTTCTAGATAATATTGCACATTTTGCCAAGACCAATAAATTTCTACTCATTCACTTCTTGGTAGATATGTAGGGTACTTTCAGTTTGGAATTAAAACTGCTCAAAAAATTCTGGAAAACAAGCCCCCAAGACACACACACAAACACCATACACACAATGTGGTTTATCACACTATTGGCTTTGTTTTGTTTTTGAGACAGGGGTCTTTGGTATTCCAGGCTTGCTTCCAACTTGCTACACAGCCAAGGATGACCTTGAACATCTAATCCTTCTGTCTCCACCTCTCAAGCACTCAGTTTGCCGAGTACATCACACGTCTGGTTTCTGCAGGCTGAGGGTGGAACCTAGGGCTGTTGTGCATGCTAGCCAAGTCCTCTATCAACCAAGCTATATCTTCCGACCAACTAATTGGTTTGGAATTTTAAGATGTGCACACTTCCAGGAAGTCAAAGAAACAGTCTCTATTTGGGTGAGATAGCACGGATTTCCTTGTAGTTTATTCTCTGGATGCCTCTGCCTGTGGGAAATCTCTTTTAAAATGGCCGTTTTCCTCATTGCAAGACTACCTTTTGTAGTGAAATTCCGAAGCAAAATCTAAGAAACCAATTTATACCTAATTGATTCCTAAAATGAGTCCACTTTCTTTTTCTGCGGAAGCTGAACATAAGGGCTCATTATAAACCCTTAATATACACATCTGCTCTGTCCATGCAAAGACAATGATGCAAAGAGCATCTACAGGCAGCAAGAAGGCCAGAACTCCTTCCCCGCAGACAGCCCCTAATGCCAGGCTTGCTTTAAGGATAGGAGCATGATGGTGCAGCAACCTTTCCCACAAGAAATACATTCATCCCTAGGCAAATGCCCAGTGACACATATTCTTATCATTATCTCAATTTCTGGTGGTGGACTTTGTCATGCACTAGGTAAATGGGTTCATACATTTTTAAAAAAGGTGCATCAGTGGCTTGTTGATTAGTGAGATGGAATTCATGACAAAAGCAAATATTGAGGATTTGTTTGGGCGTGGTCTAGAGGAACAGCCCACCATGTTGGGGAAGGTCGGGTGGCAGGAGGCTCTCAGGTAGCAAGAGTTACACGGCAGCAGATGTGCAGGGCTGGGGCTTCTCAGGGATGGGAAGGAAAATCAGCTAGAAACCCCAAGGACTACCCTCATCCCCGCCCCCCTGCAACCTATTTCCTCCAAAGAAGCTCCACCTGCCAAAGTGCCCACAATTTTCCCCAATATCATCAGCAGCTAGGGACCAAGTGAGCCCATGGAGAGGTATTTTCTATCTACACCAGGATAACAATAGCCTTAGCAATAGTTGATGTTATTGGCCAGCTGAAAAACTCAGAGTATCCCTAGACTCAACTAGAACGTCTTCCTCACATAAGTGAGGTTTCTAATCTGCCAATCATAGCATCTCATCTTTTCCTTCTCTAGGTGTACACTGTGGGGATCTTCACTGATACTGTACCTAGAGATACCTTCCAACCAGCTCCCAGCGCCACTGCGGCTGAACACTGACCTCCTCTGCACACATCTCTATCTGATTCTATTCATGGACCCCAAACCTTCAGTTTCCATGATCATTGGTGCCAACCCCACACCTCCTGGCAGCCTTAAAGTGACATAATTAAGAAACAGTAGATTTTAGCCAGGTGGTGGTGGTGTAGGCCTTTAATCCCAGCACGTGGGAGGCAGAGGCAGGTAGATCTCTGTGAGTTCATGGCCAACCTAGTCTACAAGAGGTAGTTTCAGGACAGCTGAAACAATAATACATAGAAGCCCTATCTCGAAAAACCAAACAAAAGAAAAATAAAAAAAGAAGTAGATAAGCCGGGCGGTGGTGGCACACGCCTTTAATCCCAGTACTTGGGAGGCAGAGGCAGGCGGATCTCTGTGAGTTCGAGGCCAGCCTGGTCTAGAAGAGCTAGTTCCAGGACAGGAACCAAAAAGCTACGGAGAAACCCTGTCTCGAAAATCAAAAAAAAAAAAAAAAAAAAAAAAGAAGTAGATGTTAATTTTATGGGTTTACAATAAGATTTGCGGGAAGCTTCCTGGACACTTGACAGAATTCCCAAAGGCCAGAGTTGCAAGATCAGATCTCTAAGGAGGCATGTCAGGCAGGAACCCTTGCCATCTGCTGTTACACAGCCCCATGTCCTACACACACCCTTCTGGTCACCATCTGAGCAGCAGGCTATCTTCACATTTACTGGGTCAGTTAGGGTTACTATTGCTGTGATGAAACACCATGACCAAAGGCGACTTGGGGAGGAAAGGGTTTATTCCACTCACAAGTCCATATCACAGCTCACCATCAAAAGCTGTGAGGGTGGGAACCTAAGCAGGGCAGGAACCTGGAGGCAGAAGCTGACACAGAGGCAGCGGAGGAGCACTGCTTTCTGGCTGTTTCTCATGGCTTGCTCTGCCTTCTTTCAACAGAAACCAAAACGAGGAGCCCAGCAGTAACTCCACCCATAATGGGCTGGGTCCTCTTGCATCTACTGCAAATTCCGAAAACGCCTGGCAGCTGATCTTACAAAGGCATTTCCGCAACTGAGGTTCCTTCCTTTCAATAACTCCAGTTTGTGTTAAGTTATCATAAAATCAGCCAGCCCACAGGCCCTTTCCCCCAACCAGATCCCAACACTCTCTTGGGCCTGAGAAGTATTGGGGCTATCAATCAGAACTGGGGGAAATCTAGGTTCCAAGGGCCACTTTAAAGAGTGAGAGGGACATGGTCTAGAGTCCCCCATGTTTGGAATTCCCTCCCTAACCACCAGAGCCTGCAGCTGGGTGCCCACAAAACCAGATACTTCAATGGAGATGGGGTAGGCACCCACCTGCAGATTCAGGGTCCTCCCTGATATCTAGCTGGGCCTGGTGGTATATTCTACAGAAACTTTCTCTTACCAAGATCATGGGTCTGTATCTCAAGGACTACTGAGAGAGACACATGGAAAGGGAAGCTATTTTAGGATATTTTTCCTTCTAGAACATGTGGACACATGATTCTACATGGACAACACAGTATCTCATAGAAAGCCCTTTAAAAGAGCTGCATCTATATATGGAGAAGGGAGCGAGTCTCTATCAGCACATTGCATGAGGATAGAGCAATGTGCAGCCCTGGAGTACTAAGATGGAATACAGGGATAAAAGAATATGTAGGAACAAGAAAGAGCCTGTCTCCTATCTGGCAAGGTGTGTGGTGGTGGTGTATGTGTGTGTGTGTGTCGGGGGGGTGGTGGTGGTGGTGAGTAAGAGCAGTTCATATCTGAACTCCCAATTCATGGGTCATTTCTTACCACCATGCTCTGCCCCTCTCTTGTAAACCATAGGGCTACTCTCAAGTATGTCCTAGGATTAGGTAGGGCTAGGAGACCTGCACCCAGGGATAGGTAGTCCCAGTGCCTGCCACTCAACCCTGCTAGGCATCAGGGAGCCTGTAGCTGGAAGCTCACAAGACCAGACTGGTGGAGTCGGGGATAAGGGAGGAGAGCAGCGCCTTTGTTCATGAGAAATGTCTTCCCCAAGTGTAGTTAACTCTGATCAAAACAAACACAACTACCTCCTCCCACTGCCTCTGCAGAGAAAGGGAGACAGTGGGTCAAGGAGGTTCAGGCAAGGGGCAGTAAAAATGTCCCCATATGGCAAAAATGTCCCCAAATTATCAGCATGCAAGAGACCTGACGGTCAGGCAGGCAGACAAGCACTCTTGACTTTGTCCCCTAGACCACTAAGCAGGTTTGCCTTCCAGTTCTTATTTGAAGGGTGGATTCCTAGTTGATCACAGACATAGAAATGCAGAAGGGGAGCCCTAACCCCCAACCTCTCCAAAGACAGATCTGCAGGTGAGGGGGCAGGCGCCTGGCCCCCATGATCACTCCCACCTAGGGCTTTCACCACCCAGCAGGGGGAGGTTGGTTGGACACCTCTGGAAGCCATCAAACAGGGTCTCCTGAAGGCAGCCTGCTCCAGATGGAGAAATCAAAAGGGCCCGGCGCCTGCCTGCAGGCTCCTGAGGTGGCTCCCGGGTAGACTCAACAAGTTCCAGGGGCCTCGCAGCGCCGCCTGCAGCCCAGAAACCCCAGGATGTGGCAGTGGAGCTCCGCGCGCAGGCGGCTGCCAGTGGCTGCTTTCAGCACCTCCTCCTTCTCCTCCTCCTCCTCCTCCTGCCCGAGATCTGGCTCCGGCTGGAGGGGCTCCTCCACGCGCCGGGCCCCCGCCCCACGCACGCGGCCCGGCCCGCCCCCGCCCCACCCCCGCCCCATGGGCCCCGGGGCTCCGCCCGCCTCGGTGGCAGGCGAGCGCACAGGCTTCTGGCGCGCAGCTCCGGGCGCCCTCTCTTCAGTCCTCTGCCGCCCGGCTCCACAGAGTGGCCAGGACCTGGAGCAGCGGCCAGGACTCCCTTCCCGCTCCCTCCACCTCCCCGCCCCCTCCGCCCGGCCCGACTCCCGGATCTCGCCGAAGAGAATTGCAGTAAATGAGGACATCTGAGGAGCACGGAGCCGGGTGGCTGTGGCTGGCTTCGCCGCGCCGCGATCGGGCGAGCGCGCGGGCGTCCCCGGAGCCGGCCGAGCCACTGCCTCCCCGCGCGCGTCGCTGAGCAGGAGCCGGAGGGACTCGAGCTGCGGCGCGGGGGCCGGCCGGGCCGGGCGGGCCGGGCCCGTGGCAGTGGAGGGGGCGGGCGGCGGGCACGCAGCTGGCCAAGTCCCCGGAGCCGATCCTCCTTCGGCACGAGCCCGGCGATCTTTGCCGTGGATGCTCTGCCCCGAGTGCTCCGTGCCGCGCCAGGCTTGCCAGGGTCCGCGGCAAGACATGCCCGAGCCCGGCGCTGCACCGACCTCCACTTATCAGTAAGCAGCCAAAGGTAAGCGGAGCCCAATATACCCTCCCGCGCCCCGAAGCCCGCTGCTCTTGACCGCGGGCTAATGGGTGCAGACCCTGACTCGTGCGCACGCACTCGCCCCTAAACCGGCTTTGCCTGGGTCCGGGACGGGAGGGTGTAGCCAAGAGCCGACCCGGTGGCGGGCAGTGGCAGGGGTGGGGGGCGAGGTTACGCAACTGTTTCTGGCAGGACCTGGTCGCCCAGGGGCATCTGGCAACTTTGGCGACAGCATGGGAGGAGCGGGAATGTGATGTCTGTTCTAGACAAACGCCACAGCCTTGTGAGCACAGGGCATCCTTAGCCAGGCAGAACTAGGCAGGAGGGGGTGGGGGCTCTGGGGAGGACCATCTCTCTGGAATGTTCGAGGTTCTGAAAGTATTATCCAAACTAAAGCGAACAGCCAAGTACAGTATAGCTGATTAACTTCAGGGAGATGGGGGGTATAAGTCTGAGCAGAGGGGCCCTGCCGCCTGCCGTTTAGCAGAGACCAAAGCAGGAGCGAAGGCAAAAATGCCCACGTGAAATGTTCGTCTCTCTTGCTTAACTGGTATTGGCACCTTCTCCGGGCTCCGGGCTGGGGTCTGCACCCGCTGAGCTTCTGCGTGTCTGGCATCCCATGTCTGACCTGCACAAGCGTGGGAAACCAACCTATGCTGCAGAACCTAGGGAGCTTAGTGAGGGCAGGAGAGAGGAGGGAACAAGGGCCAGACCCAAGCAGGGGCACATACTAGAGCCCAAAGTCAAGAATAAGATTCTGTATCTTGCTTGTTCATGCTCGGGGTTCCAGGCTAGTGTCTCCACTGCTTGAAAAAAGAGCCTCTCCCTGTGACCTCAACATTCTACTACCCTGAAAATATGCCACAAGGAGATGGAGCCAGTGATAAAGGGATGCCAGGAATGGGGGAGGAGAGGCACCCCTGGAGTAAATAACGGAGAAAATGGGTGCTTTTTACTCCCTGCAGACCTGGGCTCAGATCCCTTTCCCTCTCTTGGTGCAGGGCTGGGGCTGGGGGATTGGCTGCCCTCCGGGGCTCATGAGCTAGAAGCAGTAACAGAAGCAGTTTAATTTGACCTTGTCTGCATGGGTGCTGAAATTCTGCCGAAGCATCCCGAGGTGAAACTGGCAAGAGTGGGAAGGAACTTTGGGCAAGCCCTGCCTTGGCTAAGAATCTACAAGATCATTTCAGAGCACCAAGGCATGGGCTAGCACCAGGTTGAGGTCAGCCGCGTGAAGGTTTTCCCTTGGAAAAATGACTTGATTGGGGGTTACTTTTTCACAACCTGACCAGGGCACAGTCAAGGTTACAGGACTAGGGGTTTGACTAAAAATGCCATTCAGATCATAAAACCTAGATCACCCCCCGCCATGAGAAGTTCATAAATAAAAAGGATACTGCCTCCTGAAGCTGATGGTAAAGGCTGAACAGCCAGTAATCATTTCACTCCGCAGAGGCGGAACATGCTGGGTTTTACTATTCATGGTGTGCTATTTCTTACATTCGCATCCTGTTGAATGTTACTTTTCAAAGTTCATATTTATCTTTGCAATATTTTTTTGCAAGCAAGATTAGCAAACGTGCACAAAATAGCTCAAAGGAAAAAAAATGCAAGTCCTGTCATCTGCATACCTCACCGGTTATTAATAATTTACAGTCCGGGTTTACTACTTCCATGAGAGTATCTGCCCTCCAGGACGGGTTTATCAGAACTGAATCTGGGAGGGAGCGAGCCCAGCATAGCTGTCACAATATTTGGCATAAATTATGTGAGCTATAGAGAGTTTTGTTTTCTTCATTAAATCCATCTTTCCATTAAAAGGTAGAGTGATTCAATTTAATTTTTTTTTATCTGCAAGGGTTCCTCTTAAAAGACAGGATGTCCTTGAAAAGCAAAGAATGTCTTAAAAGGACAACAGTTGCCATGATTTTCTGTTTTATTGTCGTGATTAAGACACTGGGGTTTTGACATAAATCAGGTCCATTATCACATTGAGAAACATAACTAGTGGTTACGAAGCAGGCTAGTAAGACAAGCACTAGAAAGCTCTATGAAAATCTGCCCATCCCATTATCTCAGTTTACCACAGAGCTTCTCTGCTGCGGCTTATTTTGCCCCATGAAAGAAATTTTAGACTTTTGTCTTCCCCTTTGTAGACAAAATTTTAAGAACTACGTAAGTAAATGAAAGGCTTGTGCTGACAGATCTCCATCTCCAGAAAAGACCCCTGCACAGTAGAGTTCACAGAAAATAACGAGAAGGCTGCGACATACCAATCTATCCTAGCGAGAGGCCAGGTACTTATCCACATTGCTAGATGTTTGCATCCCTGTTTGTTCCATTGCATGGCTATCTGGCTGAGAGAGACAGATACCGAACTCCCTGGTAGAAGCAGATTACTTACGTTGGGTTCAGACAATAATGCTCAGAAATGATCGGAGGCATAGCATGGTACAGCAGTTCTGAGGACAGGCCTTGCCACTGAAGAGCAGTAACAGAGTCACCAGAGGCTTTAATTCTAACACTCTAGACCAACCCAGCAGACACCTAAGCCAGAGATGCTGTTAACAGATCATCTTGGGTACCGCACCGATTATACAGAATGGAAGTGGTTCACATCCTCCTGGGAATGAAAAGCCCTAGGACTTCCAGACACAAGAAGGACTGTTTTCCACAGAACCTTCGTAAATGTGATAGCCGGGTTCATCACCCCACCCTCTACTGTAGTTCCAGAGATCTGCATTCTTCAACCCCAGATTCGCTGACATAATTTATGATGAGGAACCTTCATGTTTGATTTTAATACTTCATAACATTATGGAGTGGCTTCAATATTTTAAAGCAGAATTTAGTATGAGCGATGTGACATGACAACACACACGTCTCCACGGTGTTCAGAGAAGCCTTTATCCAGGCTTAATCTCCCTTTATGTAAATACGGTAAAACATCATGACCTTTAATGAGTACACTTTTTTAAAAAAGTGCTTTTCTTATACCTTGAGGATGGAATATAGATTTGTACGAGTTACAGTGGCCCTGGCAAATCACATAAACAAGTTGTCTGGATGACTTCACAAATTAGCAGTGTGGCACACAAGGTCTGGGTTTGAACCTCTCAACCATGTCTGAGGATATAACCATTTCATTCCCCGAAGGTACAGAAGGCATGGTGGGGTCATGGAGGCAACCAAGACCCCGCCCTCAGATTAAGGAACATCAGAATGTCAGAGACATCTCCTGGTCATTCAGTCACCTGGGTCCTAAGCTATCAGGATTTGTAGCCTGAACTGGAGACTACTCATTTCCAGCTGGGCATGAGAGAAACATGAACTTGAATATGGAGAAAGTAGAAATAGGGGACAAGAAAGAGCTGTGTTTCTAAATTACCCCATAAACCTTGTGGATAGTATACTACTACTTCATGAGGATCTGGAAAGAATTCTCTCTGAAGTAATCATTTGGATATTGCTTTTGTAGAACAGGGAGCCGAGGATTTGAAGGACGGCATATTCATAGGCGTGTCCAGTGGCCACATCATTCTGGGATTGGGAAGGCTGAGAAAGAAAAGACTAGAGAGAGGCTTATCCGTGCAGGGTGTACAGTCACAGAAGTTCCACTATTTTAACAAATGAAGCAAAGAAACAACAACCAACAGTGATCCCAACAGCACGTCAAAATGCTCCTCGTAGTTTGCATTGGAGTTACCATGGAAAATTCCAGTTCAGCCTTTGATAATCTAGCCTAGGGCATAAAAATGAAAGCAGTAAACTACAGACCAGGAGGGGTGAGAGAGAAAGCTGCAGAACGCCGAAAACGTAGCAAGCAGCTTTGCAAATGAAAGTTGATTTCTCTCCACTTCAGTGACCCGGAGAAGCAACAGGGCTGGCTGATGTTGCGGCCCTCGTGTCAGCAGCTGTGAAGAGGAAACTCTAAGGAACAGCAGGTCCATTGCTCACTTGGTATTCCTAGTCCATTCCAGCAAGTGACACAGGTCCCCTACGCATTGTTCTTGGAAGTATCCCGAATGGGTCAACCGTCGTGCTGTAAAATCTCTTCCACGGGTTTTCAGTGGGTAGATTCTAGACAGCTGATAGCATCTGCAGCCTGCTTCATGAGATCTGCTTTTTTTTTTTCTAGTGCTTTTAGGAATCTTGGAAATTTACTGGCACTATAAAGACCTGACTTTTAGAAGGGAGTAGACATGGGCAAGGTAGACAGATAAGCAACAGGGGATTTCAAGACTGCAGGAAAGGCCTTCAAGGAATCTGGGACCAGCAGGAAGAGAAGAGGTGACTAGGATGTGGCAAACATGCAAAGACATCTAGACTCAAGAGAGAATCAGGATGGACAGTTCTGGCGTGAGTGACGCCTTGACTGACTTCAAGTGTCAGGTTGAGAGAGGATCCTGGGCCCAGCACATAGATACCAGTGCTTACACCAACTGGGTGTTACAAGAAGAGGAAGAGACTAGCAAGGGAAGAACGAGGAGTGACATTTGGCAAAGGTTTGGGTTTTAGCATCACAGGGTGCTCGGACATGGTTTGAAGCCACTTTAAGAAGGACCCAGAAGGGCAAGACAGGCCTCCCAGGATGCTTTCGGCAAGAGTGTGTATCATAACTAAGTGTTGGTATCTAGATAGAAACCAGAGAAAAGGAACCAAGGGCCAGCTGAGAAGGTACTAGGGGTGAGAACTGACTAGTGCCAAACATGGTTGGTAGCACTGGGGTTGGATAGAGAGGGGCCAGTTATGACAGATCTTTAACAGTGGAATCCTGTACCATGGCAACGGTAGAGGACTAACTGAAGTTCTACCCAGGGGTTGAAGAGCCAGCAGGAAAAAGGGGTGGTGATTCCCTGGAATTTGAGACTGGGTATTCAACTGGAAATACGACATGAAAAGGTGAGGGTTTTTGTTTGTTTGTTTGTTTGAAATCATTTCTCTTAACTCAAAGCATCAAAAGTACTTTCAAAAAGGGAGGAAAGGATGGATGGATGGACCTGGAGACTCACAACTCAAAGAGAGCCTTAAGGAAGAGACACTGTAGGATCTAGTAACAGGTGCTCAATGAATATTTAATCAGGCTATTAACAGTAAACCTAGTCAGTCATTTCACTGGAAATCTGGGGAATCCTGGCTGGAAGCAACTCTTCCTGTCTTTTTTTATTTATTTATTTTTTAAAAGAAGATAGTCTAACCATGCTGTGTTTAGAAAAGAAATGGCTAAAGGGCTGAGTTTCCTCTGCCCAGTTCACAATTGGGATCTTCTCTGCTAAAGAGAACTTGGGTAGGGACTGAGTTTTAAGGGAAGAATGTCTTTGAGCTGACTTACCTTGAGAAACAAACAAGAAGAGCAAGCCTAACTGCCTGCTTTCACGTCCATGAAAGCTCTTGCACACAAGAACTGACATCCCAAGTTCAAGGGAATTTTCGCTAGAGTTCTCCCAGAGTTCACTGGGCCAAGCTATGACCCCCAGTGACCTTTAACCTCACATCTCAGTTTGAGACTGTGACACCAACTTCCTTTTCTTCAGTACTGTCTGAAAAATCTGTACAAGGATGGTACATGTCGATTCCTCCCTCCTGTCTTCTTGAAACCACACTACACAAATGGCTACCATCCACTGATGATGAACTTGAGGCTCCCACAGCTTGAAACTGTGTCCAGGACTTAGTGTCCTGAAAAGTTCTTGGAATGCTGCCAGTGGAAGCATGGGGAGTTGGAAACTTTAAGGGCAACCAGCGTCTTACTTTTAAGTCCTAGCTTTCATGTTTCTTGTCAGGGCCGTTTAAGACGGCGGTGTTATGACTTCTCCTTGTCAACTGTCGTGTGTGCCTGTTTGAATAGTGGTTGTTAGTTCTATAACCTCACTAAAATAATTTGTGCCTCCACTCAGTTTATTTTTGTCTTGGTATTTGTATTTCTCTTTGTATGTATTAACTCTTCTCTGAGTACATCTCTATTTACTGTGTCTGTCAGATTCACTGATGTGGCAAATTTACCCAGGGTTATGTAGAGCGATGACATCATTGAATCTGTGCAAATATGACCCAGTCTTACTCGATAGGGACGATGCCCCATGGCCCTCTATGGCATATGATCAGGTGCTGGAACAAACACACATATTAATAATAAAAATTTTTAAATCAAAAATGAAGAAGATATCAAGGAGGTGGGGGAAGGAAATAACGAAGGGCACAGGCCAGTGGTTTGTCTTCATAAATGCACTATCAAAATGATCCGAGGAAGCCAGCAATGCTTCTGCATCTCTTTAATCCCAGCACTGAGGATTCTGAGGCAAGTGGATCTCTATGAGGTCAAAACCGGCCTAATCAATCAACACGAGCTCCAGAACAGCCAAAGCTACACAGTGAAATCCTATCTCAAAAACAAAACAAAAACCAATAAATAGAAAGTGATCCAAGGAGTTTAAAAAATATATAATGCTTCCTAGTCTCTAACCTCCAGACACTAACTTAACAGGATAGGGGTGGGGACTAAACATATAGTTTCTTTTTTCTTTTATAAGTTTCAGTTCCTAACCCATCGCAGAGAACAAGTCCAGGGATCAGTCTTTAAGGAAAAGGCGTGCTTTTTTCCTTCTGCGGGAGAACAGCCACTTATTGGGCTTTGTTTACTTGCCAAGACAGACTCCTTGTTTTAAACACACACATGCATACATGCATGCACACACAGGAAAAGGCTCCACCTCATCAACACTCAGATCCTCCTCCAAAGAAAGCATCAAGAAGAGCAACAAGCAGTAGGGACAATGATGGATTGGGTGAGATCAGCATTTGCCTTGTATTCGGAAGTCCACTCATGGCCCGCCTTGTGCTCATGTCTTATTCTGTTGTTCTCTTTCTTCTTGCCATGATTTGTAAATTACCATGGCGCCTGCACCATGGAGGGCTGTAGATGGAGGCAAACATAGGGATATCAGCTTGGCCTCCCCACTAGATTGACACTTGAGCATTCTGTATGAGGAGAGTGTCATACCCCAGTTGCCTGCCCTGGCTTTGGTTCTGCCTAAGAATCAAGTGCCCACCAATCTCTGGGTGGAGAAAAGATTTATGCAACTCTAACCAAGCTGCCAAAAATCTGAGAGTGAGGCTCAAGGCCACGGAAGCTCTCTACACCTCCCTCAAGTGCAGAATAAACAAAATGTACCATAGTTCAACTGCCCCATCATTGCTTCTTCGGTCAGAACGTGCCCGTCTCTGTCCACCAATGTGTCTGTCATCCTATCTATAGGTTTTTCTGGCCACACCTTCATCTTAGCAGATAAGTAATGGCAAGGACTGATTATACTCCTAAGGACTGATAGTACTTAGTAATCCATATTTATATTCTCAGGTCACATACAGGGTTTGGAAAATGAATGTGATTCCATCCAGACTTTGATGCACTTTGGGGATACTAAGGTTTAATGTTGTGCTTTGGACCCTACAATGTCTGCCACTCAAAGGTCAAGGGTGCCTCCTCTCTAGCTGGTCAGAAGGCTGGGATTATGAAAGATGTTACGCTCTGAAATTTTTATATGACTCGAAGCCACTGAGCTGCGTGAATTAAATGCTTAATTTATTTGGGAACTACATCATATTCCTAAGAAGACAGTTGGAAATCATCAGAACAAATACACTGTTAGCAAGTCGAAATGGCTGCAAGGAATATGTCATCAAGTCCCTGCTCGGCTTCACAGTGAAATGTAAAACTGGCCCCATTCATAGACCATTTCCATATTCTTGTATGTATGCTATCTCTTTCTCTTGCATCATCAGGGGAAAATACGTTGCATAACTCCAGGTAGTGGTTTCTTCAAACTTAATGAAAACTTGTTCTTTCTCTTATTCCTACCCAGGCTTTATTACACAGCCAAGCTCTCCAGGGAATGTAGACAGAATTCTTGGAAATCACTAATACTGCATACTCATCCAGAGGCTCCTTGACCAGATCATGGGAAGGGCCTCTGCTCCAAGGATGATGTACATTTATATTCTCAAATCACTCAGCAAATATTGAAGGATGGCTGGGTACAAGGCAGGGAAGCTGCTGAGTAGGCCTTGTCCAAACACTTAGCTGCTCTCTGCATGCTTTCAACTGCAGTCGCCCACATTCCCAGGATCACTCTCAGCAACTTGTCCCTAGTACCTTCAGGAAGGATGCACTGAGTGTAACTCCCAGCTGGATGACACATTGCTGAGGAAGATGCCTCACTGTTTCACATGTGCCCAGCACCCATTAGGCTGTCTGGTTACCTTGGACATATAAATGCCTGGAACAGCCCTGAAGAAGCAAGACAAAGTCTGTCCCATCTAAACACAATGAGCCACGAGTGGAGAATGAGGCTCATCTCTGGAATGTGAGCCAAGGGAAGAAAAGACACATAGTAGGGATGACCACAGTGTGTTCTAGACATGGTGTGGGGATGTCAAAACTTTGTTAGTGGGGATTCTTGAGTAGTGATGAGAAATAAGAGCCTAGACTTGGGTAGGAAGGAGTTAAGAAGGCTTTAAAGACAACAAGATTTTCCACTGGACTGGGCTCTGCCGAGAGGAGAGGCACCTTTACTTAGAGCCATCCCAAACACGGATGGGAGTAAGAATGGAAGGTAGACTTCAGGAGAGGTACAGAGACTAAGATGAGGAGGAGAATGGTATGGAAGGGAAGTCAATAGAGAAACAACAGCAACGAGACATAAGAGATAGTGGGGGGTACTCTGGGAATATGCAGGATTGACATGAAGAGATCAAATTGTTAGCAGTTTGCTTGCCGGAAGATGGTTCAGCAATTTAAACAGGGGTTGGGTGCAAGACGGGTCTAGAGGCTACCTCTAAGACCTTTGTTCAAGCTCAGCGGAGGAGGTAAGCATGGTAGCTGTGTTCCTAGGTTGAAGATGGACCACACTAACCACCTCTCAAGAAGCACCACAGGGCCCACTCCGTGCCACCGGGACATTGCTAAAGTCCACACACACACAGGAGACAGACCTTCAAAGTGGAAGACAGAGCATGTGAGAGATGCCTGCATTCCCATGTTGTAAAGTAGCAGCTAATTTTTTGATATGAATAAAATAAGGCAGGCAGTTAATTGCTGCTGTAAAGAACGAAAAAGAATCAACTAACCGCTATAGAAAAGAAGAGAAAATACTAGGATTCATGACAGATGAGATTATTTTAATGAAAAAATGATGACAACTATTGGGGTGGCCCAGTCTAAAAAGCGTACAACATGCAGGCAATTTATTCTCTCTTCCCCACTACTAGAGAGGACACATTTTTTTTCTTTCTATTTTATTTGTTGGGTTTTTTTTTCCAAGATCAATTTTCTCTGTGTAACCCAGGCTGTCTTGGAATTCGCTCTATAGACCAGGCTAGCCTCGAATTCAGAGATCTGCCTACCTTGGCTTCCTAGTCCTAGGATTAAAGGCATGGCACATGCCCGGCTTGTACCTACTTTCTGAACATTGAAACTTGGACCTTTGCAGACCTGCAATAAATAATTGTCAGTCATTCTGATCAGAGTATTTCTTCACTTTGCATATCCCAAGCAATTAAGTATGCATGCTCTTTCTGACTAAGTTAAGTCTGTGTGTGTGTGTGTGTTTCTGGGATCAGTTACACATACAAGTATAGGCGACCATGCAGATATGGGCGTGTGCATGTCCACTCAAGAGGTCCTCCTCGGGAGCCCTCCACTTTGTTTGTTCGGATGTGTTCTCTTATCTATTAGGAGAGGCAGCCCTGGTGATCGGCTTGTCCACAGTTCCCAAACTCACACACCACTCCTGGCTTTTTTACATCTGTTGTCAGGATCAAACTCAAGTCCTTGAAAGCACTTTACCAACTGAGCCATCTCCCTAGCCCTTAAGTCTTGTTTAAACTGACAAAACAATCTTCAGGGCAGTGAGCAATTTCTGAGGTCACCCTCACCAGCCATCAGCTTCAGGGAAAGGAAGAAGGTGGCTCTCCTGATTCAGACTTTGAGTTACTCTGAATTAAAGCACCCTCTAACATTTGTAGTCTATGAGTCGGAAGGCCTTCAGAATTCAAAGCAGGCTATCTTTCCACATTAGACCTGGGTCAAGGAAAAGTATGAGGGCTAGCCAGGTCACAGACACTATAGCTCTGTACAGCCAGGGAACCGTCCACATGCATTCTTAGGGTAAGACAGTTTCTCTACATTCAGCAACCAGCTTATGAATAGAAGCCGATTATAAGAAGCACTCACGGCTCTTTCTTCTTGGCTTAGCTACCTCTGCTGTGAATTCAGACCTATTCAGCATCCTGGCCAAACCTAGGAGAATACAGGGGTGGGGATCTGTTTGAGGCTAAGAGACAGAGACCTGCGTGGCCTTGCCAGAAAGACAGATTGTATCTTCAATTCTAAATGACTTCTATTGTACATGGCTACTTATATACCAAAATCCTGCCCTGGATGTCCCAGTATGGTATCCTGAGATGAAAGTGAAGTGTATCAGGGAAGGTTCTGCTTGCATAAGGCACTTTAAGGGACAGGGAGGAAAAGTCAGTATTCCATTCTAAGGTTCCAATAAATCAGAAGTTAAAGGGCATTGTGCACTGGGGCTGGAAAGATGGTTTGGTGGGTAAAGTGTTCACAGGACACAGGAACACACAACCCAGTTTGGGTTCAGCATAATTAAGGTAGCGAGGCAGGGTTCCCAGCTGATTTTTCAGACAATCATAACATTCTGTTAATTGCTTTCTACCAGCTCAGATGCCATTTGGAAGTGGGTAAACAAAGGTTACTGTCTTTGACGGAAGGGGAGAGTCTGCTTCCTTGAAGAGGACTGGTTTCTAGATCTTCTAAAGCAGTGGTTCTCAACCTTCCTAATGCTGCAACCCTTTAATACAGTTCCTCATGTTGTGGTGACCCCTGACAACAAAACTATTTTCATTGCTACTTCATAAGTGTAGATTCATTCCTACCGTTATGAACCATAATGTAACTGTCTGTGTTTTGCAATTGTCTTAGGCGACCCCTGTGAAAGGGTTGTTCTGTTCCCAAAGGGGTCACATCTCACAGGTTGACAGCCACTGTTCTGAAGCCTCCACACCAAACCCAAGGTATCCACGCCTGGACCAGGCACACACCTCATGCCTCTCTGCCGGCTCACAGTGCAGGACAGTGTGCACCCATGATAGCAGTGGTTTGCAGCGTTGGGGTGACATTTCCAAGGCTCTCTCTTGGTGAGCTACATGTTCTAATGACACAGATAAGGGCAAACCAGAGCCCCAGTGGAGGCAGGGTTTCTTCTGCCCCCAAAACTGCATTTTACCTCAAAATATCACTATTCCCAATTTCAGACTAGAGAGGCACCAGTTCATAAAGGTTCAGGTTACCCTTCGATATTCCATCCAGTAAGAGAGGGAGAGGATGTAGTTCAGTTGGTAGATGGCTTGCCTTGTATGCCCAACACACTGATTCCCAGCATCAAGTAAATGAGCCATAGGCATATACCTATAATCCCAGCACCAGAGGTGGCGATTCAAGGCCATCCTCAAATACTGTTAGTAAGCTCGAGATCAGCCTAGAGAGAGGTTGAGGGAGGAAGGAAGGGACAGAAAGAACGAGAACAAGAACACAAGCAGGCTGTGTCTTCCCTGATTTCCTACCACAGCTAGGTTGCTGTCCCTGGAGCTGTTCCCTCACTTCCGGCCGACCCAAGAGAAACATCTGAATGTACTTAGAGTCACCCCTCTCCAGTCAGATCTGTGGCCTCTGAAGACAGAACAAGTGTTGGGAAAAGGGCACCTCCATGTGTTAAATTAATCTAGACCGTGAAGCTGAGACCCATTCTAACATCTATGTGGTGGTCTCTGCCTCAAGACAAGTGGGCTTCAGGACTGTGAACTAGGTTACTGCATTAAAGCTTCCCCTATAAACAGGGGTTCTGGAGTGAGGGAGAGCTTACCTTCCTTCCCCACTGGGAAGCTCCACGGTAAAGCTCATCTACTTGCCCCTTTTCCCCACTCTGAGGAGCCTACTGCACAGGCCTTTCCTCAGCATGTAGAATAAAATGTTGACCCAATTAATCTTGAACCGCAGCCAGCATCTCTGGCTCCAAGGTGCCTCGACTGTAGGAGAGCCATTGGGAAGCTGGCAATTTCATGCAGTCGCGATCCACATTCATGGGGTGACTTGCTGGCTCTTAGGCTATATACAGTGACGGAACACCCCAAGGCAGGTAGTTTCTCTACAGTCCCACCTGTCAGAGGACCAATCAAGGACCAATCAAGACACACATACCACATTAGAGGGGCACATAGGAATCCCGGGAAGGATGAGACATTTTACAATGGCAGAATAGAAGCAGGAGTCTTTCCCGTCAGCTGATGAGACCCCAAACTTCTGG
Organism: Microtus oregoni; assembly: GCF_018167655.1. NCBI lineage: Eukaryota > Metazoa > Chordata > Mammalia > Rodentia > Cricetidae > Microtus > Microtus oregoni. The sequence continues at coordinate 10,110,688 of NW_024543075.1, forward strand.
AGCTGCTCATCACAGCCCACAAGGCAAATCGATTTGATAATAAATTCAAACCAGCGGCAGTTTTCTTCTTCATAGTAAGTTCTCTGGATTGCTGGCATGGTCTGCTAATTCTCCAACCCATGAGAGCATATGTATACACTCAAGTACCTAGACATACAAGCACAGACACACACTACCATCACTAAAATTCAGCACTTTCTCGGAACGATCAAAGAAGGCCTTTGGGGACTGCCTGATCCTTTCTGGGACTTTGAGAGTGTTCACACTTACAAAGACCTGCAGAAGAGGTGCTTTGCTCCATGAGTTTTAACAAGAAAAGTAAGGTAGCAACAGCCTTATGTCAAAAAAACACAGGTAAGACGCTCTTCCGAAAGACAATGTTTAAATACAACAGCAACCACTTTGGTTTATTTCCTTTTCCCCAGCTAAACTTGGTAGGCCATTTTCCTTCACTTGACATTAGCTCCTGTTTTGTGGCGATCCCACGCCTTTTTTATAATGATTATTTTAATGGTCACAGCGAGTGGGGATACACCATCATTTACTTGACCTATTGTTGGGCTGTTGAACTGAGCGCGTTTTTATCTGTGTTATTAATTTAAAACAGTACAGAGATGACGCGGCATCGCTAATCTAAGACTACAGGGTTTATATATTTACAGCTCACATTTGATTATGAAATTTAATTTGAGAGTAATTAAGACATTTATATTCTACACAGCTCAACGGCATCTAGATTTCCCTGAGCCAGGCAGGCCCAACCATGACTTGCCACTTTCCCAAAGCATTTCCCAATAAATCTAACACAGGTTATGGACTCTTGCTGCTCTGCAGATTAAGAGATTCGCCCAAAGGACCAGCACCTCTAGCTCTATGGGGTGACCTACCCAAGGAAGCCATGTTAGAAATGCAATTCAAGTCTGACAGTCACCTCGAACTTCAAGGCAACCCTTATGCACCAGTGACAGACATGTTCCAGGAACACTGGAGGTCTCCCATAACCCACCCTTGATACATAATATGAGAAGGCCAGAAGGCTGACTCATTCACTTTTCAGATGTCTGATACTTTATTATTGTTATTAATATTATTATCATTAAATTATCATTACCACTGGCTAGCCCAGAATCTTTGTGTAGACCAAGCTGGTCTCAAACTTGCAATGATCCTCTTGCTGCCTCCTATGTGTTGGAATTGCAGGTACATGCTACCATGCCTAACTTAGCTGATGCTTCTTAAAGTTGACCAGGGGTCAGGCCAAGTGACAGATCGCTCTGCTTAGGACAGATTTTTAGAGAACGTTATTCAAAGGGACTTATTCAGGCCACCAGCTGTGCCCTTCCAAGTCTCCACATAGAGGAAGGATAAGGATAGCCTTGGAGTCTCCCCAGCAGGCAGGGGGATTCTGGGGGTCAAATGAGAAGATGGGAGTGAAATGTACAGGCATAGGCTGGCATTTGTTAGCACACATGGTGCATGCATAGGGCCCAGCGAGATGGCTCAGCCATAAAGCACACGCACTGCTCCTGTGGAGGACACGAGCACAATTCCCAGCTCCCACGACAGGCAGCTCACAAGGGCCCATAATTCCTGCTCCAGGCGCTTCCAACGCCTCTGGCCTTTTTGGAGCATCTCGACTCATACACGTACGCATAGTAAAAAGAGATAAAAAAAAAATCAATCTTCAAACCCGCCCAGCAGGCATAAGGCCCTAGGGTCAAACCCCCAGTGCAGGCCCACTAAAGCAAAGAACTTCCTTATTATTTATCTTTATTTTCCCTAATAAGGGAATAGTCTTTTTACATACTTAGCTAGCTACTCTGTAGAGCAGGAAAAGCTGAGAGTTTTGTTTTTTTATTATTTTGCTTTTACCACTAGCAATGAATTCCTCTGATTGGTTTTATGAGTTTGATGGTCTGGACTACCACTCAGCAAACCAGCAGAGTGATGTAGGGAAATTATTTCAGTGCAGTTCCTGGCAAACCCTGATGATGGATAGGGAGGCAGGACAAACTTACTCAGACACACATTTTTCAGGACTGGCAGGGAAAAAGGCTGAAAAATTACTAGTAAATTGCTTTTTGTAAAAATGCTCTCTCTTTCAAATTTCCCCTAGTATGAAGGTCTCCTTCACAACGATGGCACGATACATTCTGACACACCTAGATGGCAAGGGAGCCAAAGAACAGTCACAGATAAGAATGGGGGTTAGGATTTAATTTTCTTATGGCCCCAGTTTCCAAGGCTCTTCCCCCGCACCAACTTCTGAGTCTATGTCTTTTACTTTTCGGGGGTAAGTGTCCCTGAAGGATAGCTATTATTATCTGTTCCGGCAGGCTTGCCCTGCTGCCCTCCACCCCCGGGCACAATCCCCACCTCCACTGTATGAGTCTTGCTATTAATGTATTACATCTCTGGTCCATTCTACTCCTATTCCCCCCTCTCTAAACCTGTCCTGGAGGTTGAGTTTCAGATTACAGACGTCTGCAGATATCCCCAGCATCTTACTTGAAAGCCTTCATTCTGAGGCCGTAACTCCGGGACAATAGAAGCCTTGGGCATTCATGGTTGGAAAGGCTAATGCAGGGTTGTCATGGTGGTGGCGCTCCCTTGGTGACATTGCCGGCTGTCACACTGGAAGGAAGGTGTGCTTCCATTCTCTGGAAGAAGCTAGGGCCACTGCTGTCTGCGGCTGCTGAGCGTTCTGCACTGCTCAGAGCCCATGCAGCATCAGCCGGTCATCTGCCTAACCTGCCAGGAGAGCAGCAGCTGAGGAACTAACCATGGTGGAAATTGAGCCAAAGGCTGCAGAGGTGATTTTAGGGTACCTCCCCCAAACCCATTAGTGTTCAGCAATATTATGAAGAGTTGGGGATCGGATGTGCCTCTGAGTCTTTGACGCTGCAAACACCTGTGGCTTGCAAGGCAGCAAAGGCCTGTGTAGCAGAAGTGTAACTGCAGAGAAGGCATAGGTCATGTGTTACCCCTAAGCCAAGGGCTTGGCGTTCCTCTCTTCCTCTCCTTCATCAAGCCTTTAAGCCTACCGGCCTACAGCGCTGACTAAGGATTAAGGACAGGAGAGGCATTGGACCTGTACTGTACGTTGGACATCTGGGTCTGTTGGAAACAGAATGAGCTTGGGATTTGGAGGGCCATGGCCTATCTGTGCTCTTCACCTGCTGTGTGAGGTTGGACAAGTGGCATAGCATACCTCTCTGTGATATGGGAATGTTGCCACCAAATGTAAGAAAAATAATTCCCTGACCCCGTAAGTAGCGGCCCCTCTGTAAATATCTCCATTGTCATGGTGTTTCCTGAGACTGTCTCCTCCAGGTCTTCAGGCTGGGGTCTTACCTACAGTGCTACCATTGTCAAAATCACTACCCCTGCAGATCCTTCGCTTTAGGACAGAGCTTTAGTTCTGTTGATATTGGGCTGGAGAATGCCGCTTTTACTGACCTTTGCTCATCTCTGTGACTTTGCAACCCTGAACGCTGGGGTTCTGATGCCAGAATCTTCCGGATACCCATTTCCAATCAGCCGACCCCCACTTTACTCTCAAATGTCAGGAAGCCAGCGACAGCTAGATCACAAGCAGCACGCATTTTGCCAAACCCAGGATTGAACCCAGGTCCTCATAAATACTAAGAAAATGCTCTACTGAGCTTTATTTCAGACCTGTTTTTACTTTATATTGGGGCAAGGACTCCTTGATCTGCCTTGCTTGGCCTTGAACTCACTCTGTAGTCCAAGCAAGCCTTAAACTTGTGATCTTCCTGCCTCAGCTTCCTAAGTAGCCGGAATCAGAAATCTGCACCACCAGGCCCAGCTTCACTGAATCTTGCTTCAAGTGCAGCCCCCGAGAAAGTTCTTCGGTGTGCGATAAGCAGCTGCGAATCTGCTTATCTAATAAAGGGAAGGCACTTACCCTCCCGGTATTCCCCTGAGAATCGTTGGCCACCTGCATCTCTTTAGCTGCATTTAATAGCTCAGCCCAAGATGAATCTGCATGATTAACAAAAAGCCTCCTGATTTTATTTTCTTTCAGCATTTAAATGCTAGAACAACTACCATTGTTGTCATTTTTATTCCAGGGGTTGTGATCAAAACACAAAATTTGATTCTAGAATGAATAATTTATTTTTAAAGTAATTTCCCAATACCATTCTCCAAGGAATCACAGCAAAGAGATGGCATTGCTGTTTTTGTAGACTCAGGGAAACCCATGTTGTGTTCATGACTGATGTTTCTAGAAGCCATGCTCCGCAACATGACTTATTCCCGGAGATATCCCTGTGGAGGAATATGGCTGGCTCCCCACAGAGTCCATGTTGACTGACCCTGGTTCCTGCCTGCAAGGGCGTTCCTCTACATGTGTCTATCTGCTCAGGACCTAGACTCTTCAGAAAGTCTTTAATACTGTTGGATTCCAATAATAGATTAATCACGTCATCCTCCAAAAAAAATATTGTAAAAATCCTCAACTAAATAAGTTGCATTTGGTAAGTCATCTGCCTACGAAGGGGAGACACATGTGAAAAGATAATTTGCAGAGCTGACGAAGCGGCGACACTGGGCTGCTTGATGAATATAGTAAAACAGGTTTGTCTAATGGGGAAACAAGCATTACTATCAAACAGAAACCAAGTGTATCCCACATGGAAAAGTAAGCAGGCTTTAATATCGAGAAGCATCTCATGCTGTGCCTGCCAGCAACTCCCCGCCTGTCTGATTTTCCTTAACATAAAGGCCAACCTCACCTGTTTAAAAATAATTAGGAAGCCGGCAGCCGTAATTTGGCTGGAAGTCCATTCGGCTGCATTTGCGTGTGTGCTTCTGACCCACTAAAGCTTCTGTTGCTGTCTCTGCATGCAGGCACCATGGTCAGCAAGGACTCCGGTAGATGCATACTCACAACACCAGAGCAAGAAGCGGAGCCAGCTGCCTGCCTGGCCCTGGAGATGAGATATGCCCTAGACCCTAACCGGCAGATCAAAAAGCGGAACAAAGCCCTGCAGGTGCGCTTTAAGGATATCTGTGAGGCTCAGAATGAGCAGAGGGACACACAGCTGTCTTCAGGGTCTCTGGGGGAGAAGCGAGAGGCCAAGGCTGTGGCCTGTAGGACGGCCTACCGTAAGTATATGACAGTGCCCGCACGCCGATCCATTCCCAACGTCACCAAGAGCACGGGCGTGCAGACCTCACCAGACCTTCGCAAGTGTTACCAGACATTCCCACTGGACCGCAAGAAAGGCAGCCTCAAAGGCCTGCCGGCTGCAGATGCCTTCAAAAGCCAGAACAATGGGTTTCTAGCGGGTTCAAAAGAGAAGAGCGAGGCCGGGTCCATGGAGGAACCTCGGCCTTGCAGCGCGGGAAGGATTCACAAGACCACAGCTTTGGTTTTCCATTCCAACGAGCACGTGAATGCGCTGGACCAACCTTCTGGGGTCAACTGTGCAGAGCTCTGCAAGACTCCAGACATGCTTGGCTACCCTGAAGCTCTAGTGCAGAACTCTCGGCCTCCCTCCGAGGAGCCCGTCCACCAGCTGCAGGGGAGAGCTAAGCCGGACAGGGGCACCCTTGACTCAGAGGAGCCCACTCCACTTACCCATGGAAGGGTATTTAAAACAGAGGTTGCCACTGTGTACCCGCCTGCCGTCAGTACCAGGGCCCCTGAGCCTGGCCTTTCGAACTCGGCTGCTGCCAGCCAATGGTCTCTCTGCCCTGCCGATGAGGAGCAGAGGAGGGCTGCCCACCTCAACGGGCTGCAGGCATCCACAGGCTCTGCTCTGGCCTGCTCACCCCCAGTGCAGTGCCTGTCCCCAGAATGTAGCAAACAGCCCCCGCAGAACCAGCCTAGCCCCACAGCTGGGGTGGGGGATGAAGAACGCCAACAAATTGTGCCTCAAACCGAAGTGGTAGACCTCAAGGCCCAGCTGCAGGTGATGGAGAACTTAATCAGCTCGAGCCAGGAGACCATCAAAGTGCTGCTGGGAGTCATTCAGGAGCTGGAGAAAGGAGAGGCCCACCGGGAAGGGTATGTATGACAACTCTGGCTTATTCCCCGCAGGCTTGTAGGCTTGCCACTTGCTTCCTCAACAGCCCCAAGGTCCCATCCCTAAGGAGTCCAATGCCAGTGTTTCTGTGTCAGGGCTGCAGCTGGAAGAACTAGTGAGTTACGAGGGCCACAGGTGTGTTGAAGGCCAGGCTTCTTGGCACACTCACCTCTGACATGGATTTGCTTGTTAGTGTTTACCCGTCTGAACTTGGTTTCAGGCTCTACCTGAATATTCAGAGTTATTGGGTCTTCCTTGTGATCTATTCAGATTAATGTTTCTGATCTTAATGAATTGTAATACATATACCAGTTCAAAATATCTATATATGGGTCCCATTTGATTCTTAGGAATCCCATTATATAAGGGGGGGGGGCAAATCAGGTGTCAGGAAAAGTAAATGCTAGCAAGTGATAAATGATTTCAATGGGATCCGCATGCTGGATCATCTAAGGTTTTATGTGATAGTCTTTTTGGTTTTCATTCTTTTCCTGGAGCACACAGAGGCAGAGGCCCTCTTTAGGCAAGCTCTGTCTGTAGGTGATTAGGAGGCAAACATCCGCAACCATGAGTTGTGTTTGGTGTCCATTTGGATTATAACACAATCCAGCACCAACAGGGGCTTGTTGGACTTGACCAGCCGTTGATCGTTCAAGCTAGGAAACACATCTCCCGTAGCCCTCACTGTGGGCAAGGCTGCCAGGGCTGGTTTTGTGCATCTTCAAAGAGTGCCCAAGGCTCCCCAACCTTAGTCCGACCTGCCAAGCCTTCTCTTGTCCAACCCTTTGAAACCACCCCATCCGCTCCACTATGTTCTGGAGGTTGGATGTGAGGCTGTGTTCTCTTGTCCATGTGACTGGTGCCCTTTACTCTGTGGGTGAATTGAGCTGGCAGCCGTGTGACAGAGGGAAGCCAGGTAATACATTATCATTGCAGCAGAACACCCAGACTCAAAGAATCAGTAGAGGATTGCTGTAGCCGAATTAGGCAGAGTCTGCTTGGTGTGAGCAGTGGAGAAGAAACAGCCTCTGCCTTCCAGGGCAGAAGGTAAAGCCAATGCACTAGTTTCAATGGCGAGGTACCTGGTGCTTGTCCTACCCTTGACTTTGGCCATTCCAACCCTGTTGACAAGAGAAGCTACTTCTTAGTACTGGCCCCACCTCACCAACAGTCAGATTCCAGTGGCTATGAAGCCAAAAGCATGATTTGCATAATGTAAAGTAACCTGATGGGAGGCTAGTAGTCAATCTGATACCATGGAGTTGCCGGAAGCGCATTTAATGCTGAAAGGCCATCTCCATTTTCATCCATTTCAGGCATTTGAATCCATACACATCCAAAAGTCACACACTGGGGAAGATGGACTTGGGCATTAGCAGGTCACAAAAATGAGAGGGTCAAAGGAACCAATCCTGGACTTTGATATAGCTGGTAGTCACTGGAGCCACACAGCAAGATGAAAGGATGTCACCAACACGAGGTGGAAAACAAACCTCAGCAAGGGGTGTGAAGCCACATGTATGTGTGTACCCACTGGGAGTCACACTCAAACAGAAACATCTCTGAGCACCCTAGGAAGGGAAAACCATGCGTTTAGCTAGGCACTTCCTTGTGCTAGTAGAACAAGCACAGGGCCTTGCTTCAGTAGGGTCTTCTAGCTTCCCAGGGGCTATGTGTGGCTAGTCAAGTGAGTTCAAGTCCAGTGAGGTATGTCTGGATGGAAGTTCTGGCTCTGGTGACTTGCACAAGGGCGGCACCTAGAAACTGGGGGCATTTGCTCATCCCGCAGTGGAAAGTGAGAGTTAGACAGGCGACTCTCGGCTGTATTCATCCCAGGAACAAATTCTGAACTAGGTAATGGCTGCTACATGTTGGTCTTACTGATTACTGGTTTTGGATAGGAGGAGGAGGGTCTGAGCAACACTTGGGCCCCATGTCTGAGTCCAGTTCAATGAATGCATCCCCCTTACGCTGCTGAGCACAAAGGGTACAACTCCACATTGCCCTGGAAACCCTGGGGATTCTCTGTTGAGTGGCTGCCAGCAACCTGTGCCTAATGAAACCCATCAAGTCAATTGTACTTAGGTACACTTGACCATTCACTCTTTGAGCACACTGACCAGGGTTTAAAAGTTTAGTAGTGTCAAACTGAAGACAGAGGAAAGGGTCTCCTGTCATAAAAAGCCCTTTCTTCCAGTATCCCAAAGTACACATAGAGCCCTAGCCATCTTAAGACTTGACACCTTAAAATCGAGGCCAGGAATTGTGGTCCCCTCCATCATCTTTAAAACAAACCTCTACTTAGGTCATTATCCATACAGGACAAGTTCAGGATGTCAAGGCAGGTCCATAGAGTCCATAAGTCTCACATCTGATTCTAGAACAATCATTCCCACCCATCTCAGGGAACCCTCTGGATACATTTAACAGCAAATCAATTAGTTTCAAAGCCCAAGGGCACTACGATGGTGGCTCTTCCCATGCCATGCCCAAGATCATTAATTTGACTAATACTCAAATTTCTCACTTCCCTTTTCCCTTGAGAATATCACAGAGGGGAGCAGCCTCTAGGGGGCAGAACAGAAGCTGTGAGGATGGGGTCCCAAGGAGTCTCCAGAAGTTGGAGAGTCAGCCACAGCCAGTTCCCCACTGTGACACCTGGAATGACTCTGGGGAAGGATAGCGACTGCCCATTTCCCTGGTGTAAATACTGCATCATCAGGCAGTTGCATCAGCTCCTACATCCTGAAAATCTCTGCTCCTCTAATCACCCAAGCCCAGTCCTGAATGGTGCCACTGTGGTCCTGAAGGGAGAAGGGGTTCTCAGGACATAGGTACTTCATGGAGGCTGGAGATGACTGTTTGACTTGTACCCCAAGTTAAAACAGCAGGAAATACATTCTACTTTACAATACTAGTGTTTAAAATGTTAAGAATTATATTTTATTTTTCTCTCAGTGTGTGTGGGGGGGTTAGGGGCACAAAGGAAAACCTGAAAAGGTCCATTTTCTCTTTCCACCAGATTTGTTATGGTAATGGAACTTAGGTCATCGAGCTTGGTGCAAGTGCCCTTTGCCCACTGAGCCATCTTGCCATCGATATATGTATCATTACATATTCACTTCCTGTGAAATGACAAAGAATTGAAGGACCCATCAAACACCAAAAGTTGTCCTTAGGAAGTAGTCTCAAGCCTCTGAGTCATTAACTATGGAAGATGCTTATGAAGCCTTATGAAGCAGTGGGCTAGTGGAGGCTTCTACTTCCCTTTCCTGCCCAGGAAAGCACAGAGTGGCTCTGGATAAGAAGTCACCAGCATTAAGGAGGATCTCTTAATGGGGTGAGCCCAGTGCAGCCATGACTGTGTCTATGTGACACACCTTATACCCACGTTTCCATAATGTTCCGTGGGCTAGAACTGAGCCTTTGAGGGCCATGGGTCTTCTCTTGTGTTAATGTCTAGACAGTGTGAGGGGAGAGCAATATCTCTGAGTCTGACCGGCAGCCTCTACGTCCCCTGGACTGTACTCAGTGTATAACATCTTTGATAGGGCTTTTCATTATCCAGGCCATCAGACAAGCTCTTCCTAGTGGCTTTTTCTCTCTGAAGGGCCATGTGCCACCAGGCAGCTGCTCTCAGTCCCTTCCAAGCTGTGGTTCCTAAGAGACTCTTCCATTAGTCTTCGTTTGCTCATCTGCATGCCTGAAAGGCTTGAGCAGAGCCGTCTCAACAACTGAGCTTCAGTTGGGTCTTCGTCAAGTAGGAGTGGTGGTGGTTTACGTATGGTGTCTAGGACAAGCCCCGGCCTATAGGACCACATAGTGGTACAGGCTGGGACCCATGGGCAGCATTACAGAGGATCCCTTCTGTAAGGAAGTGGGCTGTGCGAAAATTTCCTCACGCTCGTGCTTTTTAGTCCCCTGTAAACCGTCTGGACAATTCACTCAAATCACCCTGCTTTATGCAGCACAGGCGGCATTTGCTCACCAGGCTGGCATGAATGCCAAGAATTACCCTGCCCGTTTCAGCGTTCTCAGTATTATTCTGATCTCTTCTCGGGAAGTGCTGGGTCACGCAGGCTACCTGCAGGACTGATGTGTTTGTTAAAGGTTGAGAGCCGGGCAAGCGGTATATGGGATTAAAAACCCAACTAGTTCTTAGAACGGGGGAAATTCCCTGTAGCCACCATGGGCTTCCTGAGCTGGAGAGCCACTGACCAGTTGTCTGAAGGGTCTCATTGCTTGGCGCATTGCAGCCCCAGCAGTACACTGTGGAGGGATAGCTCTTCCTGCCTATAAGCTAACCCATCCCAGACACTCTAGGGCAACGGTTCTTAACCCTCCTAATGCTGCAACCAGTTCTTCATGTTGTAGCGATCCCCAACCATAAAATTATTTTCACTGCTACTTCATAAATTTTGCTGCTGTTATGAATTGTAACGTAAATATCTGATATGCAGGATATCTGGTATGTGACCCCTGTAAAAGGGTCATTTGACCCCGAAGGAGATGCAACACACAGGTTGAGAACTGTTGTTCTTCAGAAGTAATATATTCACTGACTCGAAAGAGTCCAGTGATGCTTTTCCAGTCAGAGAAGATCAGACACCTGTAGGAGAGGCCACCTTCAAGGATGTTAAACGTAAGGCCAGGTCCTTTGGAACATTCAGGTTTGGGAAGCGGGGGGTATCCAGAGCACGCCAGGCCTTGAAATATAGCTAACAGAAAAGCAGATATGACGTGCTGGACCTCTGTGGCTAAACTAAGTCAGAAAACACATGAGACTACAGGTGCCTGATTGCTTGAGGAAAGGTTGTAAGGTCGAACACTTAGGCAGGCAGACAGTTTACTGTCAGTGGGGTATCCTTTAGCCAGCTAACAGGTGGCTTCATGGTGGCCTGACACCTAGTTCTCCCCACTTGGGGCAAACAGTGGTTTAACTAATAATATTTATATATATATATATTTTTTTTTATAATATTTTTTTAATTGAATACACCCCAAGTTCAGGGAGGGACTGATGAGAGAGAGCAGCAGCATTGCCTGCTTTCAAGACTTGGAAGGCAGGAACAACTAACAGTTAACAGACACTGTACAGTGGCCTCTGTTAATGTTTCCTCAAACCCATCTGTGTTAAAAAAAAAAAAAATGGGAGTAGCCACCAATAAAGAATCCTATGCAGCTAAGTAGGTGAGAGATGAGGACTGAGGTCACTGGAGTACCTCAGAATCCCAGAAAGCATTGTTTATTTGAGAGGGTGGGTGGGTGGGGAGACAGATTATCAGCTTTAGGATCTATATGATCCATATGCATATGGCTCTCACTCTGTCTTTATTCTAGAAGCAGCCAGAGGCAATCCACATATGAGCGGCCATGGTTATGTTGCGACAGACATTAACACAGACCAGAGACCACAGCGTGTTGACTATTAGGTGGTTAAGTGTGGGACTGCATCAGTTCAGCTGAAATGTAGGCTCACACTCAGGGACAGATAGTTCGTGTGTGACCGCCAGGCAGGAAGACATCTAACTCATTCACACACTCAGAGGACTTAAGTATCTCCTCCACGATGGACACAGAGGTAGGCAGTGAGCAGACTGAATTCAGGCCCAGCCTTTAATGAGTACGTTATTAATTAACTTCAGTTTGTTAATGTATGTGCTTGACTTTTCTCCAACATGCATGACTCCCCCCACCTAACTTTGAAACTCTGTGTATGTGTGCAACATAAAATTATAGATTGTATGGCAGCTTCCTTTGAGCCATGACAAAGGTGTCCCACCTGAGTTGGTCCATTTTCATTCACATCTTGATGCCAGAGTGATAGAACTGATATACAGACTGTTTTTCATGCCTTCATAACGATGGAGCACTCACAATTAGGCATTTCAGAACCTGTGAGGAGATGAGAAATCCCCTAGACTTTTCTCTAATTTCCCAGGCTCAAATGAAATAAATACTGTGTCACAATAATGCAAAAAGCCAGAAGGGGCCAGTTTACTTCATCCAAGTTACAGAACAAGAGGATCAACATAGAATCTGTATACCCTTGTGGGAGCTGTGCCAGAGACCTGGGGAATCATAAAGCTCTTCTATCACAGCTAAGTTCCTGACTCCCAGGATCCCCCTTCTGGAGCCCAGGGAAAGCTGGGTCCAGTCAGGTCATCCCATTCCCACCCTAGCTATAAACTGTCTATAGGATGATGAGGTGCTGTTCATGCCAGAACCGACTTACTGCTTTAAGATCAAGGTCTTGAACCTAGTCAGTTGGGAAAGGTCCCAAACAGGGGAGTGGGTGGAGGAGACAGTATTCAACTGTCTCTCCTGGTGTCCATGGTCCCGAGAGTTAACTCCTGTGGATTTCTCAAGTTCTGCATGGTGTCCTCCTCAGCTCTGACAAGATGTTCTACAGGCAAGCAGGGCACTGTGAGCAGCAAGTGAAGCCTGTGCTAGGTGCAGAATCAGAGGCAGGAGGGTCCTTAATTCTGCCCAATACTCTCCTGTCCCCTCACGTACTCTATTTGCAGGGGTTGGGAAAGTCAGCACTCCAATTTCTAATGCTCTTGATGAATCTGTCTCGGTGGCTCTCTGCAGTTATTGTAACCCAAGCATTTTAAAACGGTACAACCAGCCCAGGGAGGTCAGCCTCCGTGGCACTTGCTTTTTCCCTTTCTCAGAAAATGAGCTCTGGCAGGACAGCAAAGCGGAATGACCAGGGCCCTGCAGTCAGCAGGTCCTGAGCTAAGAAATTCACACCGACATGGCCTCACCTAGCTACCTCAGCAGGGTCTCTAACCTATAGGACCTCTTACTGTTCCTTTGAAACCAAATGCCTTGCAGCCTGTGGACCTGCCTGCCCAAGGGATTTGGGAATTAAATGAAACTTGTAAGATAGGTGTGGTGGCACACACCTGTGATCTCAGCACTTGCATGGCTGAAAACAGACGATGGTGAGCTCGAGACCAGAACAGGCCACCAACCAAGCTTTTGTGTCTGAAGGGGAAACTGTGGAAGATAAGATCTCATACCCTGTGGTTGCCTGCACGCACCACCTCCTCCTCCCAACTTCCACCACTTGCTTTCCTCTACAGTCAGTTTCTCTGTTGAACTACCTTACAGGAGCAAGCCACTAGGTGGTCGTGGCGTGTGGGCTAGAATATGTGGGGTGTCTCCTGACTCTTACATTGGTTAGATTATTCCAAAGGATGAGGAAGAACTGGGAATTGCAGAATAGAGGAACTGTGCTTTGAACTTCGCCTCTGAGAGAAACACTGCACTCATAGGGAGCCAAGATGGAGTCACCATAGCTTTGGCTTTCTCACACCTTCAGCAGCCATCTGAAAATATTCATAAAAATGTGTTGAGGAAAAGCCCCGCCTTCTGATCGGCACACATGGAGAACAGGGCCATCCAGCTGCCCCTTCCCTTGCCTCCTCTCCCCAGTGCTTCTTCTCTCCCAGGACTACCAATGCTGGCCGTGGAAGTGGCATTCTACTAGCAGATTTTAGGGAGAGGGTTGTTTTTCTATTACAATACATAGCTTTTATAGATTTGTGATAAAATAGTCACATCCCACATTCAAGTCTATTTATTATTTTTTGTGACTTTTGAAATGAATGTGCCTGCCAGGGCCCTCCGAGTATGTGCTTTCCTTTAACTCGCAGGGTCGTGGTGAGCATTTTTTAAGGCTGTGTAAATATACAAATAAATAGATAGCTTTGTAAATACTGGTATGAAGTTCTTGGAAATGATAAGTCTTTCCGTCCCTAATATAGAAAAAAATAAAGCTAAATATATTTGTAAGCGTATAAGCCGCATTTCTCATTCTTGCTTTGGGCTTCGTGTAGGTATCATATACACCTGAAAATGGAATTTAAATAATCTTCCTGAGCAGAATGCCAAAAGAGCTTTCAAATACCTCCTCAGCCTTTCAAGTTGGCCAGTGAATAGAAACCTCACCACTGAGCCACTAGGAGACTCTGAAACCCCGTTTGCAGATAAAATGAGCAATTCAAGGCATGACACGAACATTTATGAAATTTATGGATTTGTGTTCCAGAATTCAGATTAAAAAAAGGAAGAAGAAATGTGAGTTCTGGTTTTCAAATAGTTTTTTTTCAAACCCCATGCAATGTCTGCTAAGCAATGCAAAAGGCTCTGCCCTCTGGTTTCCATTGGGTCTGAGGCAGAGTGACTAAGTGAGAGCCCCCAGGTAGAGTCCCTCTGAGCTAGGCACGTCAAGGACACCTGTGTGGAGCAACCCGCCATGTGCAGAGCATTTGTGAGCTTCCAGAGAACAATCCCAGGGAAAGAGGGAAAGTGACTTCCCTGGGAGAACTGAAGCTTGGGTGTGCCTCATAGGCTGTCCCAGGTCAGAGAGAGGGAGTGTCTGAGTTCATAGGTCGGTGGTGGGAAATTTTGCAAATCCTTGAAAATGGGGACACAGCAGGTCTGCACATGCAAAGAAGAAAGTAGGCCTTTTCTTGGGCAACAGCAGGTCTAGGTTCTGCTCTGATTGAAGGGGCTTCAGAGACTCTACACTGTCTCCATGCTCTTGGCTCACAAAGAACTGAAATACAAATCTGGGGAAAGCAGACTCCTAGTGCTAGAGGCAGCACATTCCCCAGATAATGTATATGTTTAAGGCTTCATCTCACTAAGAGGAATTCCCTTGGTGTGATCATTGCAGAAAAATCAAGACCATTCATCTCAAAGTCCAGGGACGTGGGTAACAACAAAGGTGATGTTGTCCGAGGAACAGCTCACCAGATGACTGGTTCATGGAGTCACTACTACCCAATAGCCAGGCTTTACTTCCTCAAACTGATTCAAATTAGAGCATGTGTGAACAATAAACCAAGTCAAACTTCTCAAGACAACCTAAAAACAGCAAATAGAAGCAGGTGAAGAACAAGGCAGAAGGTTAGGAAACAATATAAAATAAACACGGAATTATTCCAAAGCCCTGATAGAAACCATGCTCGGGATGAGGAAACCCTGGGGAAGGATGCTGTCGAAGTAGGGACCTTTCAACTTCAAATAGCTTTTTAAAAATTTATTATTTATTTTTTATTTTTGACAGAGGTCTCATTGTGTAGCTTGACTGGCCCTGGAACTTGCTTTATAGACCAGGCAGACAGAGAGCCACCTGCCTCTACCTCCCAAGTACTGTGATAAAAGTCATGTGTACCTTCAGTTACACAATTGACTGTATCCCCAGATGAATCACATATCGGACAGTAAGGATTTCTACAAATCATCCCACCAAAATATAGAGATTTGTTAAAGATTGTGGTGGCTTGGAAGAAAATAGCCTCAAAAAGGAGTGACACTGTTAAGCAGTGTAGCTTTGCTGGAGGAAGTGTGTCACTGTGAGAGTTGGTTTAGAGGTCTCCTATGCTCAAGTTGCTCCTGGTGAGACAGACCACTTCCGGTTGCCTGAAAGAGTTAGGACTCTCCAGCACCATGTCTGCCTGCATGCCTCCATGCTCTCTGCCATGGTGATAATGGACTGAATCTCTGAAACTATGAGGCACCCCAATTAAGTGTTTTCCTATATAAGAGTTGCCATAGTCATGGGGTGTCTTCATAGCAATAAAAGCCTAAAAGCAAAGATCGTATTTTTATTTTATGTACACAAGTGCTTTGCCTATGTCTGTGCACCATATACATGCAATGTTCAAGGAGAATATAGTGTCTATCAAAGAGGGTGTCAGGTGCCCTGGAATTGGAATGACAGACAGTGGTGAGCTGTCATGTGGATGCTGGGAATCGAACCGAGCTCTCCTGCAAGTGCTTTGAGTGTTCTTAACCACTGAGCTACCTCTCCTGCCTCTGGGCAGATTTTTAATCTTTAGCAAGGAGAGTTCCCGTGCATTTGTTTCTCAAACAAATGCAAGATCAGCTTGGAAAAGGTACACAAGCTTCAAGAGGCAAAAGACCTCACTTAAAATTGTTAACTAAGCTAATCTAAACACATCAAAGGAATCTATAAATAAAAGATAAAAGCCCTTGTGGGTGTTTATCATCAAGACCTGCAAATGCGCAGTCACTCCTTCAAACTGAAGCCTCCATACAATACAGCATGTTTGACTGCTAGGACTCAAGTGGAGAGAAATGGCAGCCAGAAGGAAAATCCATCTTAGTGCCATAAACTCAAATCCTTATTTTTATTCCCTCTGTGTATCCAGTACCACCAAAAATTCATTTTCATTAATTTTCAATAAACTATAGCTTAAGCATTAACTTTCCTCCTGGAACACAAATTAATCAAGCCTGCCTCTGCTCAGCCCTAAAAAGCTATCTTTCTTCTTATTAATAGATATTTCTAGTGCCTTCTGGGGCAAAAGGCTTGTTTGTATCATTATTGTCATTATTTTGCAACTGGGCATATCTTCCACTGCATAAATACATTAAAGAAAATGCAAGCTTTGTACATTTATAGTATTACTTAAAAGTCCACACAGAACCTCCCCATAATGATAGGGCCACCACATTTGGCGAGATGCTAAGCCAGTCATGGATTGTTTGTCAACACTGTCTACGGAATGCCAGGGAGTTCAATAGGGGGTTTCTCAAAGAGGGGTGTTTTATCCAGAGTGCCGGTGGGCTAAAAGAATGACCTTTCCCAGACCTGTGACTAGAGTAGCTTAAGGTGCAAGGCTGAGCCATTTATCTTCATACCTGGGTGTGGGGAACAGAAAATGACTGACCTTTATTCTCACTTGCTTGGAAAAATTTAAAAGGGAAAATGCTAATAGTCTTTAGACAGGTATCCCTTCCCTAGCTGGGAACATCACTAGACTGGCAAGACTATTTTCCTTTCCAGGAACAAAATGTATTTTACACACACACACACACACACACACACACACACACACACACACTATCCATTTGCTCACGTATCCATTTATCCAGTCATTGTTCAAAACAAACTTCTTCGCATCATCGATATATACAGCATACTGCAAGTTCACTAGAACCTTGCCTACATTCTGGTGTAGGGAGACAGAAAAGGCTGATGGGCCAACTGGCACTGATGGACTCCTCTGTGGGGATTGGTTTGCTGAAGTTTAATATGGGGCAGGAAACAGGTGTTAGCTTTCTACTCATCAGGAAAGACAGGTGAAGAGGCTCCACCCACATTCTCATCAGAGGAGGATGCAGGAAGTGCAGAAGATAGGGTCCTGGTCAGCAAAATGGTCTCAAGTGATGCACAGGAGAAAGTGTCCCTATATCGTTAACCCACTGTAGAGTGGTCCATGGAGACTCCCAGAGCAGTAGAACTTTTGGGAGGATGTACGGGGCTGCTTGGAAAGGAGGTGGTTAGCAAGAACCCTGGAGACTGGGCCATGGGAGGATGGTGCTTTTCAGAGGCATGCAAATCTGCTTCCATGACATAGAAGCACATTTTTCAACTTGAAAAATGGGCCTGTAGGTTTTAGCTGTCCAAGCAATTAAAACCAACACCCATCAAGGATCATACAGGGCATCAAAATACAGGAAGTATTGGATAGACTCTGTGAGGCAAGCATGCTGGGATTCTGTGCTGTAGAGTTCTTAAAGTCAATAATTAGAACACAAAATAGAAATAACCAGAACTGTCAGGCATCCTCTTGAAACTGAGCAAGACAGCAAATGGTTTGCAGGTAGGGTGGTACCTCACGGGTTGCCATCTCAATTCTTGACTTGGGAGAAGTGACATTTGTTTCTTTTCTTTTGAGAATTTCACCCTATTGTAGGGTTAAAAGGTAAGGTTGAGACAAAGAGGATGAAGAGAGAGTCAACTCAGCTTCCTAGGGATGTGTTCCAACTCAGCATGTCTGCATTATTCAGGCCGAAATTCCCAGCCTGGCCCCCCAACACTCCACGCGTGGGAACTGAGCAACAGAATGCTGTTGAACATGTAATGTTCTTTGAGGGATCTTCCTTCTAACACAGGATTCCCAAAACAGATCTCCCTTGGTGCAGTCAACCAGATTGGACTCCTGTTTTATTCAGTGGATATTGGGGTGGAGGGACTAGCATACGGTCTAGCTGGTTAGGTGCCAGCTGCACAAACACGGGCCTGAGGTTGAGTCCTCAGCGCCCATAGAAGAGCGAGGCACAGGACAACTGTACAGCATTAGAGTAGGCAACGTGGAGGCGGCGGGGAGACTGGTGGTTCCCTCGAGCTTGCTTGCCTGCAGGTTTAGATGACTTGGTGAGAGACACCAATAAGAAGTGGGTAGGTAGTGACTTAGGAAGATATTTAAGTGCTGACCACCGGGCTACATGTGTGCACGTGTGTGTGCACACAGTACATCTTAGAAATCAGGAATTCACGAATCCATGTTCAGGATAAACAGATGAGTATCTGAAAAAGGAGTGTGGTCTCAGTGAGAGCACCGCCACCCTACCCTTAGCACCACCAGATGATCTGGATAAAGGTGGGGAATCTGTTCTTGTTTAGTTGGACGGGCCTTGCTGTTTACACAGACCATAGGAAACTAATCGGGCCACAGCCAGTAACAGCTAGAGTCCTTTAAATGCGCACAGTTCAGTGACTACGTCGGGTAATTCTAATAGATAAACCGCTACACCGTGTCCATAAAACACCAAGGGGTTCTCTAGAGTTTTACTCAACGGTCAGGTAAATTTCACTCGAACAGATCAGCCGGACTCTCAGTGATCTGCTTAGTCAAAGCCACGTCTTGGTTCATTCACATTTCTGCTCATTTGTCCCAAGCTTCCACAGACTTTAATTGCCACCTCCCTTGGGACCCACATGTTAGACATCAGCTGGGCAAATAGAAGGCCGGAAGCTCTGGCAGTGAAGGCCAATGGAGAATGGATAAGAACCAGCAAGGGCTGGAGATGGGCAGCTGCCAGGGTGGTCCTACAGAGCTCAGCGAAGACAGGAGATGGGCAGCTACTAGATGTCAACTTTTTAAAGGGGTAGGAATGAGAGCCTCAAACAGTGTCACCCACAGCGGAGATGACTGTGACCCTGTGTTCATCTGCAACAACCCACGTTGTCTGACTAGAGACCCAGGCTCAACAAGGATCACACAACTGCTAAGCCTTACTCAGCTGGGAAGCAGCTGCTGGGGAAAGGAGCCCAGTTGGACCATGCACCAAGAGGGCCCACCCTGCATCTGATTAATTAATAGGTGACCTTGGAGTTGGTGTGAAAACCAACTTGCTATTTGGGCAAAGTACTTGTCTTGCAGGCATGAAGATACGAGTTGGAATTCCCAGCACACAGTGGGGCATTTCTTTAACACCAGTGCTGAAGGGCAGGAGTGAAGAGAAAGGGGAATCCCTGCTCACTAACCAGTCAGGCTAGTTAATTGGTGAGTTCAGGATTCAGTCAAAGAAAAAAAAAAGTTGGGAGTGATGGAGGAAGATACATTGTGTTAACACCTGGTCTCCACATTTCCACATAGGCACACCTACATATTGCCACACACACACACACACACACACACACACACACACACCCCACAAAGCTTTAATCAGATGCTCCCTGAATCTTGGCATACAATCGCTGACATCTCTGTAGGCTCCAGTGCTTAGAGCAGATGTAGATGTTTCTGTGGATATATTGGGAAAGTCTATATTCACTTTAGCAACGGAAGAGCTGATATATAAACTAGGTACACTTCCAGTACATGATCTAGCAAATTCCTTGTGAGGTTTCAGATGCAAAAACAAGCTGGGTCTGCTCCTCTGGACGCTTCAAGACCTATGAGGTTCCCCACAGCAGCCAACTCTGACCACTTTTGAAATCTAATTTCTTGCCACTAGCAGAGGTATCTGGTGCCTCTAATTAAAGTTGCTTTGAGACTGTTGTATGAAAAAGCCCATTAAGATGCTGATGCAAACGATGGCTTAGCTATCAAGAAAGGGACAGCTGGGCAGGAATGGGGGAAGAAAAGGGGGAAAAAATTGGCAGCAGGTGAGAAAAGCCCCCCCCCCCAAATTAAAAGGATAAATTAGATAACAGAAATTATCACAGAGAGTAGAGACAGTCATTTCATTTTTTTTTTCTTCTTCAGAAAATGCCATCCTTGGCTGAGGGCCATACCCACAGCACAAGGATACTACCTTTGTATTAATACATTGTGACAGTTCCAAAACTCTATGTAACTAGTGTTTTGAAAACCCACCCTTGGAGGGTCACCCCTGTCGTTCGTATCATCCCAAATGCTTTTGTTCAGTGCTAGAAATGTGACCTTGTTGAAAATTAATATGCCACTTAAAATACAGTGAATAAGCTACAAGGTCATTTGTTGTCCCCTGTATCGTGCAGAATTTGGGAGGAAGGACCCATAACAGACTGCAGGCCATAACACAGGCAATGCTGAGAGAAGGATTCTCAAGAGTGTTGGCGCCAAATCAGACTCAGTACAAAGACTAATGTTGCCACCAAGAGGGGGGAGAGCAAGGGAGTTTCTGGTTGAGAATTTAAGGTCTCCCTGCTTTCTCTGCCTCCCCTTTCTCTTTTTCATTCAGATCTGCTGGTTTTAATTTTACATGCATGGGTGCTTTACCTGCATGCATATGTACACAGTGTAAAGTGTCTGGTGCCTGTGGAGGTCAGAGAGGGTGCCCTATCCCCTGGACCTGGAGTTACAGATGGTTGTGAGCTGCTGTGTGGGAGCTGGAAACCTAGCCTGGGTTTCCAGCTCTGAGCCATTTCTCCAGCCCTCCTTGTTTCTTCCTCCCCTTTTCTTTCTTCTCCCCACTTCCTGTTCTCCCTTCTTTCTCCCCTTCCCCCTCCTTTGAATAATCCTAGACTTCAGCAGCTCTCCCCAACCCTCACCTCGGGCTTCCCGTGGTAGCTAGTGTTCCAATCATTCCCCCATGTTTGAATAATCCCTTGCAGTGGAGCTGAGGTTGTTTTCATAGTCATGAGTTTGATTCTCAGTACCACGAAAACAAAAAGATCTTATGGGTGTGTGTGTGGGGGGAGGTGAAGGACACAGACATCATTGTGGCTGCAGGAACAACTGACCTCAGTCAAAACAATGTCCGTGTTACTGTTTGAGGCCAGAAAACCAACATACCCATCCCAAACAGTTTCCTCTGCAATCTTAGAACTTCACTGGGCTCTGCTTCTCAAAACAAGAGGGAGGGGTGACGTAATTCTGGACACCCTCTTCCCTGCCTTTGTCTCTTGCTCTTCTTCCCCACCCTCTTTCTCCTTTTCTTCTTTGTCCCCTCCTACTCCTCTCTCTAGCCCTCTTCCCTTTTCTTCCTCCTCCCCTTCTTTTTCCTCTTTTTCCTTCCCCTTCCTCTCCCCTTCTGCCTGGTTTTCCCTGCCCCTTCTCTTCCCCATTTCTTCTTAACTCCTCTCTTCCTCCCTATCCCTCTCCTCCAGTTTTACTTTCTGATCTTCTACCCAAACAAGTAGTGTTTTTGACTTTTGCTTAATCTTGTTTTACGCAAGAACCATGGGCCCTGTCTCTCGCAGATCCTTCAGGGTGTCAGCAACACCAAACAGCTTGGATGGGGATTAGAGGGGAACCCCAGTGACCTTTCCCCTGTATGCTTCACATTGCTTCCTACCACCTATCACTCTCTTCCCTTGGCCTGTGGGATCTCTGCAGCCCAGGACAGCACCTTGGCATATCTCGGCTGAGACTGGCATCCATCCTTCTTCCTTTAGCATCCCTGTGGGGTGCTATAAAAACCACTGCAGCAGCTCAGGCCTGTGCCTCCCTTCCTTTTTTTCTTTGATAATTCATCTCCAGTAAAAAGAAACACTGGAGAATCCCACACAGGAACTGTTACCAATGCTTTTTCAAAAATGTATGAAAGGGGAATACACTTGTAGAAAAACATGTATTTATATTTATGTATTCAGGGACTTTTACTAACAACAACTGAGGAACTGGAGGAAATGAGTATGAAAGCATTCCATAGCTAGGGAGACTGGAATGCCAAACTGAAATCAGGGAGGCATCCATCTGGTTCTCAGAGCAGTGACACCCAGAGATACAGGCTGTATTCTGCCAACCACATTCACTGTACTCTTTTTAAATGGTGTAAAGCCTTGTTGAGAAATAAGGTTTTATAACAAAGCAGAAGTGACCCCATAAATAGTCTTCACCGGAAGTGCCCTGTGGAACAAGCTTGTCTAAATTCTATTTTCACAGAACGAGTCCTTGTCCAGGTTCCACTAAAGTCATAGTCTTCACACCCATATCAAGCTTGTAAATCAAGTACCTTGTACATACACACACACACACACACACACACACACACACACACACACACACGGTTTTAAACTGTTCTCTAAAAGATTGCCCCTTGGCCTGGATGCTGTCCTTGGTGCTGGATCCTATTTCTCAAGTCTAACATTACCTACAGAAACCCGAATCCAACACAAAGTTGTTTTCAACGAGCACCAGCAAAGAGACAGAAGCTCTCGGTGATGTATCTGAGTTCTGACATGGAATGGTGTACTAGAGTCAGGGAAAAAGGTACACAGGGCTGAGGACATGGATCAGTCACTAAAGTATTTGCCTTGCAAGTGTGAGCATTCAGTTACCAGAAAGCCATATGAAAAGCTGGATTTATTGGCATGTTCCAATCATCCTAGTGATCACGAGATGGGACGTAAAGACAGATCCTGGGAACTCACAAATGGCCTTGTCTGCTTGTTCCAGACAAACAGGATTCAGTCCTAAAAAAACAGAAGAAAGTGCCTGGGCCTTGACACTCAGAGCTATCTGGAACTACACACGCATGATGCATGCAGGTTCCATGTGCATGGTTACCTCTACAGAGATACACACTCATGAATGGCGATGGGCAGATAGATGGATAGAGAGATGGACGGAAGGAAGGACAGGGACACATGGACGGACAGACACACACACACACTGGAGAAAATGATCTTAAACTCATTTTAAAGACTGCCTCTTGGTCTAGGTGCTGTCCTTGGTGCTGGATCTTATTTCTCAAGTCCAATATCTATGGTTCAGACTAAAAGCTTACAGGTCCCTACAGTGGGACGGGGGAGTGCAATACTGTCTTTACATGGGACAAATGTGTTTGGCACTGGAGTCCAGATGAGATAATCTTGTGAGACCAGAACTTTTCACGATGTATCCTTCCATTTCCTTGTGGCACCCATATGCCATTTGATTCATGTGTTGTTCAGGGCCTTAAGAAAACAAAGCCCAACTGTAAGAGTTGGCCAGAGTCATATTGACAGAACAAGCCAATGGGACATGCTATTGAATCAAGGATGAACTCATAATTTATGAGTATGAAGCATGGACAACTCAAAGCAAGTAATAGGAAAACTTTACAAACTTAGCACTTTTCAGACCCCCCCCCCCAAAAAAAAAAAAAACTGGTCAAAATGTTCTGGTTGTTTTTAGGTCAGTGACATAAGTTCCTACATCCGGGAACTTCTGATTCACCTGAGATCTATGCCTGCTGTCCCTGAAGAAGCTCTTGCTGTAGTGGTCTGAGCTTTGTGCTCTTCTCAGTTACAGTAGTGAGACTGGGAGACAGTCCTTCCCAATGCTGGCTTTATGGATAGAGTTCTGAGGGGGAGAGGGAGAAACCGGGGATATTGTTGGTTGTCACTTGGTGTTCTTGCCTTCTGGTCTATGACCATACCACCCTCATCTCATCTCAGAGGCTAAGTAGGGCCGGACCTGCATAGTCATTGAATGGAGGAACGTATCTGTTCTATCTGTGTTTGCAGCACAGACCCAGTTCAGATACTGCAGCCCTGTTATTAAAGTGGCCCTCACATGATCAGTTAAGCCAAATCCTCCAGCTTGGAAGGCCACTATCAGTTAGCACAGAACACAACAGATTCCTTAATCAAAAGTCCTGTATGGAGAACACTCCTTCAATGGATAAAATTCCAGTTGGGTCATTGATTGACAGTTGCTGCTGGCAGGAGCCCTGGAGTGAGTGAGCCATACAGTACAGGTCAACATTTTACATTTGATCCCAAGGTCATCCCTCTCTGACTTGCCCGATTCCTCTAAATGTCAAACACAGCAAAGGTACTACAGAAACTGCTAGAAATGTTCAGAAAGGGCCCTCCAAGAGAGTTCTGGTAGGTAATGAAGTCTTGAACGTAAGTCTCAGACAGGGAAAGCTGGTGGAAAACCCCCCAAGAAAACAGCAATGTGACTGACCAGCCTTAGGAGACCATCCAGTCCTCCCTGTGGCGTGACCACGTGCCTCTTCCTCTGCTGAGCACTTCAAAAGGGCAAGCACTTAGCATCATCCCAATTAGCTTCTGGACGGCCACAACCATGCCTGATTTAGTAGGTACGTGCTAACTGTCTGGGATGGATATGTGTGCCTTTTATAAGTGATTAGCACAGTCTGCTCAGGAGAGCTTAGAAAGGACAATTTCTTGCTAAAGTATTCCACTATCCTGGAGGAGGGTCCTCTTGTGACTCTCTGGTGCCTGAAGCCTTTGTCCTGTCATTTTTTGGATTCACTGACTATCCCTAGCTGCCAATTACATGTAGTGAAAAACACAGGTCCCTGGATAGAGGCAAGGCAGCACAGAACATCAGAAGCCTGGGGTCTAAGAATAATGAGATCCTGGGCCTGGAGTGTGGATGGATTCTGTTCTATAAAATGAGAAGAGAATAATTAATTGGAAGACTCCAGGCACTAATACAGTGAGACTCTTGAGGCTTGGAGGTGACTGAGCAAAAATGGGGTGTGACGCTGATCAGGCCCAGTAGAGGTTATAGTGAGGTCTAGGGCAGGAAGGTTCTAGGAGCCTGAAGTGCACCTATGAGTGCCCCAGACAGTTGTTAGGGATAACAGCAGCCTTCTTTAAGCAACAAAAGCTTGATGTGGCTAGCACAAAAGACTACTAGGTGCACTATCTCTCTATGGCTCATAACCATTAGGGCAGCAGAACTTTGTGGGCAACCCCACCCACCAGAGTGGCATCACATCAGCGTGACACTGCTAGGATGTCACACCAGGGATGTGGACTCAAGGCCAGCACCTATTGCTCACTGTATGGTGGCTAAGATCAAGAACAAGCTGAGGGCCAAGCTCATTTGAGTAAACTGAAAAGAGAACGACCCTGTGCATACCCAGGAGGTCCCTGTCTAGGAAGGGACGAGGAGACTTGCCCATTGGGGGGCAGGAGCTAAGCGCAAGAACTGCCATGTATGGGGAAGGACAGAGGGAGGACATGAAGCCCAAGGGGAAAGGCCAGATATGGGTGTCCAAAGGAGCCCAGGATAGCAGCGGGACAGTACAAACACAGTGATATTGTGATCCTAACTCCTTTTCAGTGAATCCTAGGCAATGTTTGGCAACACTGTGGGGCAGAATGTGATCACTTGATTAACAAATAAGCTACACCAAACTCAAATAAACGGCACTGAACTCAAAGTCATGCCCGCATTTACCGAGTCCACAGAGACAATGTCAGTATTGAGCAGCCAATGCTTTTTTTTTGTCAGATGTTTACATAACGCAAAATATAAATGAGGAAACAAATGTTATTTTCAATTGGAAACTCATGATGCATATGCACACAGTATACACAGCGAAAGATGATACAAACGCACACAACTGGTGTTGACACAGCCACTGTACACAGGGCTCTCCCTTGCTGGTCCATGCAAATCTGCCCCCAACGTGATTAGAGATCAGTCCAGGTGGAAACATTTCTCCCGCCATCAACCAAACAGATTCGGCTGCTCCCGTTGAACCCTGGGTGCAAATAATATTTAGAATACAGTATGCAGGCATCTTAGAAGGAGCAGAAAGTCTAGCTAGGGGAGAGTAGTTGGGAGGGAGCACAGAGCACCACACACAAGGTTCTTGGAGGGCGAATGGTCCAAGATATCTTCCAGGTAAACCTGACCTGGGGAAGAAAATCTAACCCATTAAAGCAAAGCAAGTTTCAATACTATGCTACAAAAAAAAAAAAAAAAGGCTAAAGTTTGTTATCTTATTATGAGAAAGTGACAACCCCTGACACGCATGTGTGTCATACACACACACACACACACACACACACACACCCCTCAAACACCTGCGTGGTCTCCAGAGTGAACTGAAGTTTGCCATGTAATGCCCTTATAGAGCCATCACTTAGCAGACGGCACAGCCGGAGAGTGCATTAGAAGTCTTGACAGGAGGAGAGATACAGTCACAGGCGCCAGCGGCTGTTTTCTCTACAGACCTACTGAGGGAATATTCTGGGATTTATAGACCAAAAGGCAAAAAGCAAAAGAAATTATATGCATATTCACCTATGTTTTAAATCACAATCTTTATGGTTGGAATGAAACCCCTTGGAGACATGCATAATTGAATCGTGTTATAGATATTATTTTTTGGATTCTTTTTCAAGCATTTAACAACATAAAATCCATCCTTGGAAGGCTAGACAGATGGGTTATGGAGGCTGGGGTAGGATTTGAGGCAGAGGCCATGCGTGTCAAACCTTGCTCTAGCAGGACAGGAGTTGGTACGTCATAAAACCAGGCAGTTGTCAGCCTTTAAACCCATGGGTTTCTCCGGTAGATATTTTAAAAGATACAATAAACATAAAGCTACTTTGAAACATCCCACTCCTCGTGGTTGTAACGCAATCAGATTACACACGTCATCCGGGAGCGTCTGTTCACATTCTAAATTTAATTTCAGTGACATCTTGGCTGTAGACGGGTACTGGCTGGTACCATAAAGGCACAGACAGGAGCTCAGTGGTAAACACAGAGGCGTCAGTTCCTATGATCACAAGTACCTCACCATTGGGAAGGCATCTGATCTGAGGCTTCAGCTATGTGAGGCCAGCGGCCGGGCTCCCCACCCCCAGCCGCTGTTTGTAATGCTCTCCTGTTCTTATCTTGTAGGCTTTCATATCGGACGGGGCAAGACACAGCTAATTGTGACACGTGCAGGAACAGTGCATGTATTATCTATAGGTACGTTAACACTCTCTTCCCACTTTCTTATTCTGACAAATGATGTTTACCCACTAATGAGAGAATCACTGGGACCATGCTGGGAAGATTCCATCAGAGAGAAATAAATAAAAAAAAAAAGTAAAGATCCTTCTTTGGCCATAGTTTTAAGCTATGTCTAAACAGTCATCCTTGTACCAAACCCCAACTCCCACTGCCCAGGTATACAATCCCAGGTTGAAGAAGAGTGTGAACACATTTGTCTTGCAAATGCACCATCCCAGTCTAGGGAGCCAGTGTCATTTTGATGGCTTGCTCCCTGGGAATCTATAGCCTGGAGCACAAAACTGTGCTCCAGCAAAACAGTAAAATCTATGCCCATGAGATGGTATGGATCAAAGGCGCGGATCCACACTGTATAGCGTAGGAGTACATGGTAGGTCCCCTCTGCTCACATCACATAGACAGGTATTCTCAAGGAACTCACAAGGTCTGTGGTTCTCTCCTCCCCTGAGGTAGGATCCCCTCCCAGGAAACTACAAAAGCTTGTCATGTGTTTTGTTTTTATATAAACTGTGTAATGATTGACACCCACAAGAATAGATCGGAAACCGTCAGCAGGCAAAAGTTACATTTAGGTCTTGACAGTAGTAAGATTTTAAGGCATTGTCGAAACTTGCAGAAATTGCTGTCTTTTTTCCCCCTCGTGTGTGTGTGTGTGTGTGTGTGTGTGTGTGTGTGTGTAATTTTTACTAACTGTGGCCAGAGTGATAGGTGTTAGCTTTGGTCCATTTGTATACGTGAAGAATGAGGTCAAGGGCTGAGAGGGCTCCCGGGTTTTGGCTGGCGTGAACTGGGCTGCAGCGGTAAGTGCAGACATCTCTGAGATAACACTGAGCTCCTTTCTCTTGGGAGTATGCCCATGAGTAATGGCGTAGCCCTTATGGTGGCAGTTGGGGTTTGCTGAGGACAATTCACAGGGTTTTTCATAGTGGTTGTGGTGGCACACATCCCAACAACAGCATCCTCCTTTCCTCACATCCGGTTCAACAACTAACAGTAGTGTTGTTTTTATAAATCAAGGCAATGTCTCCTTGTGGCTTTGGTTTACATTTCCGGATGGTTAGTAAGCATCTTTTCCTATACCTAATGCTATCTGTATATCTTCTTTAAAAAAAAAATAATTTTATTAGCTGTAAAATTATCACAAAAAAACCCCAGTAGTAACTAAGTAGTTTTACATGTCTAAAACTACAGACTGGATTCTCCTTGTTCCCCTATAAAAATAAAATAAAACAACAGTGAACAAAATGTCACTACCACTACACGAAGAGGTCACACCTGGACAGAGTAGGAAGGCTTCGGGCCACTTAATCTCACACTCGTCAGCTCCTGTGCTGAGGTGCTGCAGAGATATGACCATGATAACCCAGGCTGAACATCCCAGATATAGTCTCGGTTCTTTAAAAGCAGAGCTGGATCACATGGAAATATTGTCAGGGTTCTGGCAGAAGAAACCACAGCTAGGTGTAGGCACTGAGGTTCTGACTCCCACAGGACAATGGGCAGAATCTGAGGGATTCGTTGGTCATAGGTGGGCATGCATGACTGGTACCTGATGGTATCCTGCAATGCATAGGTGGGCATGCATGACTGGTACCTGATGGTATCCTGCAATGCATAGGAAAGCCCATGACAATAAAGTCGCTGGGTCCAAGGCGTCGGTAGAGCTGGAGCTGAGAAGGCCCACCATGTTGAATCCATCCTGCACCAGGGTTTTGTAAGAGGCCCAAGTAAAGGGCTAAGGAATGGGCAACAGACAAAGATCCAGGAAGCTCCCAGCAACCCTGGCCAGGGTATGAGGCTCTCAATTGTTCTTGGCTGCCATCAGTGTAGAAGTAAAAAGAATCAAGCACCATGAGCGGTTTTTCTATCTATAACTCCGTGCTTCAGTTCCAGAGGGAGTGCCTTTCAGATGAGCATGCCTGGTGAAAATTTGTAACCACCTTTCAGATGCGCATGCCTGGTGGGATCTTGGCACTAAGTCCAAACTGTGGATAAGGACTTTAAATCAACAGTGAATGGCTTTAACCAGGACATTCCATTTTTAACTGATGACATTAATAAGGCTAAGGCCTGCGAGTATGCATCAGGCAATTCCTCCCTGGGGTTCAGCCCACTTCCAGTGCCAGAGTTCATCCAGTTTTCCACTGTGACTAGACCGAAGTGGCAGAGACTTCCAGAGAACCTTCATGGGACGAGCATGTTCAGCCTAAAACTACTTAACATTTTGTGGGTGATTGAAAAGAGAATTTATTAGGACACTGTCCAATGTAACTGAAATAATTTAAATAAATTTAGCTCTAAATCCAGGGGTGACTTACATAAAAAGTGATATTAAAAGTGATTTAATGAGTCAGAGAAGGATAAGAATTTGTCTTTCGGGGGAATTAGCCTAGAGTGGATACCACGTTGAATTGGCTCAACCAGCATTCTGCATGAATCCAAGCACATTTGCCAAAGGTCACCCAAAAGAGCAGTGGGTGTTCAGGCACCAGAAGAATGTACCAGAATCTCAGGAAGACTCATGAAATACAAAGGCAGAGGCTCGCTGATCCCTCTGGTTCACCTGCATAAACCAGCGGGTGCCCATCAGCCCCCAGAGGCCTGTTCATTGACAATAAGATTTGGTGGTACACATTTTCATAAGCAGGATAGAAAAGAGGCTTTTCCTGCCTTGCAGAGTCTCCATCAGGCTCCGAACAAATGCAGAAGCATCCACAGAGGATGGGGAAGGAGGAGCGCAGCTTTATCTCTCTCTTCCATTCCAGTCAGAGCAAGAAAACACAAACAAACAAACAACAAGCTGCAAGGCCAAACATGTAAACAGAATCTACTCTGGCTTAGTAAGCAAGTTCTGGAACATTCTGCATGTTAACAGTCCAGCTGGAGTTCCCACAATCCCTTAAGTCCCTGTTTCATTGAATCTTGTAACTAGTATTCAATAAAGCATCACTGTTTCTATAAGTGGAACACACAAACTCACCTAACCTTCCCCTCCATATTCCTGTCATTCTTTGTATGGTTTGGTCTAGAGCTAGGGCATCACTATGTAGCCCTGGCTATCCTGAAACTCATGTATAGACCAGGCTGACTTCACACTAACAGGGAGCCACTTGCCTTTGCCTCCTAAGTGCTGGGATTAAAGGTGTGCGCCACTACACCCAGCTCCTGCCCTTCTTTATTAGAGATCAAACACAACAGTTCCTCTCACAGTGTCTCCAATGACACAAAAGTTGCTTTAGGCTCACGGGAACAAATGTTAAAGACAAGAAAAATGTAGCCTTGTTCATGACCTGAGAACCCACTGTCTTGGGAGAAACCACAGCAACTCTTATCTGTCTGGCATAAGTATGTCATTTCAATTTCAAAGATAAATACTGAAATCTTTCACTTATATGCTTTAAGGTGTTGGCTGTCTTTTGCAGTGAGGCCTGAGCATTTCCTCTAAATGTAGATTATCTTCTAGAAGTCATGGCTGCTTCCCTGTCTTGAAAATAATGTCATGCCATGTGACAGAACCAGACCTCAGAGAAGCCTGGGTGCACACTGGAGCTGCCCCTATTCTTTCTGTGCATTTTATTTGATATCTCCCTCTTCCCCAAAGACAAGCATAATTTACTGGTATCTATAATATTCAAGTCACATCATTTCAATTATAAATACAAAGGGCAGAAACAAGTCCAGGAAAAAATACAGCATATTTCTTGGCAAGCAGACAGTTGTAGAACACTGAAGAGTCAGAGAGAGAGAGAAGCCTGTCAACTCAATAGCCTTGGGTAGGTGTCAGCAACATCACACAAGGAAGACCAATCATGGTTAATGGGGCACATCAGTTAAGGGTACCATCTGAATACAAAAAAAACTGGTACATCATGGGAGACAGAAACTGACTGTCTCTATGACGACAATCTGAGCAAAAGGGGAAAGCTTAGCTCAAGGTCAGGTCCTTGTGGTTTGTCCAAAGCCTGGCTTTAGCACAGAGAAGAGACGAGACTGTATTCCTGAGTCGAGCACCTATGGACCTGCACTTTAATATTTCAGCCACTGCCTGCTAGGAGCATGTCTGGGATTGAGGAAGGCTAAAGCAGATTCCAAATTGGGAGATTTTTAAAATGCCACATCGCCATGGTTATCTTAGGAGCCAAAGTACACGAGGGGCCGTGAAAGCTGCCAATGTCCCCAAATTGCAATTTGTCATACCTGCTTGTTGGCAGACAGCCCTACAGGACAATGAACTTGACCCCATCTGTCTCGCATTTAAACACTGGAAACCCAGCTGTCTTCTCCACAGAGCAGAACAAATCCTGTGCATCTAGTAGGGGTTGGCTCAGGGAGGCAAGGAGGGTGTTGTATTCAAGACCAGGCTGCCTGCTTTGTGACGGAGATGGACGTGGTCTTGTATGGATGCCTTTGCCATGGGTGGCAGTACATATCTCGCTATAAAGTCGGAGAATGCCACGGAAATATACACGACAGGAAAATTACCAAAAGGACAGGGGAAAGGAGACCAAGCAAAGGTTGGAAGCTTTAGCCTTAGCCTGGAAGCCAGAGCCAGTCTCCCACATCGGAGAGCCCTGGTTCAGGGCTCAGTTGGTCCCTTTCTGGTGGGTTGGTAGCCATCCACCTTGAAGCCCTGCAGAATGACAAAGAATCCTTTCCATCTATGAAATCCAAGAAGCTGACTATTTACAAACACAAAGCAACAGAAGGGCCTGGGGACTCCAACTGGGCATGTGCATGGGGTGAGTACATGGACAGTTATAAAGCAGCCCCCCCCATACCCCACTCCTCTATTGACAACTGGTTATGCAATACTAGCCCATCACTGATGTGGTGTTCACTGCTCACCAGCTCATTGAAATGCTAAGCACCCAGAAGGTTCTATATCTCCTACAACTGGAAAATTGAGTTGGTTGACATAATCACATTTTCCCCTTTGATTGTGATCTGGACCAACTGAGATATTCAGATGAAGAAGAGGTTCTGCATGAAAGAAGATTAAAAGAGATTCGAGTTGGACTTTCCTTTAAGTAAAACTTTTTTTTTGCCCAATCATTCCTACTTCCTGTCAAAATATGCTTTAATTAGTTTAGAAATGCTGTAAGGATAAATGCTGAAATCTTTGTATCCAGCCTATCTGGGGAACTCCGTTGCCAGACTACTCTGATGTCACCAGTGATTCACCTTGTGTTCAGAGTTGGGTTTCAAAGGGAACAATGAAAGAGGCCATTAGCAAATCCGCCCCTTCCCTCTTTTACTGAACTGGTTAATTCATAAAATAACAACACAGGGAAAGGGGGTGAATTCTAATGGGTGTGCTTTAATGGAAATAAAAGTGAGGCAGACTTGATTCAAAGGCTGTGGGGTATAGTACCAAGATGTAAAAGATAATAATCATGTTGACGCAGATTAATTAAAGAGAATTGTTTCCAGAGAGGAAGTTCTTCTTGAGCAGGGTTAGAACAGACTTCTGGAAGATGCTACCCACTCCTGCTTCATTTCTTTAGTATCAAGGCTACCATAAAAGTGGCCTCAGGTGACATCAGTAATCACTCACTAGGGCAGTGAGTGGGCAGGGTGCTACCAGGAAGGAAGGGAAAGCCCTGACCTACCCAGACCTTGTTTTAGCGCCAGAAGGAGGCTTGTGAGCTGTCCTGTGGGATGTCACACTCCATCATCTGATACAGAGCAGGTATGCAGGAGACAGGAGACCACGGAGGGATGCCAGGCAACTCGGAGTCAGGGTGAAATGGTGTTCTTGGCTGTGTTCTCCAGAGCTCCCTCTGCTGGAGAGTTAGGAACTGGCAGGTCCCAGAGCATCTCTAAGGATGGTTCCATGGGCATAACTGAGGGCTTTCCAGTAGGTGAGTCTCAAGTAGGAAGTATCTTAGGTATATATGTCCTTGCCCAAAATGATAGTCAGATTTTAGGAAAGGTGAGGAAAACACTCTTCACGTGGTTATATAGGCTAAAAAATATAACCAGTCACAGAGACCTGACTGCATTTTCTTATATCATCCCAACTAATTTACCACACATTGAGCACACAAAATACACAATTGCAAAGAAATCCAGATACACAAGAGGACCAGATTGCCAGTGTCGTGCAGAAAGGAGATGGTCAGGATGAGGGAGCAGGACAGCAACACGGCTAATGAAGTCTCATTGTGGAGAGGTAATTGCATTTGTATGCAGAAGCAGTGCCAATCTGAGGCCATCCAGAGCCACTTGGAGCAGCAGTCCCTGCAGCCTGTGTCATCCAACGATTATCTCTTAGTGGAAATACCCTGTCCAGTGTCGCTTCAATTATTCCACTTGTGCATATTAAATTCTTGAGCAGTATGAGCCGAGGTGGGAAAAATCCATCTTCCATCTAACATATATTGCTGTGTTATCATTCACACATTTCAAGTGGAAAAGGGAGGGGGGATGGGACAGTGACAGAATGGACTCCATGAACAATATCTGAACAATATCTGATGCGATGTTATCCAAATATAACAAAAATATTTTTTAATAAAATAAATTAAGTCAGGAGAAAAAAAGGTAGCTTTGACAGGCCTCAAAATTCTCCTTGAAAATTCCCAAAGCTAATAATCCAATTTCTTTCAGTATTCTCTTAGAATCTAAAAGTACACTATCTCTTTTCCCCCAGTATGTAAGGATTTTAAAAGCTCCAGCAACGCCTTGCAGACACTGTGAAACTAACAATGGCACTCGGAACGAAACTGCTCATATCCCCAGGTTTGTTTGTAAAGCAATGGCTTAAATTTTACTCAGGGCAGAGAACCCACAGCCCTCACCTGTAGGTGAAAGTTAAGGTGCTTTTTGCTGAAGTCGAAATCAGCACCAAGGAAGGAGGGAGTTTGTCAGTTTCATTAGGAAATGAATGCCCTGCCGTTTCTAGGTGAATAGGAGGATTCTCTAGGGCCTAAATACAGGGATTCAGGCTTGCCCCTAATAGTAGATTTCAGTGATTTATCTTTAAGGGTACAGTGGTTCCTAGGCCCACTGGGCAGCCTGTTTCTTTGGCCAGGCATCTGAAAAGAGCATCCTGGAAAACACATGGGACCATTCCCAAGACTCCAGAGACCATAAACAAACATTGCTAACACCATTATGTGTACTACCCTAGGCTTCTTGTGGCTAACACGGGGTTGTAGCCTTTGTTCCAGAGGAGCAGAGTTCTGGCCAGGGGCTCAGAGGCAGGCTGCTTTGAGGCAGGGCTGCTTTACCAACTCCCAGTGGTGTGTCCAGGAGGCAGTCTGTCTGAACAGAGGAGTATCCATCATCAAAATGATAAAAGCAAGCAAGGAGCAGACTATGATTATAACCAAATCCTAGTAACGGGGAGTGGATTTTAGAAAGGATGAAAGTCCTCATTCTCTGAGTTTCGCTGCAGTTACACCCCAAAGGAAGAAAACCATCACTGAAAACAGAATGGTCACGTGTGACTGGCTACCGTCAGGGTCTGTGGCATGGCCATCTGGAAGGATGGGGGTCATGGTTACCAACCATGTGAGGGAAGACAGTTGACTGGACTTTAGAAAGATGTGATGTTGGACACACGAGACGAAAGTGTCACTTAGATGTCCTATAGCGAAATGTTTCCTCTACTGCCTGGAGAGGTGGGTCGAGGATGTGGATAAACAGGACCAGAGAGAAAGGTTTATCTCTCCTTTAGCACACAAGGGGCATGATCTGGAAAGGTCCCTACCCATCAGTTTCCTCTGGACAACGCTGGTGTTTTCCCATGGGGCTGATGTCTCGAAGTCCATACAGCAGTCGCCCTCACTGCCACTTGGTGCTGTACTCAGAACTTTACTTATCCTATCCAAAGACACAGGATAAGCGCCCCCTCGTGCTCCCAGTGCATTGGCTTCTGGAGCTTGTCCTATATCAGTGGAAGACTCTTCATCACCACTTCACAGCCAAGGGAATTCAGGTCCCCAAGGTGACATGATTTATCCACAGTGTCAGAGCAAGATGTGGAGAGTCACAGGTAGCACTAGGGACTCTGTGATCTAACTCAAAGAGAATTAAAAACAGAGGCTCAGGATCTGAGGCTCACTGAGCCACAGGGCATCGGCAGGCAGGAGAAATGAAAAACGTGGGGTCTTCCACTTCGGAAAATAAGCAAGTGCTTGGGGGCCGTGCTCACCTGCCTTTAACCCTTCCCTGCTGCAGAGTGAGAAGTGGAGAGAGGTTTCAACTGAGGCATTCAATTAAGCCAAGGAAGAGACAAGAGTTGGCAGAACCTAAGTTCTGCGAGAGCTTCAAACGAGGAGGAGGGAGTAGAGAAACACCAGGAACCTGTACGGCAACAGCCCATGAAATGGCTACAAAAGCATTAGGGAGAAAACCGAGCTTGAGTATGGGCTGAGAGAGCAGCCTGAGACTCAGGCAAAGTTTTACTTCTGTAGAAATAGATAGACTATACAGGAGAGGTGCTCTGTTGATAAAGTGCAAGCAGAGGGACCTGAGCCCAGCCTCCGAACACACATAAAAAAACACAGGCATCCTGCAAATACTCTAAATCCCAGAACTGGGAAGGTGGAGACAGGCAGATTCTTGCAGCTCACAGGCCAACCAACCTAGCTTTAGTTGGCAAGTTCCAGGCCACCAGTGAAAGACTGCCCCAGACAGATTGATCTCCGGCCTGTATGATTTATATATATATATATATATATATATATATATATATATATATATAGTGTGTGTGTGTATATACATATATGCATGTGTATATATACATATACACATGTACAGGAACATGTGTACATATATTAATACTTGCACACATACACAAGAAATATACAGAAAATTATTTTATAAACTCATAATTAAGAGTAATAATATTTAAGGGAAAAGAATTAACCAGAGAAATGAAATGTCTTTGCATTCTTTAATCCTGAACCACCAGGAGCCACAGAGAAGTGTGGTCAAGGCATTGCAATAATTGCAGACACAGGAATTCTGCCCACCTGGGAATTCTAATTGGAGGCATTGTTTTGGATGCCTGGAAAGAGAACAGAGGTGCAGACAAGAAAAGGAAAGCTTCAGAGGGGATCAACAACATGCCCTGGGCAACAGCTGTAAACATGGGACCCATGGATCTTTCTCTTACATTCAGTACAAGGTATATCCTGTTATCTGATGCCAGAGCCCACTAACCAGAAAACCCTGGCCAGGTCCCAGCACCTATGCAAACACAGAATTCTCCACACTTAATGCCATGCAAAGAAGGAACTCAAAGATGAAAGATGAGGATTTGTGGTCAGGTTGCAGAAGTCGTGTGTAGCTAGGTGGGGTGGGGTAGGGAAACAGAGTGTGGCATTCCATGCTGTGAGCCAGAGAAAGCACCCAAGCTGGGTAAACAAATGGCCACAAGGAAGGAGGGAATGAACAGATGCTGACACTGCCATCCGCCTACCCATAGGCCTCCCTACACTCTATGTGGCCAACTGACCTCAGAGAGCGAGGACTGGGACAGACCTCTGCGATATCCAGAACCTCTGCTCGTAGCAAACACCCTTTGGCCATTAAGATCAAAGAAACCTTTGCTCCAAGTCAGCCAGAGATAACCAGATTCTTAGCCTTGCAATACCGCCCTCTGTAGTCAGCCATATACTTCAGATCCCAAATAACCCAGTGTCTACTCTGACAACAAGAAACTGCCGGCGGACAGCACAGGGAAAACACGCGTTTTTGTTACTTAACAGCCAGAGTTTGCCCATCCAGAATGTGGGTGGCTGATACCCACACGTCACCCCCAGGCAGGCACATTGCAACCTGGACAATGCAGAGCAAGCAGTGAGGAGAGGCAGGGCTCGTGGTCACTGTGTCACAGACCCCCACTGCCAGGCTTGGGGGCCCTCTCCTATCAAGCCTGCTCGGGGCTACAGCATATTAGATGAGCACAAACGGGATTCTGCTCAACAGATAAAGTCGAGTCATTTCGTTAACAAGAACTCAGATTAGATTACTCTGTGATTACATGGTTCCGCGGTGTGATAAATTGGTTAATGACAGGATTCCCAGTGTAGTCGCTTAATGGGAATTCAATAATTACAGGTGCCCAGGACTGTATGTTAGCCCAGAAGATGCCAGCCACATGCACTGTTCTAATCATTAAAAGGCTACCTGGGACAGTTGCGATGGTCTTGTGTTTCGCTATTAGTTTAGCTAAATGTCACATCTCACAAATTCCTGAAAGGCCTTGTTGTCTAAATGTCCAGGCTAAGAATTCTCTAGTCCTTTTCTTTTTCGGCACCAGACTCAACTGTAAAGTCTGCAGTTGACACATAATAGTGAGAACACAGTCATATTTGAACTATTCACGATAGTTAAGAGATCTTGGGTGTTTGAGGATGTGCTCTTTCTAGAATTCGGGAGGACAGGCAATTATCTCTCCTGGAGCTAAAGTAATGCAAGCTCACTGATGATGAGAGAATTAACTCACCCCTGCTCCCCAGGCACCAAGACAGGATCTCCTGCTTTCTCAGGTACCACAGCCCAGACAAGCTAGAATGTCACAATTTCCGAGCATCCTAAGGTTGCCCTGGCACAGCTGTCCCTAGGAGGGGCCTTGTCTCTACTAGTTCATCGAGATGTAACACTTGACGCAATGGTCTTCAGTTCCACTTCCTAGAACAAGGAGGCTTTGAACTGACTCCGGAAAGTTGTCCTCCGAATTTCCACATACGTGTGCATACAGGGACACACACACACACACACACACACACACACACACACACACACTCACACACGCCTTCCTAAAAAATAAATGGAGAAGAGAATAAGGCTTCTTGTGGAAAATAGCCATAAACTTCCCTTGACATTAAAAAAAAAAAACCCTCAGTGATATTACAACCTTTGACAATATGAAAAATGGTGTATGGGATTTAAAAACCATAAACTGGTATATTCGATAGGTCTTGAACTTATTTTTAAAACTCCAGATAATGTGGCTTTGCTGGTCTGTGTTCCTGAAATGTCAGAATTTGGCTGGGATTAATGGCTCTAAATGGATAGGATTCCGTGTTATTATGTTATTATGGATAGGACGGTATTATGTGCCCCCAGGCTAGAGGAAGAAAGATATGAACATTCACTGAAATCTACGGACATTTAGTCTGGCATCTGGACCACAGGACAGAGTAGAAGACTCCACAGCCCAAGTCCAAACCATATGATCTAAACAACACGAGATGGAAAGAAAAGCTCCTCAGTGCCTCATCATCAGAGGAAACCATGTGGGCAAGGGCATCCCTTCGGAGTGGATTCTAGCAGACCATCACTGCTTACCAAAGATGTCTGGGACAACTCCAGCACTCTGGCAGCCTTCCTCACAGAGGCATCCTAAGTAGCAACCGATATGCTGAAGCACCTCTTCAATCTTATCTTTCTGACACACACATCCTTGCACACCCCTGCTCCCACAGTGCAATTACAACACGATCTCTGTTGCTTCCTGAAAAGCTGTGCTTGATAACAGCAAGGACCTTTCAGTAGTGCCGAAGAGATAACCGCAAGGCTCCTCCCCACACTCTCCTCCTAGCGGTGGTCCTTAAGAATGCTGGAGACAGTAAGGAAACTAGTTACAATTGGCGAGAAGGCAGGCCACAGTCTTTCAATTCATGGTGCTTTCGGTCCAGAGGCTTCCCTGACCAGTGGTGGCTGCACAGGAAGACACAGCTTGATGCATTATGTGCCATGCGTGTGTATGCTTCATGACTTCTGCCAGACTGAGATTTAAATCGTTTGTGTAAGGTGCATGTATGTGCATATTCTGATGACCAAATGCACATGTGCGCATGTGCATGCATGTGGAAGTCAGGAGTGGAGTCACACGTCTTCCTCTACTGCTCTCCATTCAATTTCAATGTCATTTTTGACAAACTGAAGAATTCTGAATCATGTATTTTTTTTTTTATCATATACACCCCTTACCCTATCTCCTCCCAGATCCACTTCACCAACAGAACTTGGTGACCTTTATTTTTTCTTTCCCTACTGATGGAGACCAGTTTGTGCCAGCTAAGTACTCTTGGATATATGGTCTTCCTTTCCTCTCAAGGCTCACGGGCCACTGAGGAAGAGGAGACAGAAGAGTGTAAGAGCCACAGGTAGTAGATGAATACAAGGAAACAGTGTCCTCGGTGCACAACAGGGCAGCTGCATGTAGGAACTCACAGCCATTGAGACAACATCCACAAGCGCTGTGTAAGCTTAAGCCACATAAAACCCCAGCATGGCCAGAGAGAGGGGTACAAAGTCCTTCCCCTAGCTGAGGAGCTACAGGCAAAGGGTAGCTACTGGGAGAGTAGTCTCTGGTGAATCTCCATCTTAATTTTACATGCGGGGCTTTCTCTCCAAACCTGGAGCTTACTGATTGCTAAGTTGGCTGGCCAATCTCTGGCCACAGCACTGGAATTGCAGACATATACTACTACACCGGGCTCTGGGTGAGCATTCAGGGTTGGTCACACCTTCATGCTTACAGGATGAGCCCTTTATTGGCTGAGTCATCTCCCTAGTCTCATGATAAGACTGTGGAACAACTGTGTCCTTTAGATCTTTAAAGGTTTGCCTGTGTGAAAGGATGTTCTTTTCCAAGAACATACTGGGGGTGGGGAACCAGATCTCTAGGGTCACACACTAAACTCTGTGTTCTGTCTTTCTAGCGTGGAGCTGGATTTTAAGCAACAGGAAGACAAACTCCAGCCTGTGCTGAGAAAACTGCACCCTGTCGAGGAAACTCAGGTCATCCCTTCGCCTTACACTCAGGAGACTTACTCCTCTACACCCAAGCAAAAATCCAAAACTGAGTCCAAAAAGCATGGAAGGTGGAAACTCTGGTTTCTTTAAGACTCGTGGGCTTGGGAGTCCCCAGACCGTCTTTCAAACCCACTGGAATTTAAGTCAGTGCTTTTCCAAACTGGATAGGACCAAGGGAACTGCGGTGCCGATGTGTGCTCCCTGCTTCTCGCCCTGCGTACCAAAAAGGCCTTCGCACCAACAAATAATTTGCAGCAAAGGGAGTGACGGTCACCCCTTGCCAGCTGTCCTTTGCAGATCACTGGTGTGGGGTGTAAAGTCTGATATAAAACTTATGTAATCAAAGATAAGGAAAAAAACTACACCCTGGCAGCCCCCCCCCCCCCATCTATGAACAAGTATTGAGTTACCAACGTTTCATGCAGCAGGCTGTCCCTGTGTAGACAGTGGAACTTTTCATTATTTTTGGCCTTTTACTCTTATGACTTTTTTTTTTTAAATAAGAAGAAAAAGCAAGCCTTCTGTTAGCAAAAGACTTCATTTTTACCTTTCATTTTGCAAATAAGCAGGGGGCGAGTGCAGTTTTCAGCACATTAAATTCCGGAGAAAGCACAATTTTTTTCAAGTGGTCGGAGACCATGAATAATCTCAAAAATGTGACTCTATGTATACCTGCCTTTGTGTGCTGTAGCGCTACGCCAAGTGACCACATCTCAGTGTCACATTGACACCACAGATTTAGCACCCTCTTCATCTCCAGATGGACGACATGTTTACTGCTCATTTCCCAAATGGCCAGCAGCCAGGAACCCCCCTCCTACCCCCACCCCAAGTCAGGATATGCCTTCAATCATTGCAAGCTGACAGGGTCAGAGCTAATGGACACTAAGCTTTCTTAGGTCTTGTTTTTAATCTTTGGGTGCCCAAAGGCCAAATGATGAATCTGGCGAGAATTTGAAAAGAGACAAGAGATACACAATGGATAATATAGTTACCTATAAATCACCGGTGCCTGGGCTGCGGCAGAAAGTGTTTTTGTGGCTCAGTCCCCAGAGACACTCTTCATCCCTGAGCGCAGCCAGGTGTTGTCTACACTTCTTTATGCCCTGTCTCTGCTGTGCAAGATCTGACCATCTCAGAGAGACACAGTGTGTTTCCCTTCGCTGCTACCAATGGCCAAACTTAGCATCGCCTCCATTTTAAGCTATCAGTAAATTGTATTAAACGGCATACTTAGGGGAAAGCTGTGAATCAGATGTTTTTAGGGATTTTTTTTTAAATCCACCGTCACACACAAGAGTTCTCTCTTGATGACACATGACAACGTGAACCTCCACTCCTTTCTTTTACACTCATGTCTCTGCACCTTTCCAGGTATCTTTTTTATAGAAAACAAAATCCTCCTGTGAGTTAATGACGTCTCTCAGTGTTCTGCTTCTCGTGTAGGAAGTGTGTGGGGGGGTCTTCTTTTGCCTTTTATTTATTTTTCTTTTTTGTATAACTTAAAACTTTGACTAGTTGTGAGCATATGAGAAAAAAAAAAAAACCCTAGTCTTCAGTGTCCGTCCAGCGCTTTCAGCTGGAACTGCATGCTGATGGCAGCCTCGCGGATCTGGTGGCAAGGCCAGAGCGGCTCGGTTTTGGGAGAAGGCCATGGCCTGCTTTGGATGGGCAGGAGGTAAGACTCACCATGCTTTTCCTCTGGACTCAACAATTTCATTTAGTTCTGACATTTGAGTTATACAAGGATCTAGCGATCAGCAATCAGATCTGGTCTTTAAAAGAGAAAACTAAAAGAATATTTTGTGTGACTGCTCTCAGGGGATTCCTCAAACCACACTACAGAGGTATGCTTAGTTTAAAATGCACACACACACACCCCACATGTGGGAACACAGCACACACATACAAACACATGCCTTTCAGAAAGTACTCTGTAAAAATTCAAATCCGCTTAATTCAAAATGCACACACAGACCATACCACACATGCAGGTGCACGTGCACACGTGGGCATGCACACAAACACGGGCCTTTAAGGAAGTATGCTATGGGGACTCAAATCCACAGACGAGCAGTAAACAAAGGAGCCGAAGGAGAGCCTTGACCGCGCTGATCCTGTACCTTGAAGGAAGTGCAATTGTTTCATGCATACTGAACCTTTAAACATGTCTTTCACGTTTTTATACTGTTTTTAACTGACATTATGAAAATGCTGGCAACCAGCTTTCTCCTCATGTGTTTGACGAATTCCATGTTCTCAGCAAGTGGAAGAAAGGGGTTGGCAGCTTTCTGCCCAGGGCTGCACATCTGTCTAAATGCAAATACATGTGACTACCTGTGATGTCACTGTTAGGAGTCAAATAAAAAATTAAGTATTTTAGAGCCAGAAATGAAATGCTGAAGATAAACCAATTCCTCCTCGGAAGAAAAAAGGATCTCCACCAAACAGGAAACAAAATGCATTTTCAAGCTCATTTCATAGCCAATCACAATTTGCCAACGACAGAGGCCGACCCTTCTCCTGGAAAGATTGGAAGTCAAAATTTCATACAAAACCAAGTGAAAAGTTCAGTGTTCCCTCCTATGTAGATGTACACATGGCATTATGTATAGAGAGTAAATTATTATACTTGTCATTAAATATTTATTAATTTTTAAATAAAAAAGGCAAAGGTAATATTTTGTGTGGCTACTAAACTCATTTCACAGCCTCTGTACATTGGGAAAATTCAAGAAAATAATAATGGGCAGATATTTGGCCTAGAAGGCACTCAGTTGGGGTTTGGAAAGATGAGAGCATCATGTGCCCTGGGTGCTCCCTATATCCCTAACCCTGACCAGAGAGGCAACTCTAGCATGCTTACCCAGCACCATGGCATGGGTTTAGTTACCAGGAAATTAAGGTAAAATTTTAAGGCATGCAGTATTGACAGAGGATTCTGTCCCACCAGGTCCCACAGCCATTTAGTCCCAAATGAACACACAGAGATCTACATTAATCATAAATTGGTTGGCCTAGTAGCTCAGGCTTCTTATAAATTAATTCTTATGTCTTAACCCATAATTCTTGTCTGTGTTAGCCATGTGGTTTGGTACCTTTGTCAGCTTTGACAACTGCAGACTGAATCTTTCCTCTTCCCAGAATTCTCCTGTTCTTGTCGCCCCGCCTGTCATTCCTGCCTGGCTACTGGCCAATCAGTATTTATTTAAACAAGTACTAGAAACAAATCTTCACAGGGTAAAAGGATTGTGCCACAGTAATGGAAGGTACATACATGCTCATGGTATCATGTGCCTAACTTGTGTCTATTTTTTAAAAAGCCTCCAAGACAACTGAATTCACCCAGTGATGCCACTTTCCATGGCCTAGAGTTGGGTGGCTTCTCTCTAGAGTAGGGGTTCTCAACCTATGGGTTGAGGCCTGTTTGGCAAACCTCTATCTCAAAAAAATACTTACATTATGATTCATAGCAGTAGCAAAGTCACAGTTAAGAAGTAGCAACACAATGGCTTTCTAGGTGGGGGTCAGCACAACATGAGGAACCGTATTAAAGGGTTGCAGCATTAGGAAGTTGAGAGCAATTGCTCTAGAGCATTGGTCAAGTAGGTCTCAGGCCCAGAGGGGTGACTAGCTGTTTTTTTCTCTCTCCTCTGAGTGGTACACCATGGATGTAAAGCCTTAAAAGCAAAGTCCAGAACAATGTCACTAGGTATGAGAGGTGGCCTGCATGCTCTGTGGGAGAAGATGGCACATCTACAAATAGAGTCCACTGCAGATGTGGGTATGAGACCTCACTGCCCCCACATTTGCCTTGGGGAAATGAAGGAGATGAAGGCAAATGGTAAGGGCAGAAGGAAGAGAGGGGCCCGATGCATCAGTTCACACCGATGGGAAGAATATTCAGGCAAATTCTAGAATCAGTCCTTAGCCACATGCTAGGTAGGGTCACCTTAGAGTACTTCTTATATAAATGCCAATGTTGCAAGAAGGGGGTCTCTTTGTTTGTCCCTGCCACCCAGATAGCTTGCATCCGAAATAACCACATAGAAACTATATTAATTTAAACACCGCCTGGCCCATTAGCTCTGACTTCTTACTGGCTAACTCTTAGATCTTAACCCATTTCTATCAATCTGTGCATCACTACGAGGTCATGGCCTACCAGAAAAGTTTCAGCACATCTACCTCCAGTCACAGATCCATGGTGTCTCCCTCACTCTGCTTTCTTCCTCCCAGAATTCAGTTCTATCTTCTCCGCCTACTGACATTCTGCCCTATCATCTAGGCCAAGGTAGTTTCTTTATTCATTATCCTATGAAAGCAACACACAAACAGAAGGGACTCCTACACCACACCAAAATACCCATTCTACCAGACCATCAGAGTTTGAATGGGAGGGATCCAATGTCCAGAAAAGCCATGCTATCTGAGCTTCTGCATCCCTCAGGACTGTTAGCCTCCACTGCATAGCTGAATGTGGCAGACAAGGGCCAAGGGTATCATAGCAGTTGTCCTTGATCAGCTGAAAGAACCCCCAAACACAGACAGACAGAATGAGGCAGGCGCCTAACAAGATCAGTTTCCTTGTGGACCACGACAGGCATGTGACATCCCACAGAAACCACTGTTTGCTGAGAGAGAAGAGATGCCATCAGATAAAAGAGTTTGCCATGTTGCTTTTTTATAGAAGTGGGCCAGAATTGGAATCAGCCAAGGGCCATGAACTTCCACCACATCATCTGATAGCAGCATGGCCAGTGGATAACCACCCTACACACTGGCAGGCTGATGTTATAGGACTGTTTTTACCTGATTCAGTTACCACCAGTGGAGGCAGTATCATGGGTGCGATGTTAGCAAAGACCACAACAACAGCTTCCCTTGCCCGCATCGTTCATCTCTTAAAAATGACCTTTCATACCTTTGAGCTCAGATAAGTGTGGAGCCAATTCATTTATTGAAAGAAACCACCTATACAACACAAAGATCAAAAGTATCACCCAGCCTTGTGAATTAACTAACAAACTAATCAAGCCGTAATGGGTGAGATGCATTATGGCAGGTCACAGGTCATGTGACAGCTACTCATTAGCTTCT
This sequence comes from Microtus oregoni, assembly GCF_018167655.1. Lineage (NCBI taxonomy): Eukaryota > Metazoa > Chordata > Mammalia > Rodentia > Cricetidae > Microtus > Microtus oregoni. The sequence goes on from NW_024543075.1 coordinate 10,155,596, forward strand.
AAACACCTTATAATTAATATAAAGTCCCTTTACAATCTGGTATGAACATGTTGTGGAAACTCCTTCAGCCAATAGCCTTTTAGATACCAGCCTGCTTTGGGCATGGTCTCATGCACTATAAATGCAGACAAAAAAGTGTGTGTGGCTCTCTTTGCTGCTGGATTTGGTTCTAGTTCCCAGTGCATGTAGAGGACTGTGGATCACTAGCTATCCTTACTATGAGTTTATCCCCAAATTAATAAATCTTTGTTATACTCCATTCCGGGTTATTGTGGAACTCTTTGAATTTTACCCAGACAATGACATGATTCTTATTTCCTCTGCTGTAAGCCCACTGTTAGTGAGCAACCTTGGTGGAAAATACAAGAAAACCCAGGACACATCAACATTAAAAAAAGCAAGAAAAATCCCCCTGCCAATACCAAATATAAATGAACTTACAAAGTTATTGCTCACACATATACATACACAAGGGTGAATTTCTGAAGGCCACCAATATAGTTGGACAGCTGGTATGATGGCTGTATTCAAAAGTCAAGCTCCCTCCATTTGAAACATCTATAAGGCACTTTATAAATAAGGACTTTGCAAAGCACATTCATACTTTAACTCCAAGGAAATACACATCTCAACACCAGAGCTCATGTGGAAGAGATATAATATGTTGGTAATATAATTGTTTTGAGTCTTAGTGAAAGGGCACTCTTCCCTGGGATAACAGTTATAATTAACACCTTCCTTTCCAAATGCAGAAGCATTCCAGGGCCTTATGAATGACCTGGGATGCTAAGGAACTCCCCACCAAGGCTGCCGCTGCCCCTATTAAACACTGCACCCATCCACGTCCATACAGCTGTAGCCAAATAGTGTCCAGTGCACTCAGAGGACTTCCTGGACTTGCTGAGTCCAGTAAGGCAGAGGCTCCCAAAGTCACAGTCAGTGAACAACCCCAAAAAAGACTCCCCACCCCTAAGCCCTCGTCTGTGAACTTCCCAGGGGACCCTTCCCTTAGGAGAGGTCAGATCTTTGCCTAAGAGAGTTGGTAATTTTCCATCTTCTGGTGTTTATCCAGGCCAAAGAAATCTCTTTAACCATCGTCCTCACTCAATTACATTTTTTAAAGGACTCGTTATCAGAATATAATCCAATCATTTGAAAGAAGCAACTGCTAATGCAGCAGGAGAAGGAACATCCCTAGCTATTAATCACTGTTCTCTGGCCATGGCTCATCCCATGGAAGATGCATTTGTATAGCTCCAGGTCACATCAAATGGCTGACCCGGTCACCTGACAACTACAAGGTCCCTGCATAGTATCACACATCCTGGGTAGGAACACAGTAATGCTGGAGCCTCGACTGGCTTCCAAAAGGAAGAGAAAAGGGAGGGGGAGGGAAATGGGAAGCGGTTGCGGGGAGGAGGCAGAAATCCTTAATAAATAAATTTAAAAAAAATAAATAAATAAAATAAAAAGTAAAAAAAAAAAGTAAAACTATAAAATAAAAAGGCCAGTACAATGAAAAGATAAAATAAAATAAAATGTAAAGTCAAACCTAATGCAGAACTGAGTAATTAGGGGTCTGAGGGTGACTTGGACCCCTGCCACCTCTTTCATGTGGATGTGACTTCAGATGTGTAAGGTCACAGGCAAGTTCATATTCATGCACACTTTCTTAACACTCAGGGCTCATCTTAAAGAACTTCCAAGTGGAGCAGAGATGTACAAGATCCTTTAATTCAATGCTAAGGCTACAGCATAGCCTGATCTCAGCATTTACATTCTCTCCAATCTACTGTTGCCAAGTGAAGGGGCTTTGTTTACATTTTCTTAGGAAATTTACTGATTTATCTGAATTATGACCTTTGGGATCAAGAAATATTTTCCTGTGTATGAAGAGCATTCCCATGGACACTTCAAATGCGATGAACTTAAACAAATGCCACATGACAGAGTGCAAAGCAGCGCTTACATAAAAACACTGCAGAGGTGTGTAAAACTGGCCAAAGACTGTCTATGCAGCTTGTCCACTTCTGTGTGAGGTTGCCTACTCCTCACACAGGCTATAACCAGGCAGAGCCAGAATACCTAATAAATACTCACCCCCTGGAAAAGAGCAGACCCATTTCCAGCACTAACTTTGACAATGTCACAGAATAAGTCTTTTGATGAAAGGCGTCTACTCAGAAGTTTTCTTATTTTAATAACTTCTATTTTTTTAAAAAAAATCCATTTTGAGCAATCATTTATAACTTTCCAGCTGATTCACAGTTATACAATTTCCAGTATAGTTATGCAAAGTGAGTAACCCAAGATGATGGAAATCTCTGGGGCACAATGGGATGGTACAGTTCACCTACAACAAATCTGTAAACCGTTTTCTGCTCCGTTTTCACCCTAGAGGATCCACTGATGAAGCTTTTGTCCCCCTTGTCAGGGATGCTTTTGTGATGCTCCTCCACTAATCTAAATTCACAGAGCAACAGGGTTGCATTAAGTTAATGCATGCATCCCCAGCTGGTGCGGAGAGCGATGCCAAGGTGACACATGCTCACGGGGGAAGTTCTGCAGTCCCACTACTCTGCAGGCAGCAGAGAGGGGACTCGAGGATGGCAGACAACTGACAGATACTTCTCAACAATTCAAATCTTAAATGGCCAACATCCTTCTTGATATATCTTGACAATGTCATCGCTTATTAAATAATTACAGCTCATTCATGTTTCTTTTTGGATTTCCTCCATGACAGCTTGGTTCCTCAGAACAAATTCAAAAGGAGTCTTTGAATCTATTTTATCTAAGATGTTCAGAACTGAGAGAAGTTGACTTAAGACCTCAATCCCTCTTTGACGTCTGGTGATGCCTGTGAAGATCAGAGATACGGTAGAGGGTCCTGGCTGTGGCACTCCCTGATAATGTCTTGCACCCCTGATACCCGCTCTCTGTGGATGTGGCTACAGATGGGTAGAGCCTGACGGAGGTCCTAACTTAATAGCCACTTTAAGAACAATTAAGAGTTCATCTCAAGGAATTGGTAAGTGGTACTTAGAACACAAGAGCTATGCCAAGCTTGGACACTGACCCATCATGAAACTCAGCACCTGAATTCAACCTGCAGAAGACTGGATAGGGACAAAAAAGGCTTATTTCCCTCGGCAGCTGCCTACGTGACTAGTAGAAGCCAGAGGGGAGCTTTTACCACTCTTTGATATCTGCTGAAGTGGGCCACAGCCATTAGCACTTCACCTTGGTCTCCCAGCAGAGACAAGCTGTAACTAGAACCAGGAACCACATGTATACTAGTCCATTCAATAGAAAGTAGTGGTTTAGGCAATGGGAGTCGGGTGTGGTCAGCCATAAACAAGAATCTTCCCGGACACTAGTGAGTGCCCAGCTCAAATGGTTAATAACAACTTGCTATGGTCACTCGGACTCAGCTAGGAAAACATTCCAAAGACTCTTGGACCCCATACTCTGAGAGCTGCGCTCACTGCACTCTTCCTGTTGTGGAGCTTTGTGTGCTTTGACAACTGTTCTCATCTGACAGAAGCTGTGTGACCTTTTACAAGCCTCCTTTCTGCCCTCCTCTCCCAGGTTTACTAGAGGCGCAGGGACAATGAGCCAAAAGACGACAAGTCACAGAGATACAGCTCAGTTAGTTAGCCAGAGGGAGAAAGGGAAACATATTCCCCAACTAAAGGAAGGATCATGTTCCCTAAACAGAAAAGGAACCTTTGTTCCCTTAAACAGACACAGTCCTGTCTCCCTAACCAGAGACAAAACTGCCCGCCTCCCAAATAGAACACTGTCCCTCCATCTTAGACAGCAGCAAGGCTAGTTTATCAGAAACCTTGTATTCACATCACCTGTCAGGAGGACCACATCCAGATGCTGAAGCCTCAACAGCATCTGGAAGCCTTCCATCCCATCTACTCTAAGACCAGCCAAAGCAGAAAGAACATCACGACGCTTGCTTCCGCATCAAGCCACACTCAATTCATCCTCCCTGGAGCCCCTTTCCCAGTTTCCATGTAAGCAGACACAAAGTATACCAGAGCCTGGCTGGAGGGGAGCCCCAGGCACCCTGGAGTCTACCCCTAATCTTGTTTATGGGGTTCAGATTCTACTGACTGGCAACATACAGAGATGTTTCTAGTTCCTAAAAAAGTCAAAATAGAAACACATGAAGAGTGCCAAGCTAGAAAAGTCAACATAAATGTCACATGTCAGCCTGTTATTTCTTTATTCATACCTGTGACAGTCCAAACTATAGAAACGTTCTCAAGGAAAACTGAACATGGCCTGGCATTCAGAGATAAGAAGCACACAGGTGCACCTACCTGCCTACTTCACCCACATAATACCTTCTGTTACGACACAGGGTGTCTTAAGATTTTTATTGTTGTGATGATATACCATGACCATGGCAACTCTTATAAAGGAAAACATCTAATTGAGGGGGCAGCTTACAGTCCAGAGGTCCAGTCCATTATCAACATAGAAGGGAGCATAGGAGCTTGCAGGCAGACATAGCTCTGGCTACATCTTGATCAGAAGGCATCAGGAAGTGGACACAGTGTCACACTGAGGGAAGCTTGAGCAATTGAGACCTCAAAGCTCACACTTCCTCCAACAAGGCCACACCTCCTAATAATGCTAGCCCCTTTGGGGGCCATTTTCTTTCAAACCACCACACAGGGGCTGGGCTAGGCTGGCTGTGCACCCCCAGCTTCCCCGCATTTGTTCATTCCCAGGATATACAGAAGAGATCAGGGTCACACACCAACGAAGACCAATGTGTCTCTCCTGATTGTAGGCGAAAGCCTAAAGAAGCTGTTGTTTCTTCCATCAAGGAAACTATTTTGTTTCCCTCCCTCCTGAGAGGCCATCCAGCAAGTTAGCCAAATAAGGATATATACTTGATGTAATAAAACTAAAATGGTAAATTGGGTGTACATAGGGGTTTCATGCCTAAGTAACCAAATTTAACCATTTGGGGGGATGGGCATGACAAAATATGCACACTAGTCACCATGACACCGACTTACAAAGACAGTTGAAATTTGATAGAACTTTCTTGAAATAAATCATCTTCTACAAGTAACGACCCATTGTAAGAGAAACAGTGAGGATACATTTAGTAGACAATAAAACTGCTAAGGTGCATTACCTCAATTACTTTTTAAGGTGTTTTATAAAAAAAGTTATCAAAAATACCATAAACATAATAAATGAAAAGAAAGAAACTACCTTATGAGTGAAGACTTAGAAGAAAAGATGCATCTTTGATAAAAAGTAATAACAACAAGAAACCCCCTTCCAAGCATTTTGTTCCCTGACATGTTAAGTTTCCTCATCCCCCTTGACAGACACTTCTGGGATTATGGAAAGTCAGAACAGACTGGATCTCAAGTGCATGCTACCCTTTAAGAAAGTAAGTTCACTTCCCAGTGGCAGCTAGGAGAGGAGAAACGGAATGGAGCAGGTGTTTGGGGAAATAGCCTTCTGGGTAGGAAGCTCGTGGCCACGCACAAGCATGTGTCTCTGGGCACTTACAATGAGTTCCGAATCCCGCCCCATGGAAATGACCGTCCGGTTCACTGTCCTGAGAAGTTTCTCCATGATGATCTGGACATGCCTCTGAGTTGGCCCCTGGAGGGAAGAGACACCAGTCAAAGCCAAGAGTGCAGACCATCAAGGTTCCACAAGCCCAAGTGCTTGCTGCCGAACCCAGCTGCTCTGTATAGAGTCCATCAATTATAACCCTTAACGAGATGAAAAACGGCCTTCGTCAAAGGCAAATGCCTTCCTGAAGAAAACTCAAGGCCTTTTATTAATTATAGCCCATTAATGATAATTTGTTATATAATCATAGTAAATTAATTTAAGCAAACCTTAAAACTAAAAGCAAATCCATTTAAACAATATAATGTCTACGATCCCTGGTGAGACCGCCAATTAGTCTTGCAGAGATGCCTGGCCATCTGTAAACGGAAGGCAGGCAGATAACAGCGCGGATCGCGCTGCGTGTCACTTCCCGATAACTTCACCGTTCACAGAACAGAATGTTTTAGTACCAGTGCAGCAAATTATCTAAAATTCACAGTGCCATGGGGTGTTCCATTAGGGAGAATTTATTCCCTGGCTTAATGCGAAATGGGACTGTGGATTCTCTTCCATGTACACGGCTTGAGCAGGCAGGCTCCTGGTCTCTGAACAGTCACAAGATCTTCAGTGAACTTGGCCTACAAGCTAAGCTCTTTGTCCCGGCTTTAGTCTGAAAAATGCCTCGGGCTTAGCATGGGAGCACTGGGGCTGGTCCTGAAGAAGACATCCAAGCCCAGGGCAAGGCTCATGCCCCCGATGAGGTGAAGCTATCCCATGATCCAGCAGGGGTTGTAGCTGACCCTGGCAGCACAAACCATCGGGAATGGGATAGTCAATCACCTCTGTCACTTGCACCAGATTCTAGGGCAATAGTAAGGTAAAGCTTTGACTATTGGTGTTTCCACAGAGGTTTCAACTGAGAGCGTGAGACCCACTCTGAGTACGGGTGGCACTGGCTTACGGAGAAGAGTCCTGGACTGAATAAAAAGTGGGAAAAGGAGAAAGTCAAATGAAGACCAGCCTTCTCCTTGCTCTGTTTCCTGATCTGCCCAGATGGAGGCAAGCAGCCTGCTGTATATAGCTCCAGAGAGAACCTGGTTCAGTATCCTGCACCCCCGCCCCCCAATGTGTATTTAGTGAAAGCAAGGAGAGGTAGCTAGCTCAGCGTGAAAGATTTACTGCTCAAAGGAACACACAGAAGTGTGTGTGTGTGTGTGTGTGGTGTGTGTGTGTGTGTGTGTGTGTGTGTGTGTTGAACAGGAAGGTTTCCAGGTAATGCAGGAAAGAGTTCAGAACAAACTCTATCTACCTAAAATCCTGACGAGAACCAGGGACAAAGACAGGTGAGGGAGCCATAGGACACCAGAGCCCACTCCCAGTCTTGCTCATGAGGTTCAGTCTCCATTTACTGTTAACACACAGAAGTGTTTCTATCCTGATTCCAGAAACACCTGGAGGATCAGTGACATTACCTAAGTGTATACATGTGCACAAACATACATGATATGCTGGAGATGTTGGGGGGGATGAAATATTCTTATACCTGTTTGACCCAGATTCAGATTAGAAAAATAAAAAGCCCCCCACCAAAAAAAATTTATAGTGTTTAGAAATACAAGAGGGAGCTGCAAAGCTCAGAAAGCTCTGGAAGCTTCTACCTGTGGTGAGTAGGGCAGAAAGCTGCCAGAAGGACAGGTGGTTCGGTTCATGTAACACTTAATAAATTCAGGAACTATAAAAAGGGATGGATAATCAGCCTACGCAGCCTTTACCTGACCTGCAGGATGAGAACTTTGGCCTTGGGAAGCATCTTACCAAGAAAGCACAGGAAAATGAAAACTTAATTTCAGTTCAGAAGGGTGAATGCTGCAAAGTAAAAAAATCATGACGCACACACAAATAAAAATAATTCAAGGGTAAAACTCTACAGAAATAAAAGCTGAAAATGAAGGTCAATGCTTTTCCCACAAGGCAGTTCTGTTTATGGCATGTTTCCAAGGCTTGGACAAGGCTGGCAAGGCTGGCCATGGTCTGATCTCCATGACTTACCACATCCTTCCGGTAGAGCACCTCCAGGATGTTGCTGAGCAGCTGGCAGCATGCCTCCAGGTCCTCCTGCCTCTCCAGGTGGTACTTGAGCTGGTCTGTCATCATGGGGAGCAGGATCTCTCTGCAGTCTGCGGAGAACACAGGATTGTCAGTCAGTAGGAGACACCAAGGAAGCCCTGGGGTCTGCAAGAAAGGTGTGTCCTCTCAAGTGTCTGATTCACAAGGTGCATGATGGAAACTGACATCTGCAGAGGCTGATGGCTTGACCACCAAGAAGCCATTTCCAAGGCTATCAATCATTTATAGATGGGTACCTGCATGTTTTTGTAGGTCTCTGTATCAACACACAAGTCACAAACACGCATATCACATATAAACACACATACACATACATCCGTGCAGTTGCACATGTGACAGGTTATCTACTAATGTCTCTTACTTTCAATTCATTTATTTGCAATAGTAAAAGGAATACTCCCTCCATCAAAAACTATTCAAACTGCAGATTTCCAGTCATTTCCTAGACCAAATAGACAGGATCTCCTTCTTAAGTGAAAGATCTTGGAGACTGGGACAATGGTATACATACAGCCCTTCCTTCCCAGACAAGCTCCCTGGAGTAGACCGAAGAAGTGGGAATGAGAAGACAGAAATTAGGGGTAGAGAAACAGGACTGTAAACAAAAACTTGGGAGCTGAGGACCAGGTCAAAAAATATTTGTGTCTTTCATTTGTGGTTTAGTTGAGAACATGGCCAGAATATCACAAACATAAACAGAAAAGCAACATGGGCACAGATTGATGGTCAAATGAAATTCCTAATGGTCTCTTCCGGTTTGGAAAATGAGCTGAGTCCAGGCAGCATCCACTTCCCAAAATGACCTGCCTGTTTAGAGCCCCAGATTCTGACACCAGCCCAGCCACCTTGGCCTCCTTTAAGATGCAAAGCAGGTGAGCAGCAGAGCTCTGGAACAGGAAATAGATGTAGCTGATTTTCAGGTTTGTACACTTTAGGATTTACGACATTAATGATACATAAAAGCATGTTTTGCATTAATGTTCCTGAGTTTTCTACGGAAGGACAAAGACATCACACAGCAATGGAAGAGCTCCTCCACACCTTCAGAAGTACACCCTGAACTCAAACACACACAGTCAGCTCTCCCAAGGACAACAGTTTAATGAGAGACTGGGGAGGTGGGCACAGGGCAGGAAGAATGAGACATAACACAAGCTTTTCTGCTCAATGGTCCATCGGTGGGACACATGTAGAGTGCTCAACCAGGGCGATCTCAAATTCCATTTGGATCTTCTCCGTCAGGGAGAGACTAGGAGGAATTCCTGAACCAGAAGTGTGGCCCGGGCACATATTTATGATGAGTAGTCTCCATTGTCAACTGGACAGGAGTGAGAATGGCCTCAACAAGACGGCTCTAGAGCCTCTGTGGGGCATTCTCCGGAGAGCTGAGACAGAGGAGGGGAGAGTCACTCTGATTGTGGGTGGGGCTAGCCCAGGGTTTGGGTTCTGGAGTGAACAGGAGTGAAGACAATGACAAGGCCAGCTGAGCCAGGATTCCCCACCCTTTGCCTCCTGTTCTGTAGGAATGTGAGGTGGTGAGGAGGGACAGCTAGAGCTGTTCCTGCTATCATGCCCCCTCCCCAAGTGGGACAAAATAAACTTATACTTCCCTAAGTTGATTCTTGCCAGATATTTGGTCATGGAGACAAAAACAAAACAAAAACCTTATGTAATCCAATGAGAACACGTGGCTTCACTTGTTGAACCATAATTTTAATAATCAATCCCTGTGCAGATGTAATGCATCAAACAATAAGCTCTGCAGGCCAGCACTGCTGCTCATGACATAGGAGCTGTGGAGAATCCTACAGGAAGTCAGGGACAAAGGGCACAGCACACAACAAGGGTGCTGTCTGAGCCAGAAAGTAGGCCCCTTTGTGTCTGGGTTTCCTGTGTTAGGAAGACTCCACCCAAATTCCCTACGATCTCTCCTATCCCTTCCAATGACCCTGATGGGAGAACTAAACTGTTTCACAGGTAGGACTGTGCCCTTTGAGCTCCTGAGACAACTCCAACATGCCAAGGTATGCTGCCACTCAGAAGATGGCACGGATGTGAGAATGGTCCAAAGACAGACTGTCCAAGGGAAACAATACAAGAAAGTGACCCCTAGGTCATGCTTTCAACAACAAAACATCCCCAAATGCCTCTGCCATAGAACCTCAAAGCTCACAGGCTAGATCCACTCTCATTTATGCTACGGCTGCTGCCTCCAGCCATATGTAAAACCTAATGGAGTGAAACTCTCCAGATCAATGTTTTAGAAGAATCCCTCGGAGAACAGTGCCTAAGCCCCACCCTCCCAGAGAGCCCCAGTTCAATGCCTCTAGTTGAGTCCTCTTTCACATCTACTAGAAACACATGGTGCCCCCCCTTCCCAATGTGCTCAACTGAACATGGAGCAAGCCCTGAGCTATGTCTGTCCATCTGGTTACTATCTATATGACTACCACTATTCTGGAGGTCATGTGAATTTCGAGGGTATCTCAGATAGAAAAGGAAGAGCTAATAAGGTAAATGTTCTCAACCTGTGGGTCGAGATCCTTTTGGGGATTGAATGACCTTTTCACAGGGTCACCTAAGATATTGGGAAAACACAGATATTTACATTATGATTTATAATGGTAACAAAATCAGAAGTAGCAACAAAAATAATTTTATGGTTGGGGAGTCATCACAACATGAGGGGCTGTATTAAAGGGTTGAAGTGTTAGGAAGCTTGAGAACCATTGTGCTACAGCCTGATGGGTAAAAAGTCTTATGAGCTGGCCAGCACAGCCTGCCGGAAAGATGTGTCTCTAAATGGTTGTCAGAGCTGGCCCTTTAGGGTCTGGGACCAGATGCCCTGACCTATGTCTCATCCTTTAGCCCCATTTGTCTGTTGTCCTGGGAAAGCAGCAGTGGCCCACACTGTTCTCAGAGTTATTGAGTGTGCTGGTTCTATCTGTCAGTATTACCTCAGGGTAAAGGAGTATGTCTGCATGCCCAGCTTAGACATGGAGATACTACCCACCATGTTTGGTTCCCTCAGAGGTACACCCACCACTTGCACAGCCCCCAGATCTTGTCTGTTATGCTGTCTCCGTGAGAAGCAATTCCACAGAGAGTCTGTAATGTTTAAAGCTAGTTCAAGCTGGATTTGAAGACTCACATTTGTAATTCCAATCTCAGAAGGCCAAGACAAGAGGACAGTTGTGAGTTCAAGTATATCTGGGTTACTTAATGGGAACCAGGCTAGCCTGGGTAACATTGTGTTGAGAAAACAAAACATGCACACATACACACACACTCCAAAAGTAGAGCAACGTCTTTCTCTCAGCTCCCCCAGGAGATGAAAAGTCATTGGCTATCCTTTCTGACAGGTGAGTGTCGAGCTGTGCAGGGAAAATGGGGGTGAGAAGACAGGAACTGTAACAATCGGTGTGTGAGGAAGACTTGACACGAAGCACTCTGCTGAGCCACTAGGAAAGATCCCCAGGGCCAGCAGCACCACCATCAGAAAATTCTCTCTGCATTCAGCTCCACATTTGAACACAGATGGACAGACCCACTGGACAGATCAGTAGGTCTGCCCCAGAGGCAGAAGCCACCCTGCCCAAACAAGGGGTCTGGGGCAGGCATCCGAGAATATAGAGAGGCTCATAGCACTGCCCACCATTGTGCCATCAGAAACCCACTACACACCTCAGAGGAAGAAACACTTGCTTTCAGCATCTTTTGGGGGACCAGAGCCAGGAGCTAAGGAGTTATGCTCTACGCCTCCAGATCCAAGTCCACGGGCCACCATAGATACTGACTGCTTTAACTATGTTTCTTTTCCATGGAAGGGAAACTCGGTGAGAGTTGTCTCTTATTCTCTTTAACAGGAATAATCTCAGCGTATAAACCAAGACCTGAGTATGTGTGTGTCTCTGTGTGTGCATATATAAATGTGTGCACGTGTGCTTGTGTGTGTGTGTGTGTGTGTGTGTGTGTGTGTGTGCGCGCGCGTGCACGCGCATGCGCGTGCACAGGTTTCTCTGCCTTAGAGGGCAGTTGGTTAGTATGTACCTCCACACACATTCCTTTCCTCTGTGAACCACAGCAATTCGCACCTGCTAAGTGGTGAGGAATGTCCCACTGTCCACAGCAGCCCAGCTCCATCCTTGGCAGAGAGCTGAAGGACAAACACGCCCCAGCAAGAGTGCTTCCCCATTCCTGGAGATCCGGTTTTGGTTTTACTGGATGGTTTCCAACCCAGTCTGGACCAGAGCACACAGCTGAAGGAAGGGGCAGGCGTGTGTGCCGACTCCCTTTACTATGCAAGCACATGAAGAGGGCATGGAAGCTAAAGGGCATGTGATGAAAAGCAGATCTACTGTCCAGTACTAGTCCCAGGACACAATGAATGGTAGCTGTCAAAATTAGAATTTGTATTACTGTGTATGTGATGTGTATTATATAAGGCCAGGTACCTTGAATGAATGTAAACCAGGAAAATTTATGCCTTAGGATCACCTTAGAATGAATCCACCCACAAAGTAGCTAATCTGCTTCCTGCTTCCAAAGAATGGATATTGCAAAAATTATATATATATATATGTGTGTGTGTGTGTGTATGTATATTTATATATACATGTATATATATATATAAATATACATACATATTTGAGACAAGGTCTGTCAGTGTAGCCCAGGCTATACTACAAGTCATAATCCTATCTCAGTTACCTAAATATTGGAGTTATAAACACATACCATGTTCACCAAAAACAAAAACACTTCGTGTTTAATGGGACTTTTCCTAGCCTGTATTTCGACCTACAAAAGTTAAATGTTCTTAAGAAATTTTAAATCATAGTAGGGTTCACAAAGTATCTGCTACATCATGGGTGGAGGTACACACCTGCAGGAGAGGGTTTTACAACCTCTGGCAGCTGAGGCAGAGCTCTCCTGCCACATGAGGGACATTCCAACTGATCATGTACAGTGTTCTTTCACAAAGATAGAATATCCTATCCAGAAAGCAATAAAACAAAATAAGTAGCCTGAATCCATTCTTCAGCACAATAAAAATAAAAGCTAATATTAAAGGAAAGACAGATTTTTACATGTTTTAAATCAGTAATTGACACATAGCCTCTGGAAAACTCTGGAATGCTAGAGCTCAGAAGACTGATATGCTCTTATTCACGCCATAAGGTTCTGAAACGGGCTTCTGCTCAGTTCATCCATATATGTAAAGAAACAAAATCAGGATGCACACATGCACACATGACATTAAAATAGCGATTATTTCCAGAGGGTAGAGAATTAGCAGGAAGGGGAGGAGACAAAGAGGGCAACAGGAAAGCAAATGGCAGTCGAAACATGTGGCATACTTGAAAACCATATCACTGCAAAACTCATCACCTTCACAACAAACTTAATTTTAATAAAAAATAAAAATAAAAACAAGGATTTCTTGTCACACAGGCATGAAGCCACATGTTCAATCGCAGCACAGAAAATGAAACAAAAAAAAAAACAACACAGAAAACAAAAATAGGGCTGCAGTGGATGCAGCCAGACTAATAGAATGCCTTCCCTAGCATGCAGGAGGCTCTGAGTTCAAGCCCCAGCACCAAAGAAAATAAGACATAGTGGTTGGTGCTTGTCATCCCAGCATTTGTGAAGTGGAGAGTGGACAACCAGAAGCTTAAGGTCACCCTCTGTTCCATAGCAAATTCTTGGCTAGCCTGGGCTATGTGAGACTTCCTCTCAAAAGAAAGTAGAGTAGGGCTGTCAGCCATGAAGGAAGGAGATCGAGGCCTTGCTGCTCGCAGCATAGCACAAGGAAGTAAAGAGTGTGAGAGTTACTTCAATCCGTGACTAAACTAAGCGAGGAAAAGCAGCTGTCCTTGCAAACTTTGCATCTTTTTTCTTTTTGTAACGTATGTCCCTGTGGGTGCACACATTTGAAGACAAGATCCCCAGCTAGTGGAAGTGTTTGGGAAGGATTAGGAAGAGTGCCCTTGTTGAAGGAGGTGTGGTTGTGGGGGTGGGCAGGGAGGTTTTAAAAGCCCACACCATACCTCTGCCTCTTTCTCTGCCTGTCTGCCAATCAGGATGTAAGATCTCAGCCCCTTTCCAGCCTGCTACCGTGCTTCCTGCCATGATAATCATGGACTAACCCTCTGAAACTATAAGCAAACCTCCAATTAAAAGCTTCATTTTATAAAAATTGCCCTAGGCCAGGCGGTGGTGGCGCACACCTTTAATCCCAGCACTAGGGAGGCAGAGGCAGGCAGATCTCTGTGAGTTCGAGACCAGCCTGGTCTATAAGAGCTAGTGCCAGGACAGGCTTCAAAGCTACAGAGAAACCTTGTCTCGAAAAACTAAAAAAATAAAAATAAATAAAAGTTGCCCTAGTCATGGTATCTCTTCAAGGCAATACAACAGTGACAAAGACACTAAGAACAGTTAGCACTGCCCATATGTGCCTGGGTGTGGGGCATCATGGGGTACAGGAAGGCTGCCAGTGACCACACCCTCAGAGAATGACTGACTTTCTTCAGCAGGTAACAATTTTTCAACAGATTCTCAGTAAGAGGTGAGGCCTGAGTAGCATCTCTTCAATTTCTAGCGTAACTTTGGCTGGCCCTTAATGCTACAAGCCCAGTCTTCCAGGCAGCACTGTTATGAAGTAACTAAATGCTTTCTGAATGGATTTGAGGCCTTCTCAACAGAGAGAATTGCAAGCCTAGTATTGTAATTCTGGTCAAAAGTCCACGGCTGGGAGGTAACAGGCTCTAGGGCAGAATATTCCATTGCTATTGCTAAATGGTCATCCTGTCAAAGGGCCTTCTAAATGTGTATGTTTACAACCATAGAACAGGATTTAATTATAATAAATGAATTGCAAGTTCAAATGTTTAAAAGTGGTGTTTAATCTAGTTACTGCAAACAACTGTTAAGAATAATAAATTGTATTATACAATGGAAACTAAAGATCCAGGGTCTCTGACAGAGTAAGAATTTAGCATTTAAATTGTGCTATAAGTTACAACGCAATGAACTTCTCAGACTCAACATGGATAAAAGAATATAAAGCATGGCATTAGTGGGTTTGAGATAGAATCCGCACGGCAATGACATTCTGGATAAAATATGTGACTGACTTACATTGCTTCCAACTACATTTGCTGAGGACTAGGGAATTTAAAATGACACCCAAGGCTCGCAGACTGCGCCTGCAGGAAGCACAGGCTAAGTTTGTAAAGAAGCAGATGAGGAAGAGTTCATGTAGTTTTTTGCTTTTATGAATGAGGTCTCCTCTGCTTCAAGGTCACAGCTCTCTCTGACCACTCACCCCATCACAGGAGAACCCGGGCCATCTTGGTACCTGTCGGCACCCACTGGAGGCATAGATACAGGAAACATAACTCTCCTATTTTTGCATTGCTATGGACCCACACTCCATACAAATTGCCATGGGGATGACACCACCCACCCTGCCACGCTCTCCCCTCACCATGTTCTGCAGTGGTCACAGACTCCAATCACTAACATCTGCTTATCTGCAGCTGTGAGGGCCAAAGCCAGGATGATTAATGCTCTGGTAATGGGCACAGAGTAAAAAATATTAATCTTTATAAAAGGTATTCAACGGGAATCATCGGCTTATAAATGTCCAAGCAGAATATTCGTCTATAACCCCATTACAGCTCTCCATTAAAATAAGACACAAAAATGAGAATGAATTTGTCCATTTAAAGCATTCATTTTTATGAACACTGAGTAATGTGCTTCTTAATTTTTAGTTCGGTCACATTAAACAAATGATCCATAAAGTGCATTTAATAACCTTGTGTGTGTTGCATAGAACCAAAAGCCAGAATAACACTTTTAATGAGAATTAAACAGTAAGAGCTATATTAATGGGAAATGTGTGCTATTCATCTTTTATAGACAATCATCTTGTTTTCCTACCATTTAGGAACCCTGTGCCCACGTTTCAATATGCTCAAATGATTTTCTCCATCTACGTGAGTCTTTAAGCAGAAGTAGCTCCAAGACTGTATCCATGCTAGACGGGGGTCACAGAAGCCATCTACTGATCTCCAGATTGCACAGATGTGGGGAACAGGAACCTGGTGACAGACACAGTTAGCAACTGTACTGCTACGCAAAAGCTGAGCCAGCATTAGCCACTGCACTCCCACGCCACAGAACTTGGTTATAAAAGACCCATGACTGTGCACATACATGTAGGCATGTATAAATGTCGAGGACAAAGCCATTTCCCCAAGAATCATTTTTAAGTAAGAAATTATGAGACTGGGCAGTGCCAGGTGAAAAAAAATAGCCAGTAAGTCACCCTCACCCCTACAGTTTTCCTTTAGGAACGCTGTTTGCTGATCTGTGGGACTGAATCTCCACAAGAATCTAGCCCAGCATTTCCCCTCCTGGCAGCTGGGCCGCACCTTGTAAAGTATTCTGGTCAGAACAGTGTCACTTGCCTGTATGCTAAAAGAATCAGAAATGTGGCAATCTGTGATTCAGCCTTGAGGTACCTAGTGTCATGGGATCTTAATTGAGAGGATGACAGAGCAAGGGAGAAGCTCTGGAAATGGGAAGGGTGAGCAGAGAAGCATGGAGACTGTCAAACAAGGGGGAGCAAAAACTCAGTGAGCAATGTTGACTGCTACCCAAACGAATGACTGGAATCCCAGCCCCAAGGCCTACAAGGTGGAAAGAGAAAACTGATCCTCTCATGCAGTCCTCCGGATCCCGACATGCACACTCCGGCATGCATGCATGTACACACACACAGAATAATAAATAAACATTAAAAAGACATTTTAAAAACTAGTCAAATGTATGTTTCCAGTGTGTGGGCATGAGACCTTGGAGAGGAGAAGTCATATTAAAAAGAGCACTGGGTAGAAGACACTCTTGGCTTTTGAGACTGGCAAGGTACAACAGGAAAGGTGAAGTTCTAGTAGAATCTCCGTAAGGTATGGCGTCTCCTCTGGTAAACTGAATGAAAAGCCAACAGAAAGGCTATAAATGAGCCCCATGTCAATACATGAAAAGCACCATAGCCTGAAATAAAATGGCAGGAAAGGAAGACAGTCTACCATCTAAGTCAAGAGAAGCAGGTCATAAACGGGGCTTGGTGGTTTGACAAAGAATTCTATAATTGTGATTGGCTGTGGAGGAGAATCTCAACACATGGAAGAAATGAAAAGAGATACAAGATACATGGTTTCCAGCGAAATGAGGAAGAAGGTGCTGCCAGCTGATCTAGTTGGTAGCCAAAGACACAGCACTTGGTCACAGGGGTTCTAAACACTCTTGGTGGCTCAAGAGAAACAGAGGTGTATGTTAAAACAGGTGGGTGAAGGCAGGATGTTCTGTGCCATTGAAGGTAGATTTGCACAGTTGCTGTGGCCGGGTAAAGTTATGGCAAAAAATCCTGGCAGATGCAGATTTGGGCTTTTTCCTGTCCGGGACATCATTTTATATAGTGACCACTGAACTCTCGGGACTTAGAAAGAATGAAGAGCTGTAGAGCTGAGGAATTAGCTTTCCAGGTACCTGGTGACAGCATGGTTAGGTATGAGACAAATGGGGACAGCCTCTTCTTAGACTGTCCTTTTTATATCAACACCAAACAGCAAAAACAGAAGCCTGCCCCGAGGTGAGCTCAAAGTAGAGTCAACAGTGGCTAATATTTAGATGAGTAACACCATAAGGTACTGTTAGTTCTAGCAATCTGATCACAAACTACAACCCTCCTACAGCCACCCCACAGAAAGAGAAGAGAAAAACTACCAAAACCCCATGAACATGAGAACAACACCGTATGATTTATTTACGCTTAATTTACAGACGTGTTCATTTATTGATTTGTTTGTACTATTTTTCCTTGCTCCGCGTAGCGTTGAAGTAAATTCAGCTTTCAGAGAGAATTACTCATGCAGTGGGCATGAAACAGTATAAGGAGTACGGATGATGGATCTCAAACAAGTCGGAGCCTTAATCAGCACCATGGTGGTGGACAGCTCCCTGCCTAGGCATTTGCTTACAGGCAAGGTTTCTTATTTAACCCTCATGCCCTCCTCTGTAAATGGAGTCAATTAGTCTTTTCCGGTTCTACATTTTTATGTGGATGATGCTGAAGGCTCTCAGAGGGCTCAAACTGGCTAACCAAAAATCCTGAGCACTTGGTAGGTGTTCAATAAATGATGGCAAACCTAAAATGGTATAATTAAGAAACTCCTGTATTCAGTACGCTAGTTCTAAAAGTGTTAACAAGTGGCCTCTGGACAAACACGTAAAATGAAAGACAGAGGAGGGACCTACAGAATGAGGGAAGAAAAAGGTACTACATAACAGATCAAGACTTAACATTTCCTTGAGGCATTGCGGTGGGGGGGGGGGCACACAACATGGGAAAGAAAGCGATGGAATACAGCATTATTTAAAAGAGTTAGTCTTCGGGGTTCGCAGCTGGCAGCATTCATTAGCACAGTTATCTAATTAAAGAGTTCCAGAATGCCGTATGAGTGGGACATTAAGTGACTGTGGCAAAATTAGCCCCAACCCCAATTTTTCCTCTGTGTATAACATCTATCAAGTTAACAAAACTATTTGAGAATAGCTCGGGGTTTAAGATCTGGTTTTTCACAGTAGAAAAACTCAAGAAATATTGTTTTGATTTGTTGATGGATCAAAGCATTAAAACAACATATTTTATTACAGTTCTGCATGAAACAGCTTCTCATGTGTATGAGCTAAAGAAACAGAAATTGATGAACAGGGCAATTTTTATAGAGAGATGCTTTCTGCGTAGGGTCTGGCTAGTGTGAAGAAACTGTGGCTTCAGTACTTCCTAATACCAAAATCCTGAGAGGTGCATGGGCATCGCCCAAGGCCTTAGAAAGGCTGCTGTAACTAATGTTCCTGCCATTAGCAAAGAGTTTTACTCCGTTTGATCACTGGGAGAATTATTCACCTTGGAAAGAAGAATGAAACACATCATTTAAAGTCCTTCGCCCTGAATTTTAAAGAGGCTTCCTATTATTCAAAACTGAGGATAAATGAGTTTCCACAGGGCAGGTGAGCCCTGCTGGAAAAGGGGTCTGCCCTTCGTTTGATTTCTGTGCCGCTGATAAAAGACACTTGACAACAAACAACTTGGAGAGGAAAGGGCTTACCTTCCTCTACTTACAGGCCACAGCCCATCATTGGGGGCTATCAGGGCAGGGACAGAAAGAAGGAACCTGAAGATAGGATGGCATGATATTCCACTTAGCATCACCTCTGACCAGGAACACATTTATAGTCCAGGGAATACATCAGGGACCAGAGGATGCTGCTTGTTAACTGGCTCTTACTCAGGTTTATTTCTCCACTCACACTTGGCTAGCATTCTTAGAAAGCCCGTGCTGGCCACAGCAAACTGGACACTCCCAATTCAATTACTAAAGGTAATAACCCTCCATTAACAGAGCCGCAGGCCTTTCTGATATAGGCAACTCCTGACTTAAGGCTTTCCTCTCAGTTGACTTTGGGTTGTATCAAATTAATAATTATAGCTGACTAGGACAGGGTGCTAGGACAGGGAAGGAAGGAGTATAAGATGGCCAGGATTTGAAAGAATGGCTCCTTCCTCCTTCTCCTCATAGTAAAGAGTCCAGTCACCAGGAAGGCAACAGCCACAGTCTGTCAAAGAATAGCAGGTCTATAAAAAGATCATCCACCAGGGTATTAAAACGCTACCAAGACCAAGACTTGCTACCACACTACACAGATACCATCCAATCCCACACTCCCCTCTAAAATCAACCAAGCACACACAAGGAAAAGCACATAGTAAGCTGTGGAAAGGAAACCTGTCAATCGCCTAGCCCATTGTAAGGGTGGGAACAAGAAAATACCATGTCCAGAAAAACAAGGAAGCTATTCCATGTTAATCAGAACAAACTTCCCTGGGGTCTAGGATCCAGAAGAGAAGGCACATGTGGACAAGGAGAACGTTCTGAAGGGAAACCCCCTTCCCTCAAAGGCCTCCTGTAAGCAAAGGGACTTCTCGTGACTAGCCTACAAGGTGATGATGGTCAGGTAGGACTCAATTTACCCCAATTTCCATGCCATCGATGTAAAAGAATTTTGTGGGCCCAAATCCTATACTCGGTGTTCTCGTGCTTAATTTAATTACCCCACAACTTTTCATCTCTATAACAGGATTTAAGCTTTAATTTCCCCAGCTTTCGTCAGATAAGTGGGCAACAACATAATCACATGGAAACAAAGCGACAAACGCACAAATTATGAGACGTCAACCTTCCTTCTCTTTGTATCTTGCTTTGAGAATCTGCTCGCTCCACACCACAGATGATATCCAAGAGTCATCATTCTGCACGGCACATAATCTGTTTAGCCAGCTTTCAAGTAGGCAAGTCACATCGGAGCCCAGGCTCGGAAGCCATTACCACCCATTCAGTGGTACTCATGCACAGCATGCCAATGAGCCCGAAGCCCTTCACCTCAGCAGAGGAGCAAAAACAGGACATCCGAGGCAGATGGATGGGGATGGATGGGGGATAGCAGCACAGGGACTGGGATCTACCCTCAGTCAGGAACACTGCCGTGCACTGAGGAACTGCTACCTATGCAATTGCAGAGACTTGGATTCGCTTCAGAGTCTGATTATTGTTGTGTAATGGGAGTATATGTGTATATATTCTAGCTTTCTCTCCACTCTTCTATATTCTGGTAATGTCCCCCTTTTATTCCATATGAACATAGGCAGATCCATCCTCCCCCATGTGGCTGGACACCATGCAATCCTAAAACCAGAATAGAATACAATAGAGAAGAAGGCTAGCCTCTGAGCAGAGGGAAGTTGACACTGTCCTCGGGTGAGGCAGTTTCATAGAGGCTGGGGCCAAGCACGAATGTGTCAAATGACCCATTTCCTCTTGTAGCCCAATAAACCCCCGCTGAGTACATCTTCTCTCTCCCTGTCTGCAAATGGGAAAAGTGATGAGAGAAATCAGAAACAGCCAGTGTGCCACCAGCCTGAGCCCACAGGAACCAGAGTCCAGTGTAATCAGAGTGCAGAACTCCCGGAGGTAAGGCAGGATTCTTGCTGCTATGTTCTGTCCAGTTATCACCCACATGCATAGTGACCATAGCAATGGGCCAAACTCAAACTCCTGGAAACACAACCCACTGACTACCTGCACAAGCATGTTCATTGTCCTCAAAGACCCCAGACAATGAGACAGTGCTCATATATTTCGCATAAAATAACTTAGCTGAAACTAGCACCGAATCCAATTCCTGTCTAGCAAGAGATAATCTGCAACCCCTGGAGAGTGTAAAATCTATAAATATGGCCACCATTCCGAGAAACCTGAAACACATCCTTTTTCCCAAAGAACAATCCTTATTAGTGCCTAAACTAAATAATTTTCTTGTTCTCAGCTACGTTGAGACCTGGAGACAATTTATTTCATGGTGTGAGGCAACAGAGGCTGATACGTAGCCCTGGAGCTCTCACTGACCCCAAGGATTCCATCCCTAGTACACCAGGAGCACAGCAAACACAGCAGTCCACAACAATGTAAACATTCCATAGCACAGGCAGCAAAGCCAACTTCTACAAAGGTCTAAGGAGTAGGACCCAAGAAAGACAAAAGAGAACGAAAACCACAGCTCCCATATCTCATCTGAAAATGACTTTATTTTAAATATTGATACAAATGTGGCATGGACTACTTTATAAAAGTAATGGCATCTTTGTGAGAATAGACCAACCGGAGGATTTCAGCTGTTCATCTTTCCTGACAGGAAGAGAAGATAGCAGTGGGCTGCTCAGGAAAAGGACAGAGCCAGCAAATGAGAAAGATGCCTTCTTTGTTATCCCAAACCCAACCCAAAGTCTATACACAGGGGGATTTTCATATTAGTCAAAGCATTCTAAAAGGCTTGGAGGCAGCCACTCCAAGTTCAGGACACATTCAAGAAGTTTATTACAACATAGATGACAGATGCTGATTGGCTGTAAAATGAGAAGGTCCAGACTGATGTTGTCTTGGCCTATGATCATTTTGGATTTTACATTCTTGACACATGTCATTATCGGACTGGGTACAACTTGCTACGGACATCAATGTTCTGTTACAGACAGGGCTGGAGAGGTGGATCATTCAGTAAAGTGATTGCTTAGCCGGTGTGAGGATCCAGCACCCACATAAAATACTGGTCATGGTCACATATACCTAACCTACCAATCCCAGAACTGGGAAAACAGAGGCAGGAAGCTACCTGGGGGGGTCAGTGAACAATATAATGGAAGAAACAAGTTCCAAGTTCAGTGAGAGACTGACTGCCTCAAAAAACAAGGTTGAGGGTGATGGAGGGAGGCATCTAATGTTGATGTCTGGTCTTTACACTCATATATACAAATTCACATGCACACACACAGACAGAGACAGAGAGAGAAACACACAGAGAGAAACACAGAGAGAAAGACAGAGGCAAATTATGAAATTATACTGTAAAAGATGGATTATTAGAAAGGGTAATAATATTAACTCATTGTGAATTTATTTATATGTTGCTTGGTTCAAAGAGGACTCAAGACAGTGTATGAAAACCAGAGCGGAAAGAAATAGTGCAGCCAAATGGAAGACATGTAGTCATCCAACAGCCGACAGCCAGGCTGAGATGAGCAGGAGCCATGAGCAGCAGCGTCCTCTTCAAACTTCCTAGTAGCTGAAGAGAGAGACTAAGTTTTAGAGAGGTGGAGGGTTTCCTATGAAACATATCCCCAGGAGAAATTCTGCTTTAAATATTTTGCACTGAAGATTGCATGTTTAGGCACTTATTCAGCTCGAGCCACATTTGCATGTACAAGTTTTGCAATAAAAATCTCAAAAGACATGTAAATAAGGTCTTCCTCCCACCAACACTCAGGGAAGGTCGAGGACAGTTCACTGGTAATTTACAGAGTGCTCCTCATTCATTGACCTTTGACACTCACCGGCTGTGTGGAAAACAGGAGCTGTGGGAAGCAGAATGGAAATGTTCACGTCGATGAAAACCCGAAGAAAACAAATGAAGCCAGGAGGGTATGAAGGAAGGGATTTTAGGCATGGTTGCTCAATGCCTGGGGCTGGGAGATGGCCCATGAAGCAAAAAAACTTGCTATACAAGCATGAGGACCTGGGTGAAATACTCCAAAACCCACACTAAAAACCCGCATATAGGATCATGGTATTTTAGCCTGGCAGTAGGAAGGTAGGGAAGGGTGGATCCCTAGGGCCTGCTAACCAGCCAACCTAGACAGATCAGCAAGATCTAGGCCAGCAAGAGAATCTGCTTAAAAAGACAAAGTGGACAGTATCATAAGAAATAGCATCTGAGGTTGACCTATGGCCTCCACAGACATTCGTAGACATGAACATATATACCTGCACACACACATGCACATGCGCATGCACACGCGCGCACACACACACACACTCACGCACACGTTGATTGTCTGACGTTAACTATCACAAAACACTTTGAAGAGGCTACTGCAAATATACAAAGATCCGTGAGCAAAGCTGGGTCAAAGTAATTCACCTGGCAACAGCTTTGGGCAGAATTTAGTCCAAACCTACTAATACAGACCCAGAATTCCTGGGAATAGTTTGGAATAGGTTCCCATGGCCCCTGCACACTGTAGTCCAGCAGGGATTTCTCCTTCTCTTTTTAATATAACTGAGCTTAACATATCACCTTAGAGCCTTTTTATGGTAAAATCTCTTTTGGTTCCAAATATTTGATTCTCTTTAGAGACAGGTTCTTGGTGTGATGCCCAAGCTGGTCTCACGTCTGCAACAATTCTCTTGCATCAGTTAACTACGTGCTATAACATTTTTGTTTGATCCACATACATATTTTAAAAATTCCTGCGAGTACTCCTAAGATTCTTCTTATACTATGATTTCAGGATTCATGCATGAAGGATTTAAAATGTGTCCATCTCTCTGTTTCCCCTGCCAATTTTCAATTATGGTTCTTTCATATGTGTGCATGTTGACGTTTATCTACTTTCTATAAATTTCTGTGTATTCATTTGTTTGCAAAGTCTCTCACATAGCCAACCAAGGGCTAAAACTCGTTATGTAGCTAAGAATAACCTTGAACTCATAGTGCAACTTCCTTTACCTGCCAAGTGATACGAATTACAGAAGCATGCCACACATCTGGCGAAATAATTTTATTATTCAATGTTGCCTGAAACTTTTTTTTTTTATTTCAGTTAGTCCTAAGTAAAATACAGGCTCTTGAACTCTGAGACTGCAAGAGTGGAGAGTAACGAAAGGGTTGCAGAAAAAAGATCCTTTATAATCCAAGTTATTCTGGGGTCAGCCTGACCAGCTAATGCTGTTCCGAGACAGCCAACGAAAGTCTCTAAATTCAACCATATAATGGGCCAACCTAGTTCCATATTATATCCATTAATATAACGCAGACTCAAATCTATAAACGGTGTGTTGTTTTCTGTATTTCTCTGCCTTACCAAATTGTTGGTAAGTTAAAAATAAAGTTTTCTTCTGGACTATTCGCAAGCACACTTTAATGGCCGGGCAGGGTTATGTTGACCTCTGTTCAAGGTTTATAGTCATAAATAGACCAAGGACAATGCTTCAAGCCCACAGTCCCAGCATGGAAACTGACTTCTAGGCCAGCCTGGGATGCATTAAGACCCTGTCTTAGAAACCGAAAGGCACAAGCATAAGTGTGATGGAGGAAAAAATACACAGAAGGGAAGATATCAGTGTCCAGTCCTCTTCTCGAATGTTCTCTTGATGACATTAATCGGTGTGGGCAGGAACAAGAGTGTGAGAGTGGAGACAAGGAGCTGAGCTCTCTCGCTCGCGTTCACTAAACTTTTCTCCTGGCTGTGATGCGGTCAGCTCCTTTAAACTCCCAATGTCCCAAATTCCCTACCATGAGGGACCATAACCTGGACTCCTGAGCTCAACAAATCTTTTCTCCTTAAGCTGGTTTACTCAAAGTATTGTACCACGGCAACAGAAAGGAAACTAAGATATTGGGTTCATTAACAAATAAGTTTTTATAAGTTAGGGGCATAAGAAAATCAATTTTTCTGTCTAACTTCTTGCTATGGGTTATGAAGAGTGGAAAAATTCTGGTTCACCCATGTAACTACATATAAAAGAATACAAAAGAGGCATATTTTAACTACTGAGAAAGGGACAATTTTTATATAAATCTGAACATTTTGAGGAATACTATAATTTATAAATTTAAGAAAGGAAAACAGGAATTTTTGAGATAGAAGCAAAGAAAGTTACACCTACAAGCAAAATGATATATTTTGGTTCAAAGAGATGAAAAGAGTTTTTTGGATGAAAAAGATTTTTTAGTGAAAACTTAAACCTTTTTCTACAAAAGAAGAAAGGCTGGACTGCTCTACATAGGGAGGCAAAAAAAAAAAAAGATGGGAAAAAGGATTTATTCAAACTGCAGAAAGTCTACGGAAGGCCAAGTGGTGGTGGCGCACACCTTTACTCCCAGCATTCAGGAGGCAGAGGCAAAAGGATCTCTGAGTTCCATGCCAGCCTGGTCTTCATAGGGAATGCCAGGACATTCAGGCCTACACACAGAGACCCTACCTCAAAAAAGGAAAAAAGAACACAAAAAGTCTAAGGAAATCTTAATTTGTGAAAAGTGAATTGTATAAAAAAATATTTTGGTGGCATCTAGGTAACTAATTTATTTAAACCACACATAACATCATTTTAAAAATTACACATTGACAAACTAACATTTAAAAGAAAATTCAGTTCTGAGTATTTAAACCAACAAGCTTCCTTGATACAGATCTGCCCAAAGTTTTTTTGTTTTATAAAGGTGATTTCCAGTATCTTTATTATACTTTTGATTAAAACATGAACTCCGACCCACCACCTCTAGCCCCGGAACACAAAAGGTTTCTCTGTGTAACAATCCTGGCTGCCCTGGAACTCACTTTGTAGACTGGGCTAGCCTGGAACTCACAGAGATCCTCCTGTCTCTGGCTCCAGAGGCTTAAGATTAAAGGCGTGTGCCACCACCGTCAGGCTAAAACATGGAATCTTACGAGCGTCTGTAAGTGGCCTTTGCTGCCGCTGTGTTGTTCTGTGTGTATGGCTGGTCGGCTGGCTGGCTCTGTTTGGTGTTTGGTTGTTTATGTGGATGTCATCCCACTCACTCTCATCCGGACTGGCCTAGAATGCAGATGTCTGGATGTGGGTGTCAGTCCTTCTGCCTCAGCCTCCAGAGGGCTAGGATGATAGGCATGGGCAAAAGTGGAGGCTTAATAAGTATATATTTCTTTTAAAATCTTTTGAGTGATTATTTTAGAACTCTGGCTAAATAAACGACTATTACTTTTCCAAGACGCTTGATATTTATTTTTAATGCAAATGTTCTAAAGATCATATAAGATTTATAAAAGCCTGAAAGTCCTGGTGTGAGGCTGTCAGTCATGACCATTATCTTAAAATGATATGTGCAATAAAAATAACTAAACCATGTCAATTGCCAAACTCTCATCAAACTTTAAACTACGATTATTATGTCTTTTTTCACCCATAGTTTTGATTCATCTCTGCAGGGCAGGGGTGGGAGGGCCCCTAATAGAACTTCCCAGGAACAATAAGCTATATAACTCAAGACTAGTTTTGCCTTGACCATCTTTGGTTAAAATTAGTATAATCTGAAAGACAGACATCATGCTTCTGAGTTCAAACTGCCACGAAAAGTGGGATTTGCTTTGTTCCTGTGGACACTGTTTTGTATTTCCTACTAACTCTGAACCTGCTGTGTGACACCATGCTGTAGAATCACCTAAAAGGGCAACCCAGCCCATTCCCCATGCTCTAGCACCTGCAGGATAGGCAGGCCGAACTTAACCAAGGATTCCAAGGAAGGCGCAACTGAGTCTGGTACCTAAGCTTCTGACTTGCTCAAGTGTGGCTGATAGGAGTATGACCCTGACTGTACATCACTAGTCACTTTTGCCTTGATATGGCTGAGATGTCCACCCCAGCAGTGACAGATAGCCAGATTCTAAATACATTGATCAACAATATTTCTAGAAGGAAAAAACAAAAAAAGCCGGGAGGAGGTGAACATTTTTAGAATCAAAATGGAATCAACTGTGTCAATTCGAACCAAAAACAAGTAAATAAAACCAGAAAGGAAGGAAGGAGGTATTTATGGACAAGACTGCCTCATGCTGACTGTGATGGAACCTTCCAGGAGCCTGCACAAAGGCCAGCACACCTTCACACGGAAGTCCTTCCCCAAACACATCTCCACACCTGTCAAAGCCAGCAGAGAAGCCACTAGTACAACTCACTGCAGCCAGGGGCAATATTATTTTTTTTCCAAATACCTCCTGTGATTCTCTTGGTGTTTATGTTCAAGCATTTACCTCTTTGAACACTTACACCACTTACAGTGGGCGTACAGTCCTACTGCAGTATTCCTAAAATCCCCAGATAAATTATATAATCCAGACAAGAACGGGGAGGCTACCTCTGTTCGGTCGACATCACTGATGGCATTGCTGATGCCTGGGGAAGCCGTGCTGTGTGAGTGGGGTGGTATATGCTAGGAATAGAAAAGGAGACATAGAAGGATGGGGGCAGGGCGGCATAGGGCTTGAGGGGTCTGATGGCAAGCGTTAACTATCAAATTCAGGACCTAAAAGCACCTGGGAGACAAGAATTAAAGCCACCTATGAGGGGACTATGTTGATTGGGTTAAATGAGATGGAAAAACCCACACCATTCTCTGGACTTGTCCTAGGTTACACGAAGGGGAGAAAATGAGCTGTGTCTCAGGACTGGTTCATCTCTGCTTCCTCACTATGGATACAACATCACCAGTTGCGTCAAGCTCTCCACCAGAGAGGACTGGAACCTTGAACCATCATTAAGATAAACGCTTCTCATCTATGTTGCTTTGGTTAAGGCGTTTTATCTCAGCAACAAGAAAAGGAGGGGCTCCAGGTGCCTGTGTGAGTGGTGGGAGGGGCAGAGGACTATGGGTAGAATATGTCGGAGCTTGGGGCTAATGAAGGGAGAACGCAGATATATATGGGGAAGGTGTTGGCACATTTCACCAATAATGAACCTAACAGGACTTAAATATAAATTGAGACAGGGACGTATCTGTTGTGGCTTCAGTAGTCGTCACCACGACACATGCTTGCAATGTCCCCAACCTTCTAAGCAGCTTTCTATGGGCCCATGGCATCTAATAGCTTTTGAAGACACCTAGGCAATCACACCATTCAAGACCCAGACCTTGACTAAAAGCCTGGATGACGGGAAACAGAACTAAGAGCTCAACTGAGAGCATGTGATTCCAGTTTTAGACGATAGGGACTTTATAAATAAAACTAAGGGATTCTGCCCCAGAGAGGAGCGAGAGGGAAGGCGCTTCAGAAAGCCACCCACATTTGGTCTCACCCTTTTGGGGGAGAGAGGGTGGAGAATTCCTACCCTGATAAAGGATCAACACTCTTTTCCCCCTCTATACAAGTACACATTCCAGTGCATTCTTAAGAGTGAAATCAGAAAAGACAATTAAAACCAGCCAAGGCACACAACAGCACAGGGGCTGAGACAGGAGCACTGAGCTTCTGGTTGGGTTCAGCAGGACAAACTCAGAGGGTACTTCCCTTCCAGGGCTGCTCCATCCCCAACACAGCCCAAGGAGAAGAAATAGCACTGTGCCTGGGGAGAGAGGAAAAGAATGGAGCCCCCAAACGCCTGGTCACAAACAGAAGAGAATAAATCTGTGTTACACAGGCAGGCTGTCACCCAGTAGACCTCAAGTCGGCTCCCATAAATGAGGGCGGTTAGAGATTATGCAAAGGTTCTGAGCTTTCAATAAAATTGCTTGGCAGGTGTAAAATATTAATTCAATCTGTCCAAATAGCAAACGATTAGCCAAAAGGATGGAGAAGCTAATGAAGAGGAATAGAAGGTTCCTTGGGACGCCGGCATCTTTACGGCCCTACTAACTCTGAACAGAATTTGAGGAAACCCTGTCAAAAACCAGAAGTTAGGATAGGATAGAGCCATTACTTCTAAATTTAAAGAAAACTAGATATTTTTCCCCCTTGCAATCATCTCAAGGATGTTAAGTGATTGCCTCCCCAGGACAGACAATCGCGCATTTTAAGAGCTACAATGTATGCTGATTGTACAGGGCTCTGATGTGCTCCCAAATTACAACTCGTTGTCACCTCCACTCTCAACGGCCTATTACCTAGCTGGTGTGACACTTGCCATTCTCTCGAAAGGGCTGAGCCCTGCCTAGAGTGAAAGACTGAGCTCTTTTAATTGCAAGCCACCTCTCCTCCTTAGGGCTGACTAAGAGAACTGCCTGAACAACCAGACGATTTCCGAATTCCCAGGGATCCACTCACCGTGCTGAGTGAAGAGGTCACTGTGAACAATCTCAATCAAGCAGTAGAGCTTCTGGACAGTCAGCAAGCCCGCAGGAACGTTCAGGATGAATTCCGTGAACATTTTGCTATGAGGAGAAATGCAAGTGACATGGTTCAGAAGCATAACCAGCCCCAGCACCCCATGCTGTCCCCGAGGTGGTGCAGATTCATCAGGATAGAGAATGGCCCCGAAATGTCAAGACCAAGCTTGACAAAGGCCTTAACAAAATCTAGGCCCGAATCTTACCCTGGGAATCTATGTTTTAAAGCCCTGGGTGGCTACTATTCAAATTACATACAGTGCTAAGTGCTGGTAAGGATGTAAAGAAATTAGATCCTCAGGCTATATTGGTAGGAAAGGAAAGGGGTATGGACACTTGAGAATTTCCTGAAAATGTAAAAACACATTACCATATGTTGTATATTATATAATGTACAATGTACACATATATACAAAACTTGTACATGACTTAAAGTGGCATTATTTATAGTACTCAGAAAAAAAGAAACTGCCCAAATATCTTATCATATTCGACAATGGTGAAAACCTGGACACAATCAGTTAGGGGCATGTTCTCTGTAATCAAAAAGACTAAGTTGGCATTGATTCTGAGCCACTAGCCAGCTTAGTTACCAAGGAGAAACTAATCCAGGGTCATATCAAGCCAGTGCTCTGCACTGCCACAGAGTCTGACTGATGGTGTGAGGTCTCTTCTGTATGAAAGAGTACCTAGCAGGTGTATGTTGTAGCCAAAATAAATGATGGGCCAGCACGGGGTGGTATGCCATGAAAGTGACTCCTAATTGCTGTGGAGAAGAAGACATTAGATCAAGAAAACAAGATACCTTAATTTCAGAAGCTGACCGTGAAGAAACAATGCTTACCTGAAGCATGCATGTGTGTGATTTTAGTATCGTTTGTAAAATTGGTATAGAACACATTAATAATGAGGCACGTGTAGGCACTGAGTAGAGGATGAAGGGAGGTGAGCCAGGGGAAACAGGTCTTCCTCAGAGCTCCAAGCAAATGGTAAAACTGTCCATCACAAGCAGGAATGATGTCCCTCCACTGGCTGACAAGGACAGGCCTGGCTATGGTTCTGGATTCTACCAGACAAGCTTCTCCATTTCCTCTCACTGTCTCCACCCCTGGGCATCACAAGTATCTACTGGAATCCCTTGAGGGCTAATGGAAGCCAGGCACTAGGCAGCCATGTCTAACTAAGAAGATTCAGGAAGAGCTCAGGGCCAAGTACAGGGGCCATGGGTGCTGCTGGTCCAGGGGCCACCCTTAAAAACCACCCTCCAAGAAAAGGACTTTGGAGACTGGACAAACCTGGGTCACAAAGGTTTCTCTTTCATCATAAGGAGCCTGCTAAGCTAGAACCCAACTGTCAGGGTCCTGGAAGCAGAAAATAAGTGTGTCCCTGATGGACTCTAAATCTCAGGCAAATCATAGAGAGTGCTGTCCAAGAGCCCCTTGTCCTTCAATTTCAAGACATTAATGGCTTCGGGTGGATATAAAGTGAAGGAAAAATGGCCCCTCAGGGACAAATGTCCTCTCATGGATATTTGGAGGGTCTGGTTAGCAGAAATGGTGCCATTTCCTGCACATAGTTCATTGTGTCAAACCTCAAACAAACATAAAGCAGAGATGTACTGGGCTGCTGGGCTCGCACGTGGGATCAAAGGCTAAACGCCCATCAAAGCACTTGACAGAAAGCCATGCAATCCGTAGATTACAGAGCATAGAACACTGAAAGGGGGCATATACCAAGAAGGGAAATCTGGTCCCTAGACTAATATTCCACTCTGAATGACCAGTGACCATCTCCTCAGACGGTTCATCATCACCATCATCATAATCCTCCTCCTCATTGTCATCATCATACACAGCAACTTCTGACCACCACCATCATCATCACCGTCATCATCACCATAGTAGATGGCAACTTTGACCCTGATGCCTGTGGCTCAGAGCCCAATACTTAGACTGATTCAGGAGGATCCAGGGAGAGAAAGTGCCGTGGTATAATAAAGCAGTGCTACCAAGAAAAGAAAGGTCCCATATAAGAAATGAGAGAGAGAAAGAGAGAGAGAGAGAGAGAGAGAGAGAGAGAGAGAGAGAGAGGGAAATTTAGGGTGTGTTGGTTAGTGTTAACTGTCAGCTGGACAGGAGCTAGAATGACCTATGTCATGGTCTCTGAGAATGCTTATAGGATTTATTCTAGTGACACTAACAGACGTGAAAAGTGGGAAGACTGGTCTAACTGTGGGTGGGACAATTGCCTGGGAAGGGGATCCTGGACTGTATCAAGATAGGAAAGCAAACTAGCACGAGCATGCATTCCTTGCCTTCTGCTTTTTGGCTGTGGATGTAACATGCCCAGCCTCAAAGGTCAGTCATGGCTCCATGTTGAGGGCAACATGTGGTGAGCCCCACATTGAGGGCCACAACACCTATAGTTCCTGCTGCCCTGACTTCCCTGCCATGACAGGGTGTACCCTGATCTATGAGCCAGAGTGAACACTTTATCTCTCATGTTGTTTTCATCAGGGTTTTTTTTTTTAATCACAGGAACAAATAGGCAAACTAAGACAATATTGGGTCACAGTCACATTGTACTGTGAACCATTCTCCAAAAACAAGAAGAACAAAATAGTGCCTGCTGTCAGGTAAAGCCTTCTCCACAGAAAGGCAAATCAACAGCATCCATGTCCCATAATCCAGGGAATTGACCTCTGTAGGAAAGCGGCAACCTAGAGCATCCTCCAGACTCGATGCTCTGGCAGAAAGCTGCACATGACAAACGTCTGTTTCCAGGACAGTTACCTGAGCTCCTTGGGATCAAACACCAACTTCACATCATTGACGATCGTGGGCAAGTACTTCAGTGCTGCCCCCTGCAAACCAGAAAGAGGGAGGGTGAGCAGAATTAAGGCAGACAAATCTTAATATAATATTGTAATTCTGATAAAGTTCCACAGAAAAACTGAGAGGAAAAGATGGATTCCAAATGAGGCTTAGCCACAACAAAAAATGAACAAAATAACCATTTATCCCCCCAAAGTGGGCATTTGTTTTGTGTCCACATGCTTTTAAAAAAAAAAAAAGATTAACTAAAAAAAAAAGTATTCCTCTTTATATAGATGATTAATAGGCTGAAAAAGAAATCAGAGAAACATCACCCTTTGCAGTAGCCACAAATAACATAAAATATCTCGGAGCAACTCTAACAAAACAAATGGAAGACTTGTATGACAAGAACTTTAAATCTTTGAAGAAAGAAATTGAAGAAGACACTAGATAATGGAAAAATCGCCGGGCGATTGTGGCGCACGCCTTTAATCCCAGCACTTGGGAGGCAGAGGCAGGAGGATCTCTGTGAGTTCGAGACCAGCCTGGTCTACAGAGCTAGTTCCAGGACAGGCTCCAAAGCCACAGAAAAACCCTGTCTCGAAAAACCAAAAAAAAAAAAAAAAAAAAAAAAGAAAGAAAGAAAAGAAAATGGAAAAATTTCCCACATAGAATTAACATAGTAAAAATGGCAATCTTACCAGTAGATTCAATGCAATGCCCATTAAAATCCAAGAAAAATTTTTCACAGTCCTCTAAAGAATGGCACTCAACTTCATATGGAAAAGCTAAAAACTCAGAAGAGCCAAAATAATCCTGTACAATAAAAGAATTTCTGGAGGTATCACAATCTCTGACTTCAAACTCTACTACAGAGTTACAGTACTGAAAACAGCCTGATATTGGGATAAAAACAGTCAGGAGAACCAATGGAATTGAATAGAAGACCCGAATATTAATCCATACACTTTCGAACACCTGATTTTTGACAAAGAAGCAAAAAATATCAAATGTAAAAAAGAAAGCATAATCAACAAATGGTACTGGCATAACTGGATATCAACATGTAGAAGAATGAAAATAGACCCATATCTATCAGCATGCACAAAATTCAAGTCCAAATGGATCAAAGACCTCAACATAAAGTCAACCACACTGAACTTCATAGAAGAAAACTGGGACGTACTCTTGAACGCATTGGCACAGGAGAACATTTTCTAAATATAACCCCAGTAGCACAGACACTGAGAGAAACAATTAATAAATGGGACCTCCTGAAACTGAATAGCTTCTGTAAAGCAAAGGATACAGTCAACAAGACAAAATGACAGCCTACAGAATGGGAAAAAAAATCTTCACTAACTCCACATCAGACAGAGATCTGATCTTCAAAATACACAAAGAACTTAAGAAATTGGTCAACAAAAGAACAAATAATCCAATAAAAAAAATGGAGTAAAGACCTAAACAGAGAACTCTCAACAGAGGAGTCTAAAATGGCTGAAAGACACTTAAGGAATTGTTCAACACCCTTAGTCATCAGAGAAAATAACACCTGTAAGAATGGCCAAGATCAAAAACACTAATGACAACTTATTCTGGAGAGGTTGTGGGGAAAAGGGAACACTCCTGCATTGCTGGTGGGAGGTCAAGCTGCTACAGCCCCTTTGGATATCAGTGTGGTGAATTCTCAGAAAATTAAGAAACAACCTTCCTCAAGACCCAGCAATACCACTTTTGGGTATATATCCAAGGGATACTCAACTGTGCCACAACTATGTTCATAGCAGCATTGTTTGTCATAGCCAAAAACTGGAAACAACCTGAATGCCCCTCAATCAAAGAATAGATAACGAAAACATGGTACATTTACACAATGAAGTACTGAACAGCAGGAAAAAATAATGACATCTTGAATTTTGCAGGAAAATGGATGGAGCGAGAAAACATCATTTTGAGTGAGGTAACCCAGACTCAGAAAGACAATTATCACATATACTCAATCATTAGTTGTTTTTAAACATAAAGCAAAGAAAGCCAGCCTACAAACTGCAATTCCAGAGATCTTAGACAACAATGCGGAAACTAAGAGAGACTTACATAGATCTGATCTAAACGGGAAGTAGAAAAAGACAAGATCTCCTGAGTAAATTGGGAGCATGGGGACCTTGGGAAAGGATTGAATGGGAGGGGAGAAGCAGGGAGGGGAGCAGAGAAAAATGTAGAGCTCAATAAAAATCAACTATACACACACACACACACACACACACACACACACACAAATGATCAGCTCTTTGAACACGCATACGAACAACATTATAGGGCCAAAGGGGAGAAAGAGTAACTGCAATGAACACCAATAAGCACTGCTTGTAAAACTAATTGAGCTGAGCAGAAATGTTTGTCTTCTTCAACTGAAACAATGCTCAGATAACAAACTCACACCAATCACCAAGAAAAATACCATTATACCAACTCCACTGCGGGATCCCACAGAAGCAGTTCTGTCCTGCTCCAAGAATGTCTTTCTGCTGTCTGTGTCTTTTCGTGAAAGACCATTTTCATCTTTTCCAGTCACCTCAGCCCTTCACTTCTGTGTCTTCCAGCTTCTAATCTATAGGTAGTCACTCTGTCTGGGTCCTTACACCCGAACATGGAGGACTTGAGAAGTCAGGCCACAGTCAAAAGTTTGGGGAACATACAGGATCAGAACTTGGTTCAAAATTAAGCCTGCAATGTGCCTGGGTGTGGCCAGCAATGTTTGCCCGTGCCACACCTCAGGACTTCACTGCAGCCCTGGCTCTACACACGCAGCCCACTGCGCACTGTGCATGCTATCACACCAGACGTGGGCAAGGAGTTCTGGCCCCCCTGCCCAATTCTCCATTTCAGATCCCGAATAATCTATGTTAATGAATCACAGTATTCTTACCATAATAATAGTTTCTGCCTTTACAGAAATACAACAGCTTAACAGACAGGAAGGAAAGACTGGTGATATTTTCCTACTATCATTCTTCAGTATGCATCTCATTAGCCTCTCTTTGGAATATTGAGATATACAAACAAGCAACTCTATCATTAATGGGCATATTTGCTTTTCTCTTTGATAAGTAGTAAAATTCAATCTATATCCAATAGTTGTTTTTAAACAAATTTTTAAGGCTGTATCCTCAGTACCTGACTGATCTGCATGCTTGTATTCTCCCACAAAATGGGGTCATGTGACAATTTCTCAGGTGAAAGGGAGGCACAAAGCACAAAGAAGTTAAGAAGCCCTGTCCCAAAAGCCCAGTACCTCACAGAGTAAGAGCAGAGTCTATCACCTGTCCTGAAGTCCAGCACCTCAGAGAGGAAGAGCAGAGATCACATTCACCCTGCTAAGACCTGCCCACTCATGGCTATTATTTAAAATTTTAAATTAGTATACACATTATTAAGTTTTATTGCAGCATTTTCAAACAAAATTTATTTTTATTACTTATCTTCCCTATTTCTCTGCTATCCCCCGGACTGATCCCCATTCTTCTGACCCCATGGCCTTCTTCATCTGTTTCTCTGCTATCCCCCAGACTGATCCCCATTCTTCTGACCCCATGGCCTTCTTCATCTATTTCTCTGCTATCCCCCGGACTGATCCCCATTCTTCTGACCCCATGGCCTTCTTCATCTATTTCTACCACTGGCGCAAAACCTCCTCATTCTGTTTTTCTCCGGTTTCCTAAGTGGTTTCATAGCATACGTCTGTCCACACTCAATCCTACACACACAAACACACACACACACACACACACACACACACACACACATACACACAAGGCTGGAGGAATTCCCATAGGGAGAGAATATTTAATATTTGTGGTTTTGATTCTGGGTCACTTCACTTAATATATTTTTTGGATCTATTCATTTTCTGACAACACTCAAGATTTTATTTTTCTCTACTACTGAATAAAATTCAACTGGGTATATAAACCACCACCATTTCATTATCCATTCATCAGTTGATGGCTGGTTCCATTTCCTTGTTATTGTGATAAATTAAACAAACAAAAAACTGCCAATCAACAAAACTGCCAGTCAACAAATGGGCTAATGAATGAAAAGATTGTTTTCAAAAGAAGATAAATGAATGCCCAATATGTATTTTTTTTAAATGTTCAACATCTTTAGTCATGACAGAAATGAAAATTAAAACTACTCTGAGTTTCGCCTCACCCCAGTCAGCATGGCTGCCATCAAGAAAAGAGGCAATGTTGGTGAGGATGCAGAGAAAGCACTGCTGAGAGGATTGTAAAACTGAATGGAAATCAGTACGAAGTTTTCTCCAAAAGTTCAAAGCAGAAGAGGGTTGGAAAAATGGCTTAGCAGGATCATGGCACTTGTCACCAAGCTTGATGACCCGAGTCCAATCCCTAGGGCCCACATGATAGGACAGAACTTAAAAACTTACTCCTGTAAGTTCTACTCTGACTTCCACACATACTCCCTGGCATGTGTGCACCCCCTGCACCCCCTCTAGAGAGACAGACAGACAGATAGGTAGGTAGGTAGATAAATGTAATTAAAAATTTTTAATGAAAATACAATACGACCCAAGTATAGCACACCTGAGCATGTGCCCAAGGAACATATTCCACCACAGCGACCCTAGCAACCCTTACATCTCTTATCTAACTCTGTCAAAGTTTTATGTGGCCAGAAGTGAGAGGTGTCAGAGGAAGAAACTGACAATCCAGGCATTAGTGACTTTGGTCTGATTTCAGTGAGCACTGAACATTAGCAATAAACGTGAATTCGGGGGAAGCTGGAGACCCTTCCCCTCAGCTATATCCTACTGAGGAAAGTTCCTGAACATCCGTGTTTGAATCTGCCACATTGTGTCTGGGACTCTAAGTAGCACATGTGCTACAGATAGCCCTGTTTCTGACGCCATCTGACTCATGTCAATTATTTCAAGGAACTGTGGGAAGGCTCAGAATCAAATGGAGAAGACAGCAGAATGACACTTAGCAGAACACACAATGGGAATTGGTGTTTTCCTCCCCCAAACAGGCAGAGTATCTCCCTGAATGGATACGGTCAAAGGCGTTGTAACAAAGGCACCATTTCTCCAAAAGCATCTCCAAATACACTCACTCCAGATCCACACAGACACAAAGGCAAACTTTAAATGCATCGTCGCCCTTAGACAAAAAACTCAGAACTATGAAACTTTCACAAGAAGAGGTTTGTGACTTCGGGCCAAGCTAAGATTTCTCACAATAATAACTGCACAGACTGTAACAGAAAACACTCAAAACAAAGAGCCACGTCTCTAAAGGCACAGTCTGGATAACAAAGCAGGAGGCATACACAAGGGGAAGTTAGCTATGAATCCCTATCTGGCAGAGACTCCTCATATCTAGCACATTCAAAGGGATCAGAAACTTGATAAGAAAAGAATACTCTGCACTTAAAAAAAAAGTGCAAAAGATTGGAAGAGGCAACTTCTCTGAGGGAAAATGTACAGATGAAAAACAAACACTTGAGAAGATGCTTAGCACAAGCTGGGCATGGTGGTGGAATCCCAGAAACTGGAAACTGATGTAGGTGGATCAGCAGTTCAAGGTTATAAACAAGATCAAGGTCAGCTTGGGGGGGGGGGAGAAGGGGTGAGAAGAAGGGGAAGTAAGAGAAGAAGAGGGGATGAGTAGAGTGTGTGGAGGATGGGAAGGTAGAGAGGATCTCCACACCACTAGTCATCAGGAGAATATAAAGTAAACCCCCAGTGAGGCACTACTCCATCGTGTTGAACCAGTAGAAGGTAACTGAAGTGTTCAGCAACACACTGCATGCCCGTGCTACAAGTCAAGGTGCAAAAACAGTGAAACAATGCTAGAAACAATCTTGGCAGTTTGTCGCAGTGAGACAGAAAGAATCCACCCATCAAGTGCATGCCTAGGTGTTAGAATACAGAAACCCTGCATGTGATCATGCACAGCGGCCTTACTGGTTATCAATAAAAAACAAGACGTAACCAAAAAGTCCCCCAAGAGATGAATCCTTACAATGAAGTACTCCGCAGCATTGAAAATAAGAAACCACAGTCACACACATGCAGGGGAATCTCAGATGCACTGGGCTAAGACAGAGGGGCCTAGAAGGCCACACAGACTATGACTGCCTTTTAAACATTCGGAAATGTCAAAATATCATGGAGCACGTGAAAGTCCAGGAGACGCTTCTGCCAAAGAAGGTGGAAGAAAGTCACAGGGGCTTGGCTCTCTTTTATGTGCCTGTATTTTAGGCTTTGTGAAAAGTGCCAGAACTGTCTATGAGAGAAGTCAGTTGGCAGAAAAATAGAAACCCCACCCCATAAAGGCCGGGAAAAAAAAAGCAGAAAAATTGAGACCCTTACAAAGGCCCAGCCTAACCTATGATGAGCTTTTGGCCTTACTTTTCAAAACCATTAGAGATGATACACAAAGAAACTCTGTCTCAAAAAATAAAAAACACATTAGAAATGTATTAAATGGATATATGCCCATATTTAGCATGACAGTATATTGGGGCAGAGGGGCAGCTGAGAATGCACCTGCCCTCCGCAACCAGCTTCAAGTCATATGACAAGCATCTTAACCTACACCACGTGAGCATACTGACCCAAATGATACACTAAATGGTCACTACCTCTGGAGGCGCCCCTGAGCACATTGGCACAGATGGAAAAGAGGAAGAGTGAGAGGCCCAGAGCTGTCTGCCAGGAGTCACAGTGGTAAGGACTGGTGTTGTCTGGCTGGCTCCATGGCTGGTTTGCTGAAGCCGCCATATTTGGTCCCCATAACTTTTACAAGGATTAATAAGGTAAAGACAGGCCCTGGGAGTGTGGGTAAAAGGCCAAGTTTAGCAGAGGGCCTACAATCCCAGCAATGATGAGTTTGGGAGGTGGAAACCGCTTGACCCCCACCCCCCCGCCCCAGAACCTTACTAGCTAGCTAGCCTAGTCTACCTGAGGAAGTTCCAAACTATCTAGAACTCTTGTCTCAAATAAAAAGCAAAAGGCAACCTGAGGAATAACACTGAGGCTGCCCTCTGACCTCCACACATAAGTCATGCCTATGTGTTTGCAACCATGAGAATGCACAAGGTTGGTGAGCAACTTACCTCCTAACTCCCCCCCCCTCTACATTTAGGCACCCACTGGTCTTTGTAGGCATTAGCACTGTCTTGCAACACCAAACGGATCCAGGGTTTTCAATTAGTAACCCCGAGCTGCTACTGAGGGGAAAAAAAAAAGTCCTAAATAGAAATCATTTCTTTCTGGTTTCAAATGTTCTGCTTCAACTACTGCAGACTTGGTCTGGAAAACTAGAAAGTATTTATGGTGACATTTAATAATGAGCATCTGCAAAGGCTGGCTGCTGGGTCTTTTAAAGTATCTCATTTAGTGTGTGGATGTCCACGGGGGAAGGTGTGGATAAGCTCGGTGCATTTTACTCTGAACCCAACAAAGTATTCCCCTGCCTGCAGCAATACCATAAACAGCACTTGCAAGGATACAGCAGACATTCACAAAGCAGACAGGGTTTTATGGGCCACCTTCTGCAAGTAGCCTTGGGCCACCCAGCGCATCGCTCAGCAGGACAGTCAGAATGGCAAGTCCTAGCAGGCTACCCCAGTGAGGTTCTCTTGGGCCTCACCACCCAAGGATGTCTGAGGGATGCACACAGAAGCTACCCACTAAGCAGAGCACCAGAGGCCAGCGGATCTCACAAAGCCCATTAGACCAGAATACAGCTTATCAGACTAAACATTGAGACCTCCTAGCATACAAGAAAAACGGCTTGGGAAGAGAGTTAGACCGCAAATCTGAACTGCTGTGAATTGAGTCCTCTACTTATGTGACCATTCTCAGAACACTGCAGTCACTCTGTTCTAAGTGGCAACCTATTTCCTGTACCCTCTTACATGTGGGGGTCCCTCTACCTGTGGGACCTGAGCTCTCACCGCCTTCCACCTCTGATAATGCACTACTCCTTTCTCTTGGGCTTCAATCCGGCCCCAAGAGCTTCTGGGCTTTGGATGCCTGCTTACTCCACAGCCTTGACGGCATGCTCTGCACTTGGATATCAGCCCAGACATCCTCCTTCTTCACAGCCCACTTCTGAAAACCAGGGCTACCTGATACTAAACTTGCCCTGACCCTGTCACCTTCTCCCTTCTGTAGATATCCCATCCAACGATTCAACCTTCTAGCTGACCTCTACCTCTGCGTTGACCCCTCATGCTCATTTTTCACTGGGAAAGCAGAGGAGCCCTCCAA
This sequence comes from Microtus oregoni, assembly GCF_018167655.1. Lineage (NCBI taxonomy): Eukaryota > Metazoa > Chordata > Mammalia > Rodentia > Cricetidae > Microtus > Microtus oregoni. The sequence goes on from NW_024543075.1 coordinate 10,195,991, forward strand.
GGACCCTTATGTGTGTGTGTGCCCAATATATACACATATATATCTCATATATATGAGATAGATAAATACATATAGATAGATGGATGATATAGATATTGATGTAGATACAGATAAATAGTGACATCTTCTGCTCTGGGGATAAGGGCAAACTGGTTAGCATTGCCTCAGGCTCCTGGGCTCCAGCCTACTTGAAGAACCCACTTCAGAAAAATGCACATCCCCTTTGGTTTCTGGTATGCATCCATGCACTACACCCACTCACATGACAAACCCCCACCTCAGTTAATGTGCTTAGCCTCCACCCTTAGTTTAGATTCCAATCCCTCCAATGTCGAATTAAATACCTAGAGCCATTCTTAAGGGCAGTAACCCAAAGTTGGCTTGCTCAAATCCCCTGGGAAAATAATGTCCTCCATTCTCCATTCTCAAAGACCATGAGACAATGCCAACCAGCAGGGCTCCCAGAAGAATGTGAGCCTGGAGCAGTCGTCACTGGGCCCTGAAACAACACTTGCCTCCCCACTAGCATTCATCCCTGTTGACACCCTCAGTTAAGAGAGAAAACCACCACATCTTACGTTCCCAAAGTTGGCAGCTCTGCTTTCCTGCCTCCCTGACTTACCCCCGGGGCCAGTGTGAACCACCTGGTTTAGGAACACATCTTGTGTGTCCTCTTCCCAATAAATACCAGGGGTGCCCAGAGTTTGCAGTGCTAGAGACTTGGTCTGAGCTTGTCAGAGGCATCAGTCTCTACAGAGTGTGGTCACCGCTCTGAGGGCAGGTCTTGGGCAGCTGGAAGTCTCTACAGAGTGCAGGCATCGCTCTGGGGGCAGGTCTTGGACAGCTGGAAGAACTGCTGCTTCAGGAAAAAGCCAAGACACAGCACACTGGCATGGGCATGGCACTGTGGGCAGATGACACTGGGCACAATCTTATCTAAAGAGGCACCCATAGAAAAAAAGGTGAATGTTCACAGGTGATCCCAGTAGAGTGGACAGAGACCGTGCAGGGAGACGGAGGGCAGCGCTCCAGCCTAGTATTAGGGATAAGAGCACAATCCACCATCTGCAATGTGAGCATACTACCAAGTAGTAACTAGTGGCTGGGGTTAATAGGACCTGACTCCAGGGGACATTGGAAGAAAGAAAGGCCAGGAGCAGATAAGCTTGCCCCAGGATGCCAATGGGTGTCCAGTGCACAACAGACTCCGGCCAGTTCCACCAGCACGGTGGCCACCGGACAGCATGCAGATGCGGCAAATATGAAATTCAGAAAGCAGCCTGACTGCAGAGCTCTTCACTCCGAGTCTGAACTCCCTGGAAATCTTAGAACAAGTCCATCCGAGTTCTTTGCTAGCAATGAAGGGATTTGCAATTCCTTCTGATTTGTTTATTTCTAGTATCATAGGAAACTCAGTGAAGGCTTTTACTCACACAGAGAAGAGCCTGCTCAGAATGTGACAATCTCCTCTCAATAGTGGCCTCGGCACAGTAGTACCTTGCACAGTGGGAGATCACTCACCCATTTCTAGGACAATGGATTGGGGAAGTGTGTTGGTGAACAGGCCTTTGGGATGTTTCGAAAAAGAGACTGAGGGGAGTGGGGTATCTCTGTCAATCCATCCAATGAGTCTGGGTACCATGGACCACTTACCCTCTGACCTGCCCTGGGTACCATGGACCATTTATTCTATGCCCTGCTCTATCAAAGAACAAAAAAGCGCTCTGCAGGAATTCAGACAAGCTCACTGATTGGGGTTCTGTTTACTCATCTCCTATTCATTAAGTCAGAGAGGAACTTACATTGAATGTCGATTTTTTTAGGTCAGTTATTTCCTTCTATTTGCTTTGCAATACAGCTAAACAAGCACCGCAGCAGATTCGAGCCAGGCTTGCCGTTCTCTTTAAATGGGATGGAGCTTTTATCTGTCCATCCTAATGGAGAGGTCCAGTGATGAATACACTTGAATACAGGGGTGCAGGACCACTGACCTAGGTGGATACCGAGAACAGAACACATACTTGAGGCTTCACACACAAGCAAGTGCAATGAGGACTTGGAAGATGGCCCAGTTGGTAAAGTGTGTATGGTTTTTGTTTTGTTTTGTACAAACACAAGGATAAGAGTTCGATCTCCAGAACTCACATCATAAAGAAAAGCTGGGCATCATGGTGTGGTGCTTCTAACTAATCTCAGCACTGGAGAGGTGAAGACAAGCAGATCCCTGGGGATTGATAGTCAATGTGCCTTGCTCCAGGCCAGTGAGAGACCCTGCTGCAATGAAAAGACAAGGTGGGTATGCCTGGTAGAAGGAAACTTGAGGCTGACTTTTCATATACCTGCATACACAGGTGTATTCATATGCACGCACACATGCACACAGGGAGAGGGAGGGAGGGGGAGGGGGAGAGGGAGGGAGGGAGGGAGGGAGGGAGGGAGGGAGGGAGGGAGGGAGAAAACGTGCATTGATCCACCACTGAGGGCAGAGGACAGGCAGCAAGTGATATACTGTTAAGACAAAGGACCAGGCTGCAGGAAAAGCTATTTCCACTTTTACGAGGAGACAGTCAGGCTGCCAAGTGTCCTTCCTAAAATTGGGTTCATCTCTTAATATCCAAGTAATCAGGAATTCAGAACATTCAGCAGTCAAAACCCTGAAGAAGGTAAATGAGATCAAAAGGGAACCAAATGGACAAGGAACACATAGAAACTAAAGTTTTGGAGGGAAAAACGGGGAACTCATTAAAAAGCCCACAAAAGGGCAGCAGACACTTTTAAAAGTTTTCTCATCAGTAAAACAGTTGAGGTTAAAAAAAAATTAAATAAATTTTATAGTTCACATAATTTCATTGTCATGCCTCTCATGAGAATGCTAACTTAATACAAACTGTAAAACAAAACCAAAAAATGCACGTTCTACCCAGCTTCAGTTTAATGCTGTGAGTGTCTCTCTCTGCCTAAAAATATGACTACTGATGACGATTAATAGAAACTATTTTAGGGTAAAGTTCAGCCACATTATTCAGCATAATTATTTTAATTAAATTCATTAGCATATCTTTATATAAGATTATAAGAGCTATCGGTGATACAAAATAAGTTTTTCTTGAATAATGTATGAAGTAATTATTAATTTACATATTTCTGGAGAAAAACGCATATTAAAATGATTCCATTTGTAGATTTTTGAGCTAAAATATATATAAGTATACAGAGTCTCCTTTCAGACTTCAGAGTTGTGGTTCTGGAGGACTTCACAAATATCAGAAAATCTTCATAAATAAAAGTAGAAAGGACACGCCTGCTCAGGGCTACCCACTGGAAACAGGGCAGGTGGCTGGACCCAGTGGGTTGACAGGGAATAGACAGGAGCCTGCAGCCTTCAGAGGAGAGCAGGAGCTGTGTGGGGCCATGAACAGAACCTACACAAACAGAATGCTGGAGAAAATCCTATTAGACTGCCTACAGCTTGAGTTTCTCACCTCTTTCCTTGGTCATCAAGCTACTGCAGTCTCAGGTCCTGCCCTTCCTGACAGCATCCCTCATCTCTCCTCTGATGCTTGGGGGTATTCAAGCCCTATTGTCAGTGGGGCTGCCAGAGTTTCCTGTCCTAAATATATCAGTCTATCACTGAGTGCTACCAAAATCTAATATACAAAAAATTTATGAATGTTTCTCACTGAACCTACATCATGTTCCCACACTTAAAATCCAAAGGTTACACTACTTTTGAGAATACTGACCATTGGGAGAGGGGCTCTTAACTATGTGGGAATGTTTTCGGCATCTTGGGACACTGACCATTAAAAAGCTTGAACAAGAATGAGTACACAACAACACACGCGTGTGCATACACAGACACACGTGTGCACACACACACATACACACACACGTGCGCGTACACCGGTAACTTCCTGATTCATGTGGCTGTGTCACATCCAGGTCCCCACAGCACACAGGTCCACAGCCAAGTCCAGAGCCAACAGACACCAGAGTTGGTCAGCTCAGGCCACAAGGATTTCTTTCTCTGTACCTGGCCCTGGCCCTGGCTAAGTGAGCATACGTCACTTCCCTGTCTCCCCCACAACTTTCTAACTCTACCAGACAGAAAGCTGGGACCTACACATGGTCCTTGTCCCCAGTGCCATGCAGAAGGGAAACTGGAAGAGTCAAGGGTAGAGCATGAAGAAGCCAACATGACTCAGTGACTCAGGCCAAAGCCACAGTGGCCCAGAAGAGCAGGCAGGCTTCGCAGATGGCAGGTACAAAAACCCATGACAAGAGGCAGAGCCAAAGCAAAGCGAGGAAGACCAATGGGCCAACCAGAGCAGAAAGGGCAAATGTCCCTGGACACTCACTCCTTAGCCTCTGTTGATCTGCTTGCCAGTAATCAAGGCATGCTAAACAGAGGAATTAGTGTGATTTAGCAGGGCCAAATCTGAACTACATTATTGAAATTTTCAACTTTTCCTGCTTGCTTCTCTCTCTCTCTCTCTCTCTCTCTCACCCCCCTCTCCCTCTCCCTCTCTCCCTCTTTTTCTTTCTTTCATTTTAAACTCTCTACCAGCTCAGTCATGTTAGGGAGAGCTTGGAAAAAGGAGAGCAATCGTGTGAGAAGGCCTGCTGATTGGTGCAAATTGGGTACCTGTCTAGACAGCTTCCAGGAAGCAAAGCTTGACTTCCAAGTGATGGGAACTGACTATCTAAAACACACTTGAAATTCAGAGGTGAATGGAGGGGGAAACTGGTCCTGGCCCATAACCACTGAGGCCTGAACCTCAGTGAAGCAGTTTTGAAAACAGTGAACGGAGGGGGAGCACAGCATATTACTCTTGGGTCTCCTTTCTACCTGAAAAATCCAGGAAAATGGAACACAGTATGTGTCAGAGGGCAGAGGAGATGAAAGCAAGAAGGCAACGGAGCCTCCAGATCATTCTTCCAAGGCCAGGCTAGGTACCCATCTCTACCCTGTCTGTTGCTTTCATCATAATTGAAAAACAAAAATAACAACAACCAAAAAAGCCCACATAAACTGGAGGGTATGAGAACATCCTGCTCCCAGCTTCTAACGCACTGACTCTGACCCACAACCTACATCTAGACAGCTTGGGACTGACACACATAATGGTCTCCAACAGTGACAGACACATCTCAGACATAGCTGCATGACTCAAAGGATCTTGGAAATGGAGCTGAGTTTGTTCATCTGGCTAATGCGTTCCAATGCTGCTGCCTGGCATCCCGAATCAGCTGTGTCTCCTGAGCATCCAGCGCTAATGTCACCACTAATTATCAACCCACCATGGCACCAACATGGTAGGAATCCAAGGAAACTAGGATGGAGAGCTACCCCGTGTCCCAAACCCTAGTCACTATGCAAAAGTGCCCATCTCAGACCACCCTCCCCTTCCATAAGCTAACACATTTCTATATCCTTTTCAATTAAGCTACAATTTGAGCCCCAAACATTTTGAATAAAACAATTACACCCAAATTAATAACTAAAAAAAGACGTATTCAGAGGCAAGGGAAATGATTCATTGGATAAACCACTTAGTACACAGATAAGGATCAGAGTTTGGATTCCTAGAATCCACAATAAAAAGCAGGTAGGCATGGGAGCCACTTATAATCCTGGCACTCAGGAAGCAGAAAAAAGGAATCCCCCAGAAAAAGCGCTGGATAACTAGACTATCAGGTATTGGAGGGCTCAGAGTTTAGGGGTGACAGGATTCTAAGTTTCTTTCAGGCCAGATGCCTCTGGCATGCAGAACCATTAAACATGAGAAACACGGAAAACTCAACGCATGTGAATGCATTTGTGTATTCATTATTACTTCATAATTAATTGATTCCTAATTAATTCATAATTAATAGTGGGGTGGTACAAACGTGTGTATACACAAGGCAGGAATGTGTATACCCATGAATGAATGCGTAGAGCCCAGAAGTTGGGGCCTGGAATTCACCCCAATCATTCTCCACTTTATTGTCTGAGTCAGTATCTCTGACTGAACATGGTGTTTGTCTGCCTGTCCAGCAAGCCCCTAGGATCTGCCTGTCTCTGTCTCTGGACTTGCCCCCATTCCCAGTGTTAGAGTTAGGAAAGTACACTGCCATGACTGTATTCTGGGGACCTGAACCCAGGTCTTTATGCTGTGTTACACTCTCACCCACTAGCCACTTCCACAGCCCACTATATATGAATTCGAGCTCTCTGTTCTGGATAACAGTAAAAGAAAAAGAATACATCTTTCCACGTTGCTATTCATCTATACACTTCAAACAAATGACAAGTTACTCAGAAATCGCCATAATCATTGTTATTTTCAGAGCAATAATAGAAGTGAGAGATTAACTTCAACCCAAACAAGATTGCACAGAGAGACATAAGCTGGAGCAGACTGCAAAGGAATATTGAGGTCTCTGCTGGAAAGGTGACCATGAGTCGGTCTAATAGCATTTAATAACTAGTGATAGGCACATTTAACGCAGGCGTGGGAACGACAGCCTAGCTTTGCAATCTGGAGGAAAAAACAAAAAGGTATTTTGCTCTGAGAAAAATGCGACTGCTTCTTCCACAACTGACTGAAGGAAAGAGAAAATGTCATCGGAGATGATGGCAAACAGTGAAATAATAAGAAAAAGGACAAAAGACCCAGCAACCAATTGCTGAGAGGCTCAGTGTCTGCTGATGTCACCGTGAGCCCGAAGAGATGAGAGTGAAACAGATGAGATACTTGTTGACAGCTAGCTGGGCATCGAGTTAAATCAAATGGGGAATAAGTTTTACAAGTCCACCATTAATTGGCATCATAGTGCTGGCTTTCTCTCTGCACTAGGAAAAGACCATTTACAACAAAGCAGAGAAAACTTAAAACACACACACACACACACACACACAAAAGCAAGGACAGGAAAAATAACTTAATCTATTGGAAAATGAAATGAAATGGCTAACAGAGAAAATGAAGTGCCCCGGCGCTAGATCATGGATGATCTAGACACTGATAAGTACAATGATGCACAAACACAGTCGTGACTAAAGCCCGGGATGAGATTTACAGCATATTCCAGAATAGGCATTTGGAATCAAAGATATTATTAACCTAGCCGGTAACCAACTAATACCAAAGTTATTAATTATTGCTGCGGGAGGCCCTCAATGATGATGCCATTCCTAGCAGTGAGGCCACAAGCCTTTCATCAGAATGACCTCACCAAAGCTTACCTCAAATCTTCCACATCCCACAGAAGACTTGAGCAAGATGAGGAATAGGGGGCATTACTGTGAGTCAGCCTGGAGGCTGATTAACTGACTTACTCGACTGTCTTCATACTGGAGAATTCCTCTACCCCACCCCAGGGTAGCCCTTAACTGGTTTCTAGAAGAGTTAGCCTCTGGGAATTCTCATAGACCTCCTAGAGCAGCTCATCAGAGCTCCAGGAACTAAAGCTCTACTATATATTCTCTCCAAGATCTACCCAGAGCAGCCTGCTCCCCTGCTCCCTTGCTGCTCCCTCTCACTTTCCATGCCCCCCATGAGCATCAGAGTCTGAGCTCCACATGAATTTATTTGGCCCAGTCAATTCAGATTCAATGTTAGAACATTGTTGAAACTTGGTGCTCTAACTAAAGCAGAACTCACCATCCACTTGAGAAGCTGATGTTTCCTGCAGCTGCTTTAAAGTAACAAAAAGTCATGCACCAAATAATTTCAAACTATTACATATAGTACTGGGAGTTTGTTTGTTTGGCTTGGTTTGGTTTAAGACAGGACCTCACTAAGCAGCACTGGTTGGCCTGGAAGTTGATATGTGGACCAGGATGACCTAGACTCCCAGAGATCCACCTGCCTCTGCCTTCAAAATGCTGGTACTAAGCAAGCAGTCACGTGTCACACACACACAGACTTGCAGTTTAGGAATCTGCCCAAATAAAGCATGGAGTGCAGTTAATTACACAGGACTCTAGTTGGAAGCTGTAGAGGGTGTTTTTCTTTCCTCCAAGCCTGGCCTTTTTCTTTTACTTTCTAGAGATTTCTGCAGCCAACTATGAACATCTTTCACCATATCCACCCAGCTATAGAGAAATGTGCTTTGTCCCTGTGCATAGAGTGACCCTGGAGGTCTCAAGAACGTCACACTGGTAACCTGAAACACATCTACTGTATAATGAGAATCAAGTGACTACACACAACACACTACTAACTTACACAGCTCTCACGTAGCTAACATTGAAATCACGGCATACTGCCTTCTGCATGCTTTGCACATCATAGCTAACATTGAAATTACGGCGTACTGCCTTCTGCATGCTTTGCACATACATCTCACATAGTTTTCTTCCAATGAAAACAGAATATTTTCATACGATATATCCTATTATGGTTCCCCTCCCCGCTCCTCCCAGTTCCTCCCTACTTCCCCTTCCATCTAGATCCATACCCTTTCTTTATCTCATTAGAAAACAAACAGGCTTCTAAGGGATAATAATAACATAAAATATAATAATGCAAAACAAGACGAACACGCTGGAATTGAACAAAACAGACAGACAGAAAAGAACCCAGGAAAATGCAACAAGAAACATACCCACTCATTCACACACTCAGGAATCTCACAGAACCAGAAGTCATAATATATATGCAAAGGACCTGTGGGGTAGAGAAGGAGAAAAAATAAAATAAAAGTAAAGATAAAACTGGGAAAAACAGAAAAAGAAGAAAAAGATACAACCCTGATGCAAATTCTGAAGCAAGGACCTCCAGAGATGCTGCTGGGCCCACTTTCTGCTGGCTGTCTACAGCACGCAGCTTACCTTTAGTTTGTTTTCTCAGCACGACTCCCTTAGAGAACACTAATTTTTCATTTCCAAGTGGTTATCAGTTGTAGATAGCTTCAGTGTGAGGGATGGAGATGGTGTACACTTGTCCTCCCAGCTCTAGAACCGCATCTGGAGTAGACTCCGGCATGCCCTGAATACGCTACCTCAGTCTCTGTGAGCTCATGTGTGCATCCATCCTGTTGTGCTTAGAAAGGCCTGTTTCCTTGGCGCCCACCATCTTCTTTGGCTGTGACATTCTTTCTGCCTCCTCTTCCACAGGGTTCCCTGAGCCCATGTAAAATTTGACAGACACCCCTTTCAGGGCGGAGTATTCCAAGGCCGGAGACTCTGCATATTGTCTGGCTGGAACTCTCTGTGTTTGTTCTAGTCTGTCAGAATTTTTAGACATCAGTACTTCATTATAACCAATATCTCTCTGGTCATCATTTTTTACACCAATTTGGAGTGCTTACGCCCTCGCACTTTTTAAGAACAATGGGACAATTTAACCAAAGCCACTGATACCTATTTTTATAGAATGAAGAGTGGTTGTTTGAAAATTTATCACTTAGTTAACGTACTCATGATCTTTCATGAGCTGTACAACATAGCCAATTATTCTATTTTTAATGTGACCTTTAAAAGGCTTATTTAAAATGACATCCAACAATTGTGGGCATGCCAGCAGGAAAATGCCAAGTATACATTACATTTCCTGGCTCCTTTTTTTTATTGATTTTGCCAGGTAACTTCTCAAATCATGCCAAATCAACATGGAGTGTTCGGCAAATACGTTTCCCTAGTTTGTTGCTGCTTTAAGGTAATATAGAGAAAAATGTTTGAATGACTCCAAGAACTGCAGGGAACCTCTAGCTACTAACTGAGGGAATGTAGGGGGTCTGTTGATACGGGAGTTACAGAGTGAAGACCAAGTTGGGTCACCTTTGACATCAAAGGGCTTTTCCAGATCGGGCTCATAAGACCTGGAGAGCCATCTCCTGTAGTACAGACCTGCCGAGGTCTGGGGTAAGCCAGTGGGGGAAGAGAAGGCATCCTTTTGATGCATCTCCTTGCCTCACCACTCCCCATACATGAAGATTCTGTTACCCTTCTGCCTCCCCAGCATCCCCAAAACATCTGCTCTCCATCAGATCCTGGGAACTATCTGTTGAATGAATGCATGTAAATGCATGTACTAGCAAAAACACATGCAAAAAGAGGCTTTCTCAACCGTTTAAAATAATCTAAAGGAGAGGATCAGGGACTGGAAAAGAGGTCACAAGTTGGGAGAATTCTGAACTCCAGCATCCTGAATGCCTTCATGCATCCTTGGGTGCTCTAGCATACCATGCCCACCTGAAGATGCAGTTGATATATGAAGAACGCAAGGTCAAAGGGGAGAAGAGAGGAAGGGAGGGGAGTGGATAAAAATATGTAGCTCAATAAAAACCATAAACAAAAAAACAAAAAGAAGAATGCAATTTTATAGCAGACTAATGCTTTAAATTTTAGATCTGTTCCCTAGTAAGAGACTGGATCCTCGTGCTTTAAGATCTTAAATGAAATGATAGAGCCATTAGTCAGAGTTGACTTGCATTGTCTTTCTATGAAAGATATGGTAAACTATGCCTCTTTGTCCTGACTTAAAGACGAAATCAGCTTTGTACCGTTCCCGTCCAACCCTTGCCCTATGAAAGAAGGTTACGGCAGCAAGACTGCCTGGCCCATGCAGGGGGATGCAGAGCGATCTAGTAATGTAACATTTTTGTCAGATGGTAATTTGATTCTTGATATTTACTGGGTAGCTCATGAACACTTACTGTCTATGGGCAAAAGAAGATCAAGAAAGCAACACAATAAAATGGGACAAAAGATGAGAAGGATTATTAATCCGCCCACTCCTTGCCCTTCAAACACTGTAAACCCAAAGTGTCCCTACCGTTGCAGAGACCAGGTGAGAGGAAGGAGTAAAACACCTGCTTTAAGAAGACAGGGGGCCAAGCATGGTGATGCTCACCTTTAGTTCCAGCACTTGCGCCTCGGAGCCAGAGGCAGGAGGATCTCTGTAAGTTCCAGGTCAGCCTGGTCTACATACCAAGTTATAGTACAGTCAGGGCTACATAGGGAGGTTCTGTCTCAGAAAGAAAGAAGGGAAGGAGGGAAAGGAGGGAGGGGAGGGAGAAGGGGAGGAACAGGAAGACAGGAGAGAAGAAAGTTGAACATTTTTCAGTCAAGAGGTAAAAGGCAGAGAGAGCAGATTACAGTGCAGCAAACCTGCCAGCAAGAGATAAACTCCCTCCTTTTCCACCAAAGACCAGTCTAGCTAAGGTGGTCTTGAAATATCAGCAGCTGCCAGGAGCCAGTACCATCTCTCTCTCTGACATGTCTAAGTCTTCTGGAGCTGGAGTCTCTCTGATCAGCCATCAGCGGAGACCCCATCCTTCATCCAACCCCATCCTTTTCTCACCTTCCCTGGACTCTGTGACCCCTGCCCGACAGGCAGAGTATCATGAGAGAGAATGTTCCTGTGTGCCAAAACCACAGGAAAGTTTGAGCTCTGGTCCCAGAACACAGTTTCTCACTTTAACTCCTGGGAAGGAATGGCGTCTTACTGCTCTGATCACTTCTCTGCTGGATTCCACTAGCACCCAACACAGAAAACAACAGATGCTAGAAATGGAAGCATTACCCACTTGGTATTTTTCCATGTAGGCTACCAGGTCAGTGTCCAGACACTGTGAGGAAGGACCCAACACAATTCCACTCATCTAGAGACAAATCTTCTATAATCCAACCAGACTTAATTCATGGTTCAATGTGACAAAGGGTCTTTGAACCAGATGTCATTACTTAAGAAAACGATGGCCAGAGATAAATAAAATATGATGTCTGGAGGCCTAATAAGCCCAAGCCCAGGAAAGAATACACACGTATTTCACTGTGGCTTTATATATTATCTTCTTAATTGTAATGTGTAGCAATTTCTCACCAACAATGGATTAATTAAATTTAAGTCATGAGATACCCACAATTATGGAAAAGAGATTATTGGTGAAGGATTTAAGGATAAAGGGTTTTTTTAAGTAGCATTATTTAATCATCAAATTATAGAACAATATTAAATAACGGGATCTGGAAGGATTTAGACACATTAATTATAAATACTAATTTTCAGGAGTAACATAGTCAAATATGGAAAATTACAGCTATTTCTAATGTAAAAGCCCACCACTGAGTTTAGGATCAGTGTCGGGAGCACAATACTGTGGTCAGAGACGTGCCTGCAGATGCTGACCCTGGGTTAACATACACAGCATAGCTCTTGGCTAGGATTTGTTTTCTCTCCAGAGCCATAATCTACTAAAGGGACAGAAAGATTACTCATCTCTAAAGCCTTAAACAGCTTCTTAAGGGTTTAAAGTAACTTTTAATGGGTTTTTCTTTTTCTTCTCTCCATCATAGGAATTTGTTTGGGAGATTAAGAAATCACCTTAGGAAAAAACATTAAACAGAACTCACTAATCATCCTCCATTTAGCCTTTTATATGAGTAAATAGGGAAATCATTTCTAATCACATCCATTATACGGAATTCAAATTATTGCACTCTGTTTTATTATCTATCAACAGGAAGCGCACGTCCTCGCTATGAAGTTGAGTTAGTGAGTTTCTTATACGATTAACTCCTATTTTAATAGCCCAAAGGGTTTCTCAGATCAAAGTGGGCAGGTCAGGAGCAAACAATACAGGGAGCAGGACTAGATGAGGATCCCCGAATCAGAATGTGCTGTGACTATCCTGGTGTGGATGCAGATAGTCTAAGGAGACATTTCGTCCCTCCCTTTAGCTGTCAGACTATTGAAATAATGGACCTAAGAGGCTGGAATTTCCCCAGGAATCTCATGTTGGGAAAGAGAAATGAGTGAAACTCGATGCCAATCAGTGGGGGAACTTGTCTCCAAGAATGCGATTTCACACAGTTGTGACGACTTGGCAGACCACTTGACAGCAGAGACTATACAATGGGCAGGATCACACCTTGACCAGGACTGCTTAGTTCTGCACACCCCTTGCCGTCTATTCAATTTAAACGGCATTGTCAAAGCTGTACTTGTGCTGGGTCTCTTTGTTCCTCCTCCCAGTGTGGCCACATTTAATAAATCTCCTTTTTCTGCTGTTCGCTATGGTTTATCCCTTTTAATTAGCCCACTGAAGATGACTGGCTGAGTCTAGCTTGTTAGCGCTAACAACTCCAGTGCCACTGTCACCAAGGCTCCCAAAGATGAAGTATGTAAGGAGCCAGCCAGGAAGTGACCTAGAATGTGACATTATCCCATCTAACATTTCATGGATGCCACGGGAGGGACAATACCAGAGTCATCTTCTGACCCCTCGTTTAGATGTTCATGGTGCGTGATACATTTTTACAACCAGCCAAAGTGGCTCAATGGCCAAGAGCTCGGACATACAAAGTGACATTCAAATGACGCCCCAATACATCTACTCTGTATGGTTTATTGGAAGAGTTCCTTGCTGAGGACTCTGGGAATGAGGGACTTAGCATAAAGGACAGTATTTTAGGACCAATAGGTAGCAACAAGGGAATTCTGTGCTAGGTAGGAAAGGCTGACAGACTGGTAAGCAAGTCAACTGGGACAGATGAAGGGACCAGAGTTCTAGGGTCCCCGATGTGTGAATGCGAAGGCTCAGACTGGTAAAGCACAGTAAGGGGAAACAAGCAACCAGGCCCTTGCTGAGACGGGAGCACAGGATGAGGGAGGGAGGACTACAGGGAGTAGATCAAGGAGGGTAACAGACGGGGAACACAGGCCAAGGGGAAGGTTCTAGCTCCTTCCACTCTTGCCAGACACTCTGCCACTTCTCCCAGGCATAGACAGCACTTTGCTCTAGGCATAGACAGCACTCAGACCATCCTTTACAGGCAGCATGGTGCTTCACTCAGGGGAGGGTCCTGCTCCTCCTCTTCCCAGGAGGAGGCAGCACACAGCTAAGCACCATTGACTCTTGGTCAGAATGAAGACTGCAGTATGCTCACATTCCCAAAGTGCTTCTGACACTGCAGACAACACCGCTGCTGTTTCCAAATGTAAGCTGTCTCCCAGGAAGGGGATTTTCAAAGGGGTTCATAAGAGGCTGTAGGTCAGTTAGTCCAAGGCAGGGCAGGAGAACTCAGAGATTGCCTGGGATGTCCCCCATTCCATACTCCATCTTGGCTACTTCTGTTCTATAGTCCCAGAGGCTGTGAGGAAGAGACAGAAAGGGACAGGGAAGACAAAAGCAGCATGCTGCTCCTCTAGGTTAGAAGTCATATAACAACACATCATTTCCTCTGCCTTAAGAACCATGACCCCAAAACTGCCAGCAGCGGTTCTTCTACCAAAAGGGGAGCATGGACTAACCACTGTTTGCCTGATAAAACCATTTCCTAGCCTAAGAAAAAGAGACATGGGTTTTGATCAATAGGGCTGGAACTCTGAAAATAGTATTTATTTTTGCCAGAATATAGCAGGGCGAGTTTGGGAACATTTCAAATCCACATGACATATTTAATTCATAGAGAAAGCGAAACCTCATTTAACTACCTTGGAGGGTCACAAAAGGTGGCCTGTGAGATCACACCAGGCTGGGAGAAGGTTAGAGAAACAATCGCAAGCTAATGAGTACACACTAGAAGGGCAGAGAGCAGAGAGGCAAATTGCAGGCTGGTTCCCTGGACCCTTCCCTGGTAAAGAACAAAAGACCAAAGGTGTCATTTTTTAAATACTAAATTATTGAAAAGGAAAGTCCAAATTCAAGCACAGAATAAATGGCCCTGATTCTGAACAGCCTCACATTCAACCCAGGCCGGTTAGGACCAGATTCAGGGTAAGCTGTGACAAAGAAATTGAAGTTCACTCTTAGGGTCTGCTACCTCAGGGCATGTTCAAGCTATGAGCAGCATCCTGAGTCTGAAATGCCAGAAAAGTCCCCTTAAATGGGGATCCCTCCCCCACCCCAACAGCTCCAGGTAAAGCAGCTGCAGTGAAGAACCCCTCAGGGACACTGGCTATGAAATAGCTATTGTAGCACAAAAGCCAACATCAATCAGACCCCGGGACCCGTGTGGGGTGGGGGAAGGCTTTGGTGAAATGCGAGAAGAACAACAGATTTCCAAGAGAAATGCTATTTCATACGAGCTTTTAAAGGAAATGAACGCCCCAGCTTAGCACGATACTGGCAAGATCTCAGGCTTTCTGAGCTCGAGGGGACCTTAGCTCACTATTTCTGAAGCCTTTCTTGGCCATCTGGTGAAGTAGGAGTCAAGAAGGACTCCGGTCCCCTGCAGAGTGTGAAAAGATCTCTTCCCCTTAGGAGGTGTAAGCATGCCAAGAGTAACTTAATCTGCTTAGGATACACAGTTGACTGGCAGAGCCCTGCTTTCTGAAGCTGGAAGAGGTGAATGGCAGCTCAACCACTACATTAATTATCTCAAATTATGAATAAGTGGAGTGTAAATGAGACTGCTCTACTGAACTTAACATAGCTTTTAAAAACTGAGCAGAGAAAAGATGTTAAATATTACACAACCTGGAATGCTAATTTGGGAGCGACTGTTCCTTTAAAATACAAAGAATAACACTTCCAAAGGGCAATTCCTGATTGCAGGCTCCACAGGTTTCAAAAAGAAAAATAAAGAATCGGTCTCTATGGGGCTGGAGAGATGGAGCAACAGCTAGAAATGCTCTTGCTAAGGACCCAAGTTCAGTTCCCAGCACCTACATGGCAGCTCACAATCACCTACAGCTCTAGTTCTAGGGGATGTGCATGTGCACATGAGAGTGTGCACGCACGCACACACACACACACACACACACACACACACACACAAGCACACAAACACGTAATTTAAAAGATTTGATTCTATGTATACTTATGAGAAATTAGCTCCCAATGCAAGTAAAGGATGGCACTGTGTCCCTTGGTGACCTTGCAGGGTTTCTTCTGATGCTCAAAAGTGACCTTAGAGGTGACCCCTTTGTTTTTAGCGTGTCACAAGGAGTAAGCGCAGCAGACGGAACCTCGGGACACAGTTTAAACATTTTCTGGAGTTTTACAAACAGAAACAAAAAATTCAGTAGCGTACACAGCTTACTTCCACAGGAAGCAGAACTGCTGGTGCCAACAGAACTTACGGCCTTCAATTCTGGGAAAATATAAAGAAATGCTACTTCACCTACAGTGGGCACAGCAGACACAGAGCTGCCAGCAACAGAGATGTCCTCTACTCTGGTGGGGTCTGGACTCATGGCAAAAGCATTTCTGAAAGCCGACTGAGCTGGCCTCTTCAGAGCTATGTGTTTCAGGGCCTAGAAATTACACCTCAATTTAAGATTCATCTGTTTCTCTCGCTCTCTCTTTTTTTTTTTTTTTTGATTGAGGGATTATTTCAAAAGGATTGAATGTATTAAATATCAAGTCAGGTCATCAGACTGTGGAATCTAAAAGCAGTTTCGTGTCACTCGCATTATGTTGTCCTTAAGTATAGAAAAACTGCGAGCAAAAGGCTGAAATGGAATCTCATGCAATGCCAGTCCACAGCAGGCCCAGGAATCAAACACAACCCTAAAACTCATTACTATTCACAGGGTTCTGTCTCATTCCTCACAGCCCCCAAACACATCTTCTTTCACCTTACAGACCATGTCCTGGGGAGGAAAGGACCTGCCCAACATTCTTTCAACAAATGCTTACTGCACCTACCACAGAACCAGCAACAAAGAAGGTCCAGAGGTGGCTCAGTAAGAAGCATGGACCAGCTCAGAAGCTGTGTGTCCAGGGAGTGAGGGGCAGCTATGATGTCCAGAGCCCGATGGTGGGATGTGACATGCTGTGTCCTCCATCCAAGACAACCAACACATTGGAAAGTGACCACATTTTCTACAAGTGCATTTGATACCAAGGAGGCCATGGTAGCTTTTTTCTGCTTTCTAGCTGGTAGAGGAAACTTGAATGGGGAACAGATCAGTCCACAAACTCCCAAAGCAGATCCCGGGATGGGACATCAGTGGTCCAGTGGGGAGTGAGAGATATGCACCCTACAAAAAGGCTCCCAGGAAAAGCCACAAAACTCTAAAAGGGGACAGGCAAGGTTCCAGGAAAATGCTTTTTCAATTAAAGACATATTTTATTTAAATAAATAAATGAAGAAAGTTATCCCATGGTAAAAATAAAAGAACTAATAATGAAGTCTATAAGATAAAAATTTCAAGATCTCATATAATTTTCATGCTGAGACACCCCCAATCCCATCCCCCTATCTCCACCATGGGAAATCTTAACCTTTTCTAAAAGTGTAATTAAAAAATAAACTTATATATCAGTTTTCAGTTTGTTAGCTGGGGGCTCTCACGCACGACCATGGGATCATCAGAGCACACATTATCCCCTTCTCCCCCTTCTCAGCATCGGACCGCAGTGCAGGATGCATTATCTCCAATCCTACCTTTCATTGCAGCCAGCATCCCTGTACCCTATAAACAAGGCATCCACACCATCACTTTCTCCTCCTTCCTCCCCCATCCTCCTGTCCATCTCTCCTTTGAAATAGTGGACCATCTCAATTCCCAGCCTCAAAGCTCAGAGCCAATAGTGTGAGCTTTTGTAACCAAGCCCTTGATGGGGGCGTCAGGGCCGTCTGCACTCTGGACCCGTCTGGCCCATTGTCTCTCTTCCTGACAGATAATGATGCAATGACATACCACCTCACCTGTTACGTGCCCTGGGGGTCAAACGCCTGGCTTCCTCTCCTGAAGACAGGGCAGTCCATCTTTCACTGTCTGTTACTTTCGGCCTCTGGCCAGTACGAGGACAGAGTTGGCACCAAATGAGCACTTAATAGACTATAAAGGAAAGTAATCCAGGGCACATTATGTCTGGCCACATGCTAAAAGTAGGCGTACATTAAAATGCTAGCCATTACATAAGCAGCCAGGGAGAGGCCCATGTCGGAAACAGAATGGAAGGCTTACTTAAAGAACGACCACCAAGTCAGTCAAGCCTGCGCACAGTGAAGTTATCATGGCTTCCCTTCTTTTCTTAGAAATGTATTAATTGTTTTAGTTTATGTGTATGGATATTTGTGTATGGATATATATTTGTGTGTGTGTGTGTGTGTGTGTGTGTGTGTGTGTGTGTGTATGACAAATGTGTGCCTGGTACCTATGGAGGCCAGAAGAGGGTGTCAACATCAACATCCTCTGGAACTGGAGTTATAGACAACTGTGAGCCAGTGGGTGCTGGGAGCCAAGCCTAGGTTGTCTGCAAGAGCAGCAAGCCTTCTCAGCTACTGAACCATCTCTCCAGCCCCACGACTGTCTCATTGAAGAACCATCTAATGGCCCATGCCCCTGAGAGTATAGCCCTAACCGTGTTGAAACACAGGCTCCAGCCTCTGCCTGCCTTTACCCATGGAGGTCTATAGACTGAAATGTAACTTCAGCCAGGCACGAGAGTAGGAGGAAAGCTCTGGAGGCATTCATACATTCTACTTCCAAAAAGGAACATTTTAGAGGAGAACCCACCATGTAGGAAAGAGGAAGGCCAAGCCCTGGGGTAAGAGAGGAGGCTGACTCTATAGCGGTGGGCAAATGAGGTGTGGAAATGAACACTGGCATGATGGCGTGGGCTCATCAGACTGATCCACCGTGGGGTGGAAGAGGAAAAGAGGGATGCTGTGGGATATTCTGATCACTCGGACACCGCCGAGACTGCCAATACAGTCTGCCTTAAATCAGAGGGCTAACTACTAACTGACCAAAATTAACCACAGAGGTTTTGGAGGGCTGAGAGCAGACGGAGAGGCACAGGAAGAAGTAGGGTGGGTTTTAGAAAGGGTATTGGCCCTTTTGAGATTAAGGAATAAGAGAGAGGAAGTCACTGGTGGCTTCTGCTCCGCTTCTCTGATCCTTCAGGATTTTACCACGATATCTGACTACTGAGTTTTTATTGATAAAGAATAACTAGATAAATGCTTCAGAGGGTAGTGGGGAAAAAGATCTTGGAGGAGCTAAGTATAGTGGCAGAAACTAGAATGTTGTAGAGATGCAACCCACACATCCTGCCTTTGACCTTCAAGTCCAAGGTTTCCTTATATTCTTTGCACTTTCTTAATGTATCTTTGCTCAGCACTCTGGTTTTCAGAGACAATTGCTGTTTAAGGATTTCTCTATTCATCCGCTATTCGTTAGACACTAATTTAATCCAACTTTGGAGTTTCTCTGTGGTAAAAACAAGATATTACCTATCCACACGGCAAGGTCCCCAAACACAGTGTGGGGAAGCAGAGAAGAGATGAGCTAGGACCATGTGTTTGCACTGGGCTCATCTGAGCCTCATTCATAAACGATCCTACCCAAGAGGCTGACCGCAACCTCTGACTCGCACATGGGCTTGTGTATTCGACAGCACTTTATTATTCCCCAATCCTCAGGAAGTAACCAAGGCACAGAGTCTTTCCTGCCATCTGGGTTGGGGCTGAGAGTCCATAATACATCCGCTGATGACATCGAAGCACAAAGCCTACCCATCTCCAACCTACCTTCACCCAGAGCCCTCTGCTACCCACAGCACACCTAGAGGTACAGCATGCAAGGGAAGGGCTGGACACCAACAGACTACAAAACTCCAAGGGAGAATTTCAGTAAGAAAATCAGATAAGGGGAACTGTGGGTGTGTTCCTGAGTCCCTACTAAGGGACATAGCAAAGAGGGAAACAGGAAATAAGAGAAACAAGGCAAGTCATGAAAACTAGCAGAGACCTGCCAAAGGGGTGGGTGTGCAGTTCACCAAAGGAGGAGAAGCACCTGGGCAGAGAACCATAGCCAACCTAGAAAGTTATCACATGAGGACGGGCCTGAGAAAGGGGAAACTGAAATACTATCTCTCTCCACTTTAATATGAATTATTTAAAAGGAAAGCAATAAAAGGAACCAGTGTCCACTGACTTCCTCAGATACACTATGCTTTGGGTTGTAAACGTGCCCCAAGGGTCCAGGTAGTTAAAAGCTTGTTCCTCAGTGAACCACACCAGGAAGGTAGGGAGGAAGTGGAACCTTGAAGAGGTGTAACCAGCAAAGGGATCTAAGGTATTGTGGAACCCATGCCTGTGGTGAGGCAGCCAGTCATGACAGAGGCAGGTGACATGGCACAGATCCAAAGCAACAGGGTCAACCCATTCCAGCCGTGAGCCTCGGAAACCATCAGCCAACATAAGCCGAAGGTATTTGCCCGTGATGGAAAACTGACTAACACACAGTATCTCAGCCTTTGATTTTCAGGGGTAACCATGGAAAATGTTGGAGGACAAAATGAGTATTTCTCACAATTGTAAGAAAAGCTCCCTCTTAGTAGCTTATAGTGTTGTTGTACCCAATCAAATGATACGGAATGCTGTCCTTGCTTAATCATTTCCAGAGATAGAAGAGGCCTTTTAAAAGGGGTGAACAGCTGGGAGCTGGTTCAGTCACTTTGGTGCTCGTAGACCCAAATTTCATCCATTAAAAAAAAGGGGGGGGGGTGAGTGACCCACTCTTGTAATGTCAGCACTGGGGACCTAGAGACCAGCGCATCCCTGGGGCTCACTGGCCATTCAGTCAGCCTACTTGATAAGTCCCAGGCTATAGAGAAACCCTGTGTCAAAACACAAAGTGGATGGTATGTGAGAAATGCACAGGATTGCGGCTTCTGACCTATACCTACATACATACATACATACATACACACACACACACACACACACACACACACACACACACGTAGAGAATCTCTAAGAATGCATGGATAAATTTAAAGGGTGTGCAAGTAAGAAGGTCTGTTTTGTTTTAATGAGACCTTTCTTTTACAGCCCCACCCACTCTGTGTCTGCCTCTCTCCTAATCCGATGCACCATACCGAGTGTCTAGGATTTCCCAAGGGAAAAATCATTCTCCTTGAATTATTAAGGTGTCATGTCCACAGTTCACAGAGAATCACACAGCTGATCTTCTCATCAGTGGGGTGATGCTGAGTGGCTCAAATTCTGAATAAATCCGGCACAGTCATTTAAAACCGGATTGGAGTGATCTCATGGAAAAAGCAACACAGTGAAGAACAGGAAATTGGGGTCTGGTCCTCCCATCTGGGACCCCTGTACCCCTGAGTAAATACCTAAAAGCCTCCAGGACATGACTTCTCACTTTCTGACTCACCGGTATAACACTTTGAGCAGTGCAGAAATGCAGCTGAACCTCGCGTGTAACCTCAACACTGCACAGACAAAGATGGCTTACTCGATCACCACACTGTAAGACATATTATTTTATAAACGCCCACTCCAACGGAGCCCATGAGCATCTGAAGCTCACAGATCAAATGTGTCTTTCCCCTCACTTCCTCACACTACTCTACCACAATATAAACTCTACCTGGGAAGGTGTAGGGGTCCCGTGCCTCTTGGTCCTACGCATGGGCTAACTGGCATGCTGGGTGAGAACCAGGCCTCGGTGCAGGCTTTAATGACCCTTTGCATTAGCCCAGCAGTCAGACCAAACCAGCTGCAGAACCCATCTCACCAAGTCAGAGGTTTGCAATGCTTTCAGCTGCACTGGCCTATCCCCAAATCTGTCCCCTCTTCACTCCCTCCATTATTTCTGGTTCAGCCTCGTGGTCTCTTCTTTCCCAGGACAACACACCCCACCATCACCCCAACATCAACTACAGAAAGAGGCTCCAGAGTTCTAGGGGTGTGAGTGCACACAAGTCTGCATCTGTATTTGTATGTGAGTGTATGGCGCCCAGAGGACAACCCTGGGTATCACACATCACGCACCATTAATCCTCTCTATTTTTTGAGACAAGGTCTCTCATCTTCAGTTGCCCGGAAATTCATCAAGTAGGCAAGGCTGGCTGACCAGTGAGGCCCAGAGATTTTTCTGGCTCTAGCTCTCTGTACCAGCACGACAACTGTGCACTCCCAGCTTTTTCACATGGGTTCTGGGGACAAAAATCTGGGCTGGTACACATCCCGAGCCATCTCCCCAGCCCAGAAAGAGGTTCTTTATAAAGACTGACATTCTCTTAAAGGCACAATCACTGTATGACTATCAGGATCCTTAATAAGACGAAGAATGGAACCTTTTGCCCACTGGTGGCCACTTCTCACCCAAGTGGAGAGGCAGCTGCTGTACCAAGTAGAGGTGTAACTTTTAACCACAGACATACTCGGGCCTAAGACCCTGGGATCCCAGCTATCTGAAGCAACACATATCCATCCAGCTTTCTGCAGTAAATCTGAGTTCAGTCTGAGCAATGAGATTACAGTAGCTTTACTGTGACACTTGGCTCAAGTCAGTCGCCCAGAGCTTTTCTCCTTGCAGAACATCCTATCAGGTATTCTGATCTTTTACTTTCTCATATAAATTTCAGAACCATGCTGTCAATAATGACACTGTAACCCTAAAGTAATGATTAGAGCTGCACTGAATCTAAAATTGGCATATTAGTGGTATCTGATCCATACACAAAATGTTTTTCTTTTATTTAGATCTTATTTAAGATATGTTCAATGAGCAATCAAAATATGTCTCCATACCCTAGAAGCATAAATATACATACAGTTGATCAATACCTAGAGGGACTACATTGTTGAATGTGCTTCTCTGAGTGACATATCAGCTCTCTTAGGACTGGAAACTTCAGCTCTGCTAGTCAGGTCTGTATCCACCATAGCATCTCCCTGTGACCTGCATCCCAGGAAACCTGTGCATCCCATCATCTCCATGTGGTCTAGCATCCCAGAAGACCTGCGGATCCCTGAAACCTGTGCATCCCATCGTCTCCCTGTGATCTAGCATCCCAGGAGACCTGAGCATACCTGGGGTGTGCATCCTATCATCTCCCTGTGATCTGTGCATCCCTGGAACCTGTGCATCCCATCGTTTTCCCTGTGATCTAGCATCCCAGGAGGCCTGAGCATCCCTGGGACCTGTGTGTCCCATTATTTCCCTGTGATCTAGCATCCCAGGAGACCTGAGCAACCCTAGGACTTGTGCATTACATCATCTTTCTGTGATCGAGCATCCCAAGAGACCTATGCATATAAGATTCCAGGCAAGAGCCAGTAGCTGTGAGGCTAGAACTGCTTCTATCCTCAATCCTGCTCTTACAACACAAATACACACACACACACACACACACACACACACACACCACAATTCCTTTCTTCTTCCCTCACTTTAGAAGCCTGTTCCATAATGATTTTTGCACAGTCACTATAGAAGTACTGGTGGATCCTGAGAGATAACACACATCAGAAGGCTTTGGCCACTCAGAGGCTGCATACATAGAAGGGATTGGGATTATTTCACACTGCACAGCCAATCAAGGCAACAACAACAACAACAAAAAAGATAAATTCTTCTAAACCACGTGGGAGTTGAAATCTGGTACTTCTCCAGCTTATTATATAACCAGGCATCCAATGATGACCATATTACAGCAGGAACTCTGACAGCTAGCCACCATCAACACACGCTAAAAGGATACCAGACAAGGAGCAGGCATGAGATGCAAACCCAAATGTTTAAAAAAAAAGAGAGAGAAACTAATCTTTAAAGATAATCCTGTGTTGGGACTGGGGAGATGGCTCAGTAGTTTAAGAGCACTTGCTGCTCTTGAAGAAGACCCAACTAAGGTTGCCAATACCCATGTAGATCAGAAACACCAGCTCCGAGGATCCTGTGCCCTCTTCTTGCCTCCACAGGCACCACACTCACAGATGCACTTGACCATGCACGGATACATAAAGAACAGTAACAATTAAATCCTCAACAACAACAAAAGACTGTACTGTATTACAGGTGGCAAGAGTCAATACAAAGATAGCATGCAAGACAGAGGCAGGTATATGCACAGACCAGCATGCTACCCTGAGCCAAGCACAGAATCCTCATTCCAGAGTGGTCCAACCTTGGCAACACTGTGGCTCAATACGTAAAGTTCCAAGGACCAGCCATCCAAGATGTCCAGAAGTTCTGCAGTCTTCACTGCATCTTCTGCATCTTTAACTATACCCATGGTTGGAAGAGGACATGACACTAGTCCCCTTATTTCCTCCCACCTTCCACCACAGATCCACCATGACCTACGTATGAGACTAAGTACCTTAATCTCCTTCTCAAACTCCATCATCAGTCTTGCAGTTCATGAAGTCTTACCTGGGCAACACCAACCCAGGGAACATACATAACATCTAAGAGATTGTGACAGAGATGTTCCCTGGGCATGGGCCAGCAAGGCTGCTAAGTGCCTATAGTGGACAAGAAAAACGTCACCATCTCCAAATGTCATCAGGACTGGGGTGGAAAGCCCTGTTTTATTTCTTCAATTCCTCTCTCAGCCTCTGTGCCCTTTTCTGCAGACAGCATGAAGATAACCCTTAGAAAAGTCAGTGGTGACCAAACTAGAGCAGGACACATATGCCAGCCTAGTCCTCCATGATCCTGGGGATCTCATTCTTCACTATTGATTCAAGCCAGTCAGAACCAATGGATCATTTGTTTATTTGGGGGGGTGGGGTTACACAGGGTCTCACTATGCAGCCCAAACTAGGCTTGACTGTAGCTCTGACTTGATCTTCTCATTTCCTTTCTATGCTTAGTGAGTTTTCTTATTTATTTGTTTTCTTTTGTTTTTTTTTTCTTCTGATATGGGGGGAGGTTAAAGAGGGCCTCACACATGACTAGGAAACCATCAAACTCTGAACAATTTTCCAAGGCCTTCTGCTCTTTTTGTCCTGAAAAAAGGTCTTACTGTTTTCCTGGGTCTGTTCTCAAACCTGCAAATATTCTGCCTCGGCTTCCTTGGTGCACCAGGAACACACCAGATGAATGGATAAATCTCCTTTGTGAAGGCGACTGATGCCCCCTCAGGCAGCTGCTTGTCTCCACCTCAATTTCTCCAACCCATAGTTTTTTCTTTCACTCTTCCAGAGTCCTCCAAAGTATGTCCATCCCCTGACAACACCCATCATTTCAAACCTTATCTTTTTCTTAAAATAAATTACTACAAGTCGTAAAGTGAAAACAAGGGTGAAGTTGGATAGAATCTCCCGCTGTGTGACTCTGGGTGGGCAATGGGTTCATCCCTGTCACTCAAATGCAGCCCTGGGAACCAGACCAGAATGTATTCCTGTCCCGGCCTAGCAGTGTCAGGCACACAGCAGAAATCTCGTACCCATTGAGCCACCTCTTTAACTCCCAAATAAACATTTGAAACAGCTGAACAAGTGAATGATGGTTTGCTAAGCATAAGCTTGTCTGTATGGCCTGCTGCTACTCAGAGACACTGAAGGAATCCTGGCCATAATGGAGGAAGAACAAAGGAGCTAAATGACATGGTTGGCAGGAGGCGGGATGCAAGCCAGTATTAAATGTGGGAGGAACGCCAGCAAGTCCTGAAGGCCATGATGGAAGCAATTGGAAATCATGGGCTCCTGAGCAGAAGCCTCAAAATCAAAGGAGTGTCTACTTCCCAGCGAGCTTCAGACAAAAGGCAGCATAGATGGGGTGGTTAAAGTGGCCAGAATTCTGTGGATCCAGCTCAAACGCTTGCCTCTAACACAAGCCAGGTCACGGTGATCAGCAGGGGAGAGATCAGTCACAGGTTAAAGGAAAAGATGACTTTGTCCCTACCATCTACTAATGAAATTGCTCACTCTAGGCTTAAGATTCCGAAAGCAAAGCCCTTGCATTCGACAACAGGAAAATTAATTTAATGAGAAATCATTGGATTGAGCAAATGAACGCACATCAGCTCAGACACATGCCCCAGACTGGTGCACAGTGATTACGGCTATAATTATGGCTACTCTAGCAAGAAAAGGTGACTGGGTCTATGCAAGAAAGCATAAATGATAGATACTGTCCTTAGAACGAGTCTCTCACACAGGCTGGAAGGACACGCGTGCGAAAGCAGGCTTGCTTAAGGAGGGTGGAACAGCAGGTCTCTGCTGTTACTGTTGCACATCCGCAAAGCTGGCTGCTGCAGCAATGTCTTGCATGCAGCATAGGTGGGGCCAAGAAAGAAGTGTACCTGGCAAGAGGTTCCAGATTAACCTTGCTAATGCTTTGTGGTTCGGTAGAGAATCAGCTAAGCAGAAAGCAGAGGCCCAGGTTGCCCTGTCTGCTGCGTTCTCTTCTGGTCTAGACTGTAGAAGGCGGCTCTGAAGATGCACAGAACAGAGATTTACAGTAATGAGCTTGGGAGCATCCTAAACCAAAGGACGCTTGCCAGAAGGACACAAGATATTGTGCCTGCCACCTTCTTTTCTGCTGTTGAGTTTTTACTGACACGTCACATGGTAAGGGTCTCCCCATGCCTGTCAAATCAAAGCTGGGAAGTGGAAGGCAGGCAGCACAGGTGAAGGCAGCAGGAAAGGCTGCACCAGCTCGGACCCCAGTATTCCCCCCCTACTAGTGCCCACGATCACTGGAAGGCAGCATTAGCCTGGCTTCTTTCAACTTACAGAGCCGGCAAGATCAGGGCCATCAGGGTCACCGGAGAGCTGGGCCAGGATCTCCTCAGACTTAGGACTGAAATCTGTGTTCACCCGGCCTCTTGAGTCTACACTAATCTGAGAAGGTTCTGCTACACAGGTAATGTGTCAGGTGAACCACGGGTACAGAGCCCAAAGCCATAGTCTCGCCATAGTCTCGCAAGTGTTTTCCACTGTCCTAGGAGCCGCTCACATTCCTGCAGACGGCTGCTGTGGATTAAAGTGATTGCATCAAAAGGACACATGCAAGTCCCAAGGACTTGTGAGTAAAGTCTGACAAGAAACAGTGTCTTGTCTGACAAAATTAAATGGGTATGGGGTCAGGCTTTAGGAGAGCAGGCACTGGTACCACATGACCGAAGACAAGTAAGGACACACAAGCAGAACCCCCATGAGAAAACGCAGACTGGAGCCAGATGGATGTGTCTGTGGGCCAAGGCTGGCTGAGGACTACCAGATTCTGTCCCAGACGACACAGAAGGAAGCAACCTGCTGGTGCTTTGATGCCAGGCTTCCAATCCACAGGCCTATGAGAGAATGGATTGATGCTGTTTCAAGTCACAGCATCTGAAGGAGATTTTTTTGTGTGTGTGATCGTGGGAAATTAATACAACTCCCATGTTAACTAGGTCTTTCACCTTCTGGACTCTGGCATCTTGTCAGCACTACTCTCTAGAAGGCCTGGCCTGTGGCTGATTCTCATCCAAGTGTAGCCATTCCTGTCACGGCTGGCTGCTCCTGGGCTGCCAGACTCAGCTGTTCCTATATAAGTGTTTTTCCTGATCCAGTGACATGACCGGGAAAGTCCCCATGAGAAGCATCACATCCTGTACCTGAGAAATATGAGAGGCCTGTGGGTCCATGTCCATGGCAGCTCTGCACTGCCCACTGCCACACAGCCGACCCCTACCAACCTCAAAAGGAAGGAAACAAAGGAAAGAAAGAGGGCGTCGTTTGCTTTGGGCAAACACATGACTTTCTTAAGCTGCGTGCTGGTCTACAACGGTCTGGTCCCTCGCTGGCTGATATCCTCGGCACAGCAATCTCCTTCTCCCCCAGCACGGCCAATAACCAGAGGAACAAAGCTGACAAAAGTAAGAGCTGAGAGACTAAGTGGATCGCCCCCGACTCGATGCCACTGGGGATGAAGTAGAAGCAAGGCCAGGGCTAGGCTCACAGGAAACCAAGTCACAGCCATCTGATGCAACAGCATCAGGCAGATGGAAAGCACAGACGTCTCAGGTGAGAGACAAGTCCTGCCAGCACAAAGGACAGTTACGGGAGGACAGTGAGACCTTAGGAAACTGCAGGCGCGGAGCAGACCAGATGATACTGGGCTTCTAGCAGGACTAGAGATGGCCGGCCGAGGTCCTAAAGAGTTGCTTATGAAAATGAAAAAGGTATTCTGAAAGAGGAAGTGGAATAAATGAGCTGCAACACAACCAGCAGGTGGTAACGATGTGCTGGTGGAAAACATCGGTGGGTCAGGCTAGAAAGATGGTTCAGTGGTCAAGGAGGAATACTGAATTTACAGGGGACTCAAGTTCCCAGCACCCAAGTCAAGTGGCTCACACAACTACCTGTAACTCTTAGCTCTAAGGGGTACCTATGCTTCTGTCCTCCTCACAAGTGCATGCAATCACATATGTGTGCGCACACATGGGGGGAGGAGCTGGGAGAAGACAGAAAATTATTGGTTATATTGCATATCCATGATAAGGCTATTAAAGTCTTAACAGTCTTCGTATAAAAAGAAACACATAGCACATATGTTGCA
The DNA here is from genome assembly GCF_018167655.1 of Microtus oregoni. Taxonomy (NCBI): domain Eukaryota; kingdom Metazoa; phylum Chordata; class Mammalia; order Rodentia; family Cricetidae; genus Microtus; species Microtus oregoni. The sequence continues at coordinate 10,224,184 of NW_024543075.1, forward strand.
TGTTGTCAGCTCTGCCCACTTTTAAGTTCTACATCAGAGGGTTTTAACAAAGCACTGACCAAAACCAGATGTGAGGAAATGTGTCTGAACTAAAAATATACAGATTTTCCTCTCATCATTCCCCTATTCAGAACCACCGTTCACATGGCATTTATACTGAATTAAGTAACATAAGCTATACAAACAGAAGGTTTGATGTAAACTGAGCACTGTCAAGCAATGAGGCCAAAGAAATCTTTCCTCTTCTTAAAACATTAAGTTAATAATAATAATAAAAAAAAGACTATAGAAGAGGAAGGACAAAGGTTATTTGCAAATGCTACTTCATTCTTCTAAGGGATCTGAGCATCTCGGGTCTCCGCCTGACTCTGTGGAGTCCTAGAAGCAATGTCGCAGGTACAACACTGTACACACGTGAGTCCTCATGCAGATCTGTGTCTGCGTGGGATCGTTCCACGTGCCGAGGAAAGGCACACCACTGTAGGATGAAGGCGCCTGGGCGGGAAGGTGTGAAGGGGCACTGCTGTCACCACGCGTGAAGCACTGGGCAGGTCAGAGCTCTGCGAAGCCTGACCCCTCGTGTGGAAACGGCCACAGCTGGCTGTTAGCTGTCATCGCTCCACACACATTCAGACATGTTTTTTTTTTTCTTCCTGGAGAAAATAAAACTATATATAAACTTTGAAATTTGTGAGAAGCAGTACAGAACTTGAGATGCCAGCTTAGAAGGAGATAGACAAAGAGCAGTAAAAGTTTTCCATGTGGAAGAATCTGACATTTGACGCAAGGCAAAAGGGATTCTCTCAGCGACATCAATACCATATCTCATGGAGGGCAAAACCCACGCGGCCACTCCAGTTCAACTGATTACAGAACGGCACCATTCCAACGCAGCTCCTTTTAGGAAGGCCAGATGGAAATCGCACCAGGAGAGGGTGACAAAGGGGACATACAGGAGGGCTTCTCCCTAAGGACAGTCCTTGGAAGGAGAAAGACTCTCACATGCCTGAGTACGTTCTCAGGGCAGGAGCCTCAAAGTCAATTAGTCTTCACTCCAGTCCCTGCCACATACCCAACTGGCAGGAGCCTGAGGCTCTAGAGACAGTGGAGAAAGTGCAGAGAACAATGGTAATATATTCATACTATTCTATACAGGAAAGCTGGGAAAGACCCCCAAAGAATGCAGGCTGAGATCCATTAGCCCTTGCTGAAACACAGAGCCTCCCAGCGAGCAATTTTACTACTCAAAACGTTAGTCTAGAATAGACTAAAGGAGAATGGAAGAGGATAGGAAACGCCTGAGTACATCATGTGGAACAGGGTTGGCATTTTTCATGAACCATTTCCAGCTTCATAGATACAGCAAAGGCACTAAAAATGAATGCACACAGAGAAATAAACACACACCACGATTCACACACTCTTACAGCAAAACATACGTGCCTACTCATATATAGTCACACGTGTATTGAAACACAGACATACACAATGCCCACACCCCACACACATCGGTTTATTACATATCAACATACAGTGACACCGCACACACATACACACGCTTCCAGGCATGGGCACCATGAAAACATGCACATGACCTGCACTACAACACCAGCAAATGGAAGCAGCTACCACTGGCAGCCATTTGGGAAACATTACTTAATCCTCAAAAACGCCCCAGTAAGAGAAACACTTTCTCAACCTAAGATACCGCATGATGCTGTTTCCGCTCCAACATGACAAAACGGAAAGGATAAAAATAGTATGTGAGCCAGGCCCCTTAATTCAGCAGTGTTGAAAGAGCAAACGTGGCGAGATCATACAATCCCAAATTATCAGTGAATGAAGAAACTCGGCTTCCAGCTTGCAGATGGAAGGCCTGCAGCAAGCATGAACGTCTCTGAATTCATCCGTGTCTTACAATAAAACACCCACCGGAGGGAAAGTTTTCCGGGTTCCACTGACAAATGACTTGCCTTCCACAGCAGCAGGCAGACACCAGTCAAGCCCAATCAAACTTAATCACGTAGGAATATATTTAGCCAACTAAAATTATTTCTGGTCTCAAAAGTTTTCTGAAACTGTTTTTATCTATTCTTGCCCAATGTGTGTCTGTTTCCCTCAAAGGCCATGGCATTCCTCTGTAAAATATATTGGTGGAAAGCTAATTTTAACCCTGGAAGGTGAAGACAGCCTTGGGCAATATCACATTGTCAAAACAACTAACCTAAAACTTTTAATGTATGTAGGACACAGCTTTGCTCATAGATCACCAATTTGGGGGAAATTCATGTCAAAACTGGGCAAGGGATCGCAAGGCTTGCCCCGGAAGCACCTTGGAGGCAGAAGGGAAGTCACAGCTTTACTCTTGCTTGCCCGGAAGAGTCACCTTGGTGACTGTGACGAGGAACCACTCTGAACATGTGTATCCACGGCAAAGCTTTACAGCCCGGAGAGGACTCGTCCAAAGCACTCTGAACGCAAGAGTGACAAAGAACTCATTTGAATTTATCCACTCAAAGGACACAAAGGAAGAGCAGATGCAGCTTCGGCATGGAGAGTCAAGCTACAAGGACTCACTCAGAAGGTTTACTTTGGTTCCTTGCTGGGATTATTGCAGGCAGCAAACTCCACACTGCACAGCTTGTTCGGTCATAAATCAGCCCATAAATGTCCACACAGCAGAGATGCCCAAGGGTGCAGGAGCCTGGGACTGCTCCTGGGGCCTCTCTACATCCCATCTCTGGGATGTTTCCATGCCAGTAAATCCTAGAGGAATCCCAAGCTTTCTTCCCAAGGACAACAGAACAATAAAAGGAGATCAAATGGGTGAAGAGGGGCTAAGGAGACAGCTCAGCCACTCAAGTGCTTGCTCGCAAGCATAAAGACATGAACTCAATCTCACAAAACTCATTTTATAAACAAAATTAAAACCAGGGGGACCAGCAAGATGGCTCAATGATTAGAGGCACCTTTATGCAAGACAAGAAGTGCTGAGTTTGTGTCAGGATACAGATATAAGCTATGCACAATGATGCAAACTTAGTATCTCAGAGATGAGCAGGCACAGAAAGGATGATCCCTGAAGCTAACTGGTCAACCAGGATAGCCTACTTATCAAGCTCCAAGTTTAGTGATAGACCTTGTCTCAAAAACAAAAAGTGGGCTTGACATAATGCCTTTAATCCTAAAACCTGGGAGCCAAAGGCAGGTAAGCCTCTGAAAGTTCAAGGACAGCCTGGTCCACATAGTAAATACTGGGCCAGTCAGTGAAACCTCATATAAAAAATAATAATAATAAAAACAAACAAACAAAAACAAGGTGGAAGATACTTGAGGAATGACCACCAAGGTCAAATTCTGGCCTCCATATGCATGCACACACACTCACACACACACACACACACACCTTACATGTGCACCTATACATATGCAAACACATACAAAAAGAAATGGGAGACAAGAATGAGAAAAGGAACAATGGAGTCATCCCCTGTTCACAGCCTGAGGTATGACTAAAGCTCCATCCACCTCAGCATCCCTCCCACAGTCTCAGGTGCCAGATGCCCCGACAAGTTGGCTGTTAAATTGACTTTAATAAACTTCCTGCTATTTATATAAAGTACATTCAGAACTCCTCTGGAACAGAGCAAAGAGATAAGCAATAGTTCAGTCACCTGGGGAGAAAGGAGATGAGCACTTACTGCACACAGACCAAGACTGCACTCATGAGTCAGAGTCTGTCAGCCCAGGGGGAAGCCGCCTGAGCCTGGTCGAGCGTGATGGCACCTACCTTCACCCTGACTGTGAGCTCTGATAGGCTGCTCATCATGTCGTTGATGGACCGGAACAGCTGCAACAAGGACTCCACGAAGTCAGCCTCCCCTTTGTTCTCATACAGCCTGCAAGAAACACACGACACCGTGGGGGACCTGAGGAGATGCTCCTGCCCTGCACCCTGTACCCACAGTAATGAAGGCAGCTAGCTGATGGGGGACCTGTGGGAGGATGAGGTTCCATCTCCAGCATCCAACCAAAGGGGAATGTGAACTGATTCACAACTACTGAGGTATGCAACTATTGAGTTACAATATAGGTTTCCAGTAACCTGACACACTTCACAAAACAAAACAGACATAAAATATACAAAGGGAAGTATGGAAAGAAGGAGACAGAAGAAAGAAAAGGAAGGGGATATGATGGACCAATTTAGCTTTAAAAGAAAAACACATTTTCACTTGACATGCTTCGTGCCCGCTTTCAATTATTCATTAATTATTTGATGTAGGGAACTGTGAATGGAGCCCAGGCCTCACGTATTCCAGACAAGTGTTCTATTGTAGAGCTACTTCTTTAAGCCTTATGCTAGTATTCCTAAATCCTAATGTTACATAGCTAACAGAAGGAGAGTTAATTGTCTACATGTGACAAGCTCATAGCCATTTGAAAATAAAAATGACATTATATCAGTAAGTTCGAAATTATGTTGAGAAATGGCCCTGCATCAGTGCATCCGTTTGAGAGACAACGGGGACCGGAAAACTGGCAAGATCTTCAGTTCCGCCTTACATGGACAATAAGGCTCCAGTATGGCGGCTCCGCAGATGCTGATGTATGCTGCTCATCATAAAGAAGTCCAATCTATAAATTATTTATTAGCAGTTACTGCGAGTGGCATTTACATTCTAAAATGTAGCAACTCAGATGTTTTATTAATGTAAACGAGTTTCCTGCCTAATTAAAAATATACCACACCTGAAACTTGTACACAATAGAAAATTTCATAAACTCGGTGATAATTAATTACCCCAGGGGTAATCTTACATTTAAATGAGTTCCATTCCAAAGCAAGGAATTCTGTATAAAGTGGGAAATTGCAACCCAGTGCACCTGTTTTGTAAATAAAGGTTTCCAAACAGAGGTTTGACTGAATGATGTACTGAACAATTAAAATTATAGAGTCATGAACTTCCGTTCACAGGTGGTAGAGAAACCAAGGCGGGTGCTGATGCAAATACCTGGGAGGTGTCATGATGTTATAGAACTAACATAAGGGACCTAATTATCTAAACATAACCGGATCCTGTAACGATTTTGAATATGACATTATAATGGTAAATTCAAAATTATTTTTAGTAATGGCACTCACTACACAAGTGCAGTCACTTAAAAGGTGATGGAAACCAGGAAATTGTCAAGAATTTCACTTATGTTTTAAATGAACAGTGAGGATCTTTTACGCTGGTTCCATGAATGTTGAAACATGCCATTTTTTATAAATAAGTTGTAACTTTTTGTCACCTCAGGACACTTGCCAGTTCCTGGTGCTGCATGGTATCAGAGATGAAACACTAGAAGAAATACTTCTAGAAAGCTGAGTGGAGCTGATAACCGTCTACAGAAGAAATAACTTGGGTTTCAAAATCAAGGAAAGGGACTTCCAAAAACACGACAAATAAAATACAATAAAAAAACAAAACAAAACACAGTAGGTTCTTGAGTGGGAAGACTGGAAAACCTTGGGAAATGAAGTGTAGACTGTGCTCCCCAGGAATACAAGGCACATGGCTCACCTTAAACTCATGAAACCAAGCGCCCAAACTGACCAAGCCTAAAATGTAGTCTTTTGCTAGTTTTAAAAACCAACCTAGGATCATCTGAAAAGACAGCCTTAATAAGAAAATACCTACACCAGTTTGGCCCGTGGGCATGTCTACACAGGGCTACACAGGATCAGTTGGTATGAGATGAGAAGACCTAGCCCACTGTGGGTGTCACCATTCCCCAGCCTGAGCTCCTAAACAGTACTGGATAAGACAAAGCTAAGCTAGCTGACAGTAAACAAGGTGTATTTGTCTCTTTGCTCTTGACTATGGCTAAGCCTGCCTTGACTTCTCAGAAATGATAAGATTGTGACCTAGAATTGAAAAACAAAGTTTTTCTCCCCTAAGTTGTCTTTTGTTGGAGTATTTTTACCCACAGCAACAGAAATGACCAGGCTTACAGCACAGGGAGGCCCAAGCATAGTCTCCAACAAGACCAAGAGGCTCAGCCTAGAAGATGGGATGAACCATCTCAGGAAGATAAACATACAGTATGGAGCTTCCACAGTCTTACATATGTGTAGCCCAACTTTCAAACAGAACTCACTAATCTCAAAGAAAAAAAAAAACAAAACAAAACAAAACAAAAAAAAAACCCCGTCCCCATGGCCAAACCAAAGAGGAAAAGAAGACAAATGGCCCACAGCAGATTTCTTGTAGTCAGTTGATGGGAACGTCAAAATTAGAGAAAATGGGGGTCAGGGAGACAGCTCAGTGGTCTAGAGTGCAGCTACTCCCGCAAAGGACCTAAGTGTGGTTCCCAGCACCTACATGGCAGCCCACATCAGGCCCCAGGGAATTCAATACCCTCTTTGGCCACTGTGGGTGCCACATACATGTGCTTACACAAAGAGCAAGACACGCAAGCAGTCATACAAGTAAAAATAAAATATCTTCGTATTAGAAAGATTAAAATGATGGAATAGAAAAATAAAAGGTGGGGGAAAAACAGAAGTCAAGGCGGATCATGGCAGGGCCCAAATGGATCTTTAAAATGCAAAGTCTTAATTAAACAATATAACAACATGAGGAATTTACTGTATGAGCTAACTAGAGTCTAGGAACAGCAAGAAACAAAAATAGTGAAATGGTAGACAACCCAGAAAAAAGTTACTGAGAATACAGACAAAGGAGGAAAACACAGAGGGGAGTGTGGAAGAAGGAACACAGCAGAGAGATCTAGGGCACAGGTTACTGATGCTTCAGCACAAAGGGAGGATCAGGAGGGAGGGAAGTCATTGAAATGGTGATCAAAGACTTCAAACCCAATCCCCAAATACTCAATGCAAAGTAAATGCAAAGAAACATTTTCCTATGCAGCCCACATAGGTTGTTTCCTATGCAAATAACCACAGAGACAAACCTCGAGGGCAGCCAGAGGGGAGAACACATATTACTCTATCTTTAAGGATGTAACAATAACCGTGAGTCTAAAAAGAGACTTCTCGCCAGAAATGATGGAAACCAGAAGAAAATGGAGTAACACCTGGAGGAAGAAAAGTGCCAATCTGGAGGGCTGTGTCAAATGAAAGTATTTTTCAAACACAGACATGAAATAAATCATTTTCATATACACAAAGCCTGTAGCTGATTTCTTCTAAAGGAAATTCTAAGGGGAACTCTTCTGACAGAAGGAAAACGACCCCTGAGGGAAACGTGAAGTTAAAAGAGAGATGAAAAGCAATTCTATACATAGAGCACAACCAATGAACACCGACTATACAAAACAGCAACGTGTGGCCAGGCTCAAAATACACGTGGAAGGAAAGTGCACGGTGACATTAATGCCAAGGACAAAAAAAAAAATGCCTGCAGTCTCTGTGTTCTGCTAGTCTGGATTTGGCCACTTCCAAGAGAATGGTAATGGCAATTTAAATTATTCTTTAAATTTAGCAAGCATGTTTCCATCTGGGATAGTTATGAAAAAAATACTAAAGGATGTTAAACATGTTGAGAGAACAGAAAAGAAGATAGAAAATAGAAAACATTAACTGGTGTTGAAGAAAGCAAGGGGAGAAAGGAAGAAGCAGGGAATGTGGCTTTACTTAAGAAGAGAAAATGCAAAGAAAAGCAACAGAAACAAATGTGTGAAAAATGCCCAAGTTGTGATGATCAATGTGGAGTCACTGTGCTAAACCACTAAAAACAAGGAAAGATGGTAGGGGAGATGTTCGGTGGTTAAGAGGACACAGCTCTTGCAGGGGACCTGAATTCTGGTCCTGGCACCCTGATCAAGAAACTCACAATTGTCTAGAATTCCAGACCCAGAGACTCCAGCAGCCTCGTCAGCCATCCCTGAGCACTAACTCCCATGGACTTACTTCGACACAGATACACATGCATACACATGATTTTCAAAGTTTTTTTTTTTTTTTAAATAAGGCCTGGAAGCTATTAAAAGGGGGGAGGGGTGGTCATATGCATATCTACCTAGTGTTATCACCAGAAAGCCAACACCTGCACAGCAGCCACAACACCATCATGCAGGGCCTCTGCCCAGCACCTGCCTCCTTCATCTCAGATTGATGCCACTCTTGCTATGAATCATCATAGCCAAAAACTACCATTTCAAGTATCCGATGCCATGCCATGACATTGACCTTGAAAATCACTCCCTTGCCTCCACCTCCGAATATGTCTACAGTCTACTGCAGCAGCATGCTCCCACTACAGTGTTCAGTTATTTCCATGGAAATGCTATTCCCAAATAAAGACCATTACACAGAACGGGATGTGTAACGCTATTGAGGAGTGTGTAATGCCATGGAAATGCTATTCCCAAATAAAGACCATTACAGAGAACGGGATGTGTAACGCTATTGAGGAATGTGTAATACCATGGAAATGCTATCCCCAAATATAGACCATTACACATCTCTGTCAAACAAAACAAAGTAGATTAGAGAGATGACAGACAGATATAGGGAAATGATATATAGGGGAGGGAGAGAAAGGAGCACAATGATGTAGTGATTTGGATGAAAATGTTCCTCAAAGGCTTTGATGGGTTTAAGAGGTGTGACCTTAGTATAGGAAGTGGGTCACTGGGCATAAGCTTTGAGGTTTCAAAGGCACAAGCCCCTCCCAGTTCTCTCACCCTGATTCCTGCTTGCATTTAAAGACTTAAGCTGAAAAGTTCTTCTTGCCATCATGCCTGCTGTTTGTCCGACCCACTGGAACCATAAGTCCAAATAAACCCTTTCTGCTACATGCTGCTTTGGTAATGATGTTTTATTACAGCAACAATAAAGTAATTAATACAGATAGATGATGTGGATGGATGGATGGATGGATGGATGGATGGATGGATGTAAGAGACAGATGAAAGATCAATGGATGAGAAATAGATAAAATATAGAGAAATGATAAACAGAGGGATAAATGAAAACAGATAAATATATACATAGAGATGATAGAGAACTATGACTAATATGTTCATAACTATGACATACAGAAAAGATAAATAGACAAACTAGAACATATAAATAGTATTCTAGTTTCTTCTTCATTGCTGTCAGAAAACACTGACGAAAGCAACTTAGGGGAAAGGGGTCCATTTGGCTCAACTGAGAGAAGGCTGGGCAGGAACTCATGCAGAAATAACCCCTGTTTACTGGCTCACTCACTGCCTTACACTCAGCTGCATTTCTGAGATAGCCCAGAACCACCTGGCCAGGGAATGGTGTCATCCACAGTGGGGTGGACTTAGGCCAGTGGTTCTCAACCTTCTCAATGCAGAGATCCCATAATACAATTCCTCATGCTGTGGTGACCTCAAACCATACAACATCTTCATTGTGTCTTCATAACTGTAATTTTGCTACTGTTATGAATCGTAATGTAAATATCTGACATACAGATGGTTTTAGACTATTACGTGAACAGGTCATTTGACCTCCAATTTGACCTCCCAAGGGGTCACAACCCACAGGTTGCGAGCCACTGTCCTAGATCAACTGACAAGAGAGTAATTCATAGACATGGCCACAGGACAATCTAATAGAGACAATTCTTCAACTGAGGTTCCTTCTCAGATAACTCTAGGTTGTATCAGGTTGAGAATAAAAACTAACCTGGATGGATGAATTGATGGCTGGATAAACAGAGAGATAGGTAGAGAGATATCAGGATGGATGAAGAGATGGGTGGGTAAACAGGGAGACAGGTAGAGAGATGATTAGGAGGTAAGAGAAAGACAATAGGTAGATGAGATGGACAGATGATAGGTGAAGGATCTGATACATACGACAGACAGATGTTAGCCAGTAGATGATAGATATATACATACATGCATATATATACATACATACATAAATGGAAGAGTGAGTGGATGTCAAGTATTTTTTTCTTTTAAGTTGTTGCACGTGGTAACAACATAATCCCTGTGGAGCAAATATTCAACTCCAGCAGAGTCTATATGGAGCCTGTAGTATTCTCCATTTCTATAACATGGCTTTTTCTGACTCATGAGATTAAGCCACCCCACTGATTTTACTCACGGAAAGGATTCCTCCCCTAAGGAAGGCAGTACTCCATGAAGCCATGAATTGTCTTTGAAGTGGAACTCTATGAAGGGTCTTCAGCCAGGCGCTGCCATTTTTTTTGGGGATGACATTGCATAAAGGTAATTTTCTTTCCTTGAGTCCCAGCAACATCTCAGGGCAGAGCTAACCTAGTCAGGGTTGGCTGACCCTGCAATCCAGGGGAATGGTGTTAACAAGAGCAACTACAGCGGTGATTTCTCCCTTGTTTTTAAAATACCTGAATTTGTGATTACATCTATGAAGTTGGTGGTAAATCTCTCTTGCCTCTGTGTGTCTAAAAACATCTTTTGATTGCATGCCTGATTAAAATTCTCATGTCAACACTGTTATGATTATTCTTAATCTGCAACTATATAATAAACATAATAATCAGGTTAATTTTTTGTTCTAATTTCTTCTTTTTTGTCTCTATTTTCAACCCACCTTTCCCCCTCACATTAAAATGATCTTGTTATTCAAGAGATTTTGGAAATTTATTTCACCCACTTCTAGCCAAAATGAAAACATCTAAGTGTTCCGTCCTAAGTTCATTTGAGATAAACGAAAAATAAAAGGGGAAAAAAACAATAAAAGTAGAGAAGGTTTATTTGAAAACTGTAAGCTATGAGAACTGCTGAGGCTGAACAATTTGGTCTCAGGCTTCATAAAACTACAAATAAAAATCTAAAAGTTTACTTATGTAAGTGGGTGACCTTAACTTGTTCCATTCTATCATAAATATAATTTTCATTCAACTATCTTCTTACAAACTAATAAACTTACATTACTACTTGACTGTCCTATTCTCATAAATTTTTTGACAAAATAAAAATAAAGATGACTGTCAGGATTAGGACACACCTTGGCCTGGACTTAATGGCTTAGCCAAGTTGTAATTATCTCTGCTACATACTGAAATCAAACCATAACTTTAACCTAAAAATAAATACACAAATAAAAAGATAACGTAATGTCTATTGCCTCCTGCACATTAAACACAGCTATTTAACTTTAAGAGCTGAAAATAAAGACTATATAAGTAACATCTCCAATTTCATATGTAATCAAGGAATAAATTAGCTGAATGTTAAATGGTAAGTTTAAAAATAAATTAGCCACATAAGCTAAAGTCTACAAATGCCATCAAGTATACAAAGGAAACTATATGATTCCAATGTAAGCTAAAATAATAAAAATAAGTTAAATATAAATTGAGGTTTCCTTGACTTTTTAAATCATTACAACACAGTACATAACTGTATCTATTAAAATATACATTTTATACATTGTCAGAGTATGGAAAAATTCGAGGTAGATTTCTCTGGTCTTCATTACAAAAATGATTACCTAAGAGTTTCAGATTCAAGCTGATGGGTAATTCTATATGGGAAGAATAACATGGGGGAAAAGCATGTTTTGATGAGGAAAACCTGTAGGGCATAAAATTCATTCTTTCATTGTGAAAAACAGTAATTGTCTAAATGTAGAGATTTTCAGAGGTTTGCTAAAAAGTATCAATTTAACAAAGGAAGCAAAGCCAAAGTGGAGCCAGGAAGCAGGACAGGAAGAGACCAAGGGGACTGTGAGGACAAAGAGACATTTTCAGTGAGGATGAGCAGAGAGAATTCTGTTCAGATAAGAGGATTCTGTGTTACAAACATGAAGCTCGGGTTCAGAAGTAGAACGGGCCTTGTTCTAAAGTGAGGAGAAAGAAGGGGCAAAGTGAACACTTGAGCATGTCATAGTCTGCAAGCTGGAGGTCTGGGGAGGGCAGAGCTCACAAAAGGAAATTTGTGCGTGGTCGAGGTCATAAAGCATTTACAATATTTTCCAAAGCTGAACCTTCACACTGCAGTAAGGCCTGAACACAATTCTTTTTTAAACAAATTAGTTTTAAATGTATATCTATTTCTGGCAAAATTTACAAAAACTGGCCTAGGGTACAAGGACTTTTTATTTTCTAGATAAATTTTCTGCCATCTGCATTAGTTTTTTACTCACAGAAAGCTAAATCTTAATGACTGTTTTCTCTGTGACATCTGTTCCGTTTTTTTAAAAGATTATCTTTTGCCTACATAAATGTATGAGAACCGTGTGTGTGCTGTCGGCAGAGGCCAGAAGAGACCATTGGATGCCCCAGAACTGCGCTTGAAGATGGTTGTAAACTGTTGTGTGCTTTCTGGGAACTGAACTTGGGTCCTCAGAAGACGAGCAAGTGCGGTAGCCTCTGAGCTGCCTCGACAGCCTGCGGTCTCTTGGTTTTAAAGACCTTTATGTATTGCTCTTAACGTGATTAAATCTGATTTGTGACTCTAGCCACACGAATAAAGATTATTTTTATAATGATGTTTGATTATTGATGTGACTGTATTGAGGATTACAAAAATTCTTAGAAGTCTAATGATCCATGCCATTTCCAAATTCTATATGCAAATGGAATTTCCTTCTTCATTTTTATTTTCAAACTTCCTATGCCATTATATTTACTGAATCTTTCTGTTTTGTTTATTTGTTGCAAGCCCACTGCTTAAAAAAAATAACCATTTCTAAAAAAAACAGAGGAATAGATATAGTGGATAATCATTTGGCTCATGATCTTGGGCTATCTGGCCAGATAGAGGTGGTGACCTCTTATATGGAAGGAAAGAGGGTGGTCCTGCTCTCTTGGGTGGTGAAGACTGAGTCAGGTAGCATGAAGCAGCGAGTGACAAGTCCCCAGCTTTCCAAGGACTCTGCAACTGGATTTACCATAATCCTCTATCTGTGAGTGCATTTCCCCCATTTTATATCTTGATAAATCCTTGATACCCCTTAAACCGACGCATGTGGATTTCTCTTAACAAACAGAACTGAGCGACAGACTCCAGGGGAGCTTCTCCAGAAAAGGTGACTCCCCTGTGGCAGAAAGGGTAGGACACTGATTTCCAGGCACCAATCACTTCTGCCTCTGACATAGGACCAAACTAGCACCCAGGAGACCAATGTGCATGCAACAATTTACAATCAAAGCCTAACTACAGGGCTGTTGATGAACAGATACTAAGGAGAAAAATCTTTATTTAAAATGAGAATGTAAAAGTTGTCAAAATCAAAATGTAGTTTCTATGTAGACCCTATTTCCCCAAAGTACCTAAAGCTGGAGGCTATGCAGGGAATGTCCTCAGCATGAACATCCCACAGAAACTAACACATCAAGTGTGAGGGACGGTAACCTGGACTGAGGTTACGCCTGTATATTTACTGTAGCCAAAGAGAGTTATACCAAAATCTCTAGGCAATCTTAGTTACCTGTAGCTTCAAAACATCCCCTCGCCTCGCCCTCTTTAACGATGTCTACAGTTTAACACGACTCGCGTTTTCACTACAACCCTCTGCCCTCCTCATTCCAATGCTATGGTCAAGGAAATACCATTTACTTTAGAAAACATCTGCTTTTTAATGTTTTTAACTTAGGGTGAGAAATAGAATCTAAAACCTCACAACCTTATATGTAAACAAGTAAGATGATAAATTTAAAGAATTGTGAGACTGGTAAATAAAAATGCATACATGCTACTTATAAAAAGACATACCTTAAGTGGGGCATGGAAGCTCAAGCCTGTCATCCTAGCTCTGAAGAGGTTGAGACAAGAGGGTCAGCATGAGTTCAAGACCAACTACATTATGAATGACAAGTCTAGGAAAGGTGAAAATAATATCTGAAATATGAAACACCGAGAGTTGGAAAACAAAAGAATGAAGAAAGAAATGTACATACTAAGTAAAACACTAGGGGAGAACCTTCATGTCAGCGAAGACCTAAATCCATAAAACAGGCAACAGTTATAAACCTGTAGGCTAACAATAACTGTTTCAAAAACTATAAAGCATAGTGAACGAGCCTTTAAAATATTTGACACCTTACAAAGAACCTCTCATGGATGACATTTTAATAATAAGTTGCTCTCTTAGCAACTATACGTAGCCTAACGAATGCTTACAGTGTGCAGTGACTCCTTTGACTCGTCTCTCTGTAATGAGACATCAGCAGGAAGTCTCCAGAACTTTCCATCCTGGTTTTATCAAATATACCAAGAAGAGTTACTCATTTGACCTACTTCGAAATGGAGGAAGGGATGGGAAGAAGAAATCCAGAAGCGTATCAATAAATAAATTGATGAGTAAGACCTCCTCATTCCTTGCTGTTTTCAATAAGAATTCATTAACAATGAACAACGACAGGCTCTTTGTCTACGAACTACGTTCTATTTTGTGACCCAAAGAATGAGAGCACAAAGACGAATCGGCATAACTTATTCATGATCAATAACTAATTATTCACAAAGCTTAACACCAGATGACAAGCAGAGACTACAGCACACAAAAGGCAGTCGAGGTGACAAGCAATAGCCAGGCACAGCCCAGCATTCAGCAGGTCTGATGAAGGATGTCTGCTTTGGGCTTTCTAGTTAATACGGTCCACCCACACAGAAGGCAGAAAAAACACACAGCGAGAGGAGCCTCTGGCTGCCTGGAGTCTTTCTCTGAGTTCACCATGAACCAAATTTGTTTGGGCCAGAACTGCCGTTCTCATTTAAAGACAAAAAGAGCTCCCTAACTAGAACAAAGAGTATGAGATGGGCCTGCATCACAGAAAGGCAGTGAGACAGCACAGTAAGCATCACTATCTCCAGAATTTCATCTCTTTGTTCTTCGGGAAGAACAATTAATCACAATTATACCAGCAACTCTATTATACTTGAAAACACAGCAGACCATTTTGAAAGAAGCAAAAGAATAGACCCCAAAAGTTTATTCCAACTGAAAAAACAAAAACAAAAGGCAACAACAACAAAAAACCCCACTTATCAAGCACAGTTGTGAGCACAGCTGCTTTTTCTCCCAAGGTAATGAGTGTACTGCAGGTAAGAAAATGAGAACGCGGGTTTCTTTTTCTCCCCACTGAAAATATCCCACATGAGACCTGCTTAGAACTGCTGATGAGCAAGGCACTCCAGACACCTGCCTGGGGTACCAGGCTCTTTCCTCTTCAAGTAACCCATTCAAAACAGGAACGGGGCAAGACTCAATCAGGCCCTTGAAGTCAAAGGCAAATGTTGTGGAAGGACAAGACACTATGCTGCCATGGGCTGGTAAGGAAGCCTCTGGCAGAAGCAGCTCTGAAAGGAAGGGCACGAGCTTTTCCCTTTTCCAGCTTGTGGAATCATGAGATACCAAAGCATCTCACAGTCTTCAGCCACTAGATATGCAAAAGAGGTATGTCTTGTGTCTACTCAATATGACCACAAGTGCACTTCGTACTCTAAAAGGGACATGTGTTCTTTCATCTCTCCAAAATTCTGGTGGGTAGTTAAAAGCCACACTCAGGAACATGAAGAAGGAATTGGAAAGGCTGTGAAAATGGTGATACAGACAGGACTCAAGTTCGTTACATATATATGGAAAAAGAAAGGAACAAAGGAGAGAAGCAAAAAGGAAAGGAGAAAGACAAGGGTGATCAGGACATCACTGTGACCCCCATGAGTCAGTAAAGAAAGCCATGAAAGACTTCACTGTCTCTTAGAGAGAGCTGACATTCAACTTGTGCCCTGGACAATCTTGAGTTATTTACTGGAAAAATATGCTTCTGGCTGTGGTGTGGCTCAGCCCTAATGTATACCTTTAAAAGCTTTCTACTTGAATATTGTACACAGAATTAAATAAAGTCAACCATAGTTCAAGAGGCAGAGCAAGCAACCAGTCAACAGAAAAAAAAAAAAAAACAGAGAGCAACAGAGGAAGTCAGGAGGAGAGAGAGGGAGGGAGAGAGGAAGGGAAGGGGGGAGGAGAGAGAGAGGGGGGGAGTAGAAGGGAGATGGGTCAGAGGAGTTTTTGTTTAAGATGGCATAAGAGAAAGCTCTCATCTGGGATGACAGCAGAGGAAGAAGCAGCTGGGCGCTGTCTCTAGTCTCTGAACTAGCAGGTTTTCACTCCAGCATCTTTATTGGTAAAACAGAATGAAAGAGACTTGGTTAAAAACTACAGTGATGAGGCTAGCTCCTGCTGTGACTTAGATGGGAGAGAGGCAGCCTGAGGGCCCAGCCCAGGAAAGAGGGAATTCCTGAGCTCCTAAATGGGGTACTTCCTGCTACATACTCAAGGTTCGGTGTCAGGTTTTAGTTGGGGCATGCAGTTCAAAAGGACACTGAGATAGACTATCAGATACTAAGTTATAATATCATGGGCAGACAGAGAGGCAACAGCAAGGGATGGGAGGAGTTCCAAGGAGAGTTCAGGGTCCAGTACCAGAGAGAGACAACATGGGAAGTCTTGGTAGAATCAGAGCCCATGGAGCTGAAGACAATCTCTTCTTGTACCTTTTGAGGATGGAAGAGGTTCACAGCAAGAGCCTGAAGCCAGGCTCTGTGACTGCCAGGCAGAAGGAAGAGAAGGGGGAAGGAGTGGAGAAGAGGATGTGGTAGCACCCTTCAGTGTAGACTTGCTTCCCATGTGAGATGTCCCATGTGGCTCACGACAGTGACCCAATAGCATATGTGTCAGGATCTGTGAGAAGAGGGAGAGTAGAAGTGGTATTCTAACATCACGTTCCTACAGGCAGCTGTGTGTTTTTTAGTAATCCATCCTTCTGTTGGGCATCTAGTATTCCAATGACTTAAAATCACAGAGATGCTGGAGGTGAGAGTCTGGAATGAGAAAGAAAAGTTCCCCAGAGCTTTCACGAAGATAATGCAGAACCTGAGATGAGGTAGGGAAGTACGAAGCATTCAAAGCAACAGATACTCTGGGGTGAAGGTATGAGAAACAGAGTGGAGACTATCTGCCCAATATATACAAACTGGAGCTTAAAGATAGGGCTGTCATGTAACAACATTCGTCAACGAGATGAGAATAACACACAGCATTCCTAAGAGAGCCTGGCATAGCTGCACACCCCACAGCCCAAACTTACTCAACTGTAGGTATCATGCCAGGAAAAGCAGAGGAACCTTGAGATCATGAGAAAAAGAGACAATCTCTAAAGATAATAGGAGAGAAAGATACTGGATACTGAGAACATGAGGACACCAGGGAAAAGCAAATGTAAGCCGGTCTGTTCCAGACTGCAGGCTGTGTGGGTGACAGAAGCCTCACCCAGTGAAGCCATTAAAGTTGATTTTGAAGGTTGAGAAGCAGCCAATCGTATTGCTGACCACCACAAGGTGAATCAAAGTAAAGAAATCTGAGTGACAACCATAGTTCCAAGAGCTTATGCCACAACTCTGTGTTCCTATTCTGTGCTTCAAAAGGACCAAAGTAAGGCAGAGCATTTGCTCCTGGTGCCCCCAGCTGACCTCGGTGGACTGAGTAGCCATGGTCATTTCTAATGCAGCCCTGTTGTGTAAAAGAGTCGTGTGCTATGACAAACCAAATACATAGGCTGTTGTTCTGAATCTCTGAGGAATGAGGACATTCTCACTGCGGCTGCAGGGAAGACACACATCACCGAATCCCTGACTTGGCAACACATGGATCAGACACTGGACAAGATTAAAATTTTCCAGGCCAACCATGATAAAAGCCACATCACCTATCATGGGTCTTCTTTTTTTCCACCCATACTGTAATGGGAGAATTTAAAGAAATAGGAAAGGTGGGGGCTGGCAAGAGGGATCACCTGGTAAGAGTTCCAGAAACCACATGGTGGAAGGAGAGAACCAATTCCAGCAAGGTGTTCACTAACCACATATCATGTATGCATGTGCAGTCGTGTGCAGAGGGGGAGGGGCATATCTATGCATGTATGTATGTGCAGTCATGATATGTGCAGAGACGGGAGGGGCATACTGGGAAAAATAATTAAAAATGAAGATTCCAGGGGCCACAGTGTTCACTGTCACATAATCGGCATGACGGAAATAAAAACCAGATAACAAAGAGGAAAGCACAGGCAGATCTACCTCGTTCCCATTCTCACCAACTAGCAAGAAAACCATTATCAGCTTAAACAGCCCAAAACAGACAATCTGTCCACATGAAGTGCCTTGCCAATCTCCAGCAAGCGAAAAGAAAGAGCATGCCTTTGAGATATTGATCAAGGACACGATGTGGGCCTCCAACCGGGGTCTTCATATGGCTACTGGCTTAACCATGGAATGCCCAGAGTGAATGGAGCACACTCAGTTCTGTGCCCAAGAGCACAGGGAGGGATGGCTGCCCAGTCACCATTTCTGACCACCACTGTCCGACAGGCTCAGTGGCATGCTGCTGTGGAGTTCCTTATGTTTTCTTTCCCTCTCTTCTTGGTGCTTATGAATACATCTGCTACAAGCAAGTGAAGTGGAAGAAAGAGGATGTTAGCAGGGGTCCAGTGAACTTTATGCCCCGTTTCTCACTAATCACTTGTGGTGTGCCCCATTGTGGTCTCTGATTGATGGGTTCACAAAGCCCATCTCTGCTCTCTGGGTAGAAACCTACCACAAGAAGATCAATTAATCTCCAACAGCCGCCATGTGCTCACAACACTCCCTACAAGTCACCCACAAAATTGCACTCTCCAAAAATAAACAGAGTCCACATCCACACCCTACACCCAAACTATCCACCTCCACATCTCTTTTACCAGTGTGAGATACTGGGGGAGACCATAAAGTAATTTCATTTTAACAGCACAATGGTGGAGGTTAGAAATATCAATTTATAAGCAACCAGCATTCTCTAAGACAATCAAATCATAAATATCCCAACTTGCTTTCAAGTTCAAAATTAACTCTAAAGGTGGTCAGCTGCCATTAGGCAGAGTGCCCGAGGGTGCGCCAGTATCTATAGAAACACAGCATTCTATGGGAAGGAGAAAAGGGGTCGGGATCCCACAGTGCTCTCGTATGAGGCTGTACAACTTGATTCTGGCTTTTTCTTCTCATTGCTTGTTTCATTTTTGTTTGCTCTTGTGGGGCTTTTTGCTCAATGAAGATATACTGAAAAGTACTGCCAAGCCCTTGGTGGATGCCCAGCGCTGCGTGAGAAGCATTCCAAAGGCTTTCAGCAGACAATGTTTGGCTCACAGGCACACTCCTGAGCCTCTGAACAGTGCACAATCTGCAGGGACGGCTATGGA
Organism: Microtus oregoni; assembly: GCF_018167655.1. Classification (NCBI taxonomy): domain Eukaryota; kingdom Metazoa; phylum Chordata; class Mammalia; order Rodentia; family Cricetidae; genus Microtus; species Microtus oregoni. The sequence goes on from NW_024543075.1 coordinate 10,243,401, forward strand.
AGCAGTCAGGGTCAGCGTGGGCAAATGCCCCTCTGCCCTCCATCTGTGAAAGCTTGGACCTAAACAGAAGGCAAGAAGCGGGAAGGAGGAGAAAGAGAAGCCAAGCCACAGAGGAGGACAAAGAGGAGAGAAAGAGGGAAGGAAAACCAAGAGAGAAGTAAGGATCTGCCCAGGCCGTGGCTGAACACTTACTGGTTGAAGAGTACCCGTGAGCGCACGATGAATTTGAAGATATACTCCAAGGCTTTTATGGCTTTGTACAGCTGCTCATTGATTCCTGGCTTTTCAGCACTGGCCACGTAGGTCCGTAGCACCTTGGTCAGCTTCCTAGTGCCAAGGGAAACATATGTCAATCAAGAGTTCAGAAATCCCAACTCGACATTTTTACTCAGGTTTCCACTTATGAATATATGCATATTCGTAAAGCTTTCTAATCAGACAAGGCACCTGATAAAATGTCTTCCCGGTCGTGTAAGAATATTAAAGGGGTGGTACGAAAGGGTTCCCCACTTGGCACCACCTCTCTGCAGCCTAGATGATGTTGTGTCAACTAAAGGCCTTATACTGAAGGAAATAGGAAATTGTTGGGTGGTAATTTCCAAATAAACAGCACAAAATTTTAAAGGCATTTCCTGAGGATCCCTATTAGGAGGATGAAAATAAGATTTCTAAGGTAGATGGTATATTTCTTAATAAGTGAATTCCCCCAAAACACTTAATTTTAAAAAAAACATAAATAATAACTGTTCTTCTCATGGTCATATTTATAAACTGGGAGTGTGAAACAACTCAATAACATGAAAAAGTTTACACAAATCACAGCACATACAAATTCATCAGAATTATTTTTCCAATTGTTCATCCCATGACAGAGATAAATAAATGGGAAATAAATACAAATGAATTGTACACTTGGAGACTATAATTCATAACAATTTAAGGTTTTGGTAGCTTTTATTGGGGTGGGATGAAGTTGTTTGCTTATTTTTGCTTTTTGAGAGAGTCTCTCTATGTAGTCTTGGCTGCCCTGGGACTATTCAGCAAATTTCAACCTGTGGGTTTGGACCCTTTCTCAACTCCTTTGGAGGTTGCAGATCAGATATCTTATATTACAAATCATAACAATATCAAAATTACAGTTACAAAGTAGCAATGAAATAATTTTCTGGTTGGGGTCACCACAGCATGAGGAACTGTATTAAAGGGTGGAAGCATTAGAAGGTTGAGACACTGATAGACCAGGCTGGCCTCAAGGGTGCCAGCATAAAAGGCATGTGCCACCACACCTAGCCAGAGATATCGTTTTACAAAATTGTTAGCATAGGAAAAAGCTTTAAAATTTCCTTTTTTGCATATAACCAGAGAGTCCAAATGGTAACAGATTGATTCAGAACTTCAGGGTATATGAAAAGTTCAATTTAAAACAAACAAAATTTGAGAAATATAACTTGAAATATAATCAACTTCATTAATAAACAAATACATGTAAATTAAAATTAGACAGGGATGAGAAAGCATCTAAGTTGGAGGATGCCCTCAGCAGGTGCCAGGCCCAGCATCCAACCCCCAGCCCATGGGGGAAAAAGTAAATAATACAATATGTAAACAAATAACAACTAAAATATTTGCCAAGTGAAGACAATATGAGGGGATAAATCAGAGCAATACTCTTTGGAGGGAAACCAACAAACATATATCAGGGTATTTTATCACTGATGCCAGATACAGGCAAAAATATTCAAATCCTTTGACATCAGCAACTTCCCTTTGAGGAAATGTTGTATAGCAGCAATTACAGATGTATTCAGTAACATTTGCCTCAGCTTTGTCTGAAGTAGTAAAACATATGAGCAATGCAATCACCTGAGCCGTATAAATAATTTAATTATGAAAGAGAACAGAACACTGATCAGCTGTTATGTACAAAAAGGGAGAGGCCCGACAGGGGGATCTGTCACCACTAACGTGGACTGGTGGAGTTGCCTTGTTTGTTTGGGTTATAAGACAAGGTCTCTTATAGCCTGGGCACTTGCTGTTATGCAGCTGAGAACAACCTTAGACCTCTGCTCCATGGTCCCCACCTCCAGGGTGTTGGGATTACAGGTGTGTGCTATCAGACCTTGTTTATAATGTGCTGAGGCTCAAGCCCCAACTTCTGTGCAGTCTACTGACTGAGTTGCAACCACAGCCACACCCTGCCAATCAATGCAAAGTGATATTTCTAAGTTGCTAAAGGAAGTGCAAAATGGGACAATAATTTCATGAGCTGTATATGTGTCTCTCTAGTCCAGCAAATTTGGTTCCAAGTGTTCACCAAAGAAAAATGTATACTGTGTCTATAAAATGCAAGAAGATTTCTTAGCTTTATGCAGAATACCAGGAAACTAGCAGCCCCCGGCCCATTAACCAATAATGACTGAACAAATCAAGGGAGGATCCATTACAACTAAGAAATACAAAAGGACCCAATTCAAACAATGACAAATACAGCAATATGGACAAATCTCAAAAGCATTATGTTGAAGGAGAAAGGCCAGATGCATAAGAGGAGATGATGTACAAGAGAAGACAAAACAGAGCTGTGACACAGAAATGAGAACGTAGCTACTTCTTGGAGAGCAAGAGGGGCCTGTGGGATAGCAATACATCACAGATATCTTGTCCCCAATAGTGGCTACAAGGAAAAACAAAAAAAAAAAAAAAAAAAACGCCTGAACTCATAAAATGACACTTTCTATATAATGTACATTATTGAAGCAAAGAAAAAGTTTTTAAATTTCATTATCTTTAAAGATTTATTTATGTGTGTATGTGGAGGGGGCACCAGTTTATATATATACCATCTGTGTGCAGATGCACATGGAGGCATCAGATTATAGGGAAGTGGAATTACAGGCAGTTGTGAGTCACTATGTGATGCTAGGAATGAAATTCAGGTCCTTCAGGAGCACAAAGTATGTGTCATCATGGAGCTATTTCTCCAGGTCAACTTCGGAATTTTAAACAGGCAAAAATAGCACAGCGTATGGTCTGTGGTGATGGATAAGTACATCAAGGGCTCGGCACACACGCAGGAGGACCTCAGTTCCATCTCCAGCACCCATCTTAAAAAGTCAGGCATTGTAGTAGCACGTGCTTGCAACACCAGCACTGGTGAGGCAGAGACACAAGGGTTTGTGGGATCTACAGGTCAGTGAGTCTAACCAAATCAGTGAGCTCCAGGTTCACCAAGAAGGCCTGCCTCGAAAAATAAGACGGGGAGTGAAGGAGAACCCCAGATATTAACATCTGTCCTATGCATGTACATATACCTACACAGACATATGTAGAAAAACAACACACACACATACACACACATGCAATATTTCTAGATAATTTGAAATTTTTGAAAAAAATTTAGTTGATATGTATTGTGCTTTGCTTGCATATAATGTGGTCTGGCACCTTCAGAGTCCAGAAGCAGGCATCAGATTCCTTGGAACTAGAGTTACAGACTGTCAAGAGATAGCATGCTACAAATCAAAATCGGATCCTCTGTAAGAGCAGTCCTCCAGCCCCCTATGTGAAATGTTAGTTAAATCAAGAATAAGTGAGCAGGTTTGTGAGTGACCAAATGCGTAAGAAGTCATTTCTGATACTCATCGGGTTACAGTACCCCAAAAAGGAAGCCTGAGCCACTCAGGGGAGCCAGCCTGATGGTGTGAACTGAGTGTGTTCTGAAGGCTGACCTGCAGGATCCATCTGCCATGGGACCTGGCATTGGGAGTCACTCTTTGGAACGTACCCAACGCAAAAGCAACTCAGGTTAGCCTTTAATATCCAGGACACGGCCGAAACCTGGCTAAGTCTGTCTTACTCGGCTCCTATTATTGTCCCAAGATCCACAACACCCTTCCTTTTCACCTCTATTCCCATCCCCACTCGGCAATAGCAACAAAGTCCACAGCACACACTTTGGCCATGGGAATCGTTCCAGCGCACTAATCAAAGAGAGGAATAAAATGATAATGCTAATGATTCATAAAGAGAATAGCCCAAGCCCAGAAAATAAACCTGCAAGGTCATTTCCTACCTGCCCAGAGATCAAAACCTCTGGTGGGAGCCAGAGAAGGACAGAGCAAATGGAGCCTCAATGATGCCAACGGGGAGCCCATGGCAAGCCCCCATGAGACTCAGAGCACGGGAGAGAAAAGAGCCACAGCATACAGTTATATGAAGAGTAGTCCTCACAGGAGCACCCTTCTCTCATTAGGATCAGTACTGGGTACAACCTTGGTGTCCCAGCCTCCACTGACAGTCAGCAAAGGGAGCTGTGCTAGAGCTGGGGTGCTAAAGGGAACACCCACAGCTAGGAGCCTTCGCTCTCCTTGTGCAGCTCTTTGGAAAGAAACACAGAAGATGGCAACACTTGTTTGGCACGGTGTCAGATGCCTTCAACCCCAGGATTTGGGAGGCACAGGCAGGTGAGCCTGTGATTCAGGGGCCATCCTGATCTACAAAGTGAGTTCCAGGCCAAGGATACAAAATGAGACCTGCGGATTTCATCAAGGAGCGGGATGGCTAGAGATTCTGCTTTGACTATACACAGTGCTGGAGTTTCAACTGACCCACAGAACGTAAGCACCCAGAATGGAATAGAATAATATACAGGGGCAGCCTTCCGTGGTGTTCTAAATCACAAGTCAAAGCTTACACCTTTGATGTTTCAAAACTGGAATAGTCAGATTCATTGCTTAGGAACCAAAGTTCCTTAGAATCACGATTTTAAAGGCTGATGAGATGGCTCAGTAGTTAGGATCACATTCTGCTCTTCCAGAGTAACCAAGTTTGGTTCCCAGCAGCCATGTAGGGCAGTTTAGAATTGCCTGTCATGCCAGCTCCAGGAGAACTGGCGCCCTCTTCTGGACTCCATGAACATCTGCACTCACATGCCCATACGCAAAAGATTACAGACATATGCACATACAATTTAAAACTTTTAAGACTCTTAGGAAAAAGGGATTTTACTATTTCAAGTGCAATGTAAAACATGTGGGGTCCTATTTTTTTAGTAACTTAGTTACATATAGGTTTGCCTTTTTTTTAACTTACCTTTGTAGTTAATGTAGAAAACAATGGATTGGCAGTTTATCAAAACGTAGTACAAATACCTATTTTCCAAAACACATGTCTTTTCAGCAGACAGCACAGACACAACAGGAGGGTACTGATTCTTATCTCTATTTCATCTAAGCTTAAAGATAAAATAGTGCTTTAATTTCTCCTGATGAATGATTTCCCAAAAACTAAACACACACCCAACCACACACACACACATATACACACCACTTTTTCTCAAATGGGGTCTCATATAGCCCAGGCTGTCTTCATACTTATGTAGCCCGGGAGTCTGAACTTCTGATCCTCTTAACTCCACCTTCTGAGTGCTGGGATTACAGGTGAGATCCATTACAACCAGGCTATAAGATGCTGGGACTGGAACTAAGCACTTCAGGCATGCTAAGCAAGCATTATAGAGATACACTCCGAGCCCCAAACTTCTGCATTTTCATTTTTTCCTCCAATCAGGATACCAACCCTCAGCAAGGCTGAGGCTCACACCAGACAGTAGATCCTACAGGCAGAACTCAGCGCTGCTCTCAATCTCTGCGTTAAAATAGGAAAAGGCTACTCTCAAAACAGCCGATTAGTCAAGGCTGGAAGGAAAACTTTGCAATCGGCTTACATATGGAGATTCTGCTACATGCATGAGCTGGCCGCGTGCACAATCCAGGAATAGCCAAGCTTGGTCAGTAGGACAAGAAGGCACTCCAAACTATTTCTCTCCTAGAAAGTCTATAAGAAAATGTCCCATATACCAATGTACAGGGCATCTCCACTGAGCGAACAAAGGGCTTTAAATAAACATTAACAGAAGACTAACAAAAGTTCGTCACAGCTTGCTCTGCAGGCTCCAGGAGCTTCTGCAGCTCCCACGCTAGCCAGGGACGCTACCCACCACCTGTCATAAACAGGCAGGACAGGGAAGGGACCTGAAGCACAACACTGGACTGTGCAACCCACTGGCTTCATAGGCTGATAGCCCTGGGCCTTGAGTTCACAGTTACCCACGGGCAGAGAACGCAGGCATTTACAAGATCTTCTCAGAACCATAGATGGGGCCTCATTTTATAGACTCTAAATTCTAAGTTCCTAAAGAAATGGTCTGTGTGCGACTTATTTTTTTTTAATTTTCAATGCAATTACACAATTCAAAATTTGAATGCATGTCATTAAATCCTAACATGAAAGAGCAAGTAAATGAACCCCAACAACTGCTTTAGTGCTTGCTGCCTAAGCATCAGGGTTTATTCTGAGCACCCTAATAACTCATTAAAATTCTCAAACAAGACTACAATATTATTCTCTTTTTATAAACAGAAAGGCTGAAGGCCAAAGAGGTTAAGCCAATTGCCTAAGATCACACAATTCATAAAGATAGAAAGGAATGGTGCAGCGTGGCTTCTGAGTCTAGCTCCTGTTTGTCGTTGGGTGCCACGTGCACATTCAGTTAGTGGACAGAGCATCCGTGCTGCAGCTCTCCTGAGTGATGGTCCATTGGGAGGGTAGATCGAGGTAGATAGAAAACATACACTTTGTTCACCTGTTCTTCAGTTGTTGGGACAGAGTTGTCATTTAAGCCCGTGTATCCTGCATCCAGAATTGTGTTACCAAACAGGAGGTAACCTGCCTTGCTGGCCCAGGCCCCATCCATCCGCTGTGTGCTCAGACAGGGTTAGAGACAAAGGGCCCAGACAGACAGAAATATATATATATTTTATATATATATATATATGTATGTATTTAAGTAGTTTAATAGCTAAAACTTGTGTAAGCAAAGGAAGAGATGCTTTAGGGAAGAAGGAGACTGGTTGAATCAAATGAAACTGCATCTCATGCACACTACAGGGCCAATATCCTCAAAATGGAAACATATCCGTTTATTCATTCATCAGATGCTTGTTGGGGAGCTGCAGCCGACAGCGAGCACACGTCCATAGATCAGCTTCATCGAACATAAACACAAATTTTCCAAGATAAATGGAAGGTAGGGAGGAGAATGAAGATTCATTCCAGAACACGAGGCTTATTTATCACAGATCTCTTCCAACAAGATTTTCAGGTCTGTTAAGAAACAAACAATGCTACCAAATACGCCAGGGCTTTGAGCTGAGAAATGTAGCTATAGGCCAAAGTTGCAGGGTAAAATGACCATGGACATCAGAGAAGGCAGCACTGGTTTTCAAACGACGCAGGAGAGAACTCACGTGTAGGCCAAGGTTGCGCTGAAGTGTTTCTTAATGTATGTCTCCAAAACGGGATTAAAATGCTGAAATTTCCTATCCGCGATTAGTCCAATGATAAAGACCTGTCAATGTAACCAAAACAGTCTCAGGGGTGGCACAAGGAAAACCATTCTGGACTCTTCCTCTTGAGGAAATAAGCTGGGAAGGTCCCTGCAACTGAGGCCATCCCCAGGTTTGGATCCCCTACCCCTCACAGGGTATTAACATAACTATAGCTTCACAGTCAGAACACCTTTGCGCTCCACTGGGTTCCCTCTTTGATTGACTCCACCACTTTCAAGGCTTTCAAGGTGACTGAGATGGGTCCCTTCCCCCTTCAAAGGCTGTAGCCTGAAAGAACACCTCACCCTCTGAGCAGATGAAAGGGAGGCCCCCTTACCAGAGCATCAAACACCAAGGTATCAAACGTTTCACTCTCAGAGTTCTCCATCATGATGTTGAACAGGGCATCCAGGGTGTCCTGCAGGAACTGTAAAGACACAAGAGGTCAGTGAAGAGTCCCTGCATCCTTCTGTCCCCTGCCTAGGACAACCATGGGCTCTGGCCATTTATCTACCTTCATCTGATCATTTATCTACCTTTCCCCAGTCTTGGATATACAACTTTAACTTACAGCCAGAGATGGTGGTACACACCTGTAACCCCAACACTAGGGCAGAAAGTCTAGGAGTCCTGGGTCCAGCTGAGCTACAGAGGGAGATCCTGTCTAAATGTATGAATTAAGTAGTTAAAATACTAACTTCCAAGGTTTTACTAAGGTGACCTGTGAACGAGGCAAAATTTCACATGGTTGGATTGCAAACAAAAGAAGGTTACCCTGGGCCAGGCAGAGGAAGACCAGAGCTGGGAGATGCCCTATGTCACCTGACTTAACCCACAGAGCCTTCTCAAGCCTCCTTTTTCATATTTTCATAAGGACAAAAAGATTCGTCTATACAAACCAAGTGTAAGAGGCCATGATTGACCAGAAGAAGCCCATAGCGCTTCAGGTTTCAGCTCAGAAAGGCAAAGACCTTCTACCAACCAAGCCATCAAGAAGAAAATGGGAGAATATTTCTGCAGCCAAGGAAAGCTACAGTGTGCTAGAAAGTATTTATACTGTACCAGGAATCAATAAACTGTTTCTACAGTCTACTGAAACTCAAAGAAGCATGGCCAAATAGGAAAGCAAAGTAGCATTCATTTAATTAAGAAGAAAGTTAGACGCCAAAGATATGTTACCCTAGGAGCATTCAAATCCCACACTCTAAAGAAGGTTGAAAATGGACTAGACTAGATTATACTGAAGTGGTGTGATCTCTGGTGATAGAGATGCCCAAGAATAAGTGGAACGACATACGATACCCATTGGCCATAAAAGGAACAAAGGATAGATGCTTCATCACTAGCCAATGGGAACACCTAAACTGAAACCACACAGACTCCCACGTCACAACCACTATAGAGGCTACTACCAACATGGCGGACAACAGTCCAGTGTGGGAGACGATGCAGAGAAACAGGAGCCTATTGTACATTCATTGCTGGGATAAATATAAAACAGCACAGGGGCTTTGGAGAGCAGCTTGTCAATTCCTCAAAAACTTAAATACACAGCAGCCTATAACTGAACAATAGCATTCCTAGGTACACATCCCAAGCAGAGGAAAACATAATGCTCACACAAAACCTGCCCACAAAGATCTAAAGCAGCACTATTGGCAATTGAAAAAAATGAAAAAATATCCAACAACTGAAGAACAGGTGAACAAAGTGTATGTTTTCTATCTACCTCGATCTACCCTCCCAATGGACCGTCACTCAGGAGAGCTGCAGCACGGATGCTCTGTCCACTAACTGAATGTGCACATGGCACCCAACGACAAACAGGAGCTAGACTCAGAAGCCACGCTGCACCATTCCTTTCTATCAACTGTCCAGAGGGGCAAACACAGAAAAAGAAACAAGACTATAAGTGGCAGAGACTATGGGAAGCGATTGTTGGTAGCGCTGAATTTTCTTTGTCGGTAAAGAAGGCAGTACTTCTCAGATAGTATTGGGGATTACACAACTCTAAATATAATAAAGCTGCTGAAATGAGCAGAGTAACAGGGGACAATGTATGGCATATAAATAGGATCTCAAAAACAAAACCAAAAACAGAAAGAAAGAAAAAAAACTGTTTTTAAGGAGGAAGTAGGTGAAGAACCACACAAGTAAAATATCAAAGAGTCAGCTGCAACAGGTGTTGGGTTCAGCCTACACACAAGCACCCATAGGCTCTGGCAAGCAAGACAGGGGATCTTAGATGTCACAGCCTTTTGAGACTAAGGAACCTGTTCCTAAACTAGTGGCGGCTCCCACTGCGCACCTGTGCTTCATGCTTTAAAATTAGAAGAACCAGAAGGAGAGCTAGGGCTTAGAAAGCCATGAGTCACCGTTGTGTGTCGCTGGCTACCCCAGCTCCACTACACAGGGAAAAGGGTACACACAACCGGCAGAAAGTAAACTACCCTTTCCATCAAGAACTCCAGTCTGGACATGACAAGATCTTAATCAATCCTGACTATTTGGGTCTGTACAACCTTGTTACTTTCCCCCATCATTTTCAGATTGCAAATCTTTGCAAAGGTCAAAGCTTCATGCCATCTGCTAACAGCCCAATGTCCCCGAAAACAGGCACCCTGGGTACCAAGCTCATCACAGTTTACACAAACTCCCTGTAATAGATCTCCCAATGGCACTAAGACAAATGACATGGCCCAGAGACAGAACTGGAGAGAGCAGATTCGCCTTCTTTGGGCACAGCACCTGGTAGTCGGGGACAAATATCTGGAAAGGGTCTCTACCTACAGCTAAAGGCCTGCTGCTCAGACACCTCCTCCTCACCCCTCACTCCGAATACCCAATGAGGAATCAAACAGTCACCTTGATTCTCTACTTCCATGGGAATCCACTTCTCTCACTAAACATACACATTACTTTCTCAATCCATCAAACACTGCTGTCCCTTCTCCACCAGTTATAAAAATACACAGGAGAGTCATGGAATAAATAGAATATACCCCACCATCTATCAGTGTCTCTAAATACAGAAGAAAGAGTCCTGTAAAACCAGATCCCTCAAGTCCTGCTGACCAACAACACTGCATGATTTAGGCAAGTCGGTTTAACCATCTTTCCAGGAACAGCATGGGTGAACTATGGTGGCGGAGGGGAAGGAACAAGTCAAGCACACCAGGTAAGGCTAGGTGAGGTTACCCCAGACCAGTGAACACTAGAAGGACCACTAGATTAATCCAAAGAAGGTAGAGATAGGAAAATCACTTCCATGGATGAATATTCAGATATAAGAGTACATTAGCTAAGGGAATAAAGAAGAAGACAAAATTATTCTAGATTGTTTTTTCCTGGTGTGACACCAAATCAACAGAAGTACAATGAATCCGTGACACAAGGACTTCAGAATGAAAGACAAAATTTCATTAAATCCATGTCTTTCAAAGTGCGTTCGTTTATCCGCCCAGTTTCCATCTGAACTGGGGATTTAGAACCCAAGGAAGTATAAAATGCAATTAATGCTGTCCAAGCCTATTGGTACAAGAGCAGGACTGAAGAGATGATTAAAATTTGAAGATTAGCGAGGGTGTGTTGGAGCGGTTACACAACGGACGCGGGAAAGTGGTGCAACCAAATTAATTCACGCTGAAGTTAAGCACATTGCCGGTTAATTAAGGCCATTTTAAGTAATTAATTTTCCAGAGATAAGGCAGTCCCCTACTGCATACTCCTCTCACAGAGGGTAAAGAATGGAAGAGGCCAAACCAAGCAGTGGAGAAATGATTGATGAAACATCATAGGCCACTGGCCAGCTTAGCTTCCCCCTGGTCCTGAGGGATCACCCTGACAACGATAACATATTTGGGCAAAGGGATGGCATCCAAGAGCCTTATAGAGAACATGGGAGAAGAACCCAAGATAGGGAAGAAGTTCGAAGCACAAACTATTAGGTAGTAAGAGGGACAGAACTTGGTACTTAAGGAAACTCAGATCATTGCTCTGACACAGGCTTCCAGCTCAGGACACTGAGTAGGGAGGGCTGAATGAATAAATAACTGTACCTACACAGTGCAGAGTAGAGGGTGCCTGTGGAGCGCTCAGCTACAAATCATACATCACATGCCCTCACCAAGGCTCAAGGACCATGGGGATGAGTGGGCAGAAAGACGTTAAGAGTCAGAGATCAGAAAGGTCCAGGGTGAAACAGTGTCTTCTGGATGGGACGGCTAGCAGCGCTCATGAACACACGGCAGCTGTGGGGGTCTGCACAAGGCCTGCTCAAGATGCAGCCAGATGAGCCCGTCCCACAAAATGAGGCGCTATGGACAGTTGACGGTTTCTCGGGGAGAGTTTGCTTTCTTTAAGGCCATGGCTCCTTAGTGGGTTAACCATGCTCCAATGGATGGTTCCCTGCCCAGAAGTGTATGTGCTTCAGGAATTGGAATTTATGGTTCTTAAAATTGTGTTTCTAAAAGGACATGAAGTTGGGAAGGGGAGTGGGGGAGGGGGGGCATTGGGATGAAACGGAGAGGAGTTGAGGGGAGGAGGAAGGTGAATGTAATCAAAGTGTACTGCATGAAATTCTCAAATAATGAAATATTTCAATAAACACACTCAAAACAACCAAAACTAATTCATACCTAACATTTCCCCAGAGTCAAATGTGAGGCTTGAACATGAGCTCGATGCCACACAGAAAGGGAATGACCATGTCAGACTCTTGGTGCCTGTGATATTTCTATCATGCCCAAAGTTACTCTCATTCTGAGTAATTTGAGTCAGTGAGAAGGATGGTGACAAGGACCATGGTAAGAGCGAAAAGCCCGGTACACACAGGACAAACCCCAGGGTTACAGCCAGACTACCATGTCCCATGAGATCCCCAAGAACCCAGAGAAGAAGGCAATGTTGTGACTGAAACGGGCAACTGGGCACTGTCAGCACAGCACCGAGGACTCATCAGAAGAGGAAACGGCACCCAGGAGCAGGTGGATCCAAAGCCAACACCTTCCAAGTTAAGCCAGATAGCCCTTCCAACAAGTGCCCACCAGTACTGCACACATATCCTTAAGTCACTGCTGAGAGATTATAACCAGGATCTTGAACTCCCCTGGGGTCAGTGTGTGAGAACAGACATGAAACACGAGACCAAGCCTCCCTCCACAGCCCACGTTACCTTCACCACCTCACCACCGTCCACCTTCATCAACTGCCTCAAGTTCTGCTGCAGAAGGTTGGTGTTGGATCTCCACTTCAGCAGCCCCAGGAGGTCCACTGCAAACAGAATGCAAGAATCAGCTCCCCGTTCCCAGGAATATTTTGTCTCAAATTCATGCAGCATGTGGGGTTCTCGGCGAACACTTCTCAAAAGAAAACGCGACTCAATTTCAGAAGGTTCGCCTGCTAAATATTTCATTACTGAGTGCCAACATACTTAACACCAGTGCAGCTGAATTCATTATTTCCAGCCACATTTACCATGAAATGATTTTGATGTAGGAGCTTTCAAAATGCATTTGGGAACCAAAATAGGGGTGGTGTTTTCCACCTATTGGAGACAGCTACCAACTAGCGTAACATTTGAAAGAGGCTGCCCACCCAGACAGAGCTGCTAAGACCCTGTCCCCCAAGTGGCTTTTCCTGCTCAAGAACAAATATCTATGTTTTTAAAATAAAATAAAACAAAGCTAAGTCCTGAAACAGAAAGTTGAGCAATGTGTTGAGCCCCAGACTATGAGGAATCGCGAGTTCTCCTTGAGCAACCGCCTGCTGCCCTCCGAGCTGTTTGTGAGCTTTAGTAGAAAAGGCCAGAGTCGAATATGCTAGATTTCAAAGATCAGAAGGAAGGGGATACAGCTGTATGACATGTACATGTTTGTGAGGAGGTCGGGGAGTGAAAGGGGTGTCCACAAGTGTCCAGGCAGAGGTCCAAGGTCAACCTCGGGTATTTATTCTTCCTGAACCATTCCGCATGTTGCCTTTTAAGACAGGATCCCCCATTGAATCTGAAGTTGAACTCAACTCAATGGGCTGGGCAAAGAGCTCCAGGAATCCACCTGTCTCCACCCTACCACCCACCCCAAATGCTAAGGTTACCATCACATTACTTCTGTCTTTCTGTGGGTACTAAGGACCCATGTCATATCTTCACCTTTTCACAGCAGGGACTCTATAGGCAGAGACATTTGCTCAGGCCTTTTTTTGTTTTGTTTTGAAAGCTTGAAGGATTTTGCTTAAGACATTAGGATGCTTTCTAAGATGGGAAGACAGAGCTGAAGCCCTGTCTAGGAAAGCATGCAACGCCTGTACCCGTTCACTTGCAGTTCTATCACTACGCCATGACTTGAAAAATGAAACTAGTAAACTGCATCTAATCTACTGTTCACGGGTCTAAGGAACATCAGCTACCAAAGAGACTGCAGGCATCAAAATAACTAAATAAACATATAAATAAAGTCAAGGCTCACGCTAACACAGGAAGCAAGCATGTAATTTTGGATCGAGGTAAGAATTCGGTAAGCAGACACGCATTCTAATTTCAGAATCAAACCACACAAAAACCATCTACCCCGGACAGATTTTCATGTATTTCACATCACCTCGGGCATCACTGACGACTCAAAGAGTAACACAGAGGGGGACGGCCCACAGCACCCACATACACTGTGCATTATGTAAAGCCAGCTGAGTCACACAGTAACTACAGAACACCGGGCAGGGAGTTTCCCTTGTTTTCTTCTCTGAAACAGCGGGTACAATGCTGTATAATTTGCAGCTCAGCTAAAAGAATTCAATGATACAACATGCAGGCAAGCTTATCACAACACCCAACACAAAATGCAACCAGCAGCAGCAGTCCTTCAAATATGAAAGGAGCAATAAATGCGGGGCGGAAGCCGACGTGTTGTGATTTCTATCTGAAAGGCAAGGAACGAGAAAGGATACATCCTGTCCTGACACACTCCAGGTCCCATCTCGCAGGCAATCAATGTTTCTCTAATGAAGAGCAATGTATCATCCGAACACTTTTCATGGCAAGTTTGGTGTCACAGGTGATGTGGCCAGGCTGAGCCCGATCTCTAGATTGCAACTTTTGATTTTATTTATTTACTTAGTCTTGGGAGTTGTGTTTTTATTTTGTTTTGCTGTTTGTTTGGTTGTTTATTACGTTTTGGAGACAGGGCTCACTAGACAGACAGGTCATTATAAGACATGCACTGCCGCTCTGGGCTCTGTACAGCAGATATGAGAAAAAAGTTCAAAGGAGTAAATTAATAGATCACCTCATTGGGGTGAAAACAGCTTGGCCCAACCCCACAGAGCCACCAGTCAGAAAAGGCCTCCTCGCTCCAGCCCCTGTTCCCAGGGACTCAACACAGTTGGATTCATAATTATTCTTTGTTTCATGACTCCTTTCCCTCTCATTACACAGTAAGCTAATTGAGTAAGGAATCGCATCTCACCGCTTTTTCCTATCCCCTATGGCACCATGCACAGTGCTGAGGACAGAGATCTTTAATACAAATCTTGATGAATAATTCAGCCCCCTGCTTTTTTTCCCTAAGTAATGGAACTTTGCAGGCACAAATTATGGTTGCAGGAAAATGATTCCCTCAGAGGAGAAGCTGGGAATCCACACTCAGATGCCAACTGGGGCACCCCCAACTTATATACTCCTGACATGGCACAATCCCAAAAAGGGGTATCAGTGCTGGCATGAAATGAAAGCCAGATTCCTCCTTCTGTTCAGTGAGCAGCATCACTTTGGAATTTCCTTGTTGCTTGGCAACAGCTGCTGCTGAGACCAGGGCTCTCTCCCTGGGTACCAGAGAGGGAATCACCCTGCAGATGGCGAGATTCAAGGAGCTGGAAGGTGAAAGGAGGAATCCACACATCACCCTGGGAGGTTTCCTCCCCTCCCACCCCCACTCTCTCTGGAAGGGATGTGTGGTTTAAAAACGATGCTGTGGATGAGATTTGTTATGAAAGGAAATTATGATCAAATTTCAAATAACAATCAATGCATCTGGAACATGACGCATATATAAGACGGTGACTTCCTCCAAAGAGAAAAGTGACACACAGCAGATCGTACCACAATGGGCCAATGACCCAACTGGGGACACTAGCCTGCATTAAATCAGGCAAGAACACTAGTTTGTTAAACATACCCAGAGAATTTCAGTCCTCGTACGGGAAGATTCTTTCCACAGCTCGGTCGCAAGCTGGAGCCCACACAGCTGACTCATGTCCCCTGGGCACCAAACTCCAGCACATCCTCCCCTCCCCCACGGCTTGCACACATCTAGTCCCTCAGGGAAGGAGTTTCATTTGCTGGTGGGGATTACCACAGGGCAGTAAATTAAGACCCTTCAGAAATGATTCAGACAAATCCATGATGACTTAGCAAATCAGGAAGTATCCAGATGGCCCCAGGGTATCAGTATTCACAGAGACCCAAATAACCCACAAGTGTTTAGAGAACTTACAGCCCTTCGCTAATATTTTACACAGGAAGACAGTGGTGAGAAAACATCCCTGGGCAGGGCAGAGAAAGGTGGAAGCAGCAGGCTTTGGAAGACATCTGACCCAGAGCTGGCATGCCTAAGCCCTTAGGACACCAACATTTCTCCCCTCCAGAGTCCCATCTTCCAAAGGACAGAGTTAGCTCTGCGCTAGGTTTATCCCGCCAGAGTCCAAAAGATGCTTATCCCTCAGCAAATCTCAAACTCCAGCCATGACTGACAGACAACACAGAGATGTGATTCCTGATAAATGGCAGACATTAATAATCACAACTCACATCAGGCAGTTAAGAGGGAAAAAAAATTGGATTTTCAAGCTCCATTTCAAGAGAGCATAAAGTCTCTGCACAGCTATGATACGGCCACATTAGGAGAATGCGGTTTTTAAATGAAGGATTTGTGCAGAGAGCCTGTGCCTCCTCCAGACAGTCACGGCAGCAGCACTTGGTGTGCTCTGAATAAGAAGTGTCTCCACCGGACTGCCGTGTTTCTGGGAAGGCTGCACGCGGTGGGAAAGGAAGCCGCTGATGAGTGACCTGCCACATTAGGCTGGGCTGAATGTACATGAATCAGCAAAGAGGCCTTATCTCACACCACAAGGGGCCTAGAAAATGTCGGGCTGACCAACTTCTCCAAAGAAAGATAACCAGGGATTATCTCAAAGAGAAGTTAATATGGGGGAAGACACCAAGAAGAAAGGTACCTGGAAACGGATGATCTACCTACCGGTCAGAAAGTCCTGGAAGCAGGCCTTATTCACAGGGGTTCAGAGGACCTTTAGTCAAGGTCATTTCCAGGGTTCAACTCCATTCTCAGATCTGATTTCAAAACTTACATACATTCCCTGATGCCTTGCTTCTTTCTTTTGTCTGGAAAGTATCTCAAAAGGAAGTGGCGAGATGACCGAGGGGTAACAGAGCTTGCCAACAGCCTGATGAAACTAAGTTCAATGCCGGGCGGTGGTGGCGCACGCCTTTAATCCCTCTACTCGGGAGGCAGAGGCAGGCGGATCTCTGTGAGTATGAGGCCAGCCTGGTCTACAAGAGCTAGTCCCAGGACAGTGAGGGCTATTATACAGAGGAAGAACCAATTCCTACAACTTGTCCTCTGACTGCCCCCCCCAACACACACACCTCAAATAAATACATGTTTAAAAATAAAAATAAGTCCTCTCATTGTTTGATCTCCCTGCAGAGTTAATCCTTAGATGAAAATAGAAGCTTGAATCTTAAACTATGACGGATGCCGCCTCCTCTGCCCGAGTGCATCGACATCTATGTGGGTCCTTAGCAAAGGACAGAGTGACTGACGTCCACGCACCCACAGCAAACTCCTCCACTCGACAAGTAGTCACAAAGGATGTGTTTGAGAGGGAGGGATTCTAGAACTCACCATTCTGGGTCAGTTTGGTGGAGCACACCAGCGTGGAGATCTGGAAAGAGTCCTTGCTGATGGTACAACTCCCCAGACTCTGCATGCCCTTGCCAGTGGCCGAGTGGCCCTTTTCTTCCAACTCTGCCTTGGTAGAAGGGAGACTCAAGTACGTGGCTGCATCTTCCAGCTTCTTGGCTTCAGCCTGTGGGTTTGATCAGACAGTATGTCAATCAACATTCATCGAGGTCACCATGTAGGTTTTGCATGCTTTCTTATGCCAACTCCTTTCAACCCTCACATCCCCCTTCTATGCTGTACTCAACGATGGACTTTAACGATGGTCCCTCTTCCTGCGCATTAATTCACATCCAAAGCCTTCGTACACAGCAACAAATGTGTTATTGCCTGTCATCGACTCTCGTTAGTAACAGCAAAAAGGCTAGTCATCATAACTGCTCATTTACATAATTAAATATAGCTCAATGCTAGAGAACAGCTCTCTCCTTGGGGTGGGAAATGTCAGCTGGGATGTTCATCCTGATCACAGGCTTGATTGGAGTAAGGAGTTAATGGAGTTTGGTGAAGCACACCTCTAAGTGTGTCTATGACTGAGAATTAAATATGGGGGAAAAGTTACTTCCTGAAACCAGGTACATTCAGAGATTTGGGACCGTCATGGAGTAAGAGAAAGTTTACTTCAGTGGTATTCCCTCACTCTGCTTCCTGGCCGCCATGCTGTGAGCTGCCCCATCACATCCGTGAAGGACCGAAAGCTCTGGAAGCTGTACCAGAACACACCCTGCGTCCCTTTAGCTGTTTTCCTCAGGTGTGTAGCCACAGCTTGGGAAACGAGCAGCTCAGCTCAGGTGAGGAGGTTGCGAAGGACTGATGACAAAAGTGTCCCCAGTGTCCCAGTAACAATGTGCGCACCTTGTAGACAATAAGGTCGTGCTCCCCATCTCTCAGGGTGGTCCCATCGTATCTCATCAGCTTCACAAAGGCCAATGCGAAGATTTTCTCAGATTTATCCTTAGCTGCAAAGAAAACCAATCATCACCCTCAGCTACACTGAGGACGAAGTGATATTAGCACCATCTACCAAGGACACCTTTATGAAAGCCGAACTGCACTGGTGAAGCCAATGGAAGACGTAGAGAAATGGACTACAGTCAAGACTAGGAAGACTGTATCACAGAAGGTTCAGCTGTCCGCAAACCAGTTCAAATGCTCAGCAATTCAATGGCTCAGGAAAGAAGAGACTGTGGCCTGTGTGAACTGACCCCAGAATAAAGAACATGAGGGTTCTGAGAAGAACATGGAGGAAGTTCTCATGATGCTACAATTCCAGGGGAGTAAGGAACAACAAAAGCAAACATGGTGTGGCTTGGACAGGAATAAAGAGAGACCATGGTATGAACAGGGGTAGAAACCTAAGACACGGCAGTATGCCTGCTCATACATGTTCTCTGCATCTGATGGATTTTTCTTCATGGTTCTCATCACTGGCGGATAAGAGTGTAGGGGAGGGGATTTGTTATGGTTATTGCTAGTGTCAGTCTACTGAGCCCTGGAATCTAAAGGTTTGCAAGCATGCATGTGTATCTGTGTATGTGTGTACATGTGTATGCATATATTGTGTATATGTGAACATATGCACGTATGCTTATGTATGTCTTTAGATGTATATATCTGCATGTCCATGTGTGCATATGTGTGCATATGTATGTTACAAAGGTATGTGTGTACATGCGTACATACATATGTGAGTGTGTTCATATGTTTGTGTATTATGTATAGGTATGTAGATGTATGTGGAGATGTATGTATATGTGAACATGTATATATGTTTATGCGTATCTATGTGTGTATGCATGTGTGTATATGTGTGTGCATATTTGTATATGAGTGTATATGTGAGCAGATAAGCATATATGGTATATATGTGTGAATGTATATATGTGTGTGTGTGTATTTTTACTGCCATTTCCTAGTGCATAAAATAAAGCCTGACAAATAATAGCTACTCAAAAAATACTAGCACTAGTTATGGAGACGACCAACAAACAGGAAAGGTCTTTTAAGCCGCAAAGAAAGCAAAACCTGGAAGCGTGCACAAGAGTGAAGGAACAGAGCCCGGTGGCTGGATGGTTAGAACACGTCTCTGAGAAGACAGATGGACCATATGACAGGAAGACAGGGAAGTAGCAATGGGGACCCCACTACTCCGAAAAAAGGTCAAGTGGCTGGTGAGTGAGGAGGTGAAAGGCACAGGACAGTGGGAATAGGTAACAGGGACACAGAGTCAGGGCTGAAGAGATGAATTCCACAAGCTGTCATCCAAGGATGGCACACAGACACTGAGGTGCAGAGCCAGAAAATGTGTCAAAGGCATACGTACAAAAATCTGTTTAGAAAGGAAGGGACAGAAGCAAGACATGGAAGGAGCACACAGCCACCTTCCTCCATTAAGGAGCTCAACGCATTCATCTCATGACCTCAATGTCGAAGAAGGCATACCTTACTTATCCTGCTGGTCATACTACCTTCCTTATATTGCCACAGGGGCTCAGAAAATGCTGGCTAATGAGTTAAAGGACAGTCAACCAACCAAAACAGAGAGACACAGAAGCAGAAGACATGATCTTACACAACTTTATGGAGGAGCAGCACGAAATCAGAGTCCCATGAACTACTGCAGAAACCCACATGGTCTTGAAGAGTAGCCAAGGCTACCCTTCGCAGACAAGGCCAATCCAGAATGAATCAGCTTCTGACTAGACCATGAAGACATATCTACAACACAGGAACCAATGTGCGGACATGGCCAAAAGCTGCCAGTGGGGAATGTCCTCACATGTAGCTTTCTAGTTCAACCTAGATGATGGCAGGGGGCACCCTCTCACTTCCTCCTCTCCATCCCCAGCTCTAAGGTGGAGAGCAGCTAGTAAGGGGCTAGTGGCCAGCCAAGGGAACAAGATGTATTAAATCCCTTCTTTCTCTGACCAAGGCTGTGTGTACTCGGGCTCAGCTGTAGCAGCCCTATGGCCGCCCTCAGTAGCTGGCAAACAAGATCTCATGACCACCATGTTTACAATGCTCAACATGTCTCCAGAACCCCACAAGCTGTGGCCTTAGAGACTTCATTAATTATGCAACTGCGTCTTGGCATGTCGGGTGATAGCATCTTGTCTATAATGAATACTTACTTAAAACTGATGAGAAAAACAAGGATTTTGAAAATGAGAAATGCTGGAGATCATCCTCTGCCCTGGTATAACTCATTAATTAAGGGGAACGAGTTAGTTAAGCAAGGGGCTCCGGAGTCATCCTGACACAGTCCTCTATGGAACCTAGAACTCTTCCCCACTGCGCTTCCTCCACAGAACCAGGAGGTCCCACAGCCCCTTACCATTCTTGGGATAATATATGTCCAGAAAGGCAAGCCTGATCTACACATGGCCTTCCCAGCTTTCCAAGAGTGCCGAAGTTCCTGCTGCCCACTCAGCAAAGCTCTGGTTCACACCTGGATCACATCTGGGCTGCTGAACCTGTGCAGGACACACCTGTGCCCAGAAAACCCCTTTCACCAGTCCCCATCTGTCCATACCCCACTCCAGTCAGGTCACATTTTAGTACTGGCCCCCATTCCTCAGGTGGTCCGGCACACTAACACCATGCTGCCACTTAGCCCATAGTCTGCAAGAGGGGACCCTTCATCTCTTTGTTCTACAGACAGGTGCTGATCAAAGACCAGGAAATGGAAGTGGCCTTGCCATTCCCCCTCAGTGTAGCACTAAGGTATGGGGTGGATCCAAAGCTCTTTTAGGGGCCACTGACTCAAAAGCCTCTACCCCGAATTTATGTGTGACATGGGAATTCTGGTCAGAAACACTGACTCTGAGGGCCTCTGGGGAGGTCTGAGTCAAACACCACAGTGAAACTCCTATTAGGGTCAAGATTAGACGTTCACAATCAGTAAAAATCACGTCTATCATCCTGGGGTTTCAGTCATCCAGAAATGGAACTGTACACACTGAACAGAACCTGGCCTTCTACCTAGAGGCCCAAACACGGCCTTGCCCTCAGGCAAACACAATATTGAAGCAAGGCATCTCTAGCTGGCCTTCATTCACCTGCTTTTCACATTTAAAGTGGCCTCTGATAGTCTGTTAACCCATCCCCTGACCTTTTCACACTGTTTGGATGGGATTGGGAGAGGCAGCTGCCATGCTCTCCTTCTATCCCACAATGATCCATCAGAACAGGTCCTGGTTGTTTTGGAGTCTTTGTTTAAACACCTACTGGCCTTGCACACTCTAAGTATGCACCCTTATAGGCTGGTGCTCACCTATGGCTCTCCAGATCTGTAGGACTTATGACCTCTCCCTGCTAACTCCTACAAAGGACAGCAGCCCAGGCTTCTCAGTGGCCCTACCCAGAGGACCACACACCTCCCAACAACGAGCCTCAGCACAGATCCAGCCCCCAGGTCACTATTTTGTAGCCTCATTCTGCAGTCACACATAGCTGACCACAGCCAGGTCCTGACTCCCGAAAACTGTCAGACTGGAGACAGAGGAACATTTCAACACAGCAACAGAGCCAATCTGTGCCTCTCAAGAGCCAATACTGTGCTGAAGACAAAGGATGACATTTCTGTCCTAAGCTAGGGTCAGGAGGCCAGAGTCCAGAACTAACTGTCCCCCTGTGTGGACCCCATGTGGTCACCTGAGGCACACTGTCACACAGCTCACCCTTCTCCTACCCAACTCAGTGTCACGCATTTCAGGCAATGGAGGATGGGAAGTATTTCTATCATCCTTCTATGATAGCTTAGTGTTTAGCATGGGCCTACATCTTTGGCAGGCTCTTCATTCAACCAATGTGATGGGACCAACCTCAGTAAGCAGTTAGCATTTCTTTCAGAGGGGGAAAGGGAAGATGTAAAAGTAGGTTCCCTCCTCCAGCCTTGGTATCAAGGTCAATGCAGCTCCCATGTCTTGGAGAGCTCCAGAAATCAAGAAAGACAAAGAGGGATCAAGTTCTCCATTCTGAGACAAACAGCACTAGGAGGCAATTTTCCACATGATCTGTTGTGATGCAGTGACTTTTCTAATAGATTGGTACGGGGGTGAGTCAAAGAAGAAAGCAGGCTGGAAAGATGGCTCATAGTTAAGAGCTCCTGCCGCGGACCTGAGCACGGTTCACAGAACCCACACAGGGCAGCTCCCAACAGTGCACAGCTCCAGCTCAGAGTATCTGAAGTCCTTTCTGTCTCCCACGGCACCCACATCCTCAAAGCCACACTCAGACACACACACAGAAATACAGCTAAAACCTTTAAAAACACGGAAAAGAGGCATGAGAAAGAGGAGCAAGGAGCAGGTGCCCATCACATCCCAGACGAAAACAGAAAAGGAACTCCCCTGAGACCCAGCCAGTAGGGTTCTACAGGGGCCAGTTGAGGGCAAAGAAATGGCCAAGGAGCCACGACAACTCTGTAAAGGACAGCCGTGTCCCAAAGTCATCCAGAGCAAGTGCCGCCCGCTAAGCTACCCCTGGAAAACAAACACCAATGAAGTGGCCCGTTACTCACAGTCCTGCGAGGATCTATGGCGGAAGGTAAATCGAAGGTGACTCCGGTTCACATCCTCAATGGGGATGGCCACCTTGAAGAATCAGAAGGGGGCATGTGAGTACCTTTCCCAACATCCTCTAGCAGAAAGTTCTTAATTCAGCCCAGTTACTAGCACTGGTAAACATTCTGGAACCGGAGCAATGAAAACACTGTCTATCTTATCCTTATACGATTTCCGCCAAAGGCAAAATGTCTCTTGAAAATTTAAACAAGATAATATTGTGAAGGACACCAAGCCGACTCTGCTAGACAGGCAGATATTTTTTTGTTTTAACACTCAGATGCACACTGCTCAGATTCTATTTTTGAAAGTCGCTGTCTTCATTGTAGCCCCTACATAAAGGTGTCCACATCCCCTCTGCAGCTGCAGCAAGAAGGCTTTCTTGTTACATTGTGGCCAAAGAACGAGGCCGCGTGTGTGCTGCCTGTAAGCAGAGACTGCCCCTTATGTTCATGTCAATATCGACAGACAGAGCCCACCCCTTATTTTCTGCGACTCAGGTTCGTGGGGGCGGGGTGAAACACTACAGTGGGGTACCACGGCACTGTGAGCAGGCTGCATGATGACAGCATTCTGTCAATGCCAGAAGAAGCAGATTCACCTTTCAACGAAAACCCCCACACATGGCATAAACGCTTCTGCCCGTTTGGTACAGAGGCAGCAGGCCACGCATACCGCAGAACCAAGGGGACAGAGACAATAGCTATTCTTAAGATGTGACAATTCATCTCCATCCATGTCCTATCTTTACATTTGAAGGAGATGAGGATAAATCTATTAGAAGAACTACCAGGGACGGTCCTTAACAACCTTGAACAATGTGTCTTTGTGTACCTGAGGGAGGATTTTACAGTCACCTCCTCCCCGGGGGTGGGGGAGCTAAAATGACCAGAGAAACACAATACCTTAAGGGTCTCAAACCAGCGAGGCTGCTTCACTTGGTAATAAATCACTGACTTGTACTCTGAGATCGCCTCATCACCGGCACCAGGGAAGATCACATGCTTTAGGAGAAGGCATAAAGAAAGAGTTCATGTTAGGGCTGCAGAGGTGGCTCAGTGGGTAACAGCCGTTGCTCCCAAGCCTAAGAAACCTGAACTCAATCCCCAGGACCTACATGGAAGAAGGAGAGAACACATACACACACATGCATGCAAAATGAGTGTATATATGTTGTATATGCATACATTTAGTTTTAAAACACATACATTGAGGATTAAAAA
The DNA here is from genome assembly GCF_018167655.1 of Microtus oregoni. NCBI lineage: Eukaryota > Metazoa > Chordata > Mammalia > Rodentia > Cricetidae > Microtus > Microtus oregoni. Next base: position 10,267,547 of record NW_024543075.1, read on the forward strand.
TGATGACATTAAGATATCACAGTGTCTCCCCTAAATATTCCTGTTGCATCCACCAAAGAAGGAGAGGAAGGAAGTAATCCAGGGTGCCAATAAACCATTGCGTTTGGTATGCATTCCCAGCAAGGAAGGGGCAGGTCTGCATGTACTAGTGGCTAGTCTAAACCACAGTCTCAGACCCTGGAGGTACCACTTCTGTCCCCTCCCCAACTCACTCCAAATTACAGTATGAGAACACTTGCCTGATTTTACTCAGTGGGTCTAGAAGCAAAGGTTGTCTACTGAACAGGAATTGGCAAGACTCATCCCTCTAGCCATAAACATTGCTTAAGAAACTTCAACCAGATTCATACCACTAAAGCCTAAGGGGCTAAGGCAGTATAGCTTAAGGCTTCTAGAGATATGAATGGCACCAGCCAAGGCTAGACAGGAGAAAAAGTGTGAGCCCTGATGAACATATCTGTGCCCAGACACAAGCCCAGCCATTGGCTGTCCAGTCCAATGGTACCTAAAGGGCACCTACTCTGCTCATCAGAGGGAAACACAGGCTCTGGGCCACTCTGGTAGATTCTGCTGGCTGCTCTGGCCATGGGGATAAGATACTAGTCACCACAGTAATGTGAGTGATAGCTTGTTCAAATGATATTAAAAGTCTACCTCACTCTCTGACCCTGAGCAAAAAGCATTATTTCTCAGATTCCGTTTCCTCATCTCTTAAATACTGAAAGTAATGGTCTCTGACCTACCATTGTGGTTGCTACGTATGTAGGATTATGCCAAGAAATAAGAACCCTTTATAAGACTGAGCAAGGAGTGTGGCCAAAATCGACAGGGATGCCCTGAGACGCCAAGACATAAGGGCAGGCGGGAAAAAAGGAGACCAGCACCAACATACTTCCCAACAGATGAGCTAACACAGTCAATGAAAACATGTCAGATCCTGCAGCAGAGCCAAGGCAGACACATACAACACTGCACTTGAACTCTCCAGACAAGACTCAGTTGAAAAGAGATACCTCCAATCGCTTCCCGTCTTCATCATAGACGGACACTGTCACCTCCACATTCTTGGCTGTCGTTTTACTGCCTTTATCAAAATCCCCTTGAACCAACGTCACATAGATATCATTGCGGACATCGCCTGGGGGAGGAAATTATATCCTTAATAGCAATCCATCATTCATAGTGTGATCGTGAATTTGGCCTGATTGTCAGAAGAGCTGTCTTAACGGAATATTATAAATACTATATTAGATAGTTCAGAAATATTTCCTACAAAATAGCCTGGTCTTCTAAGGCATGGTAAAACCAATTCAAATCAACTTCACTTCTACACCTCTTTGAAGGGCCCAGAGTGGCCGCAATGTCACTGATGAAGCTACAAGGACCCAACTCCTGTGTAGCATCCCATGATCAATAGAGAGCCTTATAAGCCGCCCATGGGCTATCCCTAACCAAAATCACCTGTGTCCTCAGGAGCCAATTCGCACAAGCAAAAGAGAACTGGCAAGACCAGCTTCCTTTGCTTTCTTTGAACTATTTGGTCTCAAGCCTTGAACTAAAAGTCTACTGAAAATGAGAACCCTGAGCCACGTAGAAGGTACAGGTCACCGAGAAGTTTCTGTGAGGTTCTTCTAGCAGCTGTCAGGACCCCAAGTAGGAAGAATAAAACAGAAATATATAGAGTTTAGGGGAGGGAGGTGTGTTGGTTTTAGGTTTTGTTTTGTTTTGTTTTGTTTATGATCTCTCTTACAGCCCAGGAAGGCCTCCAGTTTACAGCCATCCTCCTACCTCAGCCAAGTGCTAGGATCACAAGGGTACACCCACCACATACAACCCCATACATTTTAGAATCAAATAGACCTTTAATTGTGATGAGGGCAGACTAGAACAGAGGAACTGAGACTTCGTTCTGTTGAAAATGAGTGAATGAGCAAACTGCAAGTTTCCACAGAACCACGATGGAGAGGAGGGGTCACTGCTGCCAACTAGTTCCCAGGCTGCCCGGCCCCACCCATTCCCAACCCTGCTCTGCACAGAAGAGCGTAGTGCAACAGACCCCTGTGGTGGTTAGGGATGAAGACTTCTTAAGGGAGAAAAAAGCCTTTTCTTTCTTTCTTGTTTTTTTATTGTGCTTTTCTTTTTAAAAAAAAATTGCTCTATTCTGGCTTCTAATGTATCCAACTATTGAATTAAAGTTGCATTTAAAAGTCATTATTATAATGGTCCCAGTGGGTTGCTCCCACAGTCATGAAGGCTGCTCAGGAGGGAAGCTAAGCTGCCATGGCGGATACTGCCCACGAGACAGGTTAAAAAGGCTGAAGCATGAGGTTGGGGGTAGGAGTGGGAGTGGTGGGACAGGAAGCAAAACGTCCCCCCACACAAGATGCACCACTATCAGCTGTAGGACCTCAGTTAAGCCCCTTCGCCTCCAGGGCTAGCTCACCACTTAACAGCCTTATTGATTTGCCATACATCAATTGTATGTTTCTTGGCCTGAAAATTCTACCCAAACACAGACACCATAATCTTTCTGTGTGTGCTTTGTGTACACAGCTGTATGTGCAGTTGAGTGCACATGCCAGGGGAGGTCAGAGGACAACCTCAACGGTTGTTCTCAAGGCACACTTACCTTGTGTTGTAGGACAAATTCTCCCCAATCAACTAGGCTGGCTGGCCAATCAGTCCCAGGGATCTACTGTGTCTCTCCAATCCACTGGGGTGCAAGCACATGCCACCATGCCCAGCACGTTTTAAGTGGCTTCTGGGACTCTAAAACTCAGGTTCTTGCAAGCAGTTTTACCGATTCAGCCATCGTCCTAGCACCCAAAGCCATAACCTTTTATCTGAGAGCTATAGAAGCTTGCTAAAAACCTCGGCAGGCAGCAAAGTAACACGGGCTACAAGGCCTCAAGGGACTAAAGCCCCACAGCCTCATGCCCACATTCATCATTCCTACAGAGATTTGCTTCTGAGACATCACAGAAAAAAGGACACCATTTGCCGTGGAGAAACCCACGGTTGAAGGGGCACCACACAGATGTGCAGCAAAGGCTGGGCTCAATAGAGTAGGAAGTTAGTTGTTTGAAGATTTGACTGGATCTTCCCAGTTCTGTGGATAACTCAGCTTCTTCCCCTGCCAGGGTAGAAGGGGTCAGCAAGACTGTGTTAGCACAGGCTCTCCTAACGTACAAAGATGCATGCCTTCACAAGAAAGATGACACCAGGACTGAGGACTCGGTGCCCTAGCCTGCCCAGTGCTTACTCAGGCAACAGAGAACAAGAAGGGTGATTCGCTGCTGCGCAAATTCTAATTGTTCTTAATTAATAAAAGCCTGGAGAAGTCAGGTATCAGGGTAAATACTGAAAGATCAGAGAATCAGTCACTAGTTCTCACTTCTACTGTATCCTCAGACCAAAGGGGCGATCCTGTCCCTACAAATCCTCAGACTGAATCCTGAGCTCTTATCTCCTCCCGCCTTATATTCCTCTCTCTGCCCAGCCAATCACTTCCCTTCTCCACTTCCCTATTGCTGGGATTAAAGGTGTGAGTCGCCACCATTTGGCTCTGTTTCTCTTTTAGACCTATTCAATATCAATTGCTCAAGGTGGCCTTGAACTCAGAGATCCGTCTGCCTCTGTCTCCCAAGTGCTGGGATTAAAGGTGTGTGCCACCACTGCCTGGCCTCTATGGCTAACTACTGGCTTAGCTCTGCACTCTGATCTTCAGGCAAGTTTTATTTGTTAGACCACAAACAACATATCACCACAATTCACTCTAGCTAGAATCCCTCTCTAGCAGCTACTCAGCATATGGAGTCTCGTTCTTGACCAGAACAATAGTCAGTAGCATGGGTTCTCCGAAAGCCAATCATGGGATAAACTGAAGAACTAGATTTAACTTGGCAAGCTTATCTACTATAAGGAAAACCCTATCAGCATTAGCAGGAAATTCCGAGGTTTCCCAGTTGGAATGGTTAGATTTCAGGGTCATCTTGATGGGCTTGAGAGTCACCTGGCCATGGGTGGGAGATGATCTTGATTAGGTAAGCTGAGGTGGGAGTTTCTATATTAACTGTGGGTGGAACCATCTCCCAGGCAGGGTTTCCTGACCTTTATGAGACAGAGTGAACTGAGCAGTCGCTTGTGTTCATTGCTCTCGTGAGAGCAGACAAATGTGACCAGCTGCTTCGTCCTCCTGCTCTCCCAATGTTCCCGCCATGATGAACAGTGAACAGTGAGCTAAGAGAAACCTTTGCTCGCTTAAATCGCTTTTGTCAGAGTCTTTTATTACAGCAGCAGAAGAGGGGGAGCTGAGACACCCATAAAAATGAGGATACCCTAACAGATCAAATAAATCCACCCCTGAAGGCACATCTAAGTTCCAAATATAAACAGAAAGTCCACAGATCAGCTCATTCCCAGGAATAAGACTGGCATACCATATCTACACAGCGAGCAACCATGTTATCCAGGCTAGCCCACTTCAGTTTTCTGTCACAACAGCAGACAGAGTGGCCAATAACCCACACCAATCATGAAAGGCAAACAGAATGGAAAGCATACATCCCATGGCTGCATGAAATAACACAGCAATGCCTGGGGCAGCAGGCACACTGGGCAGCCAGATGCCTCTAACCGGATTATGCTGCAACCACAGCAACGGGGACCTGCAGCAGAAGGCCACCTGTGCCTGCTGATCTTGGAAATCACCTTTTCCAATGCCCAATGCCCATGTGACTTTGGATTGTGGTTTAATTTTGATTGGAATTAGTTCAATAACAATCTTGAAGAGACTAAGATCCTTCTGTGGACCAGGTCAGACTATTCAAATGAACATTAGTTGCCAACCAAATTGTGCATCAAGATAAATATTAACATTTGCCCCACAGGTAGATACCAACAATAGTATCAGATTACTGCTATGGAGTTTATTTAGAAACTGGAAAGTGAGCCGGGCGGTGGTGGCACATGCCTTTAATCCCAGCACTCAGGAGACAGAGGCAGGCGGATCTCTGTGAGTTAGAGGCCTACCTGATCTAGAAGACAGGCTCAAAAGCTACAAAGAAACCATGTCTCAAAAAACCAAAAAAGAAAGAAAAGAAAGTGGAAAATTGTTAAATTTAAGCGATAAATGTTAAAATAAATAAATAAATAACCCAAGTAGCAATTCATGCAGCTTAAAATACACATGGCTGAGCCTGAGCTACATTGGGGTAGTGACAAACACCCCCTGAGCAGGTCCCCAAGGAAAATATCATCCTTCTGACCTGCCACTGTCCCGGGTATATGACACTCCTTCCTTCCTTCTTTTGATCAGATATCTCATCTCATGCTTGGAGGGAATCCATGCCTCCCCACATGTGACGTTTGTCATTAGAGGGAAGCTAACCCTGAGCAAGCTCAGGGGCCAAAGTGTGTATCCCACCACCGTGTCTGGTCTCAGACCTTGAACACTGAAGTTATTCATAACAACCCTGGGCCTGACACAGTACTCGCCACCTGCTCAACTCGCTCTCACTGCAAGAGCGCCTGCACACCGCTGTGCTATGCATGATCACCCATCAGGGCCGGCGACCTAAGCAGGGAGCACAAAGGCACTGAGCAAGACTAACCTTACCTGGCATGATAATCTCTGGAAACCCTGTCTTGCGGGCCACAGCTGTGGTCCTGTCCACCAAGTGAGGAAACTCCTTCCGAATCTGATGTATGTCTCCAGGAAGTAATTTCAAGGTTACCCACAAACCTGCAAAAAGAAAGGCTGCCTAAGTCACGTTTACCACAAGTGTGGTGCTGAAAACAATTTTGGTAGTTAAGAAACTTTTCATCGACTACAGCACTACAGACAGGCAAATATTCGGGCAAACGTCCAGGTGAGAGGCACTCCGCACAGGGGCACACACTCTGTCTAGGTACAGACCTTGCCTGTGAGATCAAACAGTAAGTCCACGGGATGGAAGGGGAGTATTCCGTATGTGTGCCAAGGACAATTAGCTCTTTTGAATTCTCTCAATTTAGAAGAAATCAGAAGGTGGCATCTGAGGTGGAGGCTGAGAAAAGCAGGCAGAGACTTAGAGGCTCATGCCCACCACACAGGTCGGCATCTGGAGGCCAGTAGGGACCGTGGTGCTCTGAGGAGGTCCCACAGGCTCAGGAGTGAGGCAGAGGTCTGACCTGAAAATAACCTATCAGCTGCAGGGGCAAGTGAAAGGGAAATTACTGAGTCAGAAGAGGCTACAGGAAGCTAATATCTGAATAATGGGGAGGGGCTCCCCTAATAATGAGGAGGGACTTGGGACAAGGGATCAATGTGGGAGTGAAAAAGACAGAACTAGGGAGGGGGAAGAAAAAGGAAAGTGGCTCTCAGAAGCAGTGATCTTCACTCCCCGCTGAAAGCCTGCTCCAGAAGATATGCTGAGTGAGATAAAAAATGTCTCAAAGCATGTGTGGGAGGTTCTCTTAACTTGCAGGTCATGCTGAGGAGGAGATAGAGAGAATGAGATACCAGGAAATGTGTCATCCACATGGCCAAAGTGTGAAACTCAAGAGGGAAGGTGAGTGGGCGGCACTGAGCAGCAAGGATGTCCCCTTGACTCTCCAGGCAGAAGGGAGGGCAGAAACTGGCAAGAGAAAGATAAAAGAGCAGATCCCAGGGAGCAAAAACTGGATAGGGTGGAAAGACAGACATAGTCAACAGACCCGGGAATGACCAGCGCATCCTGTCTAAGGTGGTTCCCTTTCTACAAGGTTCCTTTTCTTTTTCTCTCTAAGATATAGAATTCCAGATCATGAGAGAAACTCAAAGAGAGAGGGATGCCCAGTACAGGAAAGTCCCCATGAATGACACCAAAGGATGGCACCAAGAAAAGGTTACATGTATCATGCTTCAGGAAATGAACTGCATGTGTTCACCAAGAAATGTGAAAGACATTTAACTATGGGATAATGTTCTTTTTTGTTGTTGTTGTTCTTGTTGGATTTTTTATTAATTTAAATTTTTTAATTTTACATTTTAACCCCAATTCTCCCTCCCTCTCCTTACCTGCCTCCTCTCCTTTCCATCCCACCCTCCCATGCACTCCTCAGGGAGGTAAGGTCTCCGTTGGGAAGTCAACAAAGTCTGGCATACCAAGTTGAGGCAGGACCAGGACCCTCCCCTCAAATCAGGTTGGGCAAGGTATCTCACCATAGGCAGTAAGCTCCAAGTGGCCAGTTCATACACCCAGGATAATTCCTGGTCCCATTGACAGCCCCCTCTCCGCCCTTTAGATCAAGCCACATAAATCGTCACCCACATTCAGAGGGCCTAGTTAGGTCCCATGCAGGTTCCCCAGGTGTCAGCTCAGAGTTGGCAGGGAGGTGGTTTGACAAGAACTATAAGTCTTTGAAGAAAGAAATTGAAGAAGACACCAGAAAATGGAAGGACCTCCCTTGCTCTTGGATTGGGAGGATCAACATAGTAAAAATGGCAATTCTACCAAAAGCAATCTATAGATTCAATGCAATCCCCATCAAAATCCCATCAAAATTCTTCACAGATCTGGAGAAGACAATAATCAACTTTATATGGAAAAACAAAAAACTCAGGATAGCCAAAACAATCTTATACAATAAAGGATTGTCTGGAGGGATAATGTTCTTATACACTGTAAAGATTTGTCACTTGTATTAGTTTACTAAAATGCTGATTGGCTAGTGGCTAGGCAGGAAGTATAGGTGGGGCAACCAGACTAAGAGAATTCTGGGAAGAGGAAAGGCAGGGATGCACATCAGCCAGATGCAGAGAAAGCAAGATGAGAACACCTCACTGATAAAAAGGTACCAAGTCATGTGGCTACACATAGAGGACAATTACGGGTTAATTTAAGTTGTATGAGCTAGTTAATAATAAGCCTAAGCTAATAGGCTAAACAATTTATAATTAATATAAGCTTCTGTGTGTGTCTTTGGGACTGAATGACAGTGGGACAGAAACTTCCATCTGCAGACCTGGTTTGTATTCCTTAACACATGCTCCCAGAAACTGACTGCATCTCCACACACACCCAGTCTACGGATGTGTAGAATTTTTCAAACTGACACTAAAGCACAAGAGCCAACAGGCAGTTCTGGGCATGCAAAGAATAAAACAGACCCTCAAGGGACTGGGTACTTGATCTTGTTCCCCTTCTCCCTTATTCTGCCACACAGTCAAGCAAACTAAACCTAGTCACATCAGAAAGGCTACCTTTCAAACACCCTAACCAATAGCCTGCTCACTTATCTAGGTGGATAAAAGAGAATACTGGTGACACAATTCAATTTGTTACGATTGAAATACAGAAATTAAATTGTCCTGATTACGCAACAGGGGAAAATGAGGCCAGTTTTCAAAGAATAAGTGTGTTTGGAGTTGATATGTGTTTGTGTTGATACGTGTTTCCGAATGCCTGAACACAGAACGGTTACTCATCACTTCTCAAACAAGGGAAGCAGGTGCGGTGTGAGGCTCTGCTGTCCATATACACCCATGATAATTCAGAGACAGGAAGCAGAATCGTGAGGGTTAAACACAAAAGAATTAAAGGGTGATTGCTGGGCATGCATAAGACCTGGGGACAGCCAAAGGCACTGCAAGATCTTCATGAGTCTCTGCCTTTGTGCCGAGGAAACTGGATGCTACAGAGATGGAGCAAGCTCAGAAGAGGCACAGGGGAGGTGAGAACGGAAAAATCCACTGGCTCTTGCAAAGACTATCGTCTACTCCTTGTGTTCCTTTCTGGGGCCTCTGACTGTGACTGGGAAGATGAACAGGCATCAGGAGGTACCTGGGTCATTCTAATGGAAAGAGGAGCCTATGGGAGGAGCCCAGAACACGGAACAGCAACTGCCCTAGCACAGCCTCCCTTGACTCTCCTAGGAACGACCTAGATTCTAAGTGTGAGCACTAGAGGAAGGTTCAAAGTCAAGATGAGACTAACTCAGTGACACTGTTGGATCAGCGACAGTGTTGACTCATTGATGCAGGAAGATACTTGTAGGGCCCTTGAAAAAGGCTATGGACAGTCTTGTCTCTCATTCTCACAGTCATCTGAAACCTCTGTCTCCTCTCTAGTAGTCCAAGGTACCAGGTGTTATCAGCCCCATCCAGGTACCAGCCAGCGTCCTTGCCACTGCTGTCCAGCTTATAGATTCTGGCTAAGACCCATGAGCCTTGGCTGTTTTGATGCAGCCTACCACCATTTCTATTTCTCCCGGGTGAACACAACTGTGTGTGAATGCTAAACAAGGATCTGGAGATCCAGTGGGGGGTGGGGATTGCTGATCCAGGGAGAAGGGAACCTCCGGGCCCTCCATTAGCTTCAACCTCAGACTCCCTGTGGTTTGCAAATACAGGGCAAACTGGAGGAGCTATAATCTACAAGGGGTGGGGCCTGGTTCAGCTTAAACTTGCTCCATGTACAAAGGCTATAATCCATGAACTTTCTAGGTAGAATTGGCCAGAGAGTGGGGTAAAGCCAAGGCTCACTGCAGAGATCTATAGGACCTCCCTTTTCCACAACATTCTTCAAACTCAATGACCACTGCTAGGGACAAATGAAAAGGGTAGGTCTGGAAGGCTGGAGGTGGTGGGGGCTGGGGAAAAGGGCAGCGGTTCCATTGAGCTCCTCTGAGTACACGGTGTAGTGCACCAGATCAAGAACCAACCTGATTCATGTGTTTTCCCAAATGTCAAAAGCGGGGTTAGAGTCCCCAGTCTATGAAGGTGACTTTCTTTCTTCCATGTAGAAAGTGGGGCTTGATAAGCACTTGTCTTTTGGCAGGTCTCCTGGCCAGCCCAATGCCAACTGTCACCAGCCCAAGCGGATTGATTCATAAGCTCCACCAGCAGAAGGTCAGCTGCTTGGACACGTCAATGTGGTATTAAAAACGATACAAGCAGGATAGGAGCACGGGGGTGGGAGGAAGGAGTGAGAAGACTTCTTGGATGACAGAAACAATAAGGCATCCCTTCCCCTACAAGGACAGAGGGACAATTATAGAACATTGGCTGTACCGTGACAGGACACGGAGACAAGAGCCCATGCCAGAGTAGAGGAGCATCAAATGAAGTGAGGCCATAGGTTTGGGGCAGGGGTTACATTCATGGTTTGCTGTCGTGATTGTGGAATTTGGGTTTGGGTTTAGTTTCAGCTGTTGACTTCCTGGCTTAATTGTTTTGACCTGTTGTCACGGGGCCTCACATGGCCTAAGATGGCCTTGAATCTCTGATCCCTTTAGCCTCTCAACTACTAGAATTACAGGCATGTGTCATTAAAGCCTATTTTATGTGGTGCTGGAGACAGAACTCAGAGCTTTGTGCTTGCCAAGCCGTCGTTCTACCAAATGAGCTGCATCTTCAGCCTTCCAGTCCTTTGTTAAGGGTGAGAAAAGAGAGGACAGGGGAGTGTGGGGAAAGAGGGGGAGTCAAAGTAGGAGCCGCTACCCATGCTGCCAGGATTCTCAGCACTACCTTCTTCATAGATAGCCCCACCCACATCCCACTCCCCATCCTCTTCTGAACACAAAGGCTGCAGGTGAAAGGCTGTCCATCCAGTAGGAGCAAGCATCACTCAGTTCCAAAAGTTCCACCAAGAACGCCCCACCCCAGATGCCCGACAGGCCCACAGCAGAAACAACATAGATACATACCTTGCCCCTTGTGGTTGACTTCTTTGGCTGCAATGACTTTGTTTATGACAGTTTGAAGGAAGTCATTCTCCCCTGCCACCCTGGGTGAGAAACGGGATGACATGTTCAGCGGCTTGTGTCGAATGGCGTCGTCCAACGCGAGCCTGGAGGGCATGGGGCAACCAAGACCACAAGAGACAAAGGGGCACAGAGACCCGTGGGTCACAGTAACAGGGGGACACAAAAGAGCATCACCACCGAGTATGAGAGAGTCGTCATGAGTCAACAAAAGACAAAGGGCAGGATAGGTGACAAGAGAGACAGGGAAAGCATCGATCAGGAAAATGGTGAACCACAGGAGAGAAGTCCAGCCAAGGAGGGTGCCCCACTCCCAGGGAACACATGCGCAGGGCTCCACTCCATTGCTAACGGACAGTCCAAAGGGGCTGGTCTGAGAGTAACGTGGCTGAGGGGCCTTGCATTCCAAAGAACACTGATGGCCATTTGCAGCACTCGGATGAGGGGCCTTGCATTCCAAAGAACACTGATGGCCATTTGCAGCACTCGGATAGTACTGAACTAGTCTAGGGCAAGGGCCAGGTGGTATTAAGAAGAAAATGAAAAATAATAATAATAATAATAATAATAATAACAAAAAAAAATTTCTTCTCCCCCACCCTCCCAAACAGCCTTTAAACCTAATGACATAAGAAGCCCTACCCACGGTTCCTCAGTGTGTATTCACAAAAGGGTCTCCAAAAGCTATATGTGAAGATGAACCAGTCCCTGGACAACAGAATTAATGGTCACCATGTCTGGATGCTGACCCCTGGAAATCACTCAAAACACAGGTTACCAGTGATCTCAGGCCCAGAAGCCCATGCATGTGAGAGTGGCCGGCACAGGGAACATGCACCATGAAAATAGTGTGCAGTGCCACCAAGCACAATGGGAAAAGAGTGCAAAGGCATACATCGGGTACAGAATGCCTAAAATCAATTCTAGGAACAAGGACGATGTCATCCATCACTTGAGCCAAGCAACTCAAAGGAGCTGAACGCTGTGGTAATTTATTTCACCAAGTTAAAGAGAGATGAACGAGAGAGAGAAAGAGAAGGCACACTGTTTCCCTCCCTAAAACCAACCCTGTGAGGTGATAAATCCATTTTAATGGAGCAAAAAACGTTCTCATTAGCATGACATTTCCCAGAGAATAGTTTCCAGGCTGACTCTGCTATTGGAATCGTGCTACTTCATTCTTCGATCACTGCAGATATTAATCTGTGCAGCCATCGTCCTCGAGAGAAGCAAGGCTCGCAACCGAAACAACAGGTGAGTGTGCCCTCACACTGTGTCAAGTGGACTCCCCTGTCTGACAGGAAAGCGTGGTGGCAACACGCAGGGGATCTGAGAGGCCAGCTGAAAACCTGACCAATCGCTTCTCTGACATCTTCAACAATACCCAAAGCTAGTGTTTTGTTCTGGGTTTGGGTTTTAATGGGTTTTTTTTGTTGTTGTTGTTTTGGTTTTTTGTTTAACAGAGGGAAAAAATAAACGACACAGAAAATTACTTAATAGGACCATTGGGTATTGCTAAACCTGTGGTCTTGAGGAAATTGAAGCCTTGGGAACAGGAGGGAACCCTGTCAATTTTCACAGGAAAAAAAATAATAACTTGAGTATTGTCATCTCACAATAGTGTGTGTTGCTTATTACCACTATATCAGCCATGTTCCAGAATGGGAATATTCCCCTGTGTGCTAAGAAGTTTCCAGGTTCTATGGAATGCTGCTCTATAGTCTTGCCATCAGTGGAATTATCCATGATAACCATCCACAGACACGGAAATGAGTAAACACCATCTGCGATGGTTAATGTTTGCCGTTAACCTGACAGACTGTAGAATCACTTGAGAGACAGGACTCTGGGTACACACGGGTAGGGGGATCATCTTGACAGCTTAAACTGAGGTGAGAGACCCACCCATCACGGAAGCCACCATTCCCTGGCTGGGATCCTGGACTGTGTAAGATGGAGAAGGTGATCTGAGCAGAAGCATACATTCCGATGACGGCTGTCACCTTGAATCCTGAGTTAAAAAAACCTTTCGCGTTAAGTTGCTTATGTTAGGGTTTTGTTTCTGTTATCACAGCCACGGGAAAATAAACCAAGACACTATCCAACATGGCAACAGCAGCCCTACGTGGCAGTAAACACTTGAAAACAGATCGGTGTGATTGAAGGGCTGCGTTTTAATTCTACTCAGCTGTAATTAATATAAAGCGCCACATGGGGCTAGTGGTTAGCAGACCAGGCAGAAAAGTAAATGGGCAGCATTTAAGCCTCCCGAGACCTCTGCCTCCAGTCGTGTGTAGTGAAACACGCGGTGCTGAAGCCCAACTTTAGGCTATACGACGCTAATTTAACACAGCTCTCCTCGTAATAAGACACAAAATCTTCTCTAGAGCTGCACAAGTATTTTTTTTTCCTCATGCACAGAAAAGCCATACTGCAGCCATCTTAAACAAGTGGTTCTCGAGTCTGCAGAGACTGCGGGTGAGTCCATCATGAAGAGTGCACAGGGCAAGAGAAGCCCATACCATGTCCCCTGTCCTCCCAAGGACAGGGCTCCTTCAGACACCCACTATCACCAGCCTCCCAGAGCTCAGCCTCCCTCAGCCAACACCTCCAAAGCAATGTAAACCTGCGAAAGTGAAATTCACCTTAAGCCTAAAAGCCTTTGAATAAAAACAAACTGGAAAAGGAAAGAGGAAACAGAAAACTGCAGAGTCCTGCGGAGGCTCGCACTACCCCAGCACTTTCCCTCGGGGAGTCAGGCCCTGGAGGGGGCTGTGTCTGCAATCAACCTGAAGCACCCAGTTCTCCTTCCTCCCCCTTGAGCCAGGAGTGGCCCCCAATCAAGACCCACCCTCACTTCAATCACCCTCCCCACAGATTTTTTAGCTTCAAATCAAAGAATAATCTCATAAATCGGCCCCGAGTGCTTTCCCGTGTTCTCTAGCCCTCTCTGAAGACGTCAGGTCAGAAGTGGACAAAGCCTTAAAGAAAGAAAAAGCCAAAACTCGCTCATCTGAGCAAAAAACCAAGACAGACAAATCAGCAGCCTGATTACAGGCTTTAAGGTGTTATTTCTCGCTTTACAAAAGAATTCATCATTACTTTGTTTGGTTTCTACTTAAAAAAAAAAAAAGCAACCTCTTGTGATGAATTTGAAAGTATTGTATTTTGAAAATTTGAATTGCTACAAGAATAAATCGATTATATAAAGAAACAGGCTCAGTGCAGAATTGTAATTCTTCTACTGATCAGGTAATTCCGGGACTACAAGGAACATCAGCTCTGGGGACCATACACAAACCTTATTCCACCGTCCTCACAGTTCCCAATTCCACACGCCACAGCAGTGACTATATAGGTTTCATATTATTGTAAAATAAATGAATCCTGACTTGGGCTTAACGAATAACCTCAGCGGTGAATTATTAACTATGGGGTTTTCATGTGGTACCTGGTTAAGGACGGAATTATTCCATACTTACGGCTGGAAGGGAATGAAGTGTTGTTTATCTTCGTCGTCTACTTTTCCATTTATTATGTCTGTTACGTCCATCACTGGGGAAAGGAAGGGACAGAGAGGTTGCTTGGCTTAAGTGCCACCATGATCGTCAAAAAAAAAAAAAACAAAGGAAGAGCAGCAGACTGTATTCCACCATGAACCATAACATTGGTAGACTCTTCTCATATGGAAGTTTGCTATTCTGCAATGCTTGACAGATTAAATCATCTGAACATGCTGGCCCCGGTGGGCAAGGAATTCTAACAGCACAATTCCACTCAACAGTTTCCTCTGCCTGTTCCCCCAGGGGTCACCCTAGAGATCTGTTGTCCAACACAAACTCCTGTATGAAGGAGATATTCTGCATCAATGGGCACCAGAGCAGGGGCGAGTGTGATGAGGAACTGCTTTTACACTCACTTAAATTAATTTTAAACAGCACTTGGGGCAAGCAGATAGCATATTCACAACAGCATACCGCTGGGTGATAGTTAATACTGTCAACTTGACAGATCTAGAGTCACCTAGGAGACAAGGCTCCAGGCACACCTGTGAGAGATGAAGTAAATTCAGTCAGCTTCTGGGCACGCCTGTGAGGGACTGTCTAGGTAAGGTGAATTTAGGTGGGAGACTGGCCATTCCATGGGCTGGGGTCCTTAAATTGATTAACAGAGAAAAGGAGTTGAGAACCAGTGTTCAACTGTCACTGATCCCTGGCTGAGGATACAGGGTTGAGCAGCTGCCTCACACGCCTGCCACCTTGCCTTCCCAGTGTCATTCCCATGCCATCCACACCACGGTGGACTATATTTCCAAGCTGTAAACCAAAATAAACGCTTGCTTCCTTATGTTGCTGTTGCTTCGTTATTGGGTATTTTTTTTTCCGTAGCAATGATAAAGTAATTCAGACATAGTTCAATGATAACATAATTACAAGGTACCAGTCACCAAGAGCTGGTGTCTGAGTCAGTGAAACACTCAAATGTGACCCTCAGTTACCTGCTGGATAGTTAGTTCAAACAGAAGCACACAGGCAAAAATGGACAGACATCCCAAAGCCACAGGTCAAACACCTGCATCTCACCACCCTGGCTCCCTTCATTTCAGTAACCTGCCTTCTCTGGGGTGGTCCAGGCTCACCGGCATCCCTGGAAAGGCTTGCACCATCTCCACATTAAAAGAGATGCGAACCCTGGTGGCATTCAGGGCTTCACTCAGAACAACTTACCATCACTCTTAACCACTCTGTGACTTTGGACAAGTACTTGGCTGTGTCCTTTCTCAACCCCATACCTGGCTAGAAGAGCTCCACAGTTCTTTCCTAGAGACTAGCCTCCCTTACTGAAGCTGTGGGTAAGGTTCATTTCTATAGACCCACAGTCAGTTTTGCGGTATGAACGTGAAGGATTCCTCACAGGTCCATGTACTTAATACTTTGTCCCCAACTGGTGGCAC
The DNA here is from genome assembly GCF_018167655.1 of Microtus oregoni. Taxonomy (NCBI): domain Eukaryota; kingdom Metazoa; phylum Chordata; class Mammalia; order Rodentia; family Cricetidae; genus Microtus; species Microtus oregoni. The sequence continues at coordinate 10,283,226 of NW_024543075.1, forward strand.
TATTTTGGAAAGTTGTAAACTCTTCAGAAATGGTGACTTCAACATCCTTTATGCATCAGGGACACACAACTCAAAAACAACTCTGAGATACCATCTTACACCTGTCCAAATGGCTAAGATCACAAATATTGATAGACAGCTTATGTTGGAGAAGGTGTGGAGTAAGGGGAACACAACCTTGTGGTGGGAGAGACATGGCCATGAATCAACTTGGTATGCCAGGCTTAGTTGACTTCCCATGGGAGGCTTTACCCTCTCTGAGGGGGTGGATGGGAGATTGGGGGAGAAAGGGGAGTGAGAAGAGGGAAGGGAGGGGGAACTGTGGTTGGCATGTAAAATGAATAAAAAACTTTAAAAGAAAAAAGAAAGAAATGGAGCCTTGCTGAAGTAAGTGGCCACTGGGAGTGAGTCTTGAGGTTTTATAGCATGGCCCCGCTTGCTATCTGCCTTCTTGCTTTCTGACTATGCCTCCAGTGTCACCAGCTGCCTCCAATTTCTATTGCCTTGCTATTTCCGCACAGTGGCAGGCCGTATCCTTAAACTGCCAATCAAAATAAACCCTTCCTTCCTTAGGCCACCATAAAGGGTACTTGTCGCACAACAACCAAAGTGACTATGACATACAGAAAGCATAAAGTTCTTGTCTGTAGGGCAAGAACAGCAGCACTGGCATCTCTTGCAGAGCTCAAGAAGCCACAGGGAAAACCATCACATCATGCACTGAACCGGTGGGGCTGTTGGTCTATGAACCAACATGTGTGTGCAGAGATGCAGGTGAGCACATCCCAGATAACTGGAGCACTGGCTAACAGCTGCTGGGAAGACGGACCGACCTAGATCGGAACTTCACTCGGCAGGGTCCTCACTCACTGCAGTCATCCAGCACTCACCCAAGGTCACATGCACATGCTCACAAGCCTGTCTTTCATAATGATGAAACATCAAGTTTCTTGATTTTTCACTCAGCCGGCCATGTCCAGGACAGTCAGGCAGAACTCAGACCATGCACTCATACCATATGGGTGGCTTTCCTAGTTCCCTGGAGACACCTCTCTCTGTCACAGGTCATATCTCACCAGCTAACTGTAGTTCTTGCAGATTATCTGATGCCCTTGCTAAGTCTCCAGAGTCCTGCCCCAGAACACACTTAGGCTTAGGAAGAATGTACAGGAACACAGCAAAGAAGCAAGACAGGAGCTGAGGCCAAATACACATGTGGGAAATAGCCTTTGTCCAGCTTACTATTATTAATGAGCATACCTCCACCCATCCTAAGCCTCCTGAGAAAGCCTCAAAGGCACAAGAATTTCCTCAGGGCTCATACAAGTCAAGGTATGTGCCCAGGAAGGCCCCACTGTGGTCTGGATGGGGAAAGAACCTGTCCCAGCATCATTTCTGTTGCTGTGATAAAATGCCTGGACAAAAAGCAACAAGGAGAAGAGAGGGTTCACGTGGCTTACAATTCCAGGTTACAGTTCATGATAGTAGAGAAACCACAGTGGCAGGAGTTATAAACAGGTAGTCACATCAAATCCATAGTCAAGAGCAGCGACAATAAAGGGTACACAGGCCTCGCCTGCATGCATGCTTGCTTGCTTCTGTCATATAGTTAAGAAACCCCTGCCAAAGGAATGGTGCTACCCACGGTGAGCCAGGTGTTTCCTCATCAATTACAAACTAAAACTATCCCTGTTAGACACGCCCATAGGATAATTTGTTCTAGATGATTCCTTCCAGGTAATCTAGATTATGTCACGTTGACAACCGAAGCTATCCAACACAGATACCCATTGATAAAAAAGGACATGAAACTGGGTCTCTCTATCCTGCCAGCATGGGGTTTCCACCAGGGAGAAGGGGTATGCTGTGTTATGGACAGGGAAAGAAACCATTGCCCAAAGTGTCCAGTCTGGCTGCAGTCAACGTGATCATGACTGAGGGTAAGGAGACAGCAGACCAAGTAATAGTGACACAGCAAAGGGCAAGGGTACAGAGAGGAGGAGAGCAATGGAGGATCAGGAATACACCAGAAGGAGAGCAGGGGGCAAGAAGGAGAAATAAGCTCCAAAGGAGAGGCAGCAAGATGGACCACAAGTGCAAGTATAGCCACTGATGACACAACACATCAATGCAACTTGTCTGCCATTAATTGGGTACAAAACAGGAACATTGAGGACCACATACCCTCTTATTCAGCAACCAGTTAGATTGGGTCCCTGGGTTCAAGAACGCTCTACCACAAAGGTGAATACCCTGAGCTCCAAGGTAAAAGGACCGTTAAGAGGGCTGCACATTTATAGATTGTAGCCCCCGAACCTCTAACTCTTGAACAGTATTTTACAAATGGAAGCAACCATAATATGATGTTAAGTGCTGGACCATGTAAAAAGTGCCCTAACACACGACAAATAGTGAAGCTGGTAAAAAGAAACCAAGACATGAAAAAGGTCAGTGAACAAACAAGCTAGACACAATATGACCTAATATTGGTTGGTGTTTTGCTGCTGCTGTCTTATATATCTCTATCAAACAAACAAGCTAGACACAAAAGGAACTAACATTGGTTAGTGTTTTGTTGTTGCTGTCTTATATATCTATCTCTATCAAATCAGGCATTGAACCCAGGGCTGCACACAGGATAATGGCATGATCCAAGATTGATCCCCTGGCCAGGTTTTCCCACAAAAGTAAAAAGAAGTTTGAAAAAAGGCACACCAAGAATAAAATTGAGGTACTACCCTAGCTGTGTCAAATTATGAATGATTTATTTAATTATCTTTCTTTTCCACATAATTTCCATGATTTTTCCCACCACTTCCAATCACTTTTGCATTATCAAATGTTTTAACAAAAAGGATCATGACATATTATTTTCAATAAAAGACTAAAACCCGCAGGCTTAAAGGTGCATGAATGCTTTTTTTTCCTTTGCCAGTACCAGCTCTGTTGACACAGACGAACAGAGATTGTTCTTTTAAAAAAAAGCCTAAAAATTAAATTTTTGCACATGGACATAAAGCTGCCTATGAAGGGTAGAATCCCATTACCACAAAGTCAGTCTCCCTTTTCAAGTTTGAGAAGAGAATTCCCTAATAAGAAAGGGAGCCTGTGGCTAGGGGGTCAGGAGAGGGGCGAGAGCTCTGTGAGAGTGAGAGGACTGGGCCAGGAAAGGAGAAGATGCTCCTGAGTGTGCTGCAAACCAACACATAAGGAGCGGGACAGGGTAGGATGCGCCACAGTAATGGGCCATTTGAAAAAAAAATTAAGTCTACATAATAAAGGCATAGGATAAAATATTTACCCTTTGTTTCAGGGCAGAAAGCAGAAGGGCAGAAAGAAGAAGCTCCAGATATCAATTCAGAGAGCTGATCCTCAGGTAACTGCAGAGGCCAGAGTGCTTGCTCGGTGCTGGGAACAAATACGAAGGAGCCTGCACTAAGCCTGAGTAGGAAGGCAATTACTGGGCTTCCGTAAAAGAAGCAGTGGTCCTTCTCAAAGGTCGTGAGAAATGGACACTTGGACAGCCAAACTACGGATGATACAGCTGCCTCCGAGGGCCTCTGCAGCACTTCACATGGGAATATCATAGCGCTACAGATGCAAGGTCCCAGCCGCCAAAGAGGTAAAGGCTCATCGCTCAAGAATTCAGACAACAGCAGGGCATGGGGGGCTAGAGTTTGTCTCATGCCCAGAGAACCAGGTAGAGAAGACCCAAGAAGAAAAAAGCAAAGATCAGTCCAGGTAGGTAACCAGTGATGCAAGTAAGCACCGCAGCGAACAGTGGATATCGGGAGAGGCAATGGTGATAGCCTCAAAACCAGAGATGCAAGTACCTGGGAACAGACAGTAGACCAGATGTCCTCAAACTTAATGGAGAGGGGGCTATCAGATCTGCTGGCCCTAATTTAGCATAGACTCTAGACTCTGGCTCCAGGAAAGTCCAGGAACAGAGAGGCTGTGACCCAACAGCAGCCTCCACCAAGCAAATGGAAAGCCTGTTATAGGCACAGAGAAGCCGTAGCAACACCAGCAAGTATCTGTCCACGTTTCATCCCTTAGGACTTCCCAGAACATCACAACCAAACCTGAAAATGCTAGGAAAATCCCCATTTTAATCAAGAGAGAGAGAGAGACTGACTGACTCTCTGCCTCGGGATAAATCTTTGCTTTCAGAAATCTAACAATGCCCTCGCAGGAACTTATCAGCAGGATCTCCACAGTGATCTAATAACCAGAGAACCTGCAATATCCCTGGCTGAAGATGTAACTTACATTATCATGTCACAGATCTCTCTGATGGCTCTGGGGAAGAATTAAAAAAACCCAGGACAAAAGAAATACAGCATTTCTCTAAAAACCGCTGTGCAGGTGGGACCAAAAGAAAGAAAGTTCTGGTCACAGGCATCTCAGTTAAATATGAAAATGATGCTACAGGCTTGGAAGAATAGGGAGAAAGAAGCTGGGTCAGGGAGTCACCATGGTTCTCCCACTCCAGACAGACGCAGGTTAAGATCTTTCCTGGTAAGCCAGCTCGTGGGCTACACAGATTAATAGAAATGGGTTAGATCAATATGTAAGAGCTAGCCAATAAGAAACTGAAACTAATGGGTCAGGCAGTGTTTAAAAGAAAAAAATAAAATAAAGTAAATAAATAAATAAAAGTAAATTAGAGAGTGTGTTCAAGGACTCAGGGATGGAAATGCCAAGCTTCTCCCAGAAGAGAAAAGCCTTGAAAGAGCAAGTCCACCCTCAACATCTCACCATGGGTAATAAAGCCACTGGGACAGGCCACTGGAGAACCCAACCATTCAGCAAGATTCTCCAGGTTTAGGACTGGGATGGTGGACACCACCCATTTGTCAAAACCCATAGAACAGGCCTGGGAAGATGACTCAATAGGTAAACTACTTGCCACACAAACATAAGGGGCAGAGTATGATCCCAGCCCCCATGTAAAAGTCAGACGACATGTGGTGTGTGGTTGTAATACAGCCCTGGCAGGGTAGGCATGGGAGGAGACAAGAAGACCCCTAGGCCCTAGGGCTCAACTGACAGATCAATGAGCTCCAGGCTCAAGGGGAGACTTTGTCTCAAATAGAAGGTGTCAAGCAAGTGATGGAGGAAGACATCTACCTTTGACCCGTGATGTCCACATCACACACATTCACATGTACACACATGGACATGTAAACACACGCACATACACCCATGCACGCATTGGCACACACATACACACAAACCTGACAGAATACACAATACCAACACCAAATGTCCCTGTAAACTGCAGACTCCAGGGAAGGCCACAGTATATGTTTAACGCCTGTCATAAACGTAGCAATTGCTGGTGATAGAGCTATGGCAGATACTGGGAGCAGGGCCAAGTGTATGGGAGCTTTTTGTTTCTTCAGCCCAATTCTTCCAAGACCTATAATTTTTCTAAAAATAAGTCTATTTAATGGAGTAAAATTCAAGTGCTGAGTTTCCTGGTAGCCAAGCAAAGCCTGTCTGTGATTACTGTCCATACAAGAATCAACACCTAGGTATTAGGAATCAAGAATTCTCCCACTATCACTATTCTATGAGTCCTACTTAACACCGTCAGCTTGGAACAGCCTAGAATCACCTGAAAAGGATGTTTCGGTTGAGTGTTTCCTTTACCAGGTTGTCTGAGAATAAGTCTATGTGGGATGTCTTGATTCATAATTGAAGTAGGAAGGCCTGGCCCACTATGGGCGTTACCATTCCCTGAGATATACACACGAAAGCTAGCTGAGCATGAGCATACATAAGACAGAGGATAAGCCAGCAAGGGGTCCTCCACAGTTCCGTCTATGAACTTCTTGACTTGAACTGCCTTGACTTCCCACATGATGGATTGTGACCTGGAAGTAAATAAACTCTCTCCTCTCCAAGTTGCTTTTGGTCATTGTGCTTTAATCACAGCAATGGGATGAAACCAGAGCAACATGATTCCTAAAACCCATGGACATTAAGCGTCAGAGAAGTGGGGGAAAGAGTTGCCCTGCAACACTAATAAAAAAAACTGCTTCTCAACTTTATGAGAAAAGCAACTAATATTGAAAGAAGTCACCTAGTGGGGACACTGAGCTTTCCTTGACACAGATAACTGGGCTCTTGCTTTCTTGTCCAGCCACCAACACCAAGCAGAGATGTGGACAGCGAATAGCCCATGTGCTAGCTGTGTTGTGCCCTCATAGAGCCAGGCTGGGCCTGTCCACTCCTAAATCAAGCACTGAGTCTAGCAAGCCCCCCAGTGCTGACATCTCACGGTGTGGGCAAGTGATTCAGTGTCTCTCCCGGTCAAGGCTGGGATCTGCTTTCACACTAGACTGGACTGAACCTGAATCTGAAGCACTGTAGATAAAGCAAGTGAGCCCCAAACTGTATAAAAAAGAACTAATAGGCAATGTTTTCTCTCCAGTAGCTAAGTTCATAAATTAAAGTGGCCCGCTATTTTTTCTCAAAGTGAATGGTCTCAAGGAACATAGGGACATGGATTTTACCAGCCACGCCAAAAGGTCGCCGCAGCCCAGAAGTCAGCTTCCTTGTGTTGCTGTCCCTCAGCTCCATGCGACCAACTCGGACAATCTGGCAGACAAAACTGATTTTCTCCCTTTTCAGGTCTTTGCTCCCAAGATCCTAGAAATATTAATTTCCATAAATTATTATGGAGAACCATGATTCAATACAAGTCCAATTGAAAAGGTCGTAAAAACGATCAAAAGGCTATTCTCAGACCAGCTAAGATATTTAATGTTATTCATATGACAAGAGGGAATAAAGGAACAGCAGACACTTGGCTAAGTGAACTGAAGACATGAGCTACAGAGGCAGGCTCTGGGGAAGTGAAGTAACCAGTCTCACAGTGATGCAAAGCAAAGATACAACTCAGAAACTTCCAAAGAGGACACAGTGATTCCTGGATTAGCCGGTGTCACAGCCATGCCCAGGCACTCAGCACATTCAGTGCTGAGAAGACTCCCTAAAACAGTCATGAGAACAGGACACAATGACACTCAACCCACAGTCATGGATGGACTCACCGTAAACACAGCACGCAAGTTATGTAACCGATCGATATCTTTCGGTAATCCTGAACTAGGCCAGCGGACCAGGTAGTTTTCACTTGGGGGAAAAAAACAGGAGCAAATTAATCTTCCAAACATAGACAGGTACCAAACGTGCCCCATAAGGCCTCATGATAAACAACATGAAGGTCCCCTATGCCCCTGACCGCGAGTTTATGAACACTGAGGTCACAGAGAGACTCTGCCAAGCAGGCACTGTAAGAGCAGCCTTTCACTTTCTATGACATGGGTTATCTGTGTAAAAGAAACATTTGAGAATGACATTTCAGTATTTATCATGTGAAAAGCTTCTCTGTCCATTTAGAATGACAATAGAGAGCTGTGTATTGAATTTGGAACAATGTATATTTAATTCAGAGCCTTCGGAAAGCCAACTAAGCCATAAAATACACGGCATCTCCATCAAAAAAGAAAGAAAGCACTTATCAGAAGGGAGAACAAAAATTACCTATGTGCTGTTTCCTGCAAATACTACATGTTTAAATTTTGATAGCTCAAGTGAAAATACAGATTAATAGAAATGGGTTAAATAATGATGTAGGGGTTAGGCAATAAGATGCTAGAGCTAATGGGCCAAGCAGTGATTTAATTAATACAGTTTCTGTGTGATTATTTTAGGGCTAAGCTAGCTGGGGGACCAGGAAAAACAAGTGGTCCCTCCCTGCAACACTAGACTTTGCCTTCAGGACAAGATAGAAGGATTTTCTCAATTAAAGATCCTTCTTCCCAGATGACTGTAGCTTTTTGTCAAGTTGTCAAAAAACTAACACACACATTTACTTGAGCTGAGAGCCACATCCACTGCCAGGGCATCACCATGCAAGACCACATCCTCACACTGTGGGTCAGAATAAACCCTTCCGCATGAAGATGCTTCTTGTTGGGTACTTAAGTCACAGCAATGAGAAAAAAGTAACTTTTCTCACGGAAGCTTACAATGAGGAAGTCACCTACCTGATGAATTTGGACTCCATGGGGTCATAAAGAGACATGAGGACTTCAGCATCTTCTCCTATTTTACAGACCACATTTTTGAGGTTAATAAACAAGGCCAGAGATGGGGTTGCTGCAAACTTTGCTTGTCTATTGATGTCCATATTCTGCTTTTGAGACTACAAACAGAAAGGTAGAAGGTCAATGTGAGCAACCTGAGCAATACCCCTTGATCTTTTTAATCCCCTATAGAATAGAGAAAAGGCACCAACTGCTCCACTAGGCCATGCTGCTCATACAACCACTCCGTGTCCCCATTGTGTGCTCTCAAGCCACACAGCCATCCTGCAGCAGCTCATGCTGCGTGTTTGCAAGAACATGGGCCTTCCACATATCAACAAACTGATGACTGGCTCTAATTTAGGGTCCTCTCTAGAATGATGTCACCCAAGGAATCTGTGTGTCACTATGTCACCAATCCATGGAATTCGGCAAATGACTGACAAATACTTGCTAAATTTACGGGTTGTGCTATACCACTTGACTCCATCCCATGCCTCCTTTTTGGAAAACACTGGGCACTTGCTTTTTTTTGGGGGGGGGGGGGCGGAGTAAGGTCTTTTTAGTGCCGATTCTAGGCTTCCTTGCCATTCTCCACTACTCAGCCCAGTCGTTAGGAAACACCAACCCCATGCAAAGCACATGTTGAAGCGGTGAACTCACTTTCTCTTCCTGCAGACGTTCCTCGACCTGTTTCGAGGCCACTTCATGTGCTCGGAAGAGACTAATGGTGCTCGTCAGTTCTGGATCCAAAATGTTCCCATCTTCATCCCTCACCACCAGGTCCAAATCGAGAATTCTAGAAGACCAAGAATTCAGAGCGGAGAGAAGATGAATCCAGGGAGTGAACTCCCAAAGACAATGTCAGCCCCCCAGCCACTGGGCAGATGAAAATGCCTCAGAAATTGGGATTCGTCCACAAATAGCAGAGAATGTCATTCTGTGAAGCTGCTTGCCGTAACTCAAAATGTGTCACAGTGGGAGAATGAAAATTACTCGACGTTGCCTGCATTTTATTTCAATAAAGCCTTCATCTTCCAGTCAGAACTTACAGATCTTCAAAGTCCAAGTGAAGTGTGCATGACTAATAACTGTGAAATCTGTAGACAACCAGAGCTCACTACTGCACCCTGAACATGCATAGCACCCATGGGGACGTGATGGCAGAAAGTCTTGCAAGGGATCCCTAGCTGTCTCAATACCTCTCAAATGTGACTAACTCATCCCAACCCTGACCCTGCTCTAAAAGTCAGTCCCAGCATTACAGGTCAGCATTGTGTGAGTGAGGTCGCTGGGGTAGGGATGGAGTCAGCTCTGATGTGGGGGAGGTCACTGCTGTGTGGTGGTCAGCACAGTGTGGGCATGGTCAATGGTATGTGGGTGTTGCGGGTGAGCTCCTGGAGGCCCAGCCACAGGGTCCTATGGGCCATACCTGGTGAGGCCCCCTCAAGGAAGAAATAGATCAAGTCATTTGCCAGCTTATTATGGATATCATGTAACGTCATTGTCACCTCAGTCCAGACAGCCTCTGGACTGAGGTGACAAAAATGAAACCAAAGCTCACTGAAACTTGTTATGTGACTGAGACTAAACATCTAAAGAATAAAGAAGATGGCGTGGACATGGTCTTAGCACACCACCACCGCCATATAAGGTAGCCAGTTACATCAACCGGTCTGCGTTGGTCTCCGTAATCAATACACAGGTTCTGTTGAGGAGTGCTGATCTAACCGTAACAAGGTTAGAGACTAGTCCCATAAGATGACAAAGGGTCTTAAGAAAGGACTGGAAACCTCCCCATGAAATCAGTGTGAGCATGTCCCTGTATCTGTGTGTGTGTCTAGATGTACCTGCAGGTTTCTATGGGTAAGTGTGGCTAGGGACCTCTTTCGGTAGATCTGGGTGTAGGCGTGTATGCATGCTTGTCTCGGTGTATGTATGTGTGTGTGTGTGCACGTATGCCTGTTTTGCACCGCCATCTTTGTCAAGAAACTGACCGTGATGGCCTTGACAACATTTACCACAATTCCCTGGACACCCCCTCTCCCCGCTTCACTCAGATAAAAAGGAAAAGTAAGAACGCATGAGTGATAAGGCTGAGAACAACAAACTGCTTCCCAAGAGAGCAGACCAGCCTACAATCCAACATCCTCCACTTCTATTTTACTTGTATTATTAGCATTACTTTGCGACCTCCATGAGGAAGTAGGAAGATAAGTAGAGAGCATGGGGCTGCTGAGGAAGACTGGCCTCGGTCCTCAGGCAAACTTGTCTTAATAAGGTTGTATTTCCTATCAAAGCAGTAAATTACATTTGGAAACACTTTCTGTCTTAACAAGATTGCTCCATGGTGTAATGTACTTAGGTTGTTTCCTGCAGCCAGATTAAGCAGGTGGTCTCTGAACCTAACTTCAAAAACAGGCTTCTCCAACAGAAAATAAAATCAGAGCTCCAAAGGTTTGCTTTTATAAGCAGGGGGTCTTGTAATAGGTTTCATTGAAACAGTATCTAATATCTTATACCTGGAATCTCTGGCCTTGGAGGTAAAAATAAATAAAGTCACACATAATGTAATATTAGGGAACTTTCACATACAAAAACAGGCAAGAGGGGGTACCAGAAAACAAAATTATGTAAATTACAGAAAGATCTTACGGCTTACCTAAAAATCCAATGAGCTGATGGGCAAGCCCTACGCTCACCTCCACATTCTCAGGGTAAAAATGGGAACGGGTGTGTATTACACCTTAATTTTTCTACTGCCTGAACAGCAGTCTGACTCAGCTAACTCCAGACAACAGAACTCAGAAACCCAGAAATGAGTCCCCAGATTGAAACCTCCCCCAAGCAATTCTGAGATAAAGAAGCCTCAGGGAAATACAAGACCTAACCACTTTTAAGGCTTCCTGCAACTCTACACTATGTGAACAAGCCAACAGGCACCAGGTGGGAAAGACACTGATTTCATCCTGGCCACTGATAAGGCAGAAGTAGGACTAAAACAGTCATGTGGCCTGGCAGCTAACAACAGAGCATGCTCTCCTCAGGAGTGAGAGAGCCACCCCTCAAGACGCTCAAGCAGACCAGGGTAGGACCTTCTCGTAAATGGAAACTTTTCCAAAACACAATGTGTAGTTCATCTCAATTGCAACTCAAAAGAGCTGTGCTTCTGTTAGATCAGGTATGTCAACCTCAAGGACAAGTTTCACGGTGACTTTTAACATCTCGTCTGGCATTCAGACCAAGGGAGCCACAGGGAGTGGTCTAGGGCTCACTACTGCCCGTCTACAGTCAGTGGCAAAGGCTGTGAGTGAAGAGAAAAACTGCACGGAAGATCACAACAGCATGGGACAAAACAGCAAAAAGGAAAGGTTACCGCAGCCCAGCTCCACGACTCCACCACTTATACCACGAAGACCTTGAAGCAACGGTTTCCAGAGGGACTGGGTACACCATGTTAGAATGTAAGCCACGCCATTATCTTGATATTAGAAATTTGGCTTTATGATAAAACGTAATTGAGACATCCTCCTGTCTTAGGGTTGCGCTATTATATTGTACAATTTAAGCATGAAATCATCTTTTAAATAAACAAACCTGTTTCCATAATCAATTTTGGCCGTGACCTTCTTCTTCAGCTCTTTGAGCTCATCCTGAGGCAGAGTTCCAGAAAGAATCTGTGACCGCCACTCAATAAGGTCGTAGATCATGTGTCGCACACTTCGAAACATCTCTCTATTATCTAGCTACAGAGGGGGGGAAAGGCAACTGTAAAGGTTCTGGTTTTAAAAAAAAAAAAACAGCACAGTTGAGATCATATCATAACGGATAGTTCTTCAAATACAAGGAGAACAGACGCTGCTTCCTGGGATTCTATAACTGTCCAATGAAAAGCAGAGTCTCGCGTCAAATAGAACACATCATATTTGGTTCCCACGAGGCACTGAAAGACAAGCAGCAGCATGTCTCCACAGACTGCATCCAACATTCCCAGTCATAAAACACACAACAAGAACAGAACCCTGAGCCTCAGCATGGCCTATAACCCCAGCATCACCCTGTGCACAGCCAACGCCCTGTAAAGGTAGTCTAACACAAAACTATCAACTCACTTAAAACACTAGAGATTCTTTTTTATTAACTTCATTGCTCCATTGTGGAGCCTGAATCTTCATAGCTAACAAACACTGGCATGTCCCAATGTCAAAAGGTTGGACACGCCTGGAAGCACTGACCTTACTCTCCGTGACCGTGCTACCCCATTGCTCACCTAGGAGAAACAGTCTTCAAAACACCCTGTGTTCCAAAACCATGCTGTCAGCTGACACATAGGCCATCCTGCCTTCCCAGAGACACTGTGACCCTCATAACATACAGTGGTAGCAAGTATCTACCCATGAATACTCTTGTTGCTTCTACATCAAGAGAAAACTGGCTCGTCTCACTTTTTGTGTATTGGATTTGTGGTACAAAAAACAAACAAACAAGCATGTTTGCAGTTGTTGGTACAATCCATCAAGGAGACTAAGGCTGTCTGCAATGTTCTGCCTCTGAGCACTCAAGCGGGACTTAATAATTATATTTTAAGCACCATGATGCCATCAAAAGTAAAAAGTGGAATTGCTGTTTTCAAAAATGGGCACCACTCTATACTATCTAAAGCACTCCCTATCTCCTGTCTGAAAACCATTGGAAACTCCTCTTTCTAGAAGTTTCTAAAACAACCCTACCACCTACATAGCACTCTGACAAGTTATCTATGTTCCATGACTTATGTCTTTATATTATAGTGTGGGTGAGTGAGTGGGTGGTGGCGGGGGGGGGGGGGGCACAGAAGATAGTAGAGGCTGTCTGATCCTCCTGGAGTTGACACTATGAATAGCCAGACACAGCGCTGGGAATCAAGTTCTGGTCCTCCAGAGAAACACCAAGTGCTCTTCACTGCTGAGTATCTCCCCAGGCCATTCTTAGAATATTATTCTTCTATTTCCTTCCTTTACTTTTCCTTCTTTTCCTTTGTATTTATCTGTCACTTGTTTTGAGACAGGATAGCCTGGGCTAGCCTCATCCTTAAGACTATTTTTTTCCCAGTTATTCAACAAATATTCATCGAGACCTGACAATGTGCCAAGAACTACAGAAAGTGGAGCAGGGCAGAGACTTGGGCCATAAACTCTTAAACCTCCCTGCCTTTACTTGACAAGTGTACACCACCAAGCCAGACTCCTAGTTTTGATTCCTTAGATGAAAACTAAAAGAACATGTTTCTTTTCATCTCGCTAACACCCCCTGCCTATCTCTCTAACATCATATAAAATTCATACCTGTTTTGCTGACAAGTCTACAACCAGAGAAGAACAGAAAGAATGCATCTAAATATTTAGAACCACCTTTGACTTGGCTTTGTGCAAATCTAACAACACCAATCCATCAGAGGTGAATGTGCCATTTGCAGAAGGAACAGGGAGACGGTTCAGGATGCTGACTCTACAGCAAGGAGACCCACGCTGTCCACTCACGGATTCGTCCATGGCAACTCACGTTCATCGTGTGATCGTATTTTTGTTTAAAAATTGCTAAGTTGAACATGAAATACCCACTATGAAATTGCTCAGATTTACGCAAAACATTCATGGCTAACTTCACGCTTTTAGGTTTGTGAGTACGTCTGATGAACAATTACCACAAGGGCTTATTACTGCGCATTTATAGGAAGCCACTGTATAATCAAAAACACGCCTGCCCAGCGAACAGCTGTGGAGACTTGAGGAAGTTTTCTATGTTCCCGAGAAATTAACGTACTGACTTCCTCCCAGGGCCCTTGCTCGGTGATAATAACATTAGCATATGAGAAATATACACTCTGAATAGAAATACAGGCTTAACAAAAGGTAATCTTCGGCAAATATGGATTTATGTGCGAAGAAATGCCCCAAGGGAAAATGAAATGGAAGATGTCAGAGCTCCGGCATCTCTGCATTAATAAGAACTGGACAACTGCACACAGAGCCAGGATTTAAAATGTGCCCCACCTCACCTCGGACACCATCCATTAAGACCATCATACTCCTCAGACCCTAAGACCCTTCACTTACAGGTAGTCAGTGACAAAAATACAATAATAAGAAATAACCCTTTACTAAGGCTTCAAAATTTAAGTGATTTCCATTCAAAAGTAGATTTTAATTTTCATAATCGAAATATACACCCAGAGGTGACATCAGCCTGGTTCCCTCCTTTGAAGGGCTGACAGCAGCTACAGTCCCCTTGCCCAACACAAAGTAAGAGGAATCCATGATCAACTTCCATTTTAGTTCAGTTTACTAAAGGCAGTGAGCAAACTGCATCCCAACACAACAAAGGACAAAGTCCGCAGGGTTCCCAAAAGTAGCCAGAACAATCGCTGATCACGCTGCTTGAGAAGCAAGACCCTGCCTCAGAGGCTCCCCTCTCCAGGTTCCCAGGGAGGGAAAACTATGTGCTGGTACAAGGGCCAGAAGCGCCATTTTTAAGCCTTAACCAAGCATCCCATTTCTTACCACATAAAGTTGCCTCCAGATGGTGGACCACTCTCGCAGGGTTGTGGTGACTTCCTGTATGAGGGGGAGGTCCCCCGGGATGACAGTTTCATGTTGCCTGGGATGACAGAGGGAGAGAGTGGCTGATTTTGTGGCTTGATTGGAAGTTGTACCTGATTGAGTCCCTAAAAGGGGCTGGAGAGCTCAATGGTTAAGCAAATGGGGGAAATACACAAACGCCGTATGTTCACATGTGTGAACAGACACACCTATGAATGACAAGTTCTTTGTATAGAACATGGGGATCTCTACATGCTACCGTGCCTCTAAACCATGAAACGTGTGATGTGGGGTAAGATGAAGCGGAGAAAGACGAGCCACTGAAAGTCTTAAAAATGCCAAGGGCTGAGAAGTGGAAAGTATATTCAGGATATGTGCACACCCATCTATCTCAGAGTGCCATAAATCACACCCAGATGATGGGTGCCATTAAAATGCAGGTTTGAGGCAAGATTATTTTTGCATGTCTACCGGGTATACAACTCATTATACGAGGATGCGGGGAGCAATTATCCCTGCTGAAATGTGAGTATGATTACAGCTTTCAATTGTTCCCAGAGACTCTATCCAGCCCCGCCCACGAATACTTACTGACCTTTCCCTTCCACCCCAGAAGATTTCGCCCTGGACGTGGCTTTAACTCTTTATCAACATATGCATTACTTTATTTCCCTGGTTTTTAAAAATCACATCATTCATATGTAGCAGAGGTCAGGAAGGCACAAGCAACCAACGCCTGCTTTATTAGCTGTGGGCAAGATCATCAGATGGAGGGAAGGAGCCCACCTGAACATCAGTGAAAGTGTGAGGGAGTCGCCAGGTCAGGAAGAAGGAGGATCAGGATGATGCTACCCCAATGACACCTGCCCACCTGGAAGTATGATGGAGGGGGAAAAGCCCTGGATGTGGGAATCAGTAGGTGCAAAGCGGACACATGCTGAAGAAAGGACACATCATTAAACAGAGAGAATAAATCCAAGAGTTGTGCTGTCCCACATGGTGACTGGTGTCCCTAAGAACAGACTACACTCTTAAGCATGGCTAGAAGCTTGAACTTTAAGTGTTCTCACCACAGACAAGTACGACCAGAAGGCAGCCTCTCATGACTACCTTGTGAGAACTAGCCCGATCTCCCACTCTGCAATGTATGTGTGCTTCAGAGTACCACATTAGACTCCATAAATGCACACCGTTTTTTTTTATTTAAAATAATTCTTTAAAAACTATATGGGGTAAAGCAGGCACTGAGTTGGAAATAGTTACTCTGGTTTTCTAGGGAGACGGAAGAGACTAGGGGTGGGTGAAATAGGGTAACATGTAACCCTTATAGCCATGACATGAACTCCTGACCCTCCTGCCTCTACCACGCAACTAGGAATTGGGATTACAAGCATGTGACACCACTCTTGACGGGAAGGTCTTAGGTCACTAATCTCTGCCCAAGTGAACCACAGGTCCAAAGAAAGATCAAGGCTAAAAGCCAAGATTCTGGCAATAGCTGCAGGGAGAGACTACTTCAAAGTGTGGGAGAAACAAGCCATGTCACAAGGGAGGGGCCCAACAGAAATGTCCTAGCCTGAAAGTAGTGTGTGAGGGGTAGGCGAGAAAGGATATAAGGGTCTCAGTGCCCACAGGGGGCTTCACAGAAAATAGTGACCAATAGTAGCCATTGCTGCAGGTAATGCTATGTCAGCAGAGGAGGGGACAACATGGGGATTGCTTTGTTATGACAAAATTTGAAAAACACATTATGATAGCCACAGGCATGAAACAAACATGAAGGCAGGATGGTAACCAGGGTTCTGAAAGAAGAGAGAAGCCAGACAAGGGAGAAGACATGGAGGAAAGAGGACACACACACAAAAAAAAAAAAAAAAAAATCATGGAAGAGCAGGTAATACAGAGTGGTGTGTGTGTGTGTGTGTGTGTGTGTGTGTGTGTGTGTGTGTGTGTAATGAGGGGATAGAGTACGAATGAATACAATATGATAATAAACCTGAAAAATAGAGAGTGAGGTGAAGGAGTGGCCGAGTCAGCACTGGACAAGAGAAAGGACCAGAAAAAAAGAGAGCAGATGTCTGTAAGGTAGCCAGAAGAAATGAAGAGATGGGTGGTTATGTGTCAGGCTCTCCAGCAGAAGAACCATGGTGTGGGGTGGGGACACGACACTGGGCAGTAGATACAGTGGGAGCAAAGGTGAGAACCAAGAAAGGAGCACGGAGAACAAAGGCTGATGGCCGAAAGCATCACCACTGCTCAGCACACTGTTCTTGGTGCTCACCACACTGAAACCTGATCCCAGAAGACCAACGGGCCTTGTCTGCCTGCTGGCACAATCCAGGTAATTCCACATTCCCATAATAGTACGCTGCTGGATATATATGTGAGCATGTGGAAACACGCACATGCACACACACAGAGACACACATTCATATACTTCAAAAAGCTTTTGAAATATTCTTACTCCTCTACAAGCCTACTTATGTACAGATTTTGAGCCTGAGAGGTAGCAGCTCATTAAATGCACACTTCAGCTATTTCCACCACAAGGTAAAACTTTCTCAACTTTGTCTTCCGCTGGAGAATTTTGCATACAAAACATTTTATCTGTCTGAACAAATGCCATCTTGCAGGTCAGCACCATCCAAGCCTCTAAATTATTCCCTTCACTCTAATTACGCGCCGGGGAAGAGCAGGAACCCAAGCCATCCTTTTCATATGTTAAAAGTACAGTGCTCAGAAAGGCAATTTTGTAATCAGCCAAAGGGATGTCATTATGCAGTAATCATATGATTAGTAATTTTATAATTTACATATTTAACGGAGTGTGAAGATGAAGCAGAGACCAAAAAAGAAAACATTTGAATGCTGTCTCCCCCAGTTCACACCTGGCATGGGTTCCTGCTCTAGGAACATCCTCTTGAAGGACCTTCCCCATCAGTCTGATGACCTCCAGGAGGTAGACACCTCAATTAGCTGACACATGAATACACATGGGTCTCGACTTAACAACCACTCACTCCCCACTCAACTCTGCATCACACCCTGCTAAGATTTCCAGGAAGAAAAGACTCAGAAAAAAAGTTCAGCAAAGCATCCAGGGTGGCCACTGCCAGACAAGGTAGCTCATCAAGGAGTCCCACACTTGCCCTAGTAGACCTCAGCTTCAAAGAGATGACCACAGCTAAGGCACTGACCTTGGATTCCTTAATGGGTCAAAGGCCAACATGACTGAATTCCAAGTCCCTTTATTCTCCTAAATCATCATGGTCAAACACAGCTATTGTCTTTTATAATGAGTTATTTTTACTATCTTGAATATACATATAATACACACACACACACACACACACACACACACACACACACACACATATATATATATATATATATATATATATATCTCACATACACACATGAATACAAGCTCCCTTTCTAGAGTTACAAGCAGTTGTGAGCTACCAGACATGGGTACTGGAAACCAAACTCTATTCCCCTACAAGAACAGTCTTAACCAATGAGCCATCTCTCCAGCCCCACTTAAACCCCACATCTTAACCTACCACATATTTGGTAGCAATTCCATATGAAATCATTTTAATTCTTCTTTAGAATATCAAAACAAGACTCACCCTTTTCCTTCAACAATCGCGTCTTTAAGATGGATATACGAAGCAGGAAATATACCCTTTGAGAGGGAAAGAGAGTTCGTATTATCAATGTGAATACTGATTGCAAATCAAACAATAGCCGTAAAATATGAGGGTATAGGGGGTTGGTTCACCATTAATTTTGCAAGTGTAAGCATCACATACAACACAACGGAGAAAACATGAGGCACAAAGGAGAATGTCCTAATCAGCTTGTATTTCAGACTGTGCAGATGTCTTAGCAGAAAACAAGAAAACAGAGACATGTTTGCAAAGAAATAATCTTACAAAGGCCCAGGAAAATGTTCTCCTCCATAGGTTGCCCCTCCTCCCTACAATGCCAACAAGCCTGCTGCCAGTTGTGACGATGAGTTCTGAAAGACTTCACCTTACAAAATGACAAGACCGCCATCAAAAGTTGGTTGAAACCATTGATTGCCACTTATCCACTGACCACTGAGTGACAACCACGAGGCCTTCCTGATCGACCTCCATAAGTAGTGGACAACCGTAAAAGACTGGAAGATGAGATGAAATTCACCCGTCTGCAGAAGTGCTGAGGAAACATGCTAGATTATGTTTCTACAATGCTCTGATTTTCCCACGTGCAGCATGAACATGCATGTGTATATACACACGTGTCCCGGCAGAGCCCTGCTCAAAGGAACTGAACCCTTAAGAAGACATTCAGCATCAGACATGGTTTGCAAAGTGCCAGGAGAAGTTTATCAAAAGCTGGTTCATGGGGTCCAGGGCAGCACACACCAACAACTCCCCAGAATGGCCTACAGGTGCACGCGGAACATGGAATTTCTCTGTAATGCCAACAGGTGTGGATTTGGATGCCACACAAGCCACACCAGCCACAACAAGTCCACAGACAGAAATCCCTCAGTCTCGGCACTCAACGTTATGTAGGCCAAGGAAGGATTATGGCTGGATGAAATGGGGCGTGCCTGGAGGCTTGAAACGAGCAACCGCCCAGCCTAACTACTGAAAATATCTAGACACATGATGCGCATGCAGGGCTCTCAGCTGAGACGCCTACGAGCCTTGCTTCTCTCCTTTTTTGGGGGGATGCTTTACGAAACTGCCTCTGCAAGGCTTTGATTTCCTCACCCACCAATGGAGTTTTCAGGGGAAAAATAACCACACCCCTTTTGCAGCATTAGGGCATCACTAGGTAGAAGGCCTGGGTAACCTGGGGCCAGGCAGGAAATCCTGAGGTTCCAAAGCACTAGAACAATGGGAGAGAGCCCAAGATGGGGATGGGGATGCCAGACAATAAATAAGCACCAAGAAACCTGAGTGGCTTTCCTGGGCATGTGTTTATCACAGCAGGGCAGCTGTGTCCTATGTAATAAAGGAGCAGGGAGGGGAAGTCAGTCCACAATCTTAAGCATGGGGGGGGGGGGTGCCTGTGCATGCACGTGCATGTAGGGGTGCATACGGAGGTCAGCTTCAGGTGCTGGAGCTCCTTCCTGTCTCTGTTTTCCCGGTGCCACAATTACAAGCATGTATCAACACCCAGATTTTAAAGCTTTTAAGACTGATGCTAGAGATAGAACTCTGGTTCGGGGGCAAGTACTTCATCACTGAGAACCCTAATACTGCTAATCTCTTGCCTCCTGAAATCTTCAGTTGTGGCTCCCCCAATCTGAACCCTTCCCAGGTGAAATCTATAAAGGATGGACAGTTTCACAGCCTTCATGGAGCCTTAGCCAGGCTGGCAAAGGCCAGCACAGGTCTCTGAGGACACAGAGCAAGAAGGCCCTGGCATGGAAATCACTGGGCTTCCAAAGCTCTATTACAGGGCAGGGAGGCCCTGGCATTTGGAAGACCACTGGGCTTCCAAAGCTCTATTACAGACTCTAGATCACAACAGAGAGTCCAGTTGGATATTACAGTAATGAGAGGCCAATTCTGAGAAGCAAAATGAACCATCTGTCAAACACAATCAGATATTAAAACGTGCAAGTTAACATGGACAGACTAACCAGAGCTTAGTGTGGGCATTACTACAACAGTGTAGCATTACAGAGTAAGATAGAGGAGCCACAATTAGGTTTTGTGAAGCTAAGAATGTCGAAGCCACACAGCCTTGTGGACGGGAGTGCCCTACACAAAATCTGAGGAGTAATAGCATGTTTTTGTTTCAGATATTCATAGACTCACACATGCAAATCACCCTAGAAAACCAGGGTTGTTTTTTTTTTTTCAACTTGACTAAGCCAGTCGGAAAACTGCCATAAGGCAAGAGGGAAATGGCCATGTGTGAGCTTTGCAAACTTGTTAATTTCTCCAAGATAATATGAAATTGAAAACTGTTTGCAGCATTTTAGTTTTCTGAAGTCATTTACACTCAGTTCATGGCTACACACAGTGGTTCAAAGAGATGTAAGGTTCTTTCAGGACAAAAAGAATTCTCCCTTTCATGCATCTAGGCCAATACCACATTACAGCTTAACAATTCACTCTTGGAACTAACCACCTACCGGAAATGTCATTTAGGGGACAGGGTCTCACTAGGTAGACCATGCTAGCCTAAAACTAAAGTTATACTCATACACCACCGCTCCCAGCTGAAGCTGTGATTTTCTGTAGACATAGAAAGAAGAAGCCAACTCATGGCCATTTTTTTCATCTCAGCCCATGTATTTGTTAAATTTCAAGAGAGAGAGATGTAAGTAATATTCTTAGATGCAAATAACACGGGACTGCTTTCCTCTCATGGTTTGATTTGTGATGGGACATGTTTAATGGAAAGGACTTACCTTTTTAGACTTTTTCCTTAAGGTGTAGCCTCTGTACCACCCTAAAGAAACAGAGATGAAATGGTTAGTACAGGCGATGCAGAAGGGTGCAAGCACAACCTTCAAGGTGTGCAGAAGTCACTGCCCCATAGACCAAGGAAAGGCAATCATACAATGACTTAGACATAGGGCATGGTTCCGTCCCTGCACCTCCCCACTTCTTCTCTGCCTGCCTCAGGAGTCCCCCATCAATAACCTGAAGTTAAGTCCTAAAGGAGGCCTTGTTCCCAGTAGGTTCCTTGTGGCTGTACTTCCCCACCCGTCCCTCTGCAGATCTGGCTCAAAAATCTCTCCAAGTGCAACTTCCAGAATCTCAGATCATCAAAGGCTGCCCAACAGAAAACCTATTGAGAGCCTACTTCCTCCCTCTGCAGGGCTCTGCCCTGAGGCAGCCATCATCTTCACAATGTACTTCTGTGGCAAAGATAGCTCTCGTGGAAGCAACAGGGCCAAGCACTCACAGACCCCTGCCCCCTTAGGGGTTGGCCTGACTCCAACTTCCTATCCCCTTCATGTGGCAGGAGAAGGAAAATAGACAGTGGAAGGAAAGACACCCCAGCTGTTCATTCACATCAGGCGCTGAATGGGAGAGTTCCCCACAGTCGAGCAGACATGACCCATGCTACCCATAGTAGAGCAGACATGACCCATGCTACCCACAGTAGAGCAGACATGACCCACGCTATCCACAGTAGAGCAGACACAACCCATGCCACCTCCCATCAAGGTCAACTGCATAAACTCATCCCTAAGGATGCCAACAGGTCCAAGGCTATGAACCTGTCTCCCCACAATCCCACCAGGTCAAGAAATCAGATAGATAATTTCTTACAAAGAGTATAAGCTTGGTTCTGGCCACCTTGCTTCAAGAAAGTAATTCACAAGCCCAAGACATCTCATAACTCTTTCCCGCAGGAACACACGGACCCTGCAGAACATCAGGAAGCTGGGTAAATTCTGAGAGTCAACACCATGGGGTATTAAGCACTCCTAGGCCCTAGGCCCCAGAGACTAAAGACAGCCACAAGAGCAAGCTCTCAGGGAAGGGGGTGGGATGACATCACATGGCCGCAGAGGGTCCCTCTGCCCTCTCAGAAAGTAGTCATGACGAGAGCAACTCTGACCCAGAAGTGATGCTGTTGACATGAACAAAACCCTCAAGTGCTAATTAAACAGATATATTCAGAAAAGGAGACAGGAACTCCAGGAATCTTAGAAGGATTTCTTAAGACCCAGTTAGGAACAAATGAGCCTACTCTGCTCTTTCAATGTGAGGACCAAACACACTTGAGTAGGGACATAACCTGCTCTAAATGTCAAGTGTCTGAATGTCTACATTTCTGAAGGATGATCTCCAAATAGCCACTATCCATTCAAAAGTTTCAGCTAGACTAGCCTAGAAGCAGTGCCTATATGATACAGCATTATAGACTCCAGGCAATGGGACTATAATCCAATGAGTTATCCAAAGGCTGTACCACTCAGTCTAAAAGGACAGTCCTTTATACTACTGCTCTGCTCTTCCCATGCATTTGGCATTAGTGTGCCCCCTTTCTCTGAAAGTGACAATGGACTGATGTCCTAGACTATCAAATAAAGACCATGGGGGGGGGGGGGTAGCAGCCAAATGTTAAAATGGGGCAAACTACATAAATGAAGCATCAAAGCAACCCAAAAACCTAAATGTGTGTGAACCCAAACTAATTACTCAACAATCTCCGACCACTGACCCAAACTAAAAGTGGTGGAAATTGGAGGATTCAGGACACAGCAGCCAGGGCACAGAAAGAGTATAGACAGCAGTAGCTGCTGGTGAACGCATCCGACACCACCACACAAAAGAAGTAAGAACCCCATACCCAATGCCAGCAGCCTGTCCTGTGGAAACAGCCTGAAGACAGTTGTGCTCCTGCACAGCTGGACAGACAGACACAAGATGCTCCTGACAGCAGGAACCTAGGGATGGGAGTTGAGACCATCTGAGTCCCATTACCGTTTACAGAACGTGAGGCAATCCTTACATGGCAGACAGGGCCAAAGACTATAAAGAGCCTCAGATAAAAGAGCAAAACAACACAAAGAGGAGTCAGTGAGTCAGGAAAGCTGTAACACACTCACCTAATGTAAAACATTCACAGCATATAGGACAAGAACACAGGCACCTGACAAGAGCTTTTGGGGGAGACGTGTTTTTATTGTTTGGAGGGTTGAGCTATGGAGGTCAGAGGAGGAATCTCTGACTTAGCAAAGCTAGCTGGCAGTTTCTTTGCTAACAGGATTTCTAAGCTAAGAGCTTCCTGGCATATTCTGCACGAATTATTGTTTCCTCAAGCACGGCCCATTCACTTGTCACCAGAACCTTCTGACGCATGCCAATGAC
Organism: Microtus oregoni; assembly: GCF_018167655.1. NCBI lineage: Eukaryota > Metazoa > Chordata > Mammalia > Rodentia > Cricetidae > Microtus > Microtus oregoni. Next base: position 10,306,749 of record NW_024543075.1, read on the forward strand.
AGACACAGCCTCTGCTCATGACCCACAAGGCACCTAAGACAAGCAGGGCTGAGCCATGAGGATTGTGAAGAGGAGGGTGTCGCTATGGGCATGAAGATGCTTAGCTAGAAGATAACACATTCTCCCAGGCAGGGTGTGCACTGCTGGCCTCCAGGTAAGCCACCAATACAAAAAAAGAGACACCCACCAGAAAGATAGGCAAACATTCTTGAACTCAGGGAGGCCATAGGAAGAAAATATATCATTATCACTTAAAAATCTGAAGTAATCAAGTTTCGTTGTAACAGCTACATCCAAATTTCCTAACTTTTGCACAATGCCTCCAGCTTCCCTTGGAACAGCATCCAACACTGGGGAAACACAGCATGAGTGACTTCTTCCTACTAAGCACCTGGGACTTGTTCTCACATGTGATTGGTTGGCCCTGAACAATGGACTTGACTTAAAGGCAAGAGCAGGCATTGAGTAGCCAAGGGAAGATCTTCCCACCTCCACAGTGACATGACTTGAAGGTAGGTACCTCTCTGGGCTGTATCCGACCTAGCCAACCTTTGAACAGTGAATGATGCTGTCTACATTGTTCATGCTGAGAGGTTCATTGACGCTCTCACAATTGGAAAAAAAAAAGAAATCTCATAATGCTTTAACTAAGTTTATGGTGTTATGCACTTGCAACTATCCTCAGCTGCAGATGTGGCCTGAGGGCTGCAGTTGGATTCCCTCCATCTCGACAAGCCTCACAAAGCAATTAGCCAGAACTTAAAGGTAAATGTGGTCTTTGAACTGTGTGAAATGAAGAGTAATCATCTTAAGAGGAGCAAAAGGAAAAGGAGGAGAAGGAGAAGCAATCCAGCCCACCACAGGCACAAGGAGACCAAGTGATCGTTTAGAAGTTACAATATTTGCAGCATCCTATATGATGATATCCTGGACTACAGGACCACAAAGGAAAAGAAAATCAAGATTGATAAACAGGAGAGAGAGAGGAAAGGAGGGAGGGAGGGATGGAGGGAGGGAGGAAGGGAGGGAGGAAGGTAGAAATGGAGTCAAATGCCAAAACCAGAGCCCAGGGAAGCATTGTAAGCAGTGTCCTGATTTGATGATAAAGTCACCCAGTTTCCGGAAGATGCAGTTAATGTGTTTCTCAGACCAGAGTCTACCAAGAAGTTAGCTTTCCAGGAAGGGAAATGCATTGCATATTCAAGGATCTTTTACAAAGATTGTAGTGGATTCATGGGAAACAAGCCTGGCCTGCAAATCAACCCTGGCTGAAGACTCATCCTAAGGTCAGCCTGGAAGTCAAAGCCTCTAGCAGATTATTGGGCAGTTAGTGTATAACACGGTCCACTGATGTGACTCGGGATGGCACTGCAGCGAGGGGACAGTCTCCTCCTAAAAAAATGAATGATACCACAGTCCCAGCACACGCAGATGCCCCAGGAAATCATTAACAATTCAGGAGAGACACCTCACTGCTCAGAGCTGATGACCCAGGAATTCCACATTCAAGTGGCTGGGGGCAATTAAAAAACAAAAATAAAAATCAGAGAGAGCGCTTCCCTGCAGATCAGAAAAGTATCTGCGATGAGATGCCTGATCCTTCACCTCACCTTAATTTCTCTCTCTGTTTCCTCGAAGCCACTGGCAATATGTACTGAGAGCAGATAAGGAAATCCAACTGTCAGCTGTCAAAACCGAAAACAAGCAGACGGCGCCCATCACAGCCAGACACACATTCGCTTAAGGGTTCCTTTTTGCCAAGTTACAGCTGCTTCCAGGCATATGCCAATAAAGCTGGCTTCCCCCACCCCACCCCAATACATTTTTAAGAGTAAACGGTGCAAATAGAACGGAGTTCTACGTCTTCCTGTATCAGATAGAGAAGGAAGAGCCAAACATGGGTTTTTAATAGGGTTCCCGCTCCTCTGAGATGTCTCTGAGGGACTTAGGAGCCAGTCCCTGCTTGCCTGACTGGCGGGAGCAGAGCAGCTCACTCCTGTGCACAGTGGAGTGTGAAGACCTCTCTGGAAGTTCAATTTGTTGGTTACTATGAGACGTCTACAATTTCCTCTCCCACTTGTAAGACTTTCGCTGAACCCGATCTAAAAGCAATTTGGTTATTTAAATCAGTTCCTGTGACTGCAACACAGCTTAGGAATCATCTTTCTCGGGCAGAAAAAGGAAGCCAACAGCACAAAAACCATCTTTTTCTATTTTTTTTTAAAGTTTTAACTCTTTTTTAATATTTATTTATTATGTATACAATATTCTGTCTGTGTTTATGCCTGCAGGCCAGAAGAAGGCACCAGGCCCCATTACAGATGGTTGTGAGTCACCATGTGGTTGCTGGGAATTGAACTCAGGACCTTTGGAAGAGCAGGCAATGCTCTTAACCTCTGAGCCATCTCTCCAGCCCCACAAAAACAATCTTAAAGAAACTCTGAGAGGAGAACAATGCCTAAAGGAAAGAGAGGGAAAGGGGGAAGAAGGAAGGCAACCATTGCCTCTGCTGCCCCGGCACACAGTAGTAACCACAGCAGAGCATCCACATCGGCTCAGCTGAAGTGCAAGGCACTAACTACGAAAGCCTATTGCAAAAACCGAGGGCACCAGAAAAGCCACAACTGTTCCCCTAAACCGTACCCCACAGAACTGGTGATCTGTTCAGCCCAAAAAAAAAAGGGGTCACAGACAAAGAAAGGGGACAACAATAAAAGCATAGCAACTGCGGTTTCCCCGAGACATGCCGTTAACAAATTAAAGTGAAGACAATAGAAAAAAACTGCTAACAAAACATTCAATGTGAACATTGAATCAACCCAGATCGGTTTCTCACCAAAGGGTCAGTGTCAGTCAAGATGTACACAAATAATGAACCAGGGAGGGGCATTTAGGGGTTAAAAATATAATGTTTAGTCTCCCCAAAGCACCCTAACTCCCAGACAAGAAACATCAGCCGACACTCACCTTCATAAGTTTCTAGGATGTGCACAGTGTCTCCTATTTGTAGGGACAGTTCGTCTGCTCCCCTGGCATCATAGTTATAAAAAGCTGTTGAAGAAGAAGAGGGGAAATGCATTAGCACAGGGGGTGGTGATTACTTCCGGCACTATGATATACTCAGTCTTGTCCTGTGTCATCTCTGACACCCTCACACGGGCAGCCTTTCCTTGCAGACACAGAAAGGAAAGAGCTTGTCTTCAACATGGGTATGCTTAACCATTCCTAGCTCCAAGCGACCCTTTTCTTTACTCTGGGAAGAGAACGTGATTTTTAGGATGCAATTTGGTGACTTTAGTTACGCTCACATCACTCCTAATTCCTAAAACATTTCTAAAACTCCACAAAAAAAAAAAAAAAACTCAGTACCCACCAAGCAGTAACTCCTGCCTCAGTTTACTTTTCTGTTGCGGTGATCAGGCACCAACCAAAAACAGTATAAAGAGGACAGTGTTTATTTTAGTTACACATTGTAGGCCATCACTGAGGGAAGCCAGAACAGAAGCTCAAGGTGGGAACCCAGAGGCAAAACTTGAAAGAGCGACCATGAAGAAGCATTGCTTATTGGCTTGCTCCCAGCCTCATGTTCAGTGACTTTCCTTACATAGCCTACCTGCCAAGGGATGGTACTGCCCACAGTGGGATCCCTAGGCAGGTAGGCTAGGATAGGAGCTAGGCCCTCCCACATCGATAGTGATCAAGAAAATGCCCCCCACACATGCCCTCAAGCCATTTAGATGGAGGCAATTCCTCGACAGAGGTTCCCTTTTCCAGGTGTGTCCAGCGGACAGCACTACCTGGCATACAGTGAGCCTGACCGACACTGAAGTATTCGCTGTACTGAGAGGTGATTTGCTTTTGCTGCAAAGAACATTGCTCGGCTTCCGCGCCCTTTCTCGAAAAGTCAAAGCAAGGGCACTTGCACGCCTTCACATCATCTCAGGCATCAAAAGCCACACACACCTAGAAAACTCCATTTTCTCAAGTATTCCCTCCCAAATTCATAAAATGTAAGTGTCCCCAACCAACAAAGTAGGTTGTTACCAGTTATTAAGTTTATTTAGCATTTTATAGTGACTCTTTAGCAGGCGATAACTGCATCAGGTAAAGCAGCCCAGAGCAGACACTGAGCTTCCCCAGTGAGGCACCGCCATATTCTCAAGCCTTTAGGAACCATAAATGCTTTTACCGCCACCATTAACAGCATCCCTTCTAGCATGCCTACTCAGTTAGAGATCCGGAAAAAAACAAGTCTGTCGTACTAAAAATGAAATAAAAGGAACACATCAAAAGTGTAAATACATCTGGGCATGTGTGAGCATGTAAGATGCATACAGGCAATTTCTTCCTTAGTGTTTCCCCTCAAACAATCCTACCTATTCAGAAGCAGTGAAAGGCAGGGCGAGACACTCATACATGACATCCAAAACGACACATTTAACTTGGAAATGAGCCTAGAGACCCCCCCCCCAATCTTATATGTGAAGGACAACACAGCCCTAGCAGTAAGCACATGGCCCCGAATCACCGGAGTCGGAACCATAGCACTGCTCCCAACTCTGCACGGAGTTAATCCCGGTGACTAAAGAACCCAACATGAGAGTAAACTAAAGCACTCGACAACACAGTATCTGACAGGGGAATATGGTAGATCAAACAGTAACCCTCCGAAGGCATCGCCATCTGAATTCCCAGAACTCTGTGTGCAAATTCCCAACCAAAGAAGTCACTGCAGTCGTGACCAAAGCTTAGGATCTTCAGATTGGGTTGTTAACTCTGGATTACATGATGAGTTCAAGATTATCACAAAGACCCTTATGAGAAAGAGGCAGGAGAATGGAGGAGAACGGAAAGAGTCCAGAATGGAGGAGACAAGGTCCAGATGGTCCTACATACTGAGGTCATGGAGCACATGTTCCCCACAGCCTTTGGAGACCACAGTCCGATGTGGGCCTGGATTCTGGAACTTCAGGTCTCCAAGACTAGGGACAGTGGTCAATGCAGGTTGTTTCAAGGCCCAAAATTTGTGAGATGTGTTTTAGCAGCAAAAGGAGGCTGGCAGAAGGCTAATCTTACCAGCATGAAGACCTGACCCCCACATAAAAAAAAAAAAAAAAGCCCAGCTGGGCCATCTGGGAAGGTGAAAACAGGAAGACCCCGGTGTCTTGCAGGCCAATCAATCTAGCCCACCTGGCAAATTCCAGGCCATTGAGAAACCTGTCTCAAAACACAAGGAGGATAGTAATTAAGGGATTACCACCAAAGTTATCTTTGGGTCTCTATATGGATATGCATACATGCGCACATGTACAAAATGACTGAAAAGTGGTAATTTGTAATGAACTTAGTCATTCCTGGAAGCAGCTGGAACTGGTCTCCATTGCAGGAACATGAATCCAAATAAGCCCAAGCCTGCAGTTACAATTGTCACGTTATATAAAGTACACAAGCATAAGGGAGCAAAGGTGATTTTAAATAAACCCCAATGTATTCAGTTTAAGGCTACTCCTTCTTCTGGCCAATCTTTCTCATTCCTTACAAAGAAAATCTCAGAAACAAAAACCTAGCTTATTCAAATCAACACATATCGCATTTGCAGAGCCTTGGGAGCCCCTGAACGGTGCAGAAAAGGCATCTAAGATATGAAAGCCCAACTGTAGGGGAGCGGCAGTCTACCGAAGGACTCCTGCGTGAGAAAGCCCCAAGACAGCCCATCAACTCACCTAACAGGTGGAAACACTAACTGGGCACGATGGATGGATCCCATCGCTCCTTCAATCTCAGCTACCCAGGACCCTAAGGTTGGTGAACCACAAGTTCAAAGTCAGTGTGAATTCAAATCTGGCCTCAATTACCTAGTGACTTTGCCTAGAAATAAAAAGAGAGGTGAGGACACACCTCTGTGTCCTCTGTGATAGAGCAATACCCAGCAAATGCGAGGTCCTGGAGCTAATCTCAAGTTCGGAAAAGAGCTAAAGGAGGGAGGAAGGAAGGGGGGAGGGAGGAAGGAAGGGAGGGAGGGAGAATGGAAGAGAGGGAGGGAGGGAGAATGGGAGAATGGGAGGGAGGGAGGGAGGGAGGGAGGGAGGGAGGGAGGAAGGATGGGAGGGAGGGAGGGAGAGAGAGAGGGAGGGAGGGAGGGAGGAAGGGAGGGAGGGAGGGAGGGAGGGGAAGAAAAAGAAAAGACAAATACTGAGGTCCATGGCATTTTGGCAGGCTCAGGGTAGCACAGGGAGCTAAAGGCAGCCCTAGAGGCCCGTTGTCTTCTTTTCCAAGCTATCTCCTACCCAAACTGTGTATCCAACTCCCACTACCTCCATGAGAGTCATAACTCTTCTCCTGCCCCCACCACCGCTGACAACACTGCACACTGCCCGAAGCCTTCCTCCTGAGACTGACTGCCCAGCACAGCATCACCAACGCCGTGGGATGGAACTTCAGCCCACAGTCTCATCCGACAGCACCCCACTCAGCCTTCTCCAGCTTCACCAACCACCCACGCCATGAGCTGTTCCTGCTGCTGAGAAAAGTTCCTTCCCCATACGTCACAGCCCCACTCATCTGAGAGGCCCACCCTTGACTCTCTATCCTTGGCAACATCCTAAGTGAATCATCAGAAGGTTCTGTGCAGACCTAGAATGAACTGCTGGCTACTGAGCCATCCCATGACCTTGCTGAACTGTCTTCCTGTGTGCCTCCCCGTGACTCCTTACAGGAAGGAAACCTATATTAGAGTTGAAGGCACTCAGCAAAAATCCTGACTCGAGCCAGCTCATGAAGTGTCCACTTTGGGTGGTTTGTAGTGGCGTGAAAGAAGAAGACCTTGACAGTTTGTTCCTCTTCCGCTTGCTCTTGCCTGGATCTGGGAGCTAGAGATCTATCCAGTTCACTGCAATTCTGTTTTAAGTCTGAGGATCTACCACTCACTCAGCCCCACCCAGCCCCACCTTCAGGAGAGCCTCCTCACAGCAACCCAGGTGAAGGTTACCACCCCATCAGTTGGCTCAGAAATCTGTCTGGGTCCCACACATCCTTGAAACATGACATCAGAATTTCAGGCAGCAGCTTAAAAGATAATTAAATTCTTTCTTCAAGTCAATCTGTGAAAATCAGTTGCTCTGTTTGTGACCTCAGTCCCTTTATCTTGCCTTCAATGGGAAATTGTTCAAGAGCGCTCATGTTCTCGGGGCTTGTCCTGGGAGGATGGGGACCAGGCTTCTTTCCATGTGTGCTCCTTCAAGCCTGCCTGCCACAGGGCCTGTCCTCAGCTTCGAGAGTACTGTGTGTTGGCACAGAGCTTGTTGGTGATCCCCTCTGAACGTTTCAAAAGCCAAGGGACAACCTTTTCCCACACTGGGCCATTCAGAAAACACTGTATAGAAAAAATAAGGAAGCACTAGACACATCCTTTGAATCTGGCCTAAAATGTCTGGGACTGCAAAGGAAGAAAGTTAACTCTATGGTAATGGCGGACTCTAGCAATAGTACCTGTGGAAACCCAAAACCACCACCACAAAGAAAGGTACAAACACATCAATTCCCATAGAGGCTGCAGGGACAGGCTGGAGTTCCTAAACTGCCCCTTCAAAGGGAGACAAGACTGCATTTGCCCTCAAGTCAAGCAGCTGGAGGAGGCCACAGAGCAAATGTCTCAGGCAGGCCTGAAGCAGGAGTCATTTCTTCCCTGGTGACTCTTCCCCTTGACTGTGAGTTCCTCAAATACCTAACCGTGACTTCCCGGGGGCACGTTTCTAATGCTCCTGACCACAACAGATCCTCTAACACCAAGTGGGAGTTTGGAAGGAAGGATGCTCCAAGAAGGAGGAAGAATGAAAGGAAGACTCTGAGAGCCAGGCAGAAATGGTACTTTTCAAAGTGCTGTTTCTACAATGTTTTAAAGATAAAAAAAATAAAACTGAACCAGCAAGCTGCTTAAATAGGTAGACACTTTGTGTATGAGTTTGAGAACCTGAGGCTGACCCCCCAGAAGAGAGAGTTGACTATCCAAAGTTGTCCTCTGACCACACGATGTGTGCATGAGTGCACATTTATGCATACATATACACACACATGCTAAAAATCATAACAAATTTGTAAAGCACAAAAATAATGAAATAGGAATACATTTAACCAAGGAAGAAAAAGGCAGCTGTACTCTGAAAAGTATAAGATGCTGCAGAAAGAAATGACGAGTCACAAACAAGTGGAAAGCTATCCATATTAAGACTCCCACGGTCTTGGAGAGGAAGACTGCAAACCGCCAGCAGGTCAGTGGCATCCGAAGCAATCAACAGCTCAGGGTAGCCCTACAGAAACCACACAAACAGAAGCGCCCATCATTAGGACTCCAGAGTAGTTGAGATGCTATAGAAAGAAAAGAACAGGGCTGGAGAGATGGCTCAGCACTGGCTGTTCTTCCAGAGGTCCTGAGTTCAATTCCCAGCAACCACATGATGGCTCACAACCATCTGTAATGAGATCTAGTGCTCTCTTCTGGCCTGCAGATGTACATGCAGGCAGAACACTGTATACATAAGAGAGAGAGAGAGAGAGAGAGAAAGGAGGAGGAGGGAAGGGAAGGGAAGGGAAGGGGGAGGGAGGGAGGGAGGGAGGAAGGAAGGAAGGAAGGAAGGAAAGAACAAAGCTGGAGCTTCCCACGCTCCTGACTTCAAAGCCACAGTAATAGTGTGGTTCAGGCATAGACACCAACACACAGATCAAGGTCCAGGAAGGAAAGCCCTGTGCACAGGACAGGTGTTTGATTTCATCAAGACTTCATGACCCTCTTATGGGGAGAGGTCAGACTTCAACAGATGGTAGTGAGAACAATTGGATACCAAGTGAAAAACAGACGAACAACCCAAGCTGGATCCTCCAAGCACAAAAATCAACAAGATAGAAGAAATGTTGTTAGATTCAAACCTGCAAAATTGTTGTGGGAAAATATGACATTCATGCTGGAGGACTTCTTGGATACACTACCAAAAACAGACAACAAAAGACAAAATAAAAAGGTTAGGTGTCACCAAAATTAAAAAAAAAAAGAGGCTATTCTTTTTATAGATATTATTTATACAATGGCCCACAGAATGAGAGAAAACATTTGCAAATCTAATAAGATGTAGTGTCTTGACTATGTAAATAATTTTGGGGGCCAGTAAGATGGCTTAGTTTGTAAAGATGCTTGCTGCTAAGCCTGACAACCCAAGTTCAATCCCCAGGACACACATGGAGGAAGGAGAAAATCGACTCCTACAAACTGCCCTCTAACTTCTACATATACAACATGAGGTGTGCACTTGAGCACATTTACACACACACACACACACACACACACACACACTGTGGCACACACTATGTCATGGCACATGTGTGCTTCTCCCCAAATTAAAGAAATGTTTTCAAAACGTTCCACAAATCAAAACTGAAAGTGGTTTTTAAATGAACAAGACATATGAACCGAAGTTTCTCCAATGAATATATGCAAATAAGCTCACCATTGCCACACTCGCCACACCCCATCATTCAAAACCCACAAGAAGCTATCGCCTCGCAGCCACCATGACTGCTGTTATTCTCTCGCCTACTAAAATCAAAGTCTTGGTGAGTCAGACAATCTCAATCCCTTAGACATGTCATTGACAAGAATGCCAAACAGTTGAGTTGCCACGGAAAACTGAATGATCATGACCTAGCAATGTGTCCAAACACACACATCTATAACCAAAGGTCTATACTCAAGGTACATATATCAAATATGTACACCCCCAATGTGTAAAAGCAAAACACTGTGTTTATAAGTGTATTATTTACCCAGTCTAAAGACAGATGTGACCCCAGCCACCTGTCCATCAACAGAAATATGATAAACAAATTTGGCATGTACCATGGAGCACCCCTCAGTCTTAGGAGGAAAGGCAGGTTAGCCCGGTTCACAACCCAGACATTACACTCGGTGAAAGGAAAGTCTCAGCAACAAGTGCTGAAGCTGGATGCCGACAGAGAAGACGGACAGACGGGCTGCTAGAAGCTGGGAGAAGGGATGGGGAGTTGGTGTTGAACGACAGCTTTCCTGGGGACGACGAGAAGCGCTCTGGAGATGGACGGTGGGAATGGTTGTCCCTCAGCCAGGATGTGCTTAACAAGCCTGAACTTGACGGTTTTGATGGATCAAAATGGCAGATTTTAAGCAATGTCTTCTTTTAAAAACACACACACACACAATTTAAAGGAAAACGAAGATGCTGTGAAACGGGGGCTGAGCGGCATGAGGACTGCCCCCAAAAGAATGGCCATAGACCACTAAGCCAGAATCCTAAAACATCCCCAGGTTCCCTGTGCAAACTCCAGTGGGTTGGGCAGCCTCGTTACCCAGTTTAAACCACCAGGCACGAAGTGGAAAGGGACGCATGAGAAACTCGGGGTGAGGCACCTGCCGTCCAGGCTCACCACCAGCTGCATCACTTTGCACACGTCTCACAGAGTGCCCCAGATTCTCTGAGGAAAGAAACTACTTTCAAAGTCACCATGTTACTCCTGCAGGGTTCACTACTCTTTCGGGCTCATATCTTTCTTTCTTAGGAACACAGAGATTGTTTCCCTGCCAATAAAATCCCCTGTGGCCGTATTTCATGAACTGTTTGGATATTAGAATCTAGAAACTCATCTAAATAATTTTTTTTTAAAAAAACAGAGCAGGGCACAGCAGGATAAAGGCGCCGTCATTTGTTATTCAATATTTCTTTCTGCCTCTTAATGGAAACAGGTGGAAGGGTAGTGGAGATAACGGTGGGCGAGGGAGACTGAAAGGGTCTTTGCTCAGATTCTAATTGAACTGACAGCCACAATTCAAAGACATTTTAATATCTTTCTTCAGAATAAAATATCACTGTCTGCCTTATCCATGACTAGCCAGCGACTATCTTATCGCTATCTAGCCCAAAAGGTCACAGTGCCAAAATGCACAGGTCCACGGGAAGCACGGTGGTGGATGGGGAATGCCAGCTTTATTGCTCTTCCATGATAGGAAAAGTAAAATCCTACATTTCTACATTTTCAGATTTCATGAAGTCAGCCCTGAAATAGAAAATTACCGTCCTCATATATCGGTGAATTTGTGCAAACCCACCCACAAAGAAGAAAGAACTTCTGAAAGCTGGGAAATTGGCTCAGTTGAGGACCTAAATTCAATCCCCAAAATGCATGTAAAAAAACTAGATACTCCAATAATCCCAGCACTATAGAGTTCGAGGAAAAAGGTTCCCTGAGGCTTAAAGTCAGTATAGCCTACTGGGTGAGCTCCAGGCCACTAAGAGATCCTATCATTAAAAGAAGAAAACAGTAAATAGTACTTGAGAAATGATAACCGACTTCCTCTGACTTACACACACACATACACACAATAACGACAGCAACAACAAAAGGCAAAAGAAAGAAGTGATTGAGCTGAAAATTATCTATTCTTACACTGAATTTTGTTTAATGGCAGAGATGGAGATACTAGATAAGGGGGAAGAGTTAATCTCTTTAATCACCTTCTTAAAGATGGAGCCTTAGGAGAACATAGGCTTCGGAAATGTCCAGGCACTAGCTCCTTGGGATGGGTACTGCAGACCTGTCAGGCATGGAGGACAAGAACCATGGACTCCAACACTAGGGCCCCCAGTGACAAGCCCTGGTAGAAAACAAGGCATCCATGACCTCAGTTCTGCTCATCTGGCTATAAACCTGGCCAGGAGCTGTATTCTCTACAACCTGTCAACCTGGTCTTAAATAAAAGGCACTGTGTTATAACAACAGTGAGGGACCTGGGATCTCCTGGGCAGAGACAAGCTGGTCTCCACCATGAGGACAGAAAAGCTCAGCTCAGAACCATTCCTGTGGTATACTTGGTGATGATTCACTTTGTCATACACCCTGACTTTTCCTCCTAAGCATCTGAAAAAAATTCAAATAATGTGTTCTGCAGAGCACTGGGCCACTCCTCCTCTCCTCACCAATGCCAAATCATAAAGTCTAATATTAATGACAATCAATAAAAGGAGAGGCAAAAGAACTGCCTAGAATGTCAACTGGCTTTTCTTTTAGGAGTGTGTATGTGTGTGTGCGCACATCACATGTGAGTGCAGGCACAGAGACCAGAAGAGGGCATTAGATGCCCTGGTGCTGAAGTTACAGGCACTTGCGAATAGCCTGATGTGGATGCTGAGGATGAAACCTGAGTCTTCTGGAAGGGCAGCAACCACATAACCACCAAGCCATCTTTACAGACCCCCGTTCCCAACTGGCCTTTCTTTTGTTTTTTAATTTATTTATTATTTAAAGATTTCTGTTTCTTCCCCGCCACCGCCTCCCATTTCCCTCCCCCTCCCCCAATAAAGTCCCCCTCCCCCATCAGCCCAAAGAGCAATCAGGGTTCCCTGCCCTGTGGGAAGTCCCAGGACCACCCACCTCCATCCAGGTCTAGTAAGGTGAGCATCCAAACTGCCTAGGCTCCCACAAAGCCAGTACGTGCAGTAGGATCAAAAACCCATTGCCATTGTTCTTGAGTTCTCAGTAGTCCTCATTGTCCGCTATGTTCAGCGAGTCCGGTTTTATCCCAGGTTTTTTCAGACCCAGGCCAGCTGGCCTTGGTGAGTTCCTGATAGTACATCCCCATTGTCTCAGTGTGTGAGTGCACCCCTCGAGGTCCTGAGTTCCATGCTCGTGCTCTCTCTCCTTCTGCTCCTGATTTGGACCTTGAGATTTCTGTCCGGTGCTCCAAAGTGGGTCTCTGTCTCTGTCTCCTTTCATCGCCTGATGAAGGTTAATATTCAGGAGAATGCCTATATGTTTTTCTTTGGGTTTTCCTTATTTAGCTTCTCTAGGATCACTAATTATAGGCTCAATGTCCTTTGTTTATGGCTAGAAACCAAATATGAGTGAGTACATCCCATGTTCCTCTTTTTGGGTCTGGCTTACCTCCTACTTTCTGAGAGGTGGTTCTCTTACTGTGTGTTGTTGAACATACCAGGCTCCCAGACCCATGGGTTTTCTGGGATCATGCTACCTCTGACCCCCGTCCCACCACAGGGCATCCCAGAACTCGTCTTACTTTGGTATGCATCAGGGATAGACTCATGGGTCTGTCTGTCTGAGATATGCACTTGGATATATCCATGGGCAAAGACTGGCAAGTCAAGGCTGTCCTCTGACATTCGCACATGGGCCTCTTCTAGGGCCCCATGGCACCCTCTTCTATTAGGTATGACATATGTTAATTCTTGATAGTCACATGAAAGCACATGTCTATTTTCATGTCCAACCTGTGTCCCTGACCTTCTAAGATACACGCGTGCTCTCTACAGTTTTGCTACAGAATATATGTTGCCATGAGTTCACCCATTCCCTGGCTGAAGGGCATCAAAAGGTACTCTTTGCTGGAGCTTTTACAAATAAGGCTGCAATGCCGTCTTTAACCTTTTCGAAAACCTACTTTCAACAGATGGGAACTCAAGCTTGACCAGCAGAGCCAACTTCTGGGAGAAGCAGCATACTGTAAAAGCTTCAGGAACACCACTAAGAGCCCCTGGGCCTGAGGGTGCCCCTCACCCATCCTACAAGACAGAGAAAGACAACAGTGGTGGCAGACAGCCATTGGGCAGGAATCTCCTATTACCAGAGATAGATCCTGTTTCGGTGTGGTTTGTTGAAATGCCTCCTCTGTATTGTTACATTACTTAGCTTTGATAGAAAATAAAATTGAAGATTAAAAAACAATCAAGCCCTCTTTGAGATAAACAAGAAAGAGGCACGCGCAGGGGTGTTAATGAAGGAACAGCACACTGTTTGGTGCCCAGAGCCCTCTGTGCAGCTTGTCCCTGCACAAAGCACAGTTTCCAGCCATCCTTCTGCCAGTTTGGTGACTTGTCATCACGCCAAGTCCTTTGCCTCCTTCTTCCACCAGGAGCCGTCTCCTCAGAGGGCAGGATTCCTCCTTGCTACTTTACACTGTGCACTCAGAGAGCAAGACAAAAGGAATGCATGTCCAGTGCCATACCCACGACTGTACGCACTGAACAATACCTCAAGTTTAAGGCGGGAATAAGGGGGCAAATTGCTTGCTATGCAAGCAGGAAGGCCAGAGTTTGGATCGCCAGCCCCTACACAAAAGCCAGGCCTAGCAGAACACATCTGTAAACCTGGAGCTGGATGATAAAGACTGGAGGATCCCTGGGTCTGGCTGTCCAACTGAATGCTGGCTCAAGGTTCAGTGAGAGACGCCGTCTCAAAACAAGCTAGACAGGGATCCAGGAAGATGGCAAATGACAACCTCTGCACTCTACTGGTATACATGTGGGCACATGCACCTACCCACCCACAGCATATTGCACACACACACACACACACACACACACACACACTTCAAGGATTTATGAGTTGTCGTCCCATAGCATAAAGCAACGTGAATGCAACACCACCCACCTCTCTGTCCTCCATCCCCCATCCTCCTCCTGCTCCCTGCCCTACCATAGGGCCTCTCTCCCCTGTCACTCTGCCCCAGATGAGGGTATTCATGTCTAAGCCAGAGAGAGTTGGTTAAAAGACTATGTGGTGTAGGTCCTCAGGGCATGCATGTTCAAGGTCACTCTTAGAGCACAGAGGTCAGGAACAGCACAAGCCTCACTCTTCTGGGTTAATCCCAGGATTTCCAAAGCATTGGCTGAGCAAGGACTGCACTGCAGAGGGAGAAGGCTGCTGGGATAGATTTGCATACTCAGATGCTGAAGGCCCAGCAGCCCACACACTGCCCTCTTGTTCCCAGGCAGAATCAACACTGGGCACTGGCAGCTGGGGCTTGGCTCAGATGCTCTGCGGAGGAAAAGAGGGACAGCCTGCACCTCAGGAGAGCCCATCCCAGCACGGCCTGAGGGAGAAAACCCAGGGCCTGGTTTGGATGGATAGGGCACCTGTCTTTCCTGTCTGTCACATCAGGAATGAAGCCCAGGCGGAACCGATGCCTGCCTTCAGCACTGCTGAGTAAGGAGCCAGTGTGCAACTCCAGCTCCCGGAGGACACCAGACAAATCTTGCCTTGGTTAAATGCTTGATAAATTTGCCTTCCCTGGACAGTGCCCAAAACACAGAGAAGACAATGTGCAGTAATTGGGAGTGGTGTTTGCAGTGGGCTGTCTGAACACAGCGGGGAAAGAAACACTCACAAGCATTATGTAATGGGGACTCCAGGAATGAGCACAGAGGAGAAGTACTGAGCAACTTGTGGACCTAGGGAGAGTCAGTCGCATCCCGCCTACAGTACACTGCCCAAACAGACACTAGGAACTTGGCGAATGGTGGTACTTGGCTGTAACTCAGTATTGAGGCAAAACTGGAGAGATCAGGAGTTCAAGGTCAGCCTGCAAAAATAAGCAAGACCCTGTCTACAAAGTGTGCACGGGGGGGGGGGGGGGGGGGGGGGGCAGACGGACAACGGACACACGGCAAACACACTCAGTACTGTCCCAGGTCATAGGCCTGCTGAAGACATCCCTTGGACCTGGAAAGCAGTCTGGCAAGCCCACTGCTAACCAAAAGCCCCTGTTCTTGAACAGGAATGGCACTCTACAGAATACCCTGCCAATCCATAATGGTGTTTATTCCTGGAACTGGTTACATAACATTCAGAGCCCAGCACAAAATACCGGTGCAAAATCTCTTATTAAACAATTGTGATAAACTTCCAAACATGATGACACTAATTAAGAATAACACAAACATTTGAAGAAGCCAGAACTCTTTACAGATAGATTGTATGCTGTAAAGATGCCGCTAGGGAAGCCACTTTGACAGTTCTTCCGAAAATTAAACACAGCATTTCCATAGAGCCGAGTATAGTGGCCTACACCTGTCATCCTTGCCCTCAAAAGGCTGAGGCAGGAGAATTGCTTTGAGTGTGAGGCCAACATGATCTACACAACAACTACCAGGCTACTCTGGACTACTAGGCTACCCTGGACTACCTCCTGAGCTGCTTCCAAAGCCCAAAAAAGAATTACCAAATCATTTAGTTGATGTGGGCCCAACAATACAAATGGGCTCACCACCCGGGACCTGGAAAGGCCAGTGAGAAGCAAGGATTGTCAAAAAGAAAAAGCCTACATATATTTGACCACAAGGAGAGAAGTACAAGGTGTGGCTGCAGGGCCTTAAACTAAGTGTAGGACCTTCAGGGATCCAGCTGTGATGCTTAATCTAGATGGCCTACCTGAAGGAATCCAAAGTCACCAGGCAGAAAGGCAAATCTGTGAAGGATTATGTAAATTAGGTTAACTGAGGTGAGAAGACCCACCCACTGCGGGTGGAGCCATGCCTTAGGCTGAGGCCAGGGACTTAATAAAAAAAAAAAGAAAGAATACGCTGAGCACCAGTATTTGTTCATTCTATCTATCTATTATCTATCTATCTATCTATCTATCTATCTATCTATCATCTATCTATCTATCATCTATCATCTATTATTTATCTATCATCTATCTATCATCTATTTATCTATCATCTATCTATCTATCATCTATCATCTATATATCTATCATCTATTTATCATCTATCTATCTATCATCTATCTATTTATCATCTATCTATCATCTATCTATTTATCATCTATCTATCTATCATCTATCATCTATCTATTTATCATCTATCTATCATCTGTCATCTATCTATCATCTATCATCTTTCTATCATCTATTTATCATCTATCTATCATCTATCTATTTATCATCTATCTATCATCTATTTATCTATCATCTATCATCTATTTATCTATCATCTATTTATCATCTATCATCTATCTATTTATCATCTATCAACTATCTATCTATCATCTATCTATCTACTTCCTGACTACAGATACAATGTGACTGGCTGCCTCACACCCCTGCCCCAGATATTCCCCACCATGATGACTTCCCTCAACCGTGAGTCAAAATCAATTCTGTCTTCTTTAAGATGCTTTGGTTGAATATTTTGTTCCAGCACAAGACAAGTAACTAACATGGGGACCAGAGGCAGGTATAGGCCTCAGGCCCAGTGTTCAGGCCCTAATTCCCAGAAGGCCTCTCTTTCCAGGACTCTGCAGCTGGCAAGGGCAGA
The DNA here is from genome assembly GCF_018167655.1 of Microtus oregoni. Taxonomy (NCBI): domain Eukaryota; kingdom Metazoa; phylum Chordata; class Mammalia; order Rodentia; family Cricetidae; genus Microtus; species Microtus oregoni. The sequence goes on from NW_024543075.1 coordinate 10,323,878, forward strand.
GCTGCTATGAGCCCTACAAGCAATGTTATATTTTAATAGTCGTTTCAATTGACTATAAAAATACAGCCTCACATAATAAAATTGCTTTTGCACTGTGGTAGAAATACTTAGCAAGAGATGAGAAATACTTAGCAAGAGGCTATAAAACCCTATTTGCTTGCTTATGGAGTAGCTGCTGAATAAGACCAAAGCTGGTGCTGAAGAGGGGCCGGCAGGCAAGAGCAGGCAGCAAAGCACACACCACAGCGAGTCTGCCATGATGCTCAGCACTGTTCTCAGTGGTTTGAACAGGAAAATGAGCATTTCTCCACTCCTGTTCCATCCGTAACTTTCAAAGCTCCATCAGATGGGACACGAGAAAACACACCTCCTCTCCGTCCCCTGTGACTTCACACAGCCCTGCTTCCCACTGCTATGCATGGTACCAGAGCTGAGCACCAGAAACCACTTTGGTGCCAACACATGGGCAAGCTCTGCTCCACAAACAGTGTAACGGAAAATTTCCAAGCCACAAAGGAGGGCAACAACACAGGAATGACACAGAGGCCAGGAGGCATTTGGTACAACAGGCAAGGAAGACTATCACCATCACCATGTCCGTGATCTACCACCACCGATATTAGCACACCACCACCATCGCCACTGTCACCAGCAATCACACCAAGTCATAACAGCCCGATCACCACAACACCAACACTATCACCGACCATGTCATGTCATAGTGGCCCCATCACCACCACATGACCACTGTCACCAATCACATCAAATCAGCATCATTACGACATCATCCACACCGCCCCATTAATCACAAAGCCACAGTCACCATCGACCACACTACACCAGTACCATCATTCACCTCACCACCACTGAGCTGCATCAGCACCATCGAAATATGACTGTCGCTGCCACCAGCCACCACCATCAATGCTGTCAATAAAATCACATCAGTACTCTCAGTAATGTCACACAGGCACTATCACCACATGACCACCACTGCCTCCTCTGCCATCACCACAGTCAGCACAACCAGAATCGTAACCACATCACCCTCATAACCACCTCTTACCACCACCATCCACACTATCACAACATCTGCGATCATCAGGACCACCACTGACAATGTCACCACCATCAATCCATTATCACACCACCCACACAACCACCACTGCTACCACCATCAACACCATCACAGCCCCCACATAACCACTGAAGCCACCACCATTATCAACAGCGCTACATCATCCACATTATTGCTAATGCCCCCACCATTGTCCCAACCACTGTCAACACTAGTATCACCATCATCTCCACCACCACTACCAACAACCAACAGTATCCTTACAAGCAACACTGCCAACCACTATCACTGTCACCATGGAAATAAGCATAAGAGTCACTATGACCAAGAAGGACCAGACACTCCACAAACTACTCCTTGTGCTGCTCATAGCTAAGCCTCTGCAGCAGGCGCCACAGTGCTCCTATTTCTGAACAAAGACTCAGAGGCCAAGAACAGGAGAAGGATGTGGTGCTGCCCAGCCTGGAGGCCACGCTTGTCCTGCTCTGTGAGCACCTCCCTACGCATATCAAAGAAGTACTACCCTTCAGCTGCCACAGCCACCTTCCCTCTGCAGGTCTCACTCAGAAAGCGCCTGAGCCAAGATGAAATGGCAAATTGCAGGAACAGAGGGCAGCCAGAGGACAGAGGGCTGTACCACGTCCCCCCTGGGCAAAATTCACCTTTCAGTAAACATAGCTCAGGCTATTACATACAGTCAATCAAGCAGTTCAACACAACACTTAGTAATTCTCGCCAGATCCCAGCTCCATACCACAGGACACTCACAGATTGACACTATGGAAGCCAACCCCTAAAGGAGCTCACAGCCTATCCAGGAACCAGGTGTCTACCTAATGAAAGGTCTCAACCATAGCAAACCACAGTGAAAGCCATAGAACTGTGACCGCAGGACAACAGCACCTGATGACTTCTGTCTGGAGGAGCACTGAATTTAATCGACCTATGTTTACCACTACAGAAACTCACAAGTGAGGGGTTACACTCAGTATCCCTATTTTAGACACAAAAACCTTAAGACAAGTAGAAAGCATAAGGCTATTACCTCGTCACTGAGCCAGAAGGTAGGGAAGTTATGTGCTTACATGTACCCGCCAGCAGCATGCAGCATGGCTGACCACAGCCGAGCTATGATGGTTAATGGTGACTGTCAACAAGATCATAAATTACTTAAGAGACAAGCCTCTGTGCACGTCGGTAAAGGAGCTTCTAGACTGGATTAAATGAAGTGAGAAAACCCACCCTAAATATGTGGGCAGACCAATCCATGGGCTGGGGACCTAGATGGATAAAAAAGTGAGAGTGGGTTGAGTACCAGCATCCTCTCTCTGTGGTCTGTCTATGGATACAATGTCTCCGGATACAATGTCTCCAACCATTCTCTGTCTCTCTGTTTCTCTGTCTCTCTCTCTGTCTCTCTCTGCACAGCCTGTCTGTGACTACAATGTCTCCAACCATTCTCTCTGTCTCTGTTTCTCTGTCTCTCTCTGTCTCTCTCTGCACAGCCTGTCTGTGACTACAATGTCTCCAACCATTCTCTCTCTCCCTCCCCCCTCCTTTTCTCTCTCTCTCTCTCTCTCTCTCTCTCTCTCTCTATCTCTATCTTTCTCTCTCTCTCTCTCTCTCTCTCTCTCTCTCTCTCTCTCTCTGCAGCCTGTCTGTGACTACAATGTCTCTAACCATCCTCTCTCTAAGGCCTATCTGGGGATACAATGTCTCCAACAACCTCTTGCTCCTGCTGCCACACCCACCCCTCACCAGTATTACTGAACCTTCAAACTGTGAGCCAAAATTAACCCTTCTTTCCTTAAACTGTCTGTCAGATATTCTGTGACAACAAGAACATTAACTAAGACTCTTGCACACTCTGGAGAACCCCAGCATCCCTGTGGCAACTGAACACAGCTTTCTCCTACCTAGTCACTCTTCCCCTGGTTTTTACAGAAAAGCTCTCATAAAACCAGCCAGATGTCAAAACAAAAGTCACACAAAATCCCATCCAACATCACACAGGTCTGTCACAAGCACACCTTGTCACAAAGTCCTTTTTAGATGAAATATTTTCAGTAATAGTTTCCCCTCCAGATCCTTCCAGCATCAGTCAAGCTCCAGCCACGTTCCTGTCTAACATAGATTGATAGTTATAGCACAAAAAGGACATTCAATACCCTGTGCTCTGGTCACACGGAGATCCATCTGTGTCCCAGCTCTCTATTTCTCTGAAATACAAGAAGGGGAGGGAGCTCCTGGTGTCTGGAGGGAGGGTTTCTAGCCCTACTCCTATCATAGGAGTACCCTAACAAACCCACCTACCCAGGTCTATATGTTCACTTGCTAAGCTGTTCACTGCAAAATTTCAAGAATGAAAGAGCAAGTAGGTACTAAACCCAATACATGTTATGGTGCCCAAGCAGCATCCCTCCGCCAAGACCCTTAATGGCATTGCATGATGTGGGCACTGCACAGATAGCCAGCAGGGGCTGGGATGCATTAACTCCTGGTTCCACAGACCCAGCTCACAATTCACATGCAATAAATATCTTCAAGACATACATGAGTTAGATCATCCAGCAGGGCAGAAAGACACACAAATCCCTCTGGGGACAGTTGTGAGGTAGATTTCCTTGGAAGGGTACAATAGAAAAACCAACACAAAGGACCACAGGCGATCTTCATATTGATGGAAGAGGGGCTCCTAAGGCATCTGAGTTTCAGCTTCATCTTTTCCCCAAGCCCAGGGCTTCCTATCCCCCAGATCAAAGGCAAAGTGGTGTCCACGCCATAGTCTATCAATGTACAATAAGCAGGGACAGAGGTGTGGCAAAGACCCCAAGTTATGTGCGGGAAAGGGTACTCCCAGGCTGTGAGTAGGGGCTGCAACCACCTAGTACTGTGTAGCCATCCTGGGTGCCTTCGGAGCCGGGAGCCACCTTGCCAGGGAGCATGCTGGGAGCTAGAGCTTAAAAATGACTGACAGATACAAGACAGACACAGTGAGGCAGGCCACTGGCTGTGAGCAGAGTCATATTTCAGGTGCCAACCTGGCTCTGGAGCCCTGGTGGCAGCTAAGGCTGGACTCTCACCTTCTCAGAGCTCCCTCTAGCAACTGCTTGGTCACTAATCCCAGGCTGGACCTCTACTCCTAGCGGCCCAAGAGAAGGCATGTGTGGATGCCTATGACAGAAAAGTGCCACGCTGAGCATCGCCCTGGAAATTGAGGCCCTGCAGATGCCACAGCAAGAGAAAATGAAGCATGGGGCTAAGGAGTTTTTCCTCCTCTTAGAGAGAGAAGGGCTAGGAGAGACAGAGAGAGAGAAAGGAGAAGAGATAGGGAGACAGGCAGAGATATGGAAAGAAGGAAGGGGAAGGCCAGAGAGTCTTCAATAACGAAAAGGGCAGCATGCTTTAGGAAGACGACCCACCAGGCACTAGAAAAGGCTGCGGGTCTCTATGGCTATGTCAGGCAGCCTCTGTGTGTCACCTCTTCAGACGCATGTTTGGCCAAACTGTGCACGTCTTCTGAAGCCATTTCCCCTGACCTTCTCGCTGCCACTTGTGGTAACCTGTCCTCAGATCCCACCCATCCCTGTGCTCTTATTGCACAGGACTCCACCTGCTGTAAGTTCTGCCATGTCTCCTCTGCATGCTTCCACCAAGCAAAAAAACTGCAATCTTCACAGAGCAACCGTGCCTACTCACAAAAATATCCCCAGCTCACTGACTGTTGGCACATCCACATCCGTCACAGAGGAAGCAGTGGGTTGCGTCACTGGACCCTCATTTAAGATCCCAGCAGCTTCTCCTAGCCATTTATATGCAATTCTGCTACAACTACTGTGTCCTACAAGTCTCAGGAAGGGCTGGAGTATATAAGCTGGGGGAGGGTAACTGAGAAAAACCCCACCTGCTTGGCTATGGGGCAGTTACCATGCATTTGCCAATGTGGCTGTCTTGGATCACCACGCTCCTATCCACATTCCCTCACCCATAAGTAGGCCCAATAAATTCACTGGTTCCCCAGGATAAGTTCTGGTATCACCACTGTACTTTGGTTGGCTGTTGTGGCCTTATGAGGAGGGGTCGGACCTTGGTTACAGCGCTTTAGGGAGGGAATTCTCACAGCACACCTGCTCTAGTATGTCCTGACAGTGCCACTGAACATTGCCTACCACACTCCTCCTCAACTACATGGAGCCCAGACACAATCAGCTGTTCAGGTGATCCTGCCAGATTCCCCAGACAAAGCTCTACGGAGTTCACGGTACAGAAGCTGGTCTCTCACGGTGTCAGCTATGTCACCTGATGTCACCTGATAATTCTTCATCAGGTACCCAGCTGACTCTTTGGCACCCTGACCTTAGAGCTACTTATGCACCATGGTTATTAGAATTTAATAGTAAACCCAAAATGCGCAACTTTCCTGAGGTCCCACAGGCTGGACGTAGCATACAACCTATAGCCACAAAGTGTCCCAACCATTTCTATAGTGTCATGCACAACGGTGACAGAATCAGCCAAACACAGTAGGGCTACAACTGTGTGCCCACAGCCATCAGAGAAAAGTAACCGGGTGCTTCCTTGGCTCCTTGCACAGGCCAGAGGCCCACAACCAAAGCCTCAAGCTCATCTTTCCCAACATCCCTTTCTGCAAACAGGGTTCTATTCAGTTACAGGATAAAGGGAGCTGAGTGGTTGCCCAGAAGGCATCCAGTCACTTCTTGGAAAACATGCACAGAGCCTCCTGGAGGGGACAACTGGGAAGGGCTTGGACTGTGTCCAGGGAAGAGCAGGCTCGGGTACTTCTCAGGAGCGGCTCTACCCATCCCCAGTGCAGGATTCGCCCATGGCCAAGGCAGGACAAAAGTTTCTAGGTAGATACACCCAAAGCTACCTAGGGTGAGTCCTGGCTCCACCTAGGCCTCTACTAAGGCTTGCCATCTCCCTACCACTCCCAAAAGGTTAATTCCAGTCAAGGAGAGTTTACAAAAGGGCAGTGTCTACGCCAGGGAATGGGCTGAGCATATCAAGTATACTGCTACAAAAACATGCTTATGTAACATACTGTATTCATGAATATTCACAACGGAAAAAATATTCTCTAGCTCTGGCTAGCCTCAAACTCACTATGTGTAGATCAGGTTGACCTCAAACTCAGAGATCTGCCTCCTCTGCCTCATGAGTACTGGGATGGAAGGTATGGGCTACCACATCTGGCAAGATACACACAGACACACACACTTTGGACTATGTCCATGTCATATGTCAAGGGGTACCCAGATAGAAACAGGGGCCCGACTAATCGCAGTAAAATGTTTTACCATTGAGCTATACCTCCCAATGTTTTTATCTGTGTCAAAAGAAGAGAATTTACTCAAGCAGGTTGTCCTCCAACCTCCACTCTGCATTGTCGCATGTGTGACACACACACACACACACACACACACACACACACACTCACTCACACAATAAAAGTAACAAAAGTGAAAAAATGTAAGGCCACCGAGTTCCATGGCACCATCATTTTTCCCGCTGAAGCAGCTTCTGCCTTATAATCACAGGCTCCGTGACAAACAGGCCAGAGTCCACTGCCCCTTTTCTAACAGGACTCCAACATGTTATCTGCTTCATCCATGTATCCTGTGCTATGTTCAGGGAACCAGACACCCAACACAGCTAAAGGGGGCAGGTGCCCAGTGATATCCCAGTAGGAAGACAGCCTCAGAGACGAGAATAAATGAACTTCCAGGGTGACTGCCAAAGACACCTACCTCCTGCTGGTTGGAGGCCTCTCCCAGTCAGTGTGGGTCCCCCTAGCCAAGACAGCAGCTGTCACAGAAGGACAGATTTCTGTACTGTGTGTTTTTGGTATACTTGTCTATCCCTACCCTCAACTCACTTGCTAGTTTTGGCAAAGCCAGCCATGAGCTGTGGAGAAGCCTGTGTGGCAAAGATCGCAGGTATCCTCTGCCCACAGTCCCGCCAGCAGCCCCTGGGACTCAGAAGCCCATCCCACTGCAGTGAATGGACAGTGATCTGAGCCAGGCGCCTTCAGCATGGCCCACAAGAAAGCCAGCTCCAGTCACAGGGAAGCCACCCCAGGACTGAAGCCACCCCAGGACTGCTGCCTCAAAAACTGAGATAAGAACAGTTTCTGGCCACAAAGCATTGGTGTACCTTGCACACAACAGCAGATAAAGCTTCCAGAGCTGGTTTAAGCTCTACTGTCCCCACAACTTCTTGGTCCAGGAGTTGGCAGCAAAGGCATCCTTCTCATGCACATGGCAAGGCTGGTGCCTGGGCTGGGAAATCAGGGTCATCTCCATGAATGGATACCTCCTTCATCACATGTCACTCACCCTCAACTAATTGCTCACTGCTGGGGTTCCTGTTGCAGCCACAGCTTCCCATCAGGCCCTCTTCTTTAGCTACCTTCCTTCTACTGGGTCTTTCCAGTGATGGTTGATCCTGGCTGACAACCTGACTACATCTTGAATTCACTGAGTCTGCTGGACACAGCTGTGAGGGATTTTATCAGGTTATTTGAAGTGGGAAAGACCCGCCCTAAATGTGGGCAGCACTTTCCTGTGACAGCCAGATAAAAAGGGGTCCAAGGGAAAAGCTTCACTTTTTACGTGCTTGCCCTCCCCGTCAGCTGGTGAGTTTATCTACGCTGCTGCTGCTGCTGCTGCTGCTGCTGCTGCTGCTGCTGCTGTTGCTGCACTTCTTCCCTACTACTGCTGCTGCATTCCTTCCCTGCTGCTGTTGCAGTCTTTCCCTACTACTGCTGCTGCATTCCTTCACTGCACTCCTTCCCTGCTGCTGCTGCTACATTTCTTCCCTGCTGCTGCTGCATTCCTTCACTGCACTTCTTCCCTGCTGCTGCTGCACTCCTTCACTGCACTTCTTCCTTGCTGCTGCTGCTGCATTCCTTCACTGCACTTCTTCCCTGCTGCTGCACTCCTTCACTGCACTTCTTCCCTTCTGCTGCTGCTGCTGCATTCCTTCACTGCACTTCTTCCCTGCTGCTGCTGTTGCATTCCTTCCCTGCTGCTGTTGCAGTCTTTTCCTACTGCTGCATTCCTTCACTGCACTTCTTCCCTGCTGCTGCTGCTGTTGCATTCCTTCCCTGCTGCTGTTGCAGTCTTTCCCTGCTGCTGCTGCATTCCTTCACTGCACTTCTTCCCTGCTGCTGCTGCTGCTGCTGTTGCATTCCTTCCCTGCTGCTGTTGCAGTCTTTCCCTGCTGCTGCTGCTGCATTCCTTCACTGCACTTCTTCCCTGTTGCTGCTGTTGCATTCCTTCCCTGACTTAGGAACCCATTTTCTTCTTGTTTCCAACATGGACTGGAGACCAGTGGCTCTCCAGGAATCCCCCCCCCCCCCCCCCCCGGTCTTCAATGTGAGATCGGGACTGCTGAGGCAGCTATCGGGATCCCAGCCTCTCTGGTGTTAAGACAGCTACTGTGGGATTACTCAGCACCACCATGTAAGAGCGAATCTTAAAAATTCCTTTCCAATACATATTTATTCTATCAATTATCTTCATCAAGAAAACCCTGACTAATACAGAAGTGACCCCACCCAAAACACACACCAAGCCCCTGATCTATGCTCTTGACTACGGGAAAATTCGTCCTCCAAAGAAAGTATACCGGCAGATTCGTGGACATCTTAAGCCTTTCATTGGTTTGTTTTTAGTGATCATCTTTAAATGACTACGAAAAGGAAATCATTATTTTTAAAATGGTAATTAAAATCACAAGAGCTTGGGAAGACCAAAGCAATCTATATATATTAATGCCGTGAAATTGTAAGTGTTTTCTAGAAATCCCTTGTAAACAAGTGCCCAGGCGGAGCACTCAGGAGCTGCCCCTGCTCTCCCTTAGAAGCTTCCCAAAAGGACAGATCATGGTTATCTTCTAATGAAATGTGGTAATGCGGAGTGTATTTACAGTAAAAATAGGCTCCATCAGGACTCCTTGCTTCGTCCCAAGCCCCATGTCCCCAGACGCTGCTCCCTAGAGGCTGGTCCATCCCTTTAAGGCAGCTTCCTGCAGACCAGAATGAGCAGGAGTTGCTTCCGTTCCACTATGTTCCAATGTGCACGTGTCTTTGAAGTCTAGTCCTGCTGCCTCGGCACACAGTCCGCTCCCAGCCGAACCCACACTCGGCTCCCACCCAGGCCTGCTGGAAAACAAGCTCCTTCATGCTCGCCCCTCCGGACTCACATCTGACAGCGGGCAGATGACAGACGAACAGCATCACCACCCTCCTAGCCCACCCCGCCTCTGGTGCTTAGAACCCTCAAAAGGCAGGGACGGAATAACCATGACACTTCCTGCACGTGGGGCTGCATTCTCTTAGCCATCCCACCCGCAAAGGTGACTTGAGAAGACGAGCACATTCCAGAAAGGGCAACCAATCACACTTTACTTAGAAGAGGAAAATCCATGGTCATCATCTGATCAAGGCTCTGGGGGATTTCTTTAGTTGCTGGGCTACTTCACTCATTTGTTTTTATTTTTGTATGTTGGAAGATGAGCCAAGTATGGCTAAAGAGGTGGTTCTACAGTTAAGAAAGTTTACTGCTCTTCCAGAGGAACAGGAGTTCAGTTCCCAGTACCACAGTCATAAAGCTCAAGCCCCAGGGGATCTAACGCCAGCCCCAGGGGGTCTAACTCCAACCCCAGGGGATCTAACTCAGCCTCAGGGGTCTAACTCCAGTCCCCAGGGATCTAACTCCAGCCCCAGGGGATCTAACTCTATCCTCAGGGGATCTAACTCAGCCTCAGGGGTCTAACTCCAGCCCCAGGGGCTCTAACTCAGCCTCAGGGATCTAACTCCAGCCCCAGGGGATCTAACTCAGGGGATCTAACTCCAGCCCCAGGGGATCTAACTCCAGCCTGGGGGATCTAACTCAGCCTCAGGGGATCTAACTACAGCCCCAGGGGATCAAACTACAGCCCCAGGGGATCTAACTACAGCCCCAGGGGGTCTAACTCAGCCTCAGGGGATCTAACTCAGCCTCAGGGGATCTAACTCCAGCCCCAGGGGATCTAACTCCAGCCTCAGGGGATCTAACTCCAGCCTAGGGGATCTGAGACCCTCTCCTGGCCTCCACAGGCTGCACCCACATGCACGTGCACACATACACATACATAGACAATTAAAAGTAAAAATAAATTTTCTTTTAAAAGGTAAGTCAAGGGGCTGGGAAGATGGCTCAGTCAGTAAAGTGCAGGAGAAGAGTGCAGGTTTAAATTCTGCACTACCACAAAAAGGCACATGGGAGAGGGCACACCTACAAACTCAGCACTGAGGGGTCAGAGACAGGAGGAGTCAGTCGGTGAAGTTCAGGGAGAAACACTATCCCAAAAAAACAAGGTGGAAAGCGATAACGGAAGAAACATAAAACTGATGCCTGGCCTCCAAGCATAGCACACATCTGTACACCACACACAAAGACCCACAGGAGCAGAGCTGATGCTAGTAGCATCACAGGGTCCAGATGTATCTCTTCAGGACTTCAATCTACAAACAAAACCCTTTTTCCGTTCCTTTGGGGGAATCCCATCTAAGCTATGACATCCACCCACTGTGGTTTGGTTCTCAGAAGTACACATGCTGGAAAATTAATCTCCTCATTGACATGCTAAAGGGATGGAAGGCAGAGCTCCAGAGGTGAGGTCATGAGATGGGGCCCAAGGCATCAGCGTCTTTAAAGGAAGAGACACCTGAGCACACATATACTCTGACTCACCACGGCATCACAAGCCCCATACATAATCCCTTATTAAAAGCCTTCGCTACCTCCAGACCTGGAAGCAGTAACTTATCTTTCCCAACTGCCTAGACTGTACTGTCCCCCTTATAACAACATAAGGCAGGACAATTAGTTACTCTGGTGTCATTGCGACAAAGTAACTGATAGAACAAACTAAAAGGCGGAACTATTAACCTCATCATGTGGGTCAGAGGGTGCAGTCCACAGCTGCTCAACCCTGGCATCATGGTGTCTGGAGTGCACAGAGAGGACAGCCCGTTCACATCACAGCAGATGGGAAAGCAGGGAGCAAACAGAACCAGGAACCTGACAGAACTTTCCAAGGTCCCTGCCTGGTGATCTACGTCTGCCAGCTAGACACCCCACCTCCTAAAAGGCCTTACAAAAATCACACCACTACCTGGGGACCCAGAGTCCATATCATGAGTCCGTTGGGAAATTTCAGATTCAAATCCTAGCAGACTTATTAAACGCCACATCTTTTACAGAACCATAGAAGAGGAATGCAAAAGTAACCAAAGACATTTCCTCTACCCACCAGAGACAGCCACAAGGAGTCCCCAATATCCCTGGGAGTGCAATAGCCCTGCTAAGTTCACAAGGAAGATGAAGCCACCACACCAAGCTTACAGTGTCAACCATGTCAACACCCCGGCCCAGCAGGTCCCTGAAACACTACGACAGGAAAATGTAAATGCATAGTTCATAATTACTTTGTCTGTGCATCCATCTGTTAGATTTCTCGTATCTATGCATTTGTGGTTGTCTCTAATCACCCTCAGGAGGATTAGCTTGATGGAGTGGCCGAGTAACATAACAGAGTCACTGTAATTCAATAGACACTTTTGATTTCCCTGATAAGATAGTTAGCTGTGGCTGCTTGCTTTCCCAACCCCATTTCCCGTCGATACTAGTCAAATTTTCCCTGATAAACTAATTACACGCAGCCTGCCAGCTACAGAGGGAGGCACTCTGATTTATTTGAGCTGAAGAGTTTGTTCCCTAGCATAGACACACTGGAAATGAATATTGAGTGTTGAGTGCCCCAGATTCTTTCTGTGATCTCACTGTGATTTGGAAGAATAGGCAGAACAGTGGTGTGCCTCTCCTCTAGCCAGAACTGCTTTCTTCTCCATCAATTAAGATCAATTTAAGCCAAAATTCTAAAGCAAGGAAAGTCACCAAGAGTAGTAGTCCCCAAATACCCAGAGTCAGCTATCATCCCATCAACCATGTGTACTTAATTCAGTCTCCTTACTAAAACAGGCAGGAAAAAAAATGGTACAGCTATCAAAATCTCAAAGGGCATTCGGAAGGAAGCATCATGAGGTGGAACACCAGCTTTCATGGCTGTCCTTAGGAGAGGGGGATTTGGACACAGGCCAACATGGCAGACAAGGAGAGCATGGTCTGTGTAACACTGACACGAGCCAAGGGTCAAGTGCAATGACAAGACCACAGCAGCAGCTATGAAAGAAATGAGGGGCAGATTCCCACTGGGTCCCCAAGGCCCATTATCTGTAGTCACCATTGTCTGAGTTCTGAGAGTTTCTAGAACTGTGGGAGAGAGAGAGAGAGAGAGAGAGAGAGAGAGAGAGAGAGAGAGAGAGAGAAGAAGAGAAGAGAAGAGAAGAGAAGAGAAGAGAAGAGAAGAGAAGAGAAGAGAAGAGAAGAGAAGAGAAGAGAGAGTGTTTGCATGGCTGGGGGTTAAAGTGCCCAGTTTTGTGTGCAACTGCTATTGCTTGATGACTTCAAGCATGGCAGGCAGGCCTATAAACATTACATACACAAGCTCACACCATGTCCACAAGGGCTCCTATCACTCTGCTTGGAGAGGAAGAAGCAGTGGAGCCTGGAGCTCATGTTCCTTTCCCGAAGAGTAGCCTCCTTTCCTCTCTCCCAATGTCTCCCATTCAGGTCCTGTCAGACTTGGGACACATCTGCCTCCTATTCAGAGGCCCGACTGCTAGCAGCTGGCCACTCAGATGCAGAACTGGAAGGGTAGGTAGAGACCTACACCTACCATTGTTCCTTTCCCCAGCCAGCCAACCAGTCAGCCGGCCAGCCCTGATGTCAGAGGTGTAGTCTCAGACCCCACAAAAAGAAGGAGCTCTGGACCAACAAAGAGTAACTAACGGGCCTCAGCTGGATGTAGGGGAACCAGGCCAGGGAACCTTTACTGCCAAAAGCAACTCACTCCTCTGGACATTGTCTATGGTGCCAGGGCTCTGACCAAAGTTTGGGAGATGCAGCCTTGTGCAACCTAACAAGACAAGAGGACCCTCCCCCTCCAGTTCCTCTCATATCCTGGGAATCAAATGTCTGAACTGCTAACAAAAGCCATGATGGGCTCCAAAGACCAACAAGAGGCCACATGTAGAACTGAGAGAATAGATCAGGAGATGCAGGATCCAGAACCCTGGGGACCTGGGTCCTTGGTTTGGGCCCAGCACCGTTTTTGCCAAGGACATTGGCCCCCAGGTAGCACAGGCAGCTCTGTCTCTGTGTGTTTTAGGTCTATTCTTCAGCAAATCATACCTTGGCCTGGACTTCTGTGGTCAAGGTGAGGGAGCCCAGGGTTTTAGCAATAAGCCCAGATCCCCACTACCCAAGTCCTGATTCCCAAAGAGGCAGAGAAGGAGCTCACCCTTCCCTATCTAAACAAGAGAGCATGTGCAGGGAAGAGGATGGCTAGGGAGACCAGCCAGAGAGGGCTCCCTTTCTGCCTCAGGGCTCAGGAAAGACAGAGAGAAGGCTGCAACACAGTGTACCTGGTCATGCCTAGGCCTATCTCCAAAAGCACTGAATACATGTCCAAACCGATACTCACACAGGAATGGTAAGGCAGGACGAGGTGAAACAGCCTGGAGATATAAAGGGCCCAAGTGTCCACTGACAGATGAGTAAATATGAAATTTATTCATAGAGTGGAACATGATTCAGTAATATAAAGGAAGGAAGTATCGAGACTTTATACAGAATAGATAAGCTACAAAAACATGCCGAAATAAAGCACCCATATAACCGAGACTTGCATGCATTTGAAATATTCAGAATACAGGGTTAAGGAGCTGGCTTAATGGTTAAGTGCTCGCAATGCAAGCATGAGGACCAGAGTTCCTGGTTAGATCTCCAGAACCCACGTAATGGCCAGGTGGGCACATCAGCCTGCCTACAATTCCAGCCTGAGAGGAAGGACACAGAGGATCCCCAAAGGGAGCTGACTAGAGAAACTGATCATTATCTGTGAGCTCTGGGTATGATTAATAGTCCCTGCCTCAGTGAATAAGGTAGAAAAACAAACAAGGAAAATTCACCTCCACACACAGACATTAGGGGTTTACTTGGGTATCAAAGCTGCTTTGACACTAGACAAGGTCAACAGCCACACGGCACCTAAAAGCAGTAAATGTCATACTGGCTAGTTGGACATTGGGCAAAATGTCAATGCATTTATTTTGAAACTGCAAATGACTCAAAACTTAGAGCTGGGCCACTGAGCCCCTTCCAAGCTGTCTGCCTGGCCTACTGCCCTTTGCCCTGCCTGTCACCCATTTGTTCACTCCTCCAGCATACAAAGTCTAAGTCTGCGCAGCCCCACCATGGTCTCCCGCTGTCATTACCCACCTCTGCTTTCCTCATGTCTTCATCATCCTCCCAAGGGCACCAGGCACCTTGTGGGGAAGCTGTGCCCTTCTCTTATAGGAGCCTCAGGCCCCTTCTTCGTCCAAGAACAATACCTTGCATGCTTAACCTTGTCACTGTCAGCCTGCAAGATCCATTTTCTTCTAGACCATAGCAGGGAAAGTCCAATAAATCTTAATGTCTCCTGTGTTGGCATTTAATCTTCATGACAGCACCACAGGGTAGCAATGGCTATCTGGTCTACAGTCCACAGATGGTGGGTGCAGTAAATATCAGAAATTATAATACAAGCATCACAGTACTGCCAGGACTCATCAGCCCACCTGCACACAGTCTCGGAGCCCTCAGGGTACCAGGTCATTCCAGTGACCACATAGTCCATAATGGGGCCTGGCAATAGGATGCAGAGTCGATGCCAATGCAAATCAGCTTCCAGAGATTAGTGCCTGCATCTGAGCGATCTATGGCAGGAAAGTGGTACATGCTACCAAATGAGAACCGTCTTATGTCTGAACATATTTCCCACAATCCCTCTGGACCAGGAAGTTGTCCTTGTAGCGCCTGCACTAGGGGACGGTTAGCAAGCCAGGAAAGGGGCTGGAGATTTAAACACATGCACATACAGTCAGAGACAGGACACGGGTCATCCTTGAAACAAGAATGCTAACTTTATTGTGCTCCAGGGAAGCTTATATAGGGATCCTTAACTGATAGCCACGCCCAAGCTCCTGGGATTTTCAGCTGTAAAACCCACCAGGAACCACTCCCCTGCCATCAGGAACTCACGAGGGTCCTCAAGACACAGGAAAACAAGTTGTTTACTCTGTTCACTCCAGCAGACAAAGGGTCTGAAGCAGGCAAAGAAAGTCAAGGGGCCAGGGGTCCGCAGCCCCCAACAGTCCTCACACAGTACACATGAATGCCTGCAGAGACTAAAGACCAGCCCCCAGCCCTGATTAAATACTCACCCACCATACTCATCTAGACTCAAGAGATTGACCCTCAGGCTAAGGGCAACACTGGCTACACAGCAACTGAGCAAAAAAGACGCTTATGAATGGAAAGCAAGAAGCAGTCCTCCTTAGTCCTGGTAAACTGGGATCTGGAGACATAATAGTGCTGAGCGAGGTTGCACGTCCAGCTGCATAAGGCTCCTGGGAGCAGAGCCCACCACCAGCCTCGAACACAGCAATCAATCATACTGAAGCCCGGGGCATGACCCTGGGAAAATGGGTTCCATCAGCACGCCTTCTCCTCCAGCCCCCTCGTCTCTGAAGACTGTAGGCCCTTCCTCTGGTTTGGGTTTGATTCTGCATCTGGTGAATGTCTCGCGCGCACGTGTGTGTGCCTGTGTGTATGCGTGTGTGTACACATGCATGTGGCGGTCAGAGGACAGACTTTCATGTTGTTTCTCAGCTGCCATCCACCTTTGCTTTGAAACTGGGTTCCTCACTAACCTGAGGCTCAGCAGGTAAGACAGGCAGGCTAGCCAGTGAGCTAGATAGCCACCCATTTCTGCCTCCCCAGCACCAGGGTACTGGCTGGTTGTGTGCATGCATGCAAGCAAACGAGAGAGAGAGAGAGAGAGAGAGAGAGAGAGAGAGAGAGAGAGAGAGAGAGAAGCTACAGCCGTCAGAGGAAGAGGCCTCAGTTGAGGAAATGCCTTGATGAGATCCAGCTGTAAGGCATTTTCTCATTTAGTGATCAAGGTGAGAGGGCCCAGGACATGGTGGGTGGGGCCATCCCTGGACTGAGCAAATCCTGGGAAGCAAGCTAGTAAGCAGCACCCTTTTATGGCCTCTGCATCACCTTCTGCCTCTGGGATCCTGCTTGTTTAGTTCCTGTCCTGACTTCCCTCAGTGATGAGCAACAATGCTGAAGGGAAGCCTAACAAACCCTTTCCTCCCCAAGTCGTTTTTTTTTGGTCATGGTGTTTTGTATCAGCAACAGAAACCCTAAGACATGCCCACAAGCCAATCTAATCTTGGTAATCCCTCAGTAAAGACTCCCTCCTTAGGTAAACCTTGGCTATGTCAAGATGATGGTCAAGTGAACTAAGACAATCTGAGTGGAACTCCTCTGCGCCTGTTTATTCATCAATCAGATGGAGACAGGAAATCAGGGGAGAGAAGAAGGGGGGAAGGAGAGGGAGTGGAGGAGAGAAGAGGGAGAAGAGATGAGGCCAGGAAAACTAGGGCAAGATTGCAAATCCAGCTGCATGTGACCCAGGGAGCAGAGCCCACCACCAGTCCCAAACACAGCAATCAATCAAACAAAAGCCCAGAGCTTGGTCCCAAGGAACTAGGTCCCATCAGTCACCATCCCTCCTCGAACTCCCTGAAGTCTCTGGAGGTCCGCATCCTTACTCTGATTCTGGCTTTACCCTACATTTGATGAATGTCTTCTCTGGGTGGGTGTCTTAGCTACCTTTCTATTGCTGTGACGAAACACCATGACCAAGGAAGAAAAGAAAGCCCTTCATTGAGAGTGACAGCTGCAAAAGATTAGAGTCCATGGACATCATGGCAGGGAGCATGACAGAAGGCCAGCAGACAAGGATGGCACGAGACCAGTAGCTGGGAGCCTGCATCCTAAGACACAATTGTAGGCAGAGGCTGCCCATTCATTCCCGGCTGCTCAGACCCGAAATAATCACACAAAACTGTATTAATTAAAACACTGTTTGGCCAATAGCTTAAGCGTATTTCTAGCTAGCCCTTACATCCTAAACTAATCCATCTCCATTAACCTGTGCATCACCACGAGGTCGTGGCCTACTGTCTCCTGTGGTGGCTAAATGGCTTCCCTGACTCCCTCCTAAATGGCCAATTTTTCCTGTGTCCTGGCTGCACCTCTATGCCAGTTTTCTGCAGCTCCATAAGCAAGTATCACAAACTTGGACACTTATAACAGAAATGTTTCCTCACACGGCTTTGGAGCAGGGGTCAGCAGGGCTGTGCTCCGAGCCTTGACAAGAGGCCCTTCTGTTGAGCCTCCCAGCTCCTGGTGTTTTCCGGTGCTCCACAGACCTTCCTCATCCTTTCTGGGCTTGGACAGCAAAACTCTACTTTCCTCCATGTTCACGGGTGGCCGTCTTGTCCCTCACACTAGGACACAGTGCCACGGGCTGAAAAGCCCAACTTATTCTATCAAGACCTCATCCTAGCTCACAATAACAATCCTCCGGCAAGTCAGGTCAGATTCTGGGACACTCAATTAGAACCTCAACCACTTTGAAGGAGTTGAGGGTTACAATTTCACCTGGAACAGGCACTGCCTTCCATCAGAAAATATTTAAGACATGATATAGCCAGGGGACCGGGGCGTTAAGTGGCTATGTTTCCCTCCAGTTGGTATGCAAATAAATGCAAATGGAGATGAGAAAACGGCTTTTAAAGTTCAATCGATTTCCTTTTGTCTACTTTTCCTAGAAATCTCAATTCAGACAGGAGCATGGAAGTCGTTTTAGGATGAGAACAAACATAAAGTAATTGGATGAAAATCTGATGAGTCCACTTAACAGCTCTCTAGTATTCCTGGGCTGCTGGGGTGGGTTTTGGTGCTGGTGTTGTTGTTGTTGGCTTGCTTGTTTGTTTTTTCAAACAGAAGAAAACTGAGGTGGCTCTGTCCCGGGGAGGGGGGGGGGGAAGGGGGGGGTTACTCTCAGGCTTCTTTACTCGGGGGTGGCGGCATCCCATGTGCAGGTGGTTACCAGGTGACGAGCAGAGTTGAATGTGTGCTGTACCCCTGTCCGTCCCCTTCAGGGGCAGGAAGCCGGCGCTGTCCATCTCTGCTGACACCCTTCTGCTCACAGACAAGTCAAGACAGCCAAGGCTTCACACTGAAACAAGTGCCACTGAGGCTTCCACTTCTGGATCTCTCTAAACTGTTTCAGGGTCACCCTCCCTCCCCTGACCCCGGCAGTCACACTTAGCCAACCTACAACTCGCCACACCAAGGACATTCCCCTCCTCCTATTCCAGTTTTACACAAGATCCTACACCCATGGTCACTTGAGATGCCACCCACACTGGCCTCACACATGTCAGACTCCCAATCAGCACGGGCAAGGCCCTGGCTTGCAGGAGTCCTTCACAGCCCTTACACGCTCACCTGAGCAAGGGCTGGGTGAAGTTCAGTAAACAGTGCATTTGCTATGCAATAACGAGGCCCTGAGTTCGAAACCTCAGCACCTACCCATGTAAAATGCCAGGCACAGTCATATGTGCCTGTAACCCCAGGGCTATATGTAGCAGACACGGGAGCATCACTGGGCTTGCTGGCTGCCAGCTTTACTCCAGGTTCAGTGAGAGACCCTGTCTCATGGGAATAAAGTGGAGAGTGATAAAGCAGGATACCTGACATTCTCCTCTGGTATCTGTGTGCATACGACTGTGCACACACAACATACTTACACATACACACACAAAAATAAAATAAAATATTAGTTAAAAATCACCAGAGCACATTATCCCAGTCATGGGCTCTCTGCTGATGCCTGGATGGCCTCCTATGATGGAGTCAGTGCTCAGGCATGGTCAGCCATCTGTCCATGGCCACCCATCATTCCTGGGTTTCTCCTTCACTTTCTACAGGCAGAGGACCTTCACCTCACTCAGAATCACACAGATGGGAAAATTTTACCTCACAGTCAACAGTCACGTGTCTGGACACTCTAGGTATTTCCTCACACCTCCCCTCCCCTACTTCCTCTCAGGGAAAGAGGTCAGAGCTTTCAAGATAGGTTGGTAGGTAGGGCAACTCCTGCCAAGTCTGGTGACCAGAGTTTGACCCCCAGAACCCATAGGGTGGAGAGAACGCTTACATACAAGTTGCCCTCTGACCTCCACATGCATAATGTGGCATGCATATGTATCTTCATACACACATAAAATAAATAAAACATAATAACTTAAGAACAGCAGACACTCTCAAGTTCTCAAATGTTGGGAAAAAAAGTCTGTAACAGTGTGGCTCCATTTGGGTGCCAGGCACACCCTGGTCTGTGGCTCCCTGTGCAGGGGCACCCACCCTTCTACACACATGTGCACAGCAGTCCCCACTCACCAAGAGGCATGTGTGCTATGACCCAGTAAATGCAAGAAGGCGAGAGTACCAAGCTACATATATACCATGTTTATACACACACACATACACACACACACACACACACACACACACACACACACACACACAGGCACGATCAAGTTCAATTACAAAGCCAGCCCAGGCCGGGCTGTGGTGCCGCACGCCTTTAATCCCAGCACTCGGGAGGCAGAGGCAGGCGGATCTCTGTGAGTTTGAGACCAGCCTGGTCTACAAGAGCTAGTTCCAGGACAGGCTCCAAAACCACAGAGAAACCCTGTCTCGAAAAACCAAAAAAAAAAAAAAAAAATACAAAGCCAGCCCAGGAAGAAAGCAGCAACAGCTAAGTAGAAACAGAACAATTACAGTAATAGACAGTACTCAATTATTTAAAACATGAATCATTCATATCTGGACTTTTCCATTTACCATTTTCAGACTTCAGTTGATCACAGGTAAATAACCATCAGGTAAGAGGGGAGAGAAGCAATTCTGCAAATGAGTTTAGAATTGTACACAAAATGTCCTGGGGGTCAGGAAACAGCAAGGAGAAGTAGGCCTGGGACCTACCAAGGAGTCCAAACAATTCATGTGTGTGTGTGTGTGTGTGTCTGCGTGCACATGCGCATATGTTATACATATGCATGTGGGTGTATAAGCAGGGATGTGTACACATGAAGGCCAGGGAAAATCATCAGGTATCTATCTGTCTGTATTGCTCTCCACTCTTTTCTATTTAATTTGAGGAAGGGTTTCTCACTGAACAGCCAGGCTCCAGAGATCCGCCGGTCTCTACCCTACCCCTACCTCAATGCTACAGTTGCAGGCATACATGGCACTGGCCAACCTTTATGTAGATGCTTAGGATTTGAACTCACACCCTCTTGTACTTACCACCAACACTCTACTGAGTCTCCCCAGTCTCCTGGTAGAAATTTTGTGAACTGGTAAAAGCAAGAAATGCAGACAGGCAGATCTGAAAGCAAATGGCAAAGCCGCCCTGATACTGTGCCCTGTGTGCCACGATCACTCAACCTCTGCCCTGAGGAAACACATTCACACAATCCTTCAATTACAGGGACTGTGATTTCTCACTCTGAAGGCTCATTCCATGTGAATCCCACCTTGACATCCCAGCCTCTGGAAGCCGGAAGCCCGGGTTGAAAACATCAGCATGGTTGACATGTGGTGAAGGCCTGCCTTTACCTCACAGATGTCCTCTCTGCTAAGTCCTCACAGGGAAGAAGAAAGACAACTCTTGGGGAGGCCTCCAACAGAGGCTCCATGTTGTGTTGTCAGTAGACAAACTCTAGAATCACCTGGGAAACAGGCCTCCGTGAGGGATTCGCTTGACTGACTGCCTTGACGGGTATGGGAAGAGCTGCCCACTGTGGGTGGCAGCATTCCCTAGGTGGAGTCTGGGCGGCAGCAGCACTCATCTCTGAGCTGCTATGCTTTCTGATCACGGATGTGCCGCAAGCAGCAGCTCTGAGCTCCTGCTACCTCGGTTCCCCCACCATGATGGATTGGAACCTGGAACTGTGAGCTGAATAACCCTTTCTTTCATAAGCCGCTCTTGTCAGGGTCCTTTCATCACAGCAAGGAAACCAAGACAGGCACTGACCCTCATGCCTTCCACAGACCCAAGGCCTGCTGCCTACCAGCGCCACATAGGCAACTCAGAATGCTGCTTACAGCTAAGTGGAAAATACAGAGTTTTGCTGTTTTGAAGGTCTTTACACTTTCCATATTGTCTACATTCTTTTAACAACCAGCACAAAATAGCATTAAAAATAATGGTACTGATTCTAAAATTAAAAGATTCTGAGTACCAGGGAGGTGACTGAGTGGGTCATGTGACTGCCACACAGGCATGAGGGCCTGAGTTGAGATTCCCACCATCAATAGAAAGAAAAAGTCAGATGTGGTGTTGGGCATCTGTAACCGGTGCTAGGGGATGGAAAGAGACAGGCAGACCCAAGGGCCTTGCTGGTCAGCCTGCCTAGCCAGTCAGTGAGCTCTCAGTTCTGTGAGAGACTCAAAAAATATAGTGGAGAGTGATCAAGGAAGACACTGGCATCAACCTCTACATGTGCGTGCGCGCGCACGCACGCGCGCACACACACACACACACACAAACATCCTAAGACTCTAAGCCAGGTGTGAACAATCCAAGGCCCACAGACCAAATAGGGCCCAGAAGCTAAGACTAGCCTTCATCTTTTCACTTCTGAGGTAAAAGTGTCTAACTGGGGTAACATTTACATCAGAAATTCACAATATTGTGAGCCCCCTGTCACTTCCATCTACGCTAAAATACTGTCAGCCCTGAAAGAGGAAAGGGCTGTTAAGCAATCAATCCCCTTCCTCTAGCCCCAGGCTACCACTCAACTGCCCTGTCTATGGATTCCCCTGTGGTGGATAACTCCTCTCAGCAGGGTCCTGTAAAACACGCCTCTCTGTGACTAGCTATGGTCCCTTAAAATGGGTTTTGCCAAGCTCATCCACACTGCCCCGTGAATAGCATTCCTTTTTAAGATTCAGTAACATCTCACTCCACTATCCCCTCACCGAAGGTGGACACTGAGGCTGTTCATGCCCACTTGCGAGTACTGTGAACGGTGCCACTGTCAACGTCTGCGGGCACCTTTTAAGCTGTAGTTATTTCTATGGGGAACACGTGGGGGCGGGAGGGGGCATTACTAGTTCCTACTTCTATGTGTGGTTTTCTGAATAACTGACAAACTGTTTTTATAGCTATCACATTTTCCTGCAGTATCATTTGTCAGGGACTGAATTAGTGACCCCAAGTGCCCCGGATCGGATCGTGTCCCTTGGTCTGCAGTCTCACGCCCGCAGCGGCTGAACTGGACAGGAAAAGCGGCCCATCGCCATTTGAACAGACACTGCTAAGTGTTCCTTGTAGCTGTTTAATGTTCTGCGCTTACAAAGCACTTTGACATCGATTCTCTCCTTTGATACCTGTCTTTTCATCGCATTTGGGGGCAGAAAAAAAAAAGCTAAAAAAAAAAAAATTTAAAAAAAAAGCTAGAGGCAGAACCTTCACTGATGGATCCTCTGAGACCCCAGACGAGCTTCAGCCTCACTGGGTGGAGCTGGAGCCGGGACTCAACTGCCACCCCTTTCATACAGTCACCTTCCTTCTATCTCCTCCCTGAGCCAACGTCGGATGGAGGACTCTTTTATCTTCAAAAGAGACCTGAAAAGGAGCCTGTACCGAGCGACAGCAGGAGAAATTCTAAGCCCCCCCCAAAAAAAAATCGCAAAAAAAATGCAAGTGATGGCCCCAGTTTACCTAGAGAATTCCTGAGCTATAAAAACTGCTCACCCCACCCACCTATATCCTCACTCATTCAGCCGAGGGCACAAGTGAGGGGAGGCAGCTTTGATGACTGTCCCAGGCATCCGCTAGGTCACTCAGTGGGCCTCCACACCAGCCTGAAAGCAGAAACACAAACACACACACACACACACACACACAAACACACACACACACGACTCCAGCCTCAGGGATGGTGAGATGAACTCTGTCCCTTCACCTATATGCATTGACCATATCCCACGCGGGAACACGGGGCCTGGAGTAGAAGTGCACTGTATATAGTACTACAGAGAGTAACATAGGAGAGGCCACGCTCACCACGCTGGGTGGGAGGGCAGGGCTCAGCCCGGAAAAATCAAGACAGGCGGAGACAAAGAGCATGTCCAGACAGCAAGGGAGGCTGTGAATATGCAGTGGTGTATTGTACCATAGGACATGAAGCCCCCAGAGTCCGGAAGTGACCACTGAGCCTGTGAGTAGAAACACCAGAAGACAGCTTGAGGCTCACAGGCCAAGTTTCCTCCTTCCTGTGAGACGTAGTCCCAGAAACTGCTCTGACCCCAGGTCCTCCATCCCTGTAACCTCACCAGACTATCCTCAAAGCAGTACCCCTCCCTCCGCCAAGAACTACCCAAGGTTTTCAGTGGCCTGGAATGAGGGTTGAGCAACCCTGCATGCACTCACACCTTCGAGAGAGGGATGGCCAAACACACAAGACAGGAAGGGCTTGAAATAAATCATGCTAAGTTAATAGAAGTGAGGCAATTTAGAAGAAAAATAATCACATCTCCTTCCTGCTAAATCATTATTTGCCCCTGGTAAAGTCAATTATGCTAAAGAAAATAAGTTATTATTTTAGAAAAATAAAAAAAAAAGAGGCTTGGAAAATGCTTTTATTTCGACAAATAAAACTCTGAGGGTTCCCCGGTGTTTAGTGTACGCCTTTAATCCCAGCACACACTGAGTTAGAAGCAAACAGATTGCTGCTGTGAGTTCAAGGCCAGCCCTGGTCTACAGAGTAAGTTCCAGATCAGCCAGAGTTGCAGAGTGAGATCCTGTCTCAAAAAGCAAAAAAAACTCTGAACGAAGTGTCTGGGTTCCTATATGCCCAACAGGTCTCCAGTTACTGGCTTGGAGATACTTCTTACATGAAAGGCTGGTCTGGCTGGTTGGTCCCCAGTTGATCCACATAGCATCAGTGGCCTGACATCCAGAAAACTCCGAGGACAGGTGGTAAAGGGGATGTCACCAAAACTGTGACATGAGTTTGTTCCCCAGCACCCACATGGGAAAAGGAAAGAATCAAATCTCTTACCAGAAGTTGTCCTCTGAACAACTTTACCACGTAACGGAGTGGCACACATACACATAAGACATGCGTGAAAATAAATGTAATTTAAGAAAAAAAAATTTAGGAGCTAAACAGATGGGTCAGCAATTAAAAGCACATACTGTTCTTGCAGAGGACCCCTATCAGTTCCCAGCACCCATAT
This sequence comes from Microtus oregoni, assembly GCF_018167655.1. Taxonomy (NCBI): domain Eukaryota; kingdom Metazoa; phylum Chordata; class Mammalia; order Rodentia; family Cricetidae; genus Microtus; species Microtus oregoni. The sequence goes on from NW_024543075.1 coordinate 10,348,304, forward strand.
CAGATAGCTCACAATTGCCTAAGACTTCAGCTCCAGGGAAATTCCATGCCCTTGGCCTTCCGGGGACACCTACACACATGTGCATGTAATGTGAGCGTATGTGCATGTGCACATATACACACACACCTCCCACTAACGCTTAGGGATCAGTTTGGGGGGAAGGGAGGGGTGGAAGAGCCAGTGGCTGTGGATGAGACATTGTCTTCTAGACACAGTAGAGGAGTGTAGCGCACATATGAACTCACAGGGGTTGTGACAGCATACACAGAATGTGGTCATATCTGTGGGACATTCTCTTGATAGCTGATCTGATGTAGGAGGGCTCAGCCCACTGTGGACAGGTGGGTCTGAGCTAGAAAGAAAGATGATCAAGCCAGAAGGCTGCACTCTTCCATGGTCTCTGCTTCAGTCCCTGCCTCCAGGGTCCTGCCCTGACCACCCTCACTGGTGACCTTGGGAGCATAAGATGAAACCAACCCTTTCCTCCCACAAGCTGCTTTTGGTCTTGGTGTTGACCACAGCGGCAGAAGAAACGACCAGGACATAGAACAAGGTGTATGGGTCACAGAACACACTTTCCTGCCAGTCAGAGCAGCAGCGAACAAGTCGGGGCTCCTGTGAGTTTGGCCATCTTGCACCAAGGAAACACTTGGCAAGGTCTGAGATGTTTGGGGGAGCTTCCCACCAAGAGCTGGAAAGAGCTATGGATTCCTAAGTAAACACTGCAGAGTATCCTGCAAGGCCCAGGATAGCTCCTGTGACAAAACCGACCCAGCCCAGGAAGTCAGTACAGCCCAAGCTGAGAATCTGCTCGGTATGAGCTCCGTGAACACAGAATGTTTCTCTGGGGTAGTAACTTCTGTCAATCACTCAGCACAAGGGGAACAACCTGGGGAACACTCTGAGACATGCAGTATGGGAGCCCAAGCTGTAGGGTCTGCCAGCAGAAATTTCTTCTTCGTTCCATCTCCCAGTATGTAGCCTGTGTGGGTAGACCAGGAAGAGCTGAGTCTCTCCAGATGGAAGACTTTGCCCCAGCCACAGAGGTCCTTCTCCAGACTCTGCCTGAGGAAATTCTGGTAAAGGAAATGAAGACAGAATCCTCCCAACTCCAAGATTCCAGGGAGACACATCTGTTGGCTCCCATCCCCCTCCTTGTTCCTTCCTCCACTCAGGGAAGATAAGGTCTGGAGATTCAGAATCATTCTAAATGGGTCTTCAGTCTTCCCTTGTACCTGTCCCCACAGGCTGGCTCAGGGCAAGGGGAAGAGTCAGGAGACGACAGGACAAGCCTGCAAGGCTGGGAGCAGAATCTGGCACAAATGAGCCAAGCCAAGGAAGGACAGCAGGATGTGGGACTGTAACCCCAAACCCCATCGGGAACCCAGCAGAGGCGATAAGGGAGAAGCCAAGAAAGCCACAAGGAGCATTCTGTGGCATTTCAAGGTTCATCAGCCACCCACAGTGTGAAATCTGGAGAGCCAGGAACTCTAAGAGGAAAAACTGTTGGCATTGCCATGAAAATAGGTAACATCCAGTTGATTATCAGTCACCCGGAAACCCCAAAGCTCCAGAAACCAACAAGAATTTATTCAATGGTGGAACCCCAACCTGGGTAGAGAGCAGGGTCCCTACAGCAGACTCATCCACATCCAATGCCACTGTATCTACATGCTCAACAAGATTCCTGGGTGTCACCCAGAACTGTGCAGGGTGGGGTCTGGCATGTATGGGAGCCACCTACCAGTTAGTACCTGTCTGTCCACTTTACAACAACCCAATCTGACAGAACACTGGCCTTGGCAGGTTCAAATCGGGGACTGTGATAGGATGGGGCCCATGGAGGGCTGCTCTGAATCACCAGTGCCAAACAGAACTGAGACACACACAGAAAGAGAGGGAAGGGGGGGAAGGAAGACAGGAAGGAAGAAGGGAAAAGAAAAAAGAGGAGAAGTCAGGGAGAAAGGGAGTCAGGAAGAAGGAAAGCACAGAGGGGTAGGGAGGAGAAGGAAAAGGAAAAGGAGAGGAAGGGGAGAGAAGAAAAAACAGGAAAAGACAGGGAGGAGTGGGGGAGGGGAGAAGGGAAGAGTGGGAAGAGGAAAGGAAGAAGGGGAGGAGTATGAGGAAGAGGGAGAGAAGAATATAGGAGAGGGAAGAAAGAAGAGAAGAAGGTTAGGAGGGGAGGAGAAGGGAAAGGGAGAAAAGGGAAGGAAGATGGGGAGTGGTATGAGGAGGAGGGAGAGAGAGAAGAAAGGGAGTAAAGAGGGGAGGCGGGAGAGGAGGAGGGAGAGGAGGAAGCAGCTACTGAAAGTACTATTTTCCTTCGACCAGCGGAGTTCTCCACGCCCAGGCCCATCAGCCCGAGTGAACTATCCAGAACATTCACCTCTCAGAACAGCAAACGGTGACCAGAAATCCGCGGTCAGTAAAGTGAAACTCAAACACTGGGGAAAGTAAGCCCACAACATCCTTTTCAGACTTAGAACAACTGCCAGAAATGGCATGGGTTTTCTAATGCGTTAACATGATGGGGGAGGCCGTGTATCCTCCCTCCTGAAAGTTCCAGGCCTGCGGGAAGGGGCACAGGTGCTGCTGTTGCCCTGTCTCTCGGTGAGGTGCTGAGGCTGCAAGGGCTGACCACGCAGTCCTCAACATGGCCTCCCAACACTGCTCTGTGTCCCACCTCACAGCCTGCCCATCTCACACTGTCACGGGGTTCTCACCGCCTTTCCTGGTGCACATTCCATCACAAACAGCAATAATACTTCAAAATACTGGTTCCAGGAAGTAATAAAACAAAAACCAACACAGGTAGTTCTCCTCCACAGATTTCCCAGCACTACCCTCTGAGGCTAAAAGAAGCCCACAGCCACAGACAGCTTACAAGGTGTTACAAGGTGTGTTGCCCCCAGGGCACGCTCAGAAGCTGCTGGGTCAATACAGAACAGGTACTCAGCAGAGTTGGTGCCCTAGACCAGCACCATGGGGAGCATCTTGAAAACCACAGAAACCAGAATCCTCTCTGCCCATCTCTGGGGGACCCATACAATTTTTTGCCATTGAGTTTCAGAAATAAAAAGAAGACGTACAACGTGTGCTCATAGTCGGTGATGCTAAAGGGCCTGTTCCAGTGTGCTTCCTGATTAATAGAAAGTAAGTGTCAACAGGAGCGGGTGGAAAAGACTACCAACTCCAAGGTGCACTTCTCTCCACCCACCTGTGCACGCAGGGAAGACAGCTGTGAGCCACCTGTGTCAGGGACACCAACATAAAACAAACTTTAACTGTACGAAGCCAGCCAGAAGGACTGTCTTTCAGGCCAGAGGCAGGAGGATCCCTGTGAGTCTAAGGTCAGCCTGGTCTATTAACTGAGTTCCAGGCCAGACAGCGTTACACAGTGAGATCCTGTCTCAAAAAAGCAAAGAGCCAGCAAAACAGCAGAGCTGTCTGTGAGGGCAGCGAGCAGCCAGATTCAGAAAGGAAATCGTGGCTCCTGCATTTCTCTGCAAGCTTATCTACTGTTTCAGACCCGGTTAAACAAATCACTCCAGGTGGCACGTGAATTGTGAGCCGCACTCCCAAGGTAATGGCAAATCACAGCTTTAAACAGCACCTGGTAGAAGCTGAGTGACACCTTCAAGCTGTGCCTGTACCCTGCACTCTCACGGTCCCCTGAGAACCCGTATGAACTATGGCCACTCACCCCATCTCAGAAATGCGTTCTAAAGCTCATCCTGAAGCATCTCGCACTCTCGTGAGAGACAGAAGTTGGCAAGGCTACAGTTGATGAAACAAACAAACAAAAAACAACTCACAGCTGTAAGCCAGCACTCAGGAGCGGAGGGGGGGGGGGGTCTGAGGACCAGGAGTTCAAGGCCATCTTTGGCTATGTAATGAATCTGTGGTCGGTCTAGGCTGCATAGTGAGGTCCGGGCCAGTACACTACCGACTAAAGCCTTGTCTCAAAAGGCAACTAACAAATACATAAATAAAGTCACAACAAGGCTCTCTGTGCCACCGAAACTGAGACTTTTTTTTAATATCATCCACCACATGTGAGGCACCATAGGCACCCGCTAGAAAATTTAACAAGCTGCCTTGTCTGTCTGGGAAGAACCAACTGCCTGTTGAAAGCAGAAAGCACCTGAGTGTACCCAGATTCCCTCCTGGCTGCAGTCACTTGGGTGCAGAGCCAGTATGGCTTCAAAATGATCACCAAGCTGAAGTCATTTATTTGCCCCCAAGACAGTCTCTTTCCTGGTCCTTTTGTTCCCCTGTGACTCAGTAGTGCCTTGTGAGTTCGACCACGGAAAGAAGATAGCCTCAAAACACAAAGTGGAGAGTGTAATAGAGAAAGGCACCCAACAATGACCTCTGGCCTACACCTATACACACACACACACACACACACACACACACACACCAAGAAGAAGAAAGAAAGAAAGAGAGAGAGAGAGAGAGAGAGAGAGAGAGAGAGAAAGAGAAGGAGGGGGGGAAGAAGGTAGAGCTCAAGTCCTACTGAAAAGACCTGGTGGGTTCCCCCATATCCACAGAGGACTCAGCCGACTACATTACCTGCCTTCACTGCCTGCAGCCACAGAGGTGAACAGTGACCCAGAAGCAGACTGAGACTGGTTCCCACGCCTTACACAATCCTGGTCAGACAGGTAATATTCCAGAATGAGGTCTAACAACACATTTAAAACATTTGTGTTTCAAGGTAAAATCCAGTTGGAGAAACACTATCTGTGCTCTGATTCCGTTTTTCTGCAACTCTAGTGAAGGAAACCATGTACATTTCTACTTACTTAGGATCAAACCTAATATTTTACCTCAAAGCAGCAGCCTGCTTGCCCCTCTATATAATGAAAGCGAGCTCCATGCCCCCAACCTCGTCTGTCCTCCCAGGGGTCTTTGGCTATTCAAGCATTTGAAGCAAAGACCACACGTCTACACGAACACGCTCATGTTTCACACTGAACAAACAGGATTTTAAGGAATCACTTGCCTGGGCTACATAATTGCCTGAGGCCAGCCTAAGGAATCTGATAAAATTGTGTCTTAAAATCAAAACAAACTGCCTGGTGGTGGTGACCGTACAACTTTAATCCCAGCACTTGGGAGGCAGAAGCAGGAGGACCTCTGGGAATTCAAGGTCAGCCTGGTCCACAGAGCAAGTTCCAGGACAGGCTCCAAAGCTACAGAGAAAAAACACACAACCCCAGTTAAAACAAATGAGTTCCTTTTGAAGGGACTCATTTTCCCAAGAACCATGTGCATTGTGTATAAATCGGAAGTCCCTTGTTTCTCTCTCTCTCTCTCTCTCTCTCTCTCTCTTTCTCTGCTTGTTAGCTTTTTTCAAGACAGGATCTCACTATGTAGCTCTGGCTGTCCAGAAACTCCCTATGTAGACCAGGCTGGCCTCAAACTCACAGAGATTTGCTTGCTTCTGCCTCCCGTTATGTGGTATTTGTACATCGTGTGAAGATATAGCACTGTGATTGGTTTAATAAAGAGCTAAATGGCCAATAGCTAGGCAAGAAGAGTTTAGGTGGGCCTTCCGCGGACAGAAAGGACTCTGGGAAGAAAGGCAAGGAAGCAGAGCAAGCAAGATGTGCAGGAGGAGAGGTAACAGCCACGAGTCACATGGCAGAATGTGGATTAACATTAATGGGCTCATTTATGATATAAAAAGCTAGTTAGGAACTAAGTTATAGGCCAATGACTCATAATTAATAAAAAGCCTCCGTGTTATTATTTGGGAGCTGGCAGGAGAAAGAAAGACTCATTACGGCCTCCCAAGTGCTAGGACTAAAGGCACACACTACTACACCCGTTTTTTCTTGATTCCATTTCTAAAAGCTGTAACCTTATTAAATAATGAATAAAAGCGGGGACCAGCAGGTAGTTAGTTGTTGGGGTAAAGGCACTAAGTAAGATGACCTGAGTCTGATTGCTGGAACCCACACAATGGGAAGAGAAATTCAAGTCCTGCAAGCTGTCCTGTGATATCCACATCATCGCCATGACCTGTGCATGCAAACACACGTACAAATACATACACAAACACTCACATATAAATAAACAGAATAATGTTTTCTTAAAAATAAAACAATAGTTGCTTGCATTGAGCAGTTGGCGCATGCCACTCCCATGCTCTGAGCACATGATCTCAATGGTTCCTTGCAAGACTCAGAAATAAGCAGGCTCAGCTCCACTCTGCATATGTGGAATATCGAGGTTGAGGGTCACATTATGAGGGAGAGCCAAGAATAATTTAAGGTATCCACCTTGTCAATGCCCTGGCCCAGCTAGGGATCTCTACCTGAAAGTGGTGGGTGAGGTATGTCGGGCTCACTATCTTCCTGACCCAAGCTGCTGCCCACACCACCTGCTCTGGTTTTCTACTGCTGCCATTACAAACCACCCCAATTAGAGCTCCTCAAACTCACCCAAGAGCATGGCTTCACACTTCTGCATCCAGAGGCCCAAAGGCCCTGGGTCTCAAAACAGAAGCACTGGTCAGCAAGGCTCCCACCTGCAAACTCCAGGAGGAATCTGTGTCCAAGCTCATTTGAGGTGTTTGCAGAAACATCCAGTTTTATGAGGTCACACTGCCTGGTAGTCCTCAGCTCTCCGGGACCTCAGTCTTGTCCCTGCAAGTGAGCCCCTATATCTTGGGGCCAGCAGCTGCCCATCAAGTCATTATCTGGTTTGGAAGTTTATTTCCCATTCTACGTGTCTCTGTTCCCAATCTCTCTGCCAAGACCGTGAGACTCCATCCCAAACTTCGTGAGCTTAGTCACCCCTACAAAATCTCTCTTCTGTATTAGCATATCACAGTTCACAAGGTGGAGAGATCTGGCTGTGCACACCTCTATGGCTCCGCCTTCCACCACTGTGAACACACTGTCCCTAGGTGTGCCTCGAGCCCATGCGAGATCCTGAGAAACAGGAGCCGTCAAAACATATTAACTCCAGAACACAGGATCCTGCCCGATCTGAGGTGATGGGAAAGATCACCTGGCCCAGCTCTTGGTATGAAGCTAAAGCAAGGCTTATACCTGCATGAATAAGCCAGACCCTTAAACATGACCCACCAAACCAAGCCTAAGAGAAAGCCAGCTGGTAGCCTTCACAAGCAACAACTCCACGAAATGAATCATGGGAATCCCCCATTTCCTGTCCTGGCAGGAGCCACACATCAGTCATTTACTCTCATCTCTACGTTTCCGAAATAAATAAATAAATAAATAAATAAATAAATAAATAAATAACTGGAGTGTCTCATTTACAAACAATGCTCTAAGAGTCCCCAGGCTCTTCTGAACAATGAGCTGTGATTCATGTTTCCAAAAAAGATGTCCTTTGATCATTTTCTTTCCTTCTCCCTCGTGATTCATTCATGGGCCAAGTGGCTTGAGTAGAAGACGGGGTCCACCCACCAGAACCTCAGGAGAGAAACACAGGCCTGTTGTTAAGGCTTCTAAAGAGAATGCTGAGGCTGGTAAGGGGGATCTTTAGTAACTTTCCCTTAGGGAAAAACAGCCAATCACCATGCATACAAGCACTCCATCCTTCCCAGTGAGCATCCGCCCTGGGAACCACTAAGATCCTCTGAGTGCCAACTGCCAGAACTGCAGAGAGCCGGGAGGCTTCTGTGGGTCCATGACTTCCCTCCACTCTGACACATTCTGGAGACCCTAATCCTCAAGGTGCCTTCTGACACCTTGTTACACCCCAGCTCGGCTGTTTTACATCATCCGGGTGAAGACAAGACACAGCTCCACCCTCTCCTACAACGGTCAGTCTTCCACATTTTTACTAGAATTTGCTACCAAAAAAACCGCCCCTAGGCCAGCAGTTGTCAGCCTGTGGGTCGCAATCCCTTTGGGAGCCAAATGGCCCTTTCACAGGGGTCAAAGGTCAGATATGCTACATCTCAGATATTTAATTATGAATCATAACCGTAGCAAAATTACAGTCATGAAGAGCAATGAAAATAATTTTATGGTTAGGGTCAGCATAAGATAAGGAACTGTATTAAAGGGTCACAGCATTAGGAGGGCTGAGAACCACTTAAGACTCTTCTCCTCTAAGAACTTTCCAAAATAGTTTAAAGATCAATGTATTAGCAAAAGCCATGATGTTAGAAGCCATATCCAAGAGCGACTTCTGGAAGGTGTATGACCTAACAGGGAAGATCGCAGCCTCCTGGGCTGTTTACTTCCTCCTCTGGAGGGAGACCCTCCTGACCCTCTATAGGAATGTTCCCCCCATCCTCTCCAGGTAAAGTCACACTATAGAACTACAGAAGGCTCCCTGATGTCATCCAGGTCACTATGGGAATCGGATACTACAGCATAATGTATCAGCCCACCCCTCACCCCCATGGAAGGATGGATCTCTCTCTCTCTCTCTCTCTCTCTCTCTCACAACTGAAGTCCCTACACTCAAAAAAAGAACCTACAGACTTCGTTGCTAAATTTGCAAGTTTTCCTGGCTTTTCCCTCAGAAAATGTGACTTTGTTTTCCTTCTTGAGGTAAGATACCATGTACCTCAGGCCGACCTCAAACACTATGATAGAGAGGGTGACCTTTAACTTCTGATCCTCCTGCCTCCACCTCCCAAGTTCCAGCTTTACAGGTATGCACCACCCTGCACTACAAACTGGGTTTATGTGGTTGGTACAAGGGTTCAAGTCCCCTCCCAGCACCCCACCACCACCTTTCCTGTCTACCACCCTCCACCCCCAAAGCTGCTGAGATCTCCAGTCTGCCTGCTTCTTTCACTCAAATGCCAATGAAACAGTCTTCCAGTTTTTCTTTTAAAAGGTGGGGGGGGGGGGGCAGACTCACCAGGTGTGATGGCACATGCCTTTAAACCTAGCACTCAGGAGGCAGAGACAAGTACATCTCTGTGTTTATGGAGCCAGCTTGGTCTACACAGAAGTCCCATAGCGGAACTCCGTCTCACAAAATAGACGAAATCAAAGTAGTAGACTCCCTTACCCAATAATCACAGGCCATGGTGGCAGCTGTGCCAGAACAGGGTTGAGTGTAAATCCACTGCTGCCAGGGTTCAAATCCAGAGTGCTCCCATTACTAGCTATACTTCTGCAGCAAGGATGAAGGGCAATCAGCAACTTTCTCCGCTATGGAGTGACTCCCCTGCAGGAGCCAGCATCCCTCCTTCCTCACTGCTTCCAGAACATCTTATGCCAGTTTCTCCCCACTCCTTTTCCTCTTCTAGCTGTTCCCTGAATAGTCCTGGGCAATCCCAGGAGAGAATTCATTGCCGCCACACCCCAAAGTCCTAAGTGGAATCCCCATCCTAAATTAGATGCAGATGGATGGAGCTCTAACAGCCTATGCCCCATAAAGAGCCCATTAGGAGCTACACAGCACGCTTGTTAGCTCCTTGCACACCCCATCCACCCTCAGAATACCCAGCTCTGCCATAGGCCTCAGGAAGGTCTGCCAAGTGCAGTCGGAGCTCAGCCCCCGCGTTCCCAAAGCAGGGAAGCCCTCCTAACCTGCCTGTGGGCCTAGACGGGAGGTAATGGCCCTAGGCGTTCCCAGCCCTGCGTCCACGGCCACAATCCCTGACACACTACAGAAACAAGTAACTGGAGTTCACAGGAAGGACACAGCCTTGTAGATCGGAGTCTCCAGGAAGCTTCCAGTCAGCGGGCTGGGACTTGATCTAGGCCTGCAAGAAGGTGCTAAAGGCATGCCCGGAACAGACAGCAGCTGAGAAGGTGCCCTAGGGCAGCCCTTGGGGTGGAAGGCAGCAAGCTCCTGAAATGCTTGTCTGCAATTCAGGGAATCAGCTCAGGTGAGGCTGGGTGTCTAACGGCTCCGTGGGGAAAAGAGTCTGAAAACAAAATAATAAGATCTGGAATCCCGGCTAGCCCTGCGGCCTAGAGAACCCTGATATTTGATGGGGACGAACCGGGGAAGACAGAGTCTGCAGGGCCCGGGACTGACCGGCCACTGAGGAAAGCCGGGCTCCCTGGAGTGTGTACTGAGTCAAACGTAAGCTTGCAACTCGACTCCCTCCACCCCCTCGGGAAGCGACAAAGAGGCAAAACCAGGTCCCCGCCCTCGAGGCCGGTTTCCAAGGCCCTGGGAACACTAGAGCACCCTGGTGCCCCCACACTCCGAGGCGGGAAAAGCGGCACCAACCCAGCCCGGGTGCAGCGGCCACTCCCCACGCGGACAAGAGGGGCTTCTCAGAGCCCCGCACAGCACAATGAAGTGTCCACCCGTTGTCCCGGATGCCAAACAGAAGTTTCCCGAAGAAGCCAAAACGCACGCAAACAATGACCCCAGAGGCCCCGCGCGCGCCGGACCACACGGGACGAGGACAGAGAGAGTGAGCGGGAATGAGGAGCGCGGTGACCTCCCAACCCAGAGGGTCCCCGGATTCCCTGCACGGGCTCCAGCCCCGGGCGGGCCGGGCTCCGCACCGCGCGGCAACAGGCTGGGCGCCGTGACGGGGAAGTTGCGCGCGGGGCGGGCGCGGGGCGGCGCGCTGCTCACCCACGCCGTACTTCTCCTCTCGCTTGGTGGGGACCCAGCGCGTCATGGTGGCGCGGGCCGCAGCCCCCTGGAGCCGCTGCCGCTACCGCCGCTGCTCGGGCAGGAAACTCTGCGCCTAGGCCGCCATCTTCCATTCCCTCCCCGCCGCGACAGGATGGGGAGGAAAAAGTTTGCGGCGGAGGCGGTGTCATGTGGGACGGGGCGGGCGGAGCGTCGCGGGCCGGATGGGAAAAGGCCGGGAGCGCCGGCGAGAGGCGGGACGGCGGCCCGTTGTAGCCCGCCCAGGCGCGCGTGCATTGGGCTCGGCCCGCCGCGTCCCTCGAGGGAACCCGGCCGCTGCCTCGCGCCTGCGGACGTCCTGCACTCTGCGACCCGCATCCTCTACTCTTCGCTGAACACCGAGCACCTCGCACTCTATTCTGCACCCCTCTACTCCGCACCGCACCCAGCACTCTTTATCACGTACCCCGCACTCTTTTGGAACACCGTGGACCCTGCACACTCTGCACCCAGCACGGCGCAGAGGCGCTGTCTTTGCATAATTCGCATGTGGCCCAGGTCCTTACAGCCTTCCAGGCCTAGACCTAACGCGAATAGTGGAAGGTTAATGCAGAGTCAGACACCACACACACATTCACTGCTGTGCGGAACCCCAGTTTCTGTTTTGGTGGAGAGCGCTGGAGCAAAGTTAGGGGTTCTTCATGGTTCATTCATTCATTTATCCATTCAACAAAGGTGAAGTGTGCACCTATTTTGCGGGGGTTGAGCATGCTGAGCGAACTAAGCACACCTGGTAGATGACCCAAGTGCCATCAGCACTGGTTAGAGAGACCTAGGAAAACCCTTTGTTGAGGGCCTGGAGCTGCAGAGAGGCCCCTTGCCTGCAGTAACTTTGGGGCATTCAGTAGGACCTGGGCATGCTGAAGTGGGGAAAGAGAGGAAGTTGGAAGAGCTGCTGGCAGAAAAAGGAAGCCAGGCCAAGCTTAGAATCCAACCTCCTAGCAACCATAATTTGAAGGAGGCTGCTCTCAGACTCACCCAGTGCCAGGCCACAAGTGCAAAACTTCCTAGTTCTTCAAGGCCTGCACACAGACAAACCCCAAGTTTGCACTAGAATCCAAGAAAAGGGGAAAGTAGGGGAAAGGGTGGGACGGGGCCTCCGGTCCACAGCTGTCCATTAGAAGGGATCAAGGGGATCACCTCTCTTTTACCGTGTGCCTCCTCTCCCTTGTATCCAAGAAACGATGACAGACACAGTGACCTGGGAGCCTGCAGGGGCTGGAGGAGTGGCAGCTGAAAGGGTTGAAGGCTACTTAGTGCAATGATTGGATGTCAGAACCAAAGAAGGGCCAGCTGCCCTGCTGCAGACACGACTACCCTGGCCTGGCGCAGTCTTGTCATCCCATCCAAAATGCAGCTTTAACAGCCAGGAGCTTCTAGAAGGAAGAGCCTCCTCCCCAGTTCAGGATAAAGTGTGACTAAAGATTTCTAACCAAAGCCGCAGATTCATAGAAAGTCACAGGTGCCTCTCACTGATAAGGAACTTCAGGGCCACAAAAGGAAATGGCCTGGGCTCGCCTCCCATGTGGTCTCTGGCGTGCACTTAAACCCCGGCTGTGGCAATCAGAAACCTCAAGGGCTTAGGCCTTGTGGGTGTGGCCTGGTGACTCAGGTTGCTCCAAGGAGCAGCCGGGGAAGGTGCTAACCAGAAACCGGGTGATCAGAGCTGAGTGGAAGGTGCTATCCAGAAACCGGGTGATCAGAGCTCAGTGGAAGGTGCTAACCAGAATCCGGGTGATCAGAGCTCAGTGGAAGGTGCTAACCAGAAGCCGGGTGATCAGAGCTCAGTGGAAGGTGCTAACCAGAAACCGGGTGATCAGAGCTCAGTGGAAGGTGCTAACCAGAAACCGGGTGATCAGAGCTCAGTGGAAGGTGCTAACCAGAAACCGGGTGATCAGAGCTCAGTGGAAGGTGCCCGACCCGCTCTGACAGAAGGGTTTCCCTGAGAAAACTGTCTTAAGCCTAGACTTGAAGGATAAGCAGAAATGAATAAGGTAACGTGGGAGACTAGTGCGAAGGGCCTATGCGGGGAGGAAGAATAATGGTCTTTTCGGGAAAGGAGAGGCCAGTAAGGCTAAAGCTCAGAGAACTGAGTCACAGAGAAGCTCCAGGGGTGGGGGGGGGGGAGAGCTTTCTAGGTCTTCCTGGGAATCTGGAACTCTGAAGAAAACTGGGAAGGTGGATTTCAGGGGCACACATACTCACTCTCTTTTGTGCCTCATTTCAATTCTGCTTTTGAGGCTCCGCCTAAGTAGAGATGGCTTGTTGTACAGAACAGCCAGGGGCCTGAGAACTGACAGTCCTTGAAAGCACGCCCTGCTGTGGCCAGCTGTGCAGTCACTCTGTGACTGCTTCTGCCCAATCCTCCTGTCGCTCCTACAGCCCTACCCGTGAGCCAGGGCTGCTGACACCAACCTTCCAGGTCATCCTGGAGCTCTCAAGAGAGGGTGTAGCTCTCTCAACTCAACAACAGACCTGCAGCTGTTTGCCTCCTGTCTATCCCGCCCTCCATAGTCATTGTTCAATAACCTCACGGTACACATTTTCACTCTGATAAAAATGTCTGGTGCAGGAGGCTGAGGAAGTGGGTCAGTGGGGGAGGGCCTAATATAAAAGCAGGGGGATCTGACTTTGGATTCTCCCCTACCCCCAGCAGCTACATAAAACGCTGAGCAAGGCAGCACACATCTGTAGCCCCAGAGATGGAGAGACAAATATACACCTACAACACACATATCATGACTGATACTGGATTTGCATATTTTTGTAAGCCTGCCATACTAATAAATTTCTAAGTCAGGGTTTTAATATTTATGCTGTATTATATCATTTTATTACTTGGGGACCAGGGCATCTACCACAGCACACATGGGAAGGTCAGAAGACAACTTGCTGTAGTCAGTGCCCTCCTCCCACCATGTGGGTCCCAGATATCAAACTCAGATCAAGAACTTGGCAGCAAGCAGCCTTACCTCACCTAGCCATTTCCTGGGCCTGTGAGTCAGAGTCGTCAGATTCCAGGTGGACCATGGCCATGTGTTTGAGACAATATGGTGGCTCAAAATAACACTGTCTCCTTGTCCTGTGGTCCCAAGAGTTCAGTATTCTCTGGTTCTATGAGCCTTGGGGCTGCGGTGGTGGCATTTTGAACTCCCGAGCCACAGATGTCCTGCCAGTCATCACACCTGTGCCACCACCTGGCCGAAGGACCCAGAGCTCCTGAAATCAGTAGTGGCGCTCGCCCTCAGCTAATGTAATCACAGGGTTGTGAGCCAGGGCTGCAGACCATCCAGGATACATTAGCCCAGTCACCCAACCCCAGCCATCAACAGTGCAGACTAGCAGCCTCCCACTGAAGCAGAGGCGTGGCAGAAGCAGTGACCACCATTACACTATTAATTTTAAATCTACATTTCAAAAAAAAAATTTAAAGGAGTCTCACTATACAGCTTAAAACTCAAAATCCTCCTGTCTTGCCCTCCCACATGCTGGGGTTACAAGTGTGAGTACCACTCTGGATTAGTTTTGTATGTGTGAGAGAGTTTCAGGTAGCCAAAGGTGCCCTCAAACTGGCTATACAGCCAGCTGAAGATGTCCTTATACTCCAGCAGGTCAGGAGTATATGTTACTTTGCACAAATACTTTTAACTTGAACACCACTACTATGCAAACCCAGGAGGTAAAGTCAGCCAAAATCTGTCCTGGTAGAGGTACCAGAAGGCCCCAGGAGTCAATGGGGCCACGCTGGGAGAAGAACACGTGAAACTGGACAAGGGCATGAAGAGTCTACACACAGAAGGAGACTAAGCGTAGCCAATGTGACTGCTGAAAGGAGAAGGGCCTTCGTGTCGCAGCAGAGGCACGTGGTTGCTGGACCACCGACCCAGTGGCAGGTATGACCATGTCATCAGATAAACACTGTGGTCACAGTGTCATTATAAGCATGATGGTTGATCACACTTCCAGTTTACAGAAACAGAGGAGACCGAGACACAAACGAAGCACAGTCAGAGGGCTGGAGAGATGTTCCCTGGATAAGAGCTCTTATCTGACAAGCTCGGGGGCCCGAGTACAAATCAAAATGGCTTCACCGTTGTTATTTTTAAAGCCAGTCCTGTCTGCGTAGGCCTGTAACACCAGCGTGGGGGAGGGGCGGAGACAGGCAGCTCCTGATAGCTCCCTGGCCAGTGACTGCATCCTAGGCCAAAGCAGAAAAGCATCTGGTTAGGTAAGAAACAGTCTCAGAACAATAACACAGAGTAGGAGAGGAAGACACGCCATGTCCTGATCTGGCCTCCACATGCAAAATGAGGCACTTCTTAGTGAAGGATCTGTGAGTGTTTTAATTTCTCTGCCTTCTCTGTGTGTTTGAAACTTCTCCTGCCAGGAGATCAAGGTTGGGGGAGGGGAAGGGTGAGATTCAAGCCCACTTTAAGAAGCAGTGTCTGGGAGTGGCCACACAGCGGCAGCTTAAACTGGCCATGCTGACTGTGGGTGCCTTGCACTCAGCCAGCAGGTGCTATGTTTAGAGATCTCCATAAAGATGAGTAGGGCTTACCCCAGGCATTAAGCTTTTCCTGGCCACACAGAACAAATACGGTATTAGGTAAAGGATGCTGCGCTCAGGCTGCTGTACCCTAGGGGCTTATGTGACGTGACTCTAAATGCAGCCAAAGCTCTGCTTCCCTGTACACAGGAAATGAGCTCTGATCGGGGCCAGGGACAGTGGCAAAAGAAGCTGCCTGGAATTGATGGAGCTTTGGATCTTGGTGGCCAGGCCACCTCTGGGACCTCAGGGTCCTTCAAAGAGTTATGTTTGTTCCTAGAGTTCACCAGCGTTTTCACCAAGACCTTGGTGTCTGTCCGACTCTGGCAAAGTTACGTGACCTCCCTACTTCTGGGAGATTCACATAGGAAGGGCCCAAAAGAAGCAGCAGTTTTCCCAGCCTGGGCAGAAGATGTTTAGAATGTGGGCCTTTAGAAGCAAGTATGGTACATCCTATCGCTCCCCCATTCTCTCCAAGAAGGCAGACTCTGGACAGGGAACTCTGGGGAGCCCAAGGCTCATTGAGCAGAGACAGGCTTGAAATTTCAGAGAAGCCACATGTATTTATTTTTCTCATTACTGTGAAAAAAGTTCTGAGAAAAGTGACTTAAAGGTGTGCGGGTTTTGTGTGTCAGCCTGACGCAAGCTAGAGTCGGCAGAGGAAGAAGCCTCAAGGAAGGAAATGCTTCCGAGATCCAGCTGTAAGGCATTTCCTAATTTAGTGGTCCCGGTGGGAGGGCCCAGCCCATGGTGGGTGGTACCATCCCTGGACTGGTGGTCCTGGATTCTGGAAAAGGGTAGGCTGAGCAAGCCAGGGAAGTAAGCCAATAAGCAGCACCTCTCCATGGCTTCTGCATCAGCTCCAGCCTCCAGGTTCCTGTCCTGTTTTCCTTCCTGCCCTGACTTCTTTCAATGGTATACTGTTATATGGAAGCGTAAGACAGACAAACCCTTTCTTCCCCAATTTGCTTTTAGTAATGGTGTTTCATCACAGCAGCAGTGACTCTAAGTGGAACAAGTGCTCGGCTGTCTTTCTCCTTTTTAAGCAAGCCGATGGAATGACGCTACTTCCATTAAGTGGCTCTTCCTACCTCAGCAACCCTAACCTAGATAATCTCTCAGACACACACTGAGGTTTGTCTCTTAGTGGTTCTAGATCCTATCAAGTGAACTGTTAACCATCTCTCCATGGTGATGGGGTTGGTGGGTCAGGGTCTCAAGGGAGAAGGTGGGATGGTTACCAGAGAGAGGTGGGGGGTGGGGAATGCAGGATTTGGCTGAATTTTGAGTGTATAGACTAAAGCTCAATACCAGAGGCCCCTACCAGAAGTACTCTCAGAGTTGGCTCAGTCATGGAACTCTCCAACAACCAGCATAGTAAACTCTCCTCAGACAAAAGATACTAGGCCACAACCTCCAAAGGAGGTCTTCCACCTTTGCAGAACAGCCAACTCAGGAGTAAACCATGGGCTGTTCTGATCAGTAATAAAAACAACTTAGAGGCAATGTCAAGGCAATGAAGCTGAGCCCAAGGGACTTAAGTGAACCCTAGGATGAAGTCCAAAGATATGTTAATGGGGGCATGATGACTAACACCCAACAACATAAAATTCATAATGTCAGTTATCTGATTTTAAAAAATAGTCAGCCTCCCTCTCTCTCTCTCTTTCTCTCTCTCTGCCCTTCTTCTTGAGAGGCAACATCTGCCTCTCTCTCTTCTCCCCCACTTCTCCCTTACTCCTCCATAACCCTCTAAATAAACTCTATACCCAAACTCCCCTCCCCCCAAAAAAAAAAAAATCTTCCATGCAAAGAAATAGGAAAACATGTCCCTGAGCCAGGAGAGGGACAGGTCAGAAACAGATGAAGAAACTAAGAAATTTAAAAAGTCTAAAGATCGCATTACAAATAAACTCTACGTACCCCGAAAGAGAAGAAACTGTAACACAATGAGGTCAGTAATGAGAACTACAGAAGTCCACCTCCCTGCTCATGAATGGCTCTTGGCCCATAGTGAGCACTCAGAGGCTGCCGGTTCCCTGCCCCCACCCTGCTGGTTTCCCCTGGGGTCCTACACTTGAGCCATGGAGACCTCCTGCTGCCCCTCATCCTCACCCAGCACTTCTCCAGAAAGGGAGGATGTGGAGGGAAGAGCTGGAGAAACCCTGCCTGGGAGCCTGCTGCATCTGACGCAGCTTCCTCATCTGGTGTGAAGTCACCTCTATAAACAGCCAGCAGAGATCATTAATGCAGCCCTTTGGGGAAGCTACGCTAACAGTCATCATTCATTCTTCCTTAAAAGTGGTTTTTTTTTTTCCTCAGAGCTGCCACTTTTTTTGTAATGGAGTCTGTCCTTGTGTGTTAGACTTCTGAGTATCACTTGCTCAGTAAACAAGCAAACACCAGCACGTGGGCTAGGGCCATGGGTTTTCTTTGAGGACTGCAATACCGTTGAACCCAGAATGTCCTGAAGTTTCCTCTACATCTTCCAGGCTGACCTCTTTGGCCAAAAAATCCCTGCCAGCCTTCAGGCTAGCCATTCTGTGTCCTGGCCACTATGAGCAGACTCAGGGGTGACAGCGAGCCAGCTCTAACTCACAAACCTGGTTCATTGCCTGTCTGTGGATGCGACACAAGGCTTCCACATATCCGGGGGAAAGATTGTGCCACACCAGCTGGAGGGACCAGACAGAGTGGACCTAGAGGTGACATCTGAAGGGAAAGGGAAGACATGCCTTGACCATGTGCTACTCTGACTATGCAAGGCACAGTTGACAATCCCACTGGCTCCCTTTTTGAGGCTGTATAAGCTGCCTGAACCTAGCCACTCTGGAAGGTCTGCCCCTGGACCCTTTTCCAGAAGAGGACAAGCCCAAGATCCTCATACATTTGTAGACAAGCCCAGTGTGTGCCTGACTATGGTCTTCCTCATTTCCTCAGCCTGGGAGATTGGAAAGCCCAGCTTAGCAAGTGGAGATGAAGTCGGGGTGAAGTGTAAGTTGATGATCACTTGTCCCTGCTTGCCCCTCACCCCAGGACTAGAAACACAGGCAATGAGAAATTCACTTTGGGGCCAGTCCAGACACATACCCAGGTTCACTAGAAAGGCTCTAGACACACAGAATCCAACTCAGGTTGGTCACTTGCATGGGGACCTGCTTGCTAAGGCAGTGTGCAGGTCTGTAGGACTCAGCTGATGGCCAAGAGAAACTGAAGGTCAGAGAGGTGACAAGGGGATCTTCTTTGCTTTTAATTATTATTGTTTTTATTGCGCTATACATTTTTCTCCACTAACCTGTCTTCCTCACCTCTCCCCTTCTACCCTCTCCCTTGATCCCCACACTCCCAATTTACTCAGGAGATCTTGTCGTTTTCACCTTCCTGTGTAAATTCCCGTATGTATCTCTTAGGCCGTTTTCAGCAGCTATGGGATGCCTTGTGCAAGCATGAGGGAAGGCCAGCCTCTGTGCTTCCCTCTGATAGAAAGCTGAGACACCTGCACCCGAAGCTAACATTTACCCAGAACTTGCTGCCACGGCATGAGAATTGAGATGCCGTTGTGGCCAGTTCCTGCATGTTTCTGGATGCTGTCTTAGGAGCAGGCCGAGCCAGGGGGATTTGAAGTACATGCTGGATACGATGAGAATTAGACAGCTGTCTCCTGGCTCCCCCTCCAGCCTGTCCACTGGTGACTGACCAGGTCCACCCTGGAAGGTTAGGTTCCCTCCTGGACCTCTGCTTTGAACTGGAGGCACAAAGACCCCTCCTCTTTGACCCCTCCCCTCCACCACCACCCCAGCCCAAATAAGCACACAGATGTCTTCCAAGGCTTTCCCAGGACTCCTTGCCTTTGACGCTGCTACAAAATTAGCTTTTCAAACTTCTATCCCTGCTGCACTAAACACAGAATTTGTTCCTATTTTAAGTCAAACAAGCATTGTTTTTTCTTTTGTAAACCAGGAGAATAAAGCTGTTTTAAGAGAAAGGAGCTTCTGGTGGATTCTCGAAGCCTTTTCTTTGGGTAAGTGGAAACAGAAATGGAGGAATTCTGCAAGAGCAGCACCTGTTCAAGAGGATTTTCTAAGGCTGTGTAGGCAGCTTCAGGCTCCCTTGAGGCTGGCAAAATGGGGAGGGTGTTGCTGAGCAGAGCTCAGGCTTCAGGGGAAAGGGTTTCCCTTTATCCCATTCTTTGAACTGTGCAGGCCACAGGCAAGTGGAGCTGTAAAATGGGCTTCAACTGCTAAAACCTTAGACAGTCAGGAGACGAAAGCCCAGCTTCTATGATCCTCTTCGAAGGACAGTAGGTGCCCCCACAGCTGAGAAGGAAGGAACATTTCCCCCAGCACTGCTGGCAAGGCCCTGGAACTCACCTATGACCCCATAGTGTGTTTGTTCTCTGCTTGTTTTGCATTCTCCATTCAGGGCAGAGCCCATGCTGCCTTTTTGTGTTTGCTTCCTGGGGTCTTTCCAGGCAGGATGTGGGAGATGCTGGGCGTTAGCAGCCCTGGTGGCATCTGTACTCAGCTGAACTCCACCATCCAATCCTGATTGGTAGCATCCTCCTCCCTGTCTGCAGATGGACTGTTCTGCAAGGATGCGCGCACACACACACACACACACACACACACATGCACGCACACACACACGTGCACGCACACACACACACACACGCACACACACACACATACACACGTGCACGCGCGCGCGCACACGATCTGGGCTTTCAGGATGAAGACAGAGTGGCTTGGCTTCAAAGACACCACTTCTTGCTGGGGTTTCCTCACCTGCTGCTTCCCCTCCCCCTTTCCCAAACACCACCCTGCCCTCCATGCACCCCCAAACATGCATGATTCCTACTTCTAACATGACCCATAGGCAGCATGACCTAGCACACATGTAAAGGGGATTTGAGTCTTCAGAGAAGGAGAAAGCAAGAGAGTCAGGCAGAAGGAGTTGCTCACTGGGAGAGGACCTAAGCAAGCTGCACTCTGATCTCTTCCAAGAGAGACAGATGAGAGTCATTAACTCACAGGACAGGAGTAAATGGGAGGGTGACAGGTGAGGGTCAGAGGTCACCTTCAACTTCTGGTGGCTGATTCTTGGAGCCCGTCCAAATCTACAGACTCAGGCTGTGAGTGGCAAGATCTGCTCTGAGAGGGATTATTCTCTCCAATGGGCAGGAAAGCAGTCAACTAGACCACAGTGTGAGGAGACAATGGCCCACTGTTGTGAGCAACAGTCCTCTGAGGCAAGCAGCAGTCATCTTGGGGCGTTCCATTGTGGCCTATTTAGAAGGGATTACCCCAGATGGGCCTATTGACTGTTTATATCCCTTCATGGAGGGTGAGGAGGGTCACCTAAGAATCCAGCAGCAACTGTGCTCCAATCACACACAAACGCGGGAGAGGCTAGAATATATAGACTGGGTAGGATTGTGTGTGTGTGTTGTATATGGAGGGGGTGTCCATCTATACAGCTATGGGAAAGCCTTATCCCTGTTGGGTAAAAGCTCTCTGGTGCGGCCTTTTGGAACACCCATACCCTTTTAACCCATGCTCTGGAAGGAAGCCCAATAAACTGGTTTCCCAAAGTGAACTTTGGTGGAATTGTGCCTCAATTTTTCCTTAGAGCCCTAGGAGGAGAGATACAAATTGATCTCCCTAGGGAGGAATTTAAGTAACACCCACACATGGGGAAACCTCAGGAATGAGTGTCGAGTGGCATATTTGCACATGCCTATTTTGTTTTGCCCAGTACTCAGGCAGTGTTCCACCTCTGTGCCAAGCCCTCAGATCTACGTGGACACTCTTTGCAGGATCTTTCAGGAAAGCCTGTGGAAAGTAATGGGACTCAAGCTGAGACCTACAGGATGAGGAGAATCACAAATACCTTGGGGGCATAGCATTTGGATCATGAGACCTCCGGTTCATGGTGGCTCTCTTGTCTGGTGCTACAAGTGCTTACTTTCAGCTTCAGTGATGGCGCAAGGTACAGGAGCAGTAGCGAAGATCTTTCGCCATGAGGGTGGGGTCTGCTGGCGTTGCTAACCGGAGGGGAGCCTAAAGAGCGGGATGAGGGGAGGTCCTCCTACCCCAGCCTCATCCATTGACTCAATACATCCTGTAGTACATATATTTTAAGGGTACACTTTCATATGTCAAGGAGTGACAATTATAACAGCACAGCAGCTTAAGGTCTGGTGGGATTGTGTTTAGTGGGGCTGCTGAAGGTCACGCACAGGAGGTGGCTAAGGTCTGGGTAGTTGAACTGCACCCTCTGCCTGTTGCCTACCATGTCAATAGCTCCTTTCCCCACATCCAGTCATTCCTGCTCAGTTCACCAGCATCCTTCCTTGACCATCCAATCTCCAGGATTGTTGCTGCCTTGGTGCCAGAGCCAGAGTCTCCTTGGCTAGCTCAGGTCCCACCTTCAGGGTGACTTTTAGGAGCCAGATGGGATTACCGTTTCCCAAGGAAATTCAAGAGCCTCAATTTGTCCTTCTAAGAAAATGCTGTCGAAGTGTGCACGTGTGAAAGTCCACATGTGTTCACACAGGTTCAGATGTGTGTGTGTTTACAGGAACACACACGCACAGTACAGTACTGAGTAAGTCATAGTGCACAAATCAGCAAGCAGCATCCCTCCACAGCTTCTATTCTGGTCCTGCCAACTTCCCTTCATGAAGGACCCGAAGCTGTAAGATGAAATGAACCCTTTCCTCCCCAAGATGGTTTTGGTCAGTGTTTTGTCATAGCAATAGAAAGGAAATTAGGACAAATATCAAATAGAGAAGCTGTCACAAATCAACTCTCAGAGAATTATAACCAAACAAATATAGCCAGATTTAGAACTGTAACTTGGCCAGCTACTCACTCCCAGAAGGTCCCCCCCCCCCCCCCCCGCACACCTATGTCTGTCATGGTCCCTCTCTGGTCCATAGAAGCATTATCCTAACTTTTCTAAGTTTCTTATAATTTCTGTTGTTGCTGAAAACTCACTATGTTGCACTGATTGGCCTTGAACTCAGAGCCATCCTTCTGCCTCAATATCTTCAGCAAATAAAGTACATTTATTGCAGAGATGCTCTACCATGCATGCCTGTTTTTCTGTTTTGTTTTTTGTTTTTTGTTGGTGGTGGTGTTTTGTTTTACCTTTACCACCTAAGTGTGAATCTGCTCTGGTTTAGATGTAGTTTATCCACAAAAGATTCATCCATTAGAATAAGGACCAAGGGCTAGTGCTAAGGTGGTGGAACCCGGATGGGGTGGGGCTTAGTGGGTTATTAGACCATGGAATACCACTCAAGGGATACATGCCTGTCTGTGGGGAAAGAGTTGTGAAAAGATGAGGCCACCTCCCATCCCAGTCCTTCTGCTACAGAGCCTTTTCTCCATTTCTACTCAATGCTGGGAAACCAGCACAAATGCTTTTCCATGTAAAGAGTTTGTTCTGCCATACTCCAAATGTAGTCATTTTTATTAAGAAGATGTTGCCAAGTTATGGGTTTACATTAAGTGATCCTTTGCGCTTGTTTTTGTTTGATGGTTCTGGGGATCGAACCCATGACCTTGGCATGCTAGGCAAGCGTTCTACCAATGGGCTATAGCTTCAGTCTCTTAACGTTTTGAGATGTGGACTCAGTAATTTGCCCAGGTGGGCCTTGAAATTACACTCTCTTGCTTCAGACTCCTAAGTAGTTGGGAACACAGAACCTGTGCCTCTAGGCCTAGCTCTTCCCAAATATGACCACACTTGGTGCTCATGGCCCCATCTTTCATCAGTGGGTATCATTTCATATTGGTTCCTGTCTTCTTGGGAGGTGATGTTATCAGTCGGATGCTACTGATGCCACTGGTCAGATGCCACTGATGCCATCCTCTGCAGCCCTCACTCTCTACTAGATCCCTCCGAAAGAGCTGGTGGCAACACTAGGTTCACAATGATGGATGTGCATATTTGAAATCCAGTTTTGCAGGGTATAAAAATCCGTGGCTTAGCACTCTTTCCTACCTGCTAGTCAAGGGAGTCTTTCTGTATTAATTTTCCTCACAAACAAACCTTCTTGTAAGACTATTGGGGGTGTTTTAAAGATATGCAATCTTAGGAGTGTGGTCACTTGCTGTGGGACAATGGTTTTAATTTACCCTGTAAAGATTTGTTTCTTATACTTGTTTAATAAGATGCTGATTGGCCAGTAGTCAGGCAGGAAGTATAGGTGAGGTGACCAGGCAGGAAGTAGAGGCGGGGCAATGAGAACAGGAGAATTTGGGGAAGAGGAAAGATGCAGTCTGTAGTCGTCATCCAGACACAGAGGAAACAAGATGTGACTGCTTCACCAAAAAAAGGTACCAAGCCATGTGGCTAACACAGACAATAATTATGGGCTAATATAAGTTGTAAGAGTTAATAAGAAGCTAATAGGCCAACCAGTTTATGATTAATGTAGACCTCTGAGTGTTTCGTTGGTACTGAATGGCTGTGGAACCAGGTGTGACAGAAACCTCAGTCAACAAAAAATAGTTTTTCAGGTTCATAAGTTTTTTCCTAGAGGCTCAAAGCTTCTGTTCATTTCTGAGTTTTCAACTCAGTGATTTCAGCTGCCAGTGCCTTGCAGTTGGTCGTTAGAGAAAGGAGACACTGACGGGCAGCACACCCTCTCAATGAACACTTGGACATCTCTTTTGTTTATTCCAGGGGGTTTTCCTTGAATTATGTTTTTAATATTTGCTTTCTTTCTTAGAGTTGATGGTCTTCTTAAGGGAGCCTTGTGATCTGCGTGTTTAATCTTTTCTTGCCCATTTTCAAAATTTGTTTCCTTTCTCAAACAATTCTTAATATTTCTTCATTTATTTTTAATTTAAAACCATTTTCTTTTTTGGACCCATCATTACTTCTAGGGCCTTCTCCTTTGTTAGTCACCCTTGAATTCCTTGCTCCTCCTGCCTTAGACTGAGATGTGAGATAAACTACTCTGTGGTCCCTGACTCTTTCCTGTGCTCTGCTGTCTTGTTGTGAAGCTTTCTGCGGGCTGTGCAGTCCTTGTGTTGTATCATTTCAGCTAATGCTTATGCCCTGTTAATTCTGAACTTTCTTGTGATCACACCTTGCTGCTCTCCGGCAAGTAGTTTACTCTGATCTTTTTCATTTTCTGATTCATGGTCCTTTGTGTGGAACCTGGTGTTTACACAGGTTTGTTTGTTTTGTGTTTTTTTTTTTAATTTAATTTTTTTAAAGAGAAATTTTTGTTTCCTGAATTTTGCCTTTAGTGATCAGAAAACCTGTTCCACCTCCCAAACTTCCTCCTGACTTCTTTGTTTACATGCTTGTTTTCATTTTGTTTTGTTTTTAAGACAGGCTCTTGCTATGTAAGCAGCTCAGTCCAACCTCAGACCTCTGATCTTCCTACCTCTACTTTTAGGGTTCTAGAATTACACTAAGCTTATGTTTATGTATTATTAAAATCCAGGGTAACATGCCTACTGAACCTTGAAGATTCACTCCCAACCATACTTTGAATTGAGATTTTTTTTTTATTTCTCTATGTTTCTACTATTCCTATTCCTGTGAATTTTGATTCTATCCCCAGTTTTTCTTTTTCTGTTTAGCCCCTGTGTCAACAGAGAACTCAAGAAGGGTGGTTATGAGAGTTTCCTGGACATGGGTGTGCCCAGCCTCTCTGACCCTCCTTTTGTTGGTCTCTTATGCAAGTCATCTGCTATTTGAAGAAGCAAAACCTTCTAGACCATATACACTACTCTTGGAATGTTACAAAACCCAAGGCTGAGAAGATTTCTCAGTCAGTAAAATGCTTGCCATGCAAGCATTAAGACCTGAGTTTGGATCCCCAGCATGCAAATAAAGATTTGGGTTTTCATCTCAGTGCTGGGGAGGCTAGGATCCATGGAACTTGCTGGTTAGCCAGCCAAATCAGTGATCTCTAGGTTCAGTGAAAAACCTTGTTTTCAAAGTATGTTGGAGAGTAACTGAAGAAGACGTTTGATGGTGACTTTTGACCTACACATAAACACACATAAATACACATACATATACACACACACAAATATGCACACATATCACACACATACACACGCATATATACACAAACATGTATACACACATTACTCACACACATGCATACACACATTGTTCATACACATGTACACACACAAAAATATGTATACATGCATACATATGTACTACACATACACACAAACATGTATACACATTACTCACACAATGCATACACACATTACTCATACTCATGTACACATACACGCACACACACAAGTATGTACACACATACATACACACACACTTTTGTTTTGTGCTTGTTTACTGAAATGGTCCAATCTTCCTGTAATTGCACTGAGGTTATAGGCAGCAGATGCCAGAAATGTTGTCACTGTCGTTTGCCATTACAGTGGGTCAAGGAGCAGTGAATGTATCTTAGATACTGAAGCAAAAGCCGTCAGTGCTTGGCAACTGTGCTTTCTCTAAAAATTAATAGTTTATAACACGGTTGAGTGGAAATCTAGATAAATAGCAGGTTGACTGTCTCTGTAATTACATTATGAACTGAAAGGAGTGATCAGTGTTTGTTTTGGTGTCACATATTAATTTGAAAAAAATTGGCTTGATTACAATTTAGGTCTAATTAATCATTTTTAGTTTTCATTAATATTAATAATAAATATTTAATTCTAAGATATTAAATGAGCAAAAGAGAAAAATTTTAAATCTCAGACAGGTCTGTTAATCTCAGCATTAAAATAGAAGTGAACTGAAAAATGATTCCAAGTCTCATTCTACATCTTTTAAAGGCTGATTTATGCTTATAAATTAATCTTTGAAAGAAACCGAAAAGTTACATTTTGGGGTAGGTAGGGAAAATCACATCGTGAATCACATATGTTCACAGAGAATGCAAACACCGTGGAAGGAAGCACCCACATTTTGTGGACTGGTAGATACTTTATTCCTGGGGTTGGATTTTTTAGCTGAAGGCAATGGGATCTTCAACGAGGGTTGTTGGGAGGCTTCACCTCTTGGGAATAAAAAAGAATCAAACATGAGACAATTAGCCACCTTAGAACAATTTAGCTAAGTGTAAGTGGTACCCCAAATGGTCTCACAACTCCCATCCCTTGTGAATTTCCCAGCAATGACCAGTATTCCCCCATGTCCTGAAGCTCCCTGTGTTGAACACTGCTTTCTCTCTCTCCATCTTTAAAGCAAACCCGGGTACACATGGGTACAATTTGGAAATAGAGTAGACAGTAAATGTCTGGGGGACAAGCTTGAACCAGTGGGGAACAGCTGGGAATGATGTCTGAGGTTCTGGGAGGCTCATTCAAGAGATGAAACTTGGCTGTGTGGGATGTGGGCAGAGAGCTGGGGAGACGTCCACCAGGAAGAGAGCTTGTGAATGAGAGTGAACTGAGAGTGTGGAGAACACAGTGGATGCTGAGAAAGAAGGGCGAGATGAGATGAGACAAGAGGGGACAGGCATACCCTCTGCTACTGAGCCCAAACTCCAACCCTACTTTTCCCTTTTTGGGGGTGGAGGGTGGGAATACAGGCTCTCTTTATCCCATGCAGTCTTTCAAACTCACTTTGTGGCCAAGTATGACTTTCAATGTTTGTTCCTTAACTCCCTTTCCCCAGTGCTGGTGTACAGGCTTGTACACATTCATGTATGTGGGATTCAACCCAGGGCTTTATGCATGCTGAGCAAGCACTCAGTTTATCTACCGAGCTACACTGTGGCCGTATTTTCCATTTTTCTTTTAAGAAAAGATCTCTTTGAGCTATCCAAACTAGCCTTGAATTCATTATTAGCTCTGGAAGGCCTTGAACTTGAGATCCTCCCACCCCTTGTGCCCAAGTAAATGGAAAAACAGGCCTGCACCACAAGGCCCATCAACAAATCTTAACTCTCAGAGTTCTCAAGGGTGTCAAAGGGCAAAAGTCACTGAACCTGGAAAGTAACGCCATCAACCCATTTAGAGAGGATTCATTTGGACAGCAACAGTCCATTGGGATTTCGTTAAGTACTTGTTTGGGAGTACTCGGGTTTGAGTCCAGGGCCTTGTGTATGAGTCTCAAACACAATAGCCAAAACTCTTAGCACTGAGCTACAGCCCCAGCCCTAACAGCCCAAGTTTTAACATTGATTAGTTACCAACCACTCTGACCTTGGGTTATCACCTGACTGAGGCCCTCAGACCCTCCTTGTATTGGTACCTTCTTTTTAATGTCTAGATAGAATGCCTATACTTTGAGCTTCAGATTGGTTTTCTGAGTGAAATATAATTCTGACATATAATTATAGAAATATGACTGATCAAAATCTAAATCCTGATGAAACAAACCCAGGGCAGTGATGGATGGCAGAATAGTAAAGCTATTTCTCATGGCATGGCGGTGAACTGGCAGCTGCCAGTGTTGGGGCTAAAGATAGAAATAGCCCTTTCTCTCAAGCTGAAATCTGATGGTCAAACATCAACGTATTGTTCTGTTGTTCCTGCCACTGGGGTTACCAGTTGATGCTGCAGTGAGGGGTTTGGTTCCACTGAGGAACTGGGTGACACTGCCGTGGGCTGGGAATCTGGGAGTGACTCCTATTTTTACCTTGGTCCTTGGAGATAGAAAAGCTGGTATCTCATTGTTCTTGGAGGTGATTTAATTCTCAGACCATGCTTGGGAGCACCTGCTTTTGAAGGAGACTTCAAGGCCTGATTCCTCTCCGTTTGGGTCAGTTGGAATTTACTCCTCTAGCTAGTGAGATGGCACAGTGAGTAATAGCACCTTGCTATGTTAGCCTGGCAATCTGAGTTCAATTGTGGAACCCCACAGTTGGAAACAAAGAGAGTCCTCCAACCTCTGCCTGTGTTCCACGGCATGTACATACCTACACTCGCATACACACATAGCACATACCATCCATACACAATGATGACAGAATAAATAAATGAACAAATACTAGGATAACTCAGAGCTGCACTGCTGAACACTGCTCCAACTGTAGTGGGTAAGACAGTGAAGAGAAATGAGAGAGAAGAAAGCCAACAAGATAGAGAGATAGATTTAAGACTTAGGAGGATAACGTGGAGGAGGTGATCGATAGTATAAACGGTGGGAGGACAATACAGATAAGGTAAGGACACATGAGGAGAGAGACTGGAGATAGACCAGGCCCAACACAAGGAGCTCACTGATTAAAGACTGTTCTGTGATGGGTGAGGCTACAAGGGGGAGATCAGCAGGAAGGAGGCAGGTGTCAGAGGGACTGGAGGGCTGTGATTAATAGGTGGGTTTATGTTTAAGGGTAGTGGCTTTAAACTTCCAGCTGAAGAGTGGACTGACCGAGGACATGGGACAGCAGAAACAGCCACAGGAGGAGCCCACAGGCCAGAGATCGCCAGAAACGTGGTTCCTGAGAGCTAGACAGGACAGACTCAGTAATGGACTGAAAGAGAAAAGACGACAAAGAGATTCTTTGAAGCTTCCTGAAATCAGGGTTTGAAAAGCAAATGGATCATCATGAGGTCACTGAGAAGAAAGAGATAAAGGTGTCACAGCTGTGAGTGTGGGAAATAAGAAGCTGTGTTTGAAGCCAGATCGTGGTGGCACACGCCTTTAATCCAAGCACTCAGGAGGCAGAGGCAGGAGGATCTCTGTGAAATTGAGGTCAGCCTGGTCTGCAAAGCAAGTTCCAGGGCACAGAGAAATGAGAGACCCTGTCTTGAAAAACCGAACCAAAAAACAAGAAAGAGAGAGAGAGAGAGAGAGAGAGAGAGAGAGAGAGAGAGAGAAGGAAAGGAGAAAAAAGAAAAGAAAAAAGAAAAGGAACTTGTATACTTGTCCTGTTTCCTTCAAGGTGATTCTTAGGTGTTGAAGGAGCCTTGTCAAAAACAGAAGATGAGGCAAGCAGAGATGAAGTAAGAAAGTAGGATGAGGAAACCCAGAGCCTGGAGCCAGGATAGGAGTCCTAGAGAAATGAACAGAAAGCAAGGAAGGCTCAAGCAGAGCTGAGTGCCTATCACTTCGAGTCAGAACCAGAAACTCGCCAGCTCAGGGGCTGAACAAGAGCATTCTGTTATCAAACAGAAACAGAAGATGGGTTATAGCAGCCAAGGTGTGAATTGTTCAGTGTGTCCCGAAAAGTAAGATGTGCTCTCACTCAAGGTGGGGTCTATCAAACCAGCTGTGTGACGCTCTTTTGCTACCTTGGTTATGAGTGTCCTTCCTGGGTTGGCGAGGCTGGGGTGAGGTCAGACGCCCTGCGAGGAATTGCTCCTGGAAAGGTGTGTTTCAAGCTATTAGGGAACAATGAAGCAGAAACAAGGCAGGCAAGGCAGCAGTCCATGTTGGGAGACAACTAGAACACCAGGGGTGAGGGAACCAGGAGCGCTTGAAGGATCTCAGAGCCTCTTGCCCTTGGCAGAGGTGCCACATGGCCAACAGCTCCAAGTAATGACCTCAGTGACCTGCCAACCACAGTCCTCAAACCCTCCACCAGGGTCAGGTTGGACCCTGTGAAGTTTTTGCTAGAGAGAGTAATGTGTGGTAAAATTGATTGAGTCCCCATGTGGTCACGTATGTCTCTAACTAAAGAGCCAGTTCCTAGAGATGAATCCAAAGCAAGGCTCTCTGGGGGAGCCAGAATCCAAGAAGGCCCTCTGTTAGTAGGGCTCTACTCCCTGGGGATGTCATGGGTCCCTTCCCTTGTCTCCCTGGGGGCTTTCTGCATCAATTTGCCTTCAACAGTTTTGGCTTCATTAAGCAGAGGGCACCTCTTTTTTTTTTTTTTTTTTTTTTTTTTGCAAATGTCGCTGCTTCTTTCCCACCTCTTTCTTGGTCCCCGATTTTGGCTTGTTTCCCCGTCTTTAGCCTGTCGTGACTCATGCAACTCTGTGGCTGGGGCTGCTTTCTTCTTAGTTGCATGTGTCAATCCTTTAAGCTGTGAGGCTGCATCATGACTCACTGTTGTCCCCAGGGACTGAAAGAGTTAAGTTGTGCATCCTTTTGGAGCACCATGGCATCATCAAGCGTTCACGAAGCACCTTTCCCAGGCCCTGATGGCAAAGAGCTAGGTGGGCAAAATTTGTTGTCAACAGGTGAAGAAAGGTTCCACTCTGCTGTTTCCTAGTGGGTGGATGTTTGGCTAAAGGCACTTTTCCTCCCAGCACCCTGCACATGCCAAAGCTGTGTACTGCACAACCTAGGAGGATCCATCCAGAGAGAAGTCTGCTTGAGCAGTATCTCCTCCTGTGTGTATGCACACGGCCCCCTTTTATTTATACATGCAGGAGATCTGACACACAAGCCTGTTTCCTCCTCTGTAGGAGCCGATCAACCATCTCACACAGGACTGGCAGGAAGAAGGTGCAGTAGGGGACTGTGCGTATAACCTTCCAGATTTGACACTAGGAACGTGTATTGTAGTGATGAGGCGAGCAGGCCTGTTTTTCATCCTGCCTGGCTCCCCGCATGGCTAGCTTTACACCCGAAATAACAACACACAAATTGTATTCATTTAAACACTGCCTGGCCCATTAGCTCTAGTTTCTTACTGGCTAACTCTCACATCTTGATTAACCCATTTCTATTAATGTGTGTAGCACCATGAGGTGGTGGCTTACTGGGAAGATTCTAGCCTCCGTCCATCTTGGGTCGGAGCTTCATCATGTCTGCCTCACTTCCCTTCTTCCCAGCATTCTGTTCTGTCTACTCCACCCACCTATGTTCTGACCTATTAGGCCAAGCAGTTTTCTTTATTAATTAACCAATTAAAGCAACAGATAGATAGAAGCCCCTCCCACATCAGTGTATGGGTTATGTGTCATGTATGTGTCACTCTGTGACTTGGAGGCTGAGGGATGTAGGAGTGGGCTTCATCCTTGCTCCATGTGTACTGTAAATTGAGAGGCAAGACAGACCCCTTAAAAATAGTTCCTGGGGATGTGTGAGCCTTGATGGAGGCATAGTGAGTGCTCCAATGATGCCCACTTACTATGACTACCTGCATGTACCCCACCAACCCTGACTCATGCCTCAGGCATCCTGCTTGCCAGTGGAGCCTGAACGGTTGGTCCTACCTGTGTGGTAGGTGAGCAGTGTAGGAAATCTCATTGGTGATCTTTGACTGTTGGCCCATGAGTTCCTCAGGGTGACTGTACTCCATGAGACAACCCAGTACATGTTTTATGATGGCTCCTCACCTGTGAGCCATTTGCTTGTGAACTTGTCCCTTAGGATCAAAGTCTGTCTTCCTGGCTGTGGCAGCTGTTGCATGCCACTCCGTCATCCTGCATGCAACCTGACACCTTGATTTTGAGTAAGGACACCCTACCTCTCTTGCTACCACTCCCTCTACCAGCCCCTTTATCAAGGTGTCAGGAATGCTCGGGACCCAGACATTTGGGTTGCGGTTTTGATCATCTGCCGAGTGGGGCTGAATTTGATTCCTGTTCCCCCAGTATGTTTTCACAGCAACCCAGCACATGTTGACTTACGATGGTGTCATCCAGTCTCCTTGAGTTTGTCTTCCTCCTGACATCACACAAGTAAGCCCTTGAGCAGATCACCTGACCTTCACTCACATTAATGTCCTCCATAGGCACGTGCAGATAACGGAGTTTATTGTGTCGTTATTGGAGGCTTAAATGAGATAGCCTATTTCAAAATGCTTGGTGCAGGGCTTGACCTGCATGAAGTGTTGAGCCAATGTGAGTCAGGATTGTGATTGTCTTCAGGGAGGCCATTTAGTTGCATGTTGTTATGTTGGGTGAGGGTGTAATGAGAGGACTAGGGAACCATGGAAAGAAGTTGGAACTTGGTGAGGGAGGCGTCCTCTGTCATTTCCAAGCACCACAAGTATCAAAAACCTCAGGTGCTCAGGGACAGCCTGGCCTTAGGAAGTGCTTCTGAGGTTCCTTGTTCCTCCTGCCTGCTTCTGAGGTTCCTTGTTCCTCCTGCCTGCTTGCCCAGAGCACTCCAAACCAGCCTTCATCTTGGATACTTTCTGTGCTGAGTCTCTGGGCCATCTCTCTCTCTCTGTGACATACCTTGGAGCTCCGTAGACACTTTTATCACCACAGCTGCCATCTTAACACCACAGAATATGCTACAGCGATATTTATAGGCTTCTGGATAGCAGGTCTGATAAGGGAGGAAGGAGATGGAGGCGAGTCTGTGGCTGGCATGAAGAGATGAGCTGGGCAGGGCTCCGCTCTCATTCATGCCTCTGTAAATCATGCCATTCCTTCGGGATGTTCAATATTTTCATATTCATCTCCATTTTTCAAGAAGAAAGTGTCCGACTTGTCAAGCCAATCCTTTACAAATGACCTGTCGGTTGTAGCAGCATCAGAGTGAGTGTCTGTGACTCTATGATCATATCCAGGAGTCAGAGGAAGCTTAATGCCTCCAGGAAACATCCCGCTCAGAGTCCTAATTGATACAGCGAAGTGCCCTGAGCCATGGTCCTGGCTCAGGACCAGTGCTGGGTGTGGAGCTACTGACCCTATGAGAGGCAGGTACAGTTTCCTCCAGAGACCCCTGGTTGCTGGAAGAAAGCACCTGATGCCCGTGACACCAGGAACCATTTAGCTCACTCACTGTGGGGACTCAGGAATTTTTTGAGTAAGCAGCAGAGGCTTATGTGTTAAATAGTTTTGTTTAAAACAACAAAATAGCAGTAAAGACTGGAGAGATGGCTCAGTGGTTAAAAGCACTGGCTGCTCTTTCAGAGGATCTAGGTTCTATTTCTGGCACCCACACAGCAGCTCACAACCATCTGTAAGTCTCATTACAGGGTATCTCATGCCTTCTTCTGGTCTCCAGCAGCAGCAGCAGCAGCAGCAGCAGCAGCAGCAGCAGCAGCAGCAGCAGCAGCAGCAGGCATGTGTGGTACATAGACATACATGCAGGTAAAACACCCAGATGCATAAAAATATATATGCAAAATTTAAAAAATAATGGTAAACTGTATATGAAAACTCACCACTTAGACTTTTTTTTTAAAGATGGGTTTTATTTTTATTTGTATGTGTGAGTATGAATATGTGTAGGTGTTTGTGCGTGCCCAGAGAGGCCAGAAGAAGGTGTTGGATCCCCGGGAACTGGAGTTACAGGTGGTTTTGAGCAGCCTGCTGTGAGTTCTGGGAACCAAACTCTCATCCACTACCTGAGCAGTAAGCATTCTAACTCCTGAGCAGTTCCTCCAGCCTACGGTTAGCCATCTTTAAGTGTTTAGTTCAGTAAGGTTATTGCCGAGGCTGACTGGGGTTTCTTTCTTTTGCTCTATCTGGTTACAAACTGTGCCTGGGAAGTGGGATATGGCCATGCATGCGTGCAATCCCAGCACTTGAGAGGTGGGAGCAAGAGGACAGCTGCAAGCTCAAGGCAAGCCTTACTGCAGAATGAATTGGAGGCATGCCTGACTCACGTAACAAGAACAGGCTTCCTTAGTGTTTGTACTGAGCTTAGAGTCTCACAGGCTGGGCTTCCAAATCCAGAGGCGTATGTCTCCAAGCCTCATGACACAAGCTTTCAAAGCTGGAAGTTTCTTGTTCTAACGTTCAGGGCAGAGCTTATTGCTCTAAATTGTGACCATCAAGAGTCACAGCCCCTTAGCCTGGACTCCTCAGCTCTCTAATCTTTGGCTGCTCTCAGACTCCTCCAGAGGCCAGAGTTGTAGTGTTCGTCCTAAGCCCCTACCTGTGCCCCTTCACAGTCATGGACTCCTATAGTGGGCCAGCGTTGCTGCGGTTTCTCGCCTTTCCGATGCATCTGCTCTTCTTCAGGTTCTGGTAATGTCTATCCCCTGTCACGTTTGGAAACTCTTTAGCTGCCCCCTACTCTAGCAGCTTGGTTTGGAGTATGGGGTCCTTGACTGGCCTACAGCTACTGCTGCAGCTCAGAGTTTCAGGTACCACAGCCCTTTGCCCTCGGGAACCCTTCACTCATTCCATCTTGATGCAGTGTCTGTTGCTTCCACAGCTAGGGAAGGGAGCTCTAGGGCCTTTTTTTTCTTCTTTATGCTTTTTGTGAAACAGCTCAACCCATTTTCTCCAAGAACAGGCAAAAGACCCTCTGAGAGATGCCTTTGTTGGTGCCTACTGTTGCAACATCAGAGGAAAATACTCAGCAGGAAACTACCAAGCTCACCTGACAATATTGAAGAACAGCTTCATTACAGAGCAAGGAAGGAGCATGCCAAACCTGCCGGGGGATCGTAAATACATGGATCACACCATGGCTTCTAATCCCATCAATCGCAAACCTTACACAGTGACTCTGCCAATCCCAGGATTTTGGCTGAGTCACTAGAAAGGTGTCTACCTTCTGTCCGGAGAGAAAATAGCTGCAGGGTGAGCAGGGCCAACTAGAAGTCACTGCAGCTTTTCTTGGCAGGAGTGGAGTCTTCCAAAGTCTGTGGCCATTGCCTGCAGTGCAGTGACTGCAGCAAGGCCTCCCAAAGTTTGCAG
Organism: Microtus oregoni; assembly: GCF_018167655.1. NCBI lineage: Eukaryota > Metazoa > Chordata > Mammalia > Rodentia > Cricetidae > Microtus > Microtus oregoni. Next base: position 10,382,948 of record NW_024543075.1, read on the forward strand.
CTTCAGCTGCAACTTCAGGTTCTGTCCAGTTAGGGTACCAATAGTTTCCTCAGGATGTCCACAAGGTGTTCGAAACAGCAGGGGTGCCACGATGACCACTGAGCCGTCCATCACAGGTCTGAGTGACAGTTCCCTACCTAAGGCACCAGGCATGTGGAAAGAATGAATAGTTGCATGAATTCCATCACCGGCCTCCAGCAACTTAGCTTCTCTGAAGGAACATTGAATCTTTAAGGGTATTTACAAGGAGAACCTTACACTGATGTAATTAACAATATGTAACAAGGCCTCACTCCTAGTCACATACTCTGAGGGAGATCCGGGTACCTCTGATCTGTCTCAGTGAGCTATACTCACATTGCTGTGAAGGCTCCGAACTTCGCCTTATTCCATGTTGAGTGTCTGTCCTCTAGGCACCGTTTCCCCTTCCCCAACCCCTGGCAGCCACCATTCTGCTTTCTGACTGCAGATCTGACAGCTGTAGTTCTTCATATATGCTGGGTAATGGTTGATATTGCCAACTTATGCAATCTAGAATCACTCAGGAGCCAAATCTCTGGGCGTGTCCATGAGTTAGTTTCTAGATCAGCAGTTCTCAGCCTGTGGGTTGCCACCCCTTTGGGTGGTTAGGTATCAGATATCCTGCATATCAGATATTTACAGTGAGATTTACAACAACAGCAAAATTAGTTATGAAGTAGTGATGAAATAATTGTATGGTTGGAGGTTACCACGAGGAACTGTATTAAAGGGTCACAGCTATTAGGAAAGTCGAGAACCAGTGTTCTAGATTATTTGAGATGAAGAACCATTTTTCTAGATTATTTGAGGTGGGAAGAGCCACTCTGAACGTGAGACAGCACTGTTTTAAACTAAGTAAAAGATGAAGTGAGTTGAGGACCATCGTTCATAGTTGCTTCCTGACTGTGGACCCAAGTGTGACCAGCCCTATTCTCCCGCTGCCATGCCTTCCTGGTTGTGAAGGATTATACTCTCATACTGTGAGCCAAAACAAACCTTTTCTCCCTTGATTGACCTTTGCTGGGCATTTTGTAATAGCATCAGGAATGTAGCTAATGCAAGTGGTATCATATGTAGTTTTTTTTATGGCAACCGCTTACTTCACATAGCACAACTTCCTCAAGGTCCATACCTGATGGGGCACATGCCAACATTTCCTTCCTTCTTAAGTCTGAGTCATGTTATTTCGTACAATGCCACACTTGACTTATCTGCTTACCAAAGGACATTTGAGCTGTTGTTACCTCTTTGGTGCTGAGGTCACTGCTGATATGAACACAGCTGTAGAAGATGAGTTTTGAGAGGGGGAATTTTAGTAAAGCAGGGTTTCCAGGGCAGGGTCAGAGAACACAGAAGCTATCTTAGAAAGCACATGCAAAGGCCCCGAACACTGTGGGCTGAAGGGTGGCCATGGGATTATCTGTTGCTTGGCTCCCAGACGCATGGCACAAGGAAAACGAGGAGACACTGGAGCACGGCTTTAGCTGGGAATGTGAGCATGTGGCAGACATGCATGCCCCAAGACACAGGATAGTAGACACAAGGGCTGCAAGTACATGCTGTCCTCACAAAGCTGGGGTCCAATGGAGCACACGTTGGCAAACAGTGTGTAAGGCCTTGCTCACTTCTCAGAGGCACAGAGCAAGGCATGTTGCCTGTTGGGCTGCTTAAAAAGATTGTCTGAATTCAATGTAGGCCCTGATTCCAAGCCCCATTGGATTGCAGGCAAAGGTCTGCTGTCGCTGCTTAGGGCATTATGTGATTTTCCCCACAGTCCTTCAAACTCCCTAGAATTTGGATCAAGATTAGCTTTAGCCTCTGTGATTGAGAGGAGTTACTTAACCTCGCTGGGCCTCAGAGGCCTTATCGGTTAGTGAGTGATAAAGATCACATCTGAGAACAGTTCAAGCTCTGAAAAGTCTGCTTTTATACATTCGGCTAAAGTTTGTGTTAACTATGCCACGGTTGTCCACTCTTGCCCTCTGGGAGTCTAATTCCACAAATCACCGGCCTTGGACAAATGTCTTAACTTCTCTCTGGGTCTCAGTGTGAGTAATCATTAGTTCAAAGGTGGTTAGGGAAACATCTTCCCAGTTCCTCCAACTTGTCATCACAATTGTGCATGGAGAAAGTCCCAGCTCAACATCACACCTGTGCATGTGGGAACCCCCAGCTCAACATCACACCTGTGCATGGGGGAACCCCAGCTCAACATAACACCTGTGCATGGGGAATCCCCAGCTCAACATAACACCTGTGCATGGGGGAATCCCCAACTCATCATCACACCTGTGCATGGGGAAATCCCCAACTCAACATCACACCTGTGCATGGGGGAATCCCCAGTTTGTCATTGCACCTGTGCAAGGGGGAATCCCCAGCTCGTCATTACACCTGTGCATGGAGGAATCCCCAGCTTGTCATTGCACCGGTGCATGGGGGAATCCCCAGCTCAACATCACACCTGTGCATGGGGGAATCCCCAGTTTGTCATTGCACCTGTGCAAGGGGGAATCCCCAGCTCATCCTCGCACCTATGCATGAGAAAACCTTCAGAGAAAGATGCTACTATGGCTTCATCCAAGTGTATGGGAACATGAACTTTTTCTAGCTGACACACCTGTACACACACTTAGAACTTTCCCAAGTGCTTTTCTTTAAGGTTTCTGATCTTTTCTTCAGGCTCTGTCTCAGTTTCTTTTCAGTTGCTGTGATAAGATATGCTAGGAAAGTAGCTTAAGAGGGGGAGGATTTGTTCTGCTCACAGTTCAAGGTACAGCCTATCACTGAGCGGAAGCGACAGAGGGAGGCCTTGACTCAGTTCCTCACATTGTATCTGCAGCAAAAGAAGCACAGAGCGAGCGGCAGGCTCGCTGTTCTTCTCCCTTCCATCACTTCCACAGGCCAGGTTCCCAGGCGGGGAACGGTGCCACCAAAGGTGGCCAAGTCTTCCCACCTCAATTAATGTCATTAAGATAATCTCTCACAGGCATGGCCAGAAGCTATATTACATCAAGTTGACAATTACTGCTAACCACTAGAGGTCTTGATGCTCTCCTTATTGCACAATGTGCAGGGTGATGCCTTCCTGACTGGTCCATGGACCAGTAACAGATATCTTCCTGTCTGGTCCATGGACCAGTAACAGATATCTTCCTGACTGGTCCATGGTCAGTAACAGGTGTGTGAGAACTCCTTGCCTTCCCTCAACATATTGTTCCAGCTATAGTAGGCTTCTCATTATCTTTGAGACATAGGCCTAATTTCTTCTCTTGCCTCTCTTTCTCTCCTTTGGAAATGCACTTTCTTGTGCCTATAAGAAATCCCTTTTCCTCCTGTGATGGTTAATCTTGGTTGTCAGCTTGATTGGAGTGAAAGACAACCTAGGCAATTTGGAAAGCCTACTTCTCTGGGTGTGTTTGTGAGGATGGCTCTGGAGGCAATGAGCAAAAACCCTCCCTAAATGTGGGCGGCATTAATAGGTTGGAGGCCCAGATGGAGTAAAATGGCAAGGAGGAGGAAGCTCTCCAGCTTAGGCATCCTCCTCTCTGTCTTCCTAATGCCTAGAGATACACAGCTCCGCTCCACTCTGCTCTTCTGCTCTGATGTTGTTCCTCACTGCAGGCCCAGGACCAGCACAGTCAGGGAGACAGGGACTCTGACCTCTGAAACTGTGAATCCAAATGTATGCTTCTTTCAAGTAGTTGGGTCATAGCGAAGTAAAGCCAAATCATGGCTAGTGTAATATCCTACCCCAAGCTGAACAGGGTCACCTCTGGTCTCTCAGGAAGAGTGTCCTCTTTCTCTCCCATGAAGCCAATCAGGATTTGGCAGCACACACAGCCCTCCTCCCCCAGTATATCAGTGGGTTAAGTTTTGCATTTGTGTACCTGTGTTCTTTCAGGAAGTGGCTTTGGCTTCCACAGATTCTCAAAGCATCTATCATCAACCAGAAATGAATGCTAAGAACTACTGAATTGTAAAATCAATGCAAAAAGTGAATTAGGAAAAATGAAGAAAATATAGGGAATATTTATCTAGTGTCAATGGAAAGGAGCTCTAAGAATTATGGGAACAAATACAACAAAGGAATTTATAAGAGCTTAGTAAAAAACGTTTGGAATTATTCTATATTAAAAACAAGACAAACAAAAACCAAGCGAAGGCGAGAGGGAGGGCTCAGAGAGTGAAGAGCGCTTGCTACCAAGTACGACAACTTGGTTTGATCTGCAGATCTGCCTGTGGAAGGACAGAACCAATGCCCAGAAGTTGCTCTTTGACCTCCACACCCAAGCTATGGCATACCTCCTCCTACATAAACAATAAGTAAGTATAAAAATTTCAGTTTCCTCTAAAAAGGCACAGAAAAAAATTATCATGTTTTTTTGGATACTTTTGAGGTTTATTTCTACTTAATAAAGTCCCACAAACCTACTGACTGAAAACAATACAGCTTTATTCCATAATTATTCTAAAAGGTAGAAGTCTAAACATGGTTCTTAGGTCAAAAATCTCGGTTTCAGAGTGACACATTCTTTCTAGAAGGTTCGAAGGAGAGCCTGTTTTTCTGCTTTCTGCAGTTTCTGGCTCTAGAAGCTGCCTACATTCGTGCCCCTCCTTGTCTTGAGCCAGCAGGGGCCATGCGAGTCTTCACACTTCCATCTCTGTGATGGTGACTCTTCTGTCTTCTTACATGCATAAGGACCCCATGTTATTTTCCCAGAACATCTCTAACAGGTGCTCAAAATTACCCCACCTTCACAGCTCTGAAGACCAGACTTTGGGAACCTGGAGCTAAAAGGTTGGCTGTGAAGGAGAACCCAGTCCTCACCCATTTCCTAGCTCCTACATCCCTGTTGCTGCCTGGCCGGTGGCACTGTTAACTCAACCCTATCACCTAGTCCTTCCACGCTGTGTCTCTGTGTCCCTGTTTTCTTATCAGAACAGCAGTCACTAGTTTAGGACCTGCCATAACCCACATTATATTGTTTTGATTTAACCAATGACATCTACAGAAACCCCATTTCTACATAGGGCCACCTTCTGAGGCTCCAGGGGACATTGGCTTTTGGAAGACACTGTTCAACAAGACATACTTGTGATTACACTGGGCCTGCTTGTATAATCCCCAAACCTGTTTTTTTTTTTTGAGAGAGGGTCTCACTATGTAGCCCATGTTATCTTTGAACTCTGCAGTGTCTGTCTTCACCTCTTGAGTGCTAAGCTATGAGCATGTGCACCACATCTAGCCACCTGCCCACTTATTGAGTTACCTATGTAGCCACCTTCAATTGATCAATAACCTTTGTGTCTACTTTTCCATAACTTAGCCTACTCCTGGGTCTGGGAATTGGGATGTGGGACAGACACAGAGGACCCCAGAGCTCAGAGATATTCTATTTAGACTTCTTGGTTTCTTCACTCTGGACCGTAGTATATCCACAGAAGAATCTGAGGAGGGTCCCACAAGCCCATGTGGTCTTCTAAGTTCACATAGCTAGGTGCCACACCAACTTCCTACCAATGTCTGAGACAAACGCCTGGGTCAAAAGCCCAAGTCGGTACAGAACCAACATTTTCTGTCTGAAGCTGCAGGGAAGCCTCTAAGTCCACATGAATAATGACCTGACAGTCTGAAGTCCACTGCTTTCTCATACTCAGCTGCCTTCTTATTTCAGGAAGGAACCCTGGTGTCCTCACTCCTCCCAGGAGAATCATTTGGAGAGCTTTTAAGGTGGTCTGATGCCCAGAGATTCTGGCTTATGTTATACAGGAAACACCCAGTTACTGTCATTTTCAAAACTCCCCCAGTGTGATACTTAAATGCAGGCAGGGCTCCAAGCACTGCATGCCCACATTATGGAGGCTCCTAGAGCCTGATTTTAGTTAATACATTGGCTACTATTTTAGCCTTGAACACAATAAACTGAAGGATTTTGAGCATGTGAACAATATATAGTGAGTTAAGATTTTCAAAGTCTTCTCACCTTCTGCATGAGAAACAGGCTGTAGGGAGTAGGGAGGGTTAAAAGCATACTGACCAGCAATCCCAGTAGCAAGGATGGGTACCAGTGCAGCACAGGGAGAATTGTGCAAGATGCTGGCAATGCTGAAGACTCAGTCGAGGGATGTCTGCTAATGGAAACACTTCTAAGAACTACTGATGGAGCAGTTCTGACTTCGAAGGAAAGAGGGAGAAAGTGAGCCTTGTGCTTTCTCCTGAGCTCCTGGGTACACCATGCCATGAAGAGATGAGAGGGGCACGCTGCACAGGCAGAAACTGAAGGACGTGGATGTGGGGTTGGGCATGTCAAGATGGAGATGCGCAGCTCACTTAGGAGGTCAGAGAGGTCGAGAACAGAGCCATGCAGGGTAACTATGTAATGTGGTAGGGCTGCATTAAGTCAACCAGGCAGTCACACAAATGGAGTACCCTGGGCCACATTTCATGGTCGAGATGAAGGAGAGGGCTTAGTAAAAGAGATGAGGGAGCAGCTGATGACATTAAACAAGGGACAAGGCAGAAACGTCTAGTACCTTACAAGTATGGAGAATTTCACAAAGAAAATGACTGACCATCTGGCCCCCGCAGAGATGTAATGGTAGGACTGAGACCTACTGTGTGTGGCTCCATGGAGATCAATGTGTGTGGCTCGAGCCCAACAGTGGTGGGTACAGAACCAGCTGGTCTGGGCTCAGAGAGCAAAGAAGAGAGTGGTTAGCATCATGAAGCTCCACAGTGTGTCACCTAGACTGGCAGAAGGGGTTCCTGCAGATGTGATTAATACGGGGGTTCTGTAGAAGATGATGCTATCTTGGGACACTGAGGGGCTCCAATTCTAAGAGTCCTCTTCAAGAAAAGCAAGAAATTCCTAGTCAGAGAATGATTGGAGGTGACCCACTGCTAGCTTTTGATGGACCTATGAGCCAATGGGCATGGAGATTGAGACATTAACAAACTGGGGAGCCTGTAAGTGCTGGAAGTGGCTGGTGATGAATGCTTTCACTGGGCTTCAAGAAGGAACCCTGGTAACATCGTGATTTTTCTTTAACCAGTCCCCCTTTGGACTTCTGATCTTTAGACTTAAAGATAATGAACACTATTTATCTTAAACCATTAGGTTTTTGGCCACTTCTTCTAGTAACTAAAGGAAGTTGAGATAGGAAAATGAATAAAGTCTGTATGAAGATGTAGCAGAGGCAGCCAAGAACTAAAGGAGTTGTGTACTCGGGAAGAAAAGAGATATGGAGCCTGCTCCCAGGCAGGGTTGAGTGTAACTTATGCAGCCAGGAGCTAAGTAGCGTGTGAGCAAGGAAGGAGGGATGGATGTTATGAAATTGGTTGGCCAAGCAAAGATGAGATTCTTTGGATATTTTCTGCTTTTCATGAAAAAAAAGGGGGAAGTTCCTACTGGCTATTTTTCACAGGGCTAGAAGGTTCTATGCTTGCAACTGGAGGAGAAAAGCAACCATCGATCATACCAAGCTGTAAATGCTTTCAGCTCCAGTCATGACTGACCTGGCAAGACATCCCCACTGACACAACAGTGGCATAAACATAATGGGAATAACCAACCACTTCCTTGCTGGACTTAAGCCCCACTTACAAAATGAAACATATATTCACTACCATTATTGAACCATGAACCTGTCTAGACAGGTCCTAAGTCCTAGGGGAGAACCTTCTATTGTTGTTCCACTAAACAGACATGGTATTAAACTGACTTCTGATGACCTATCATTATACCTAGAGACCAAAGAGTGCATCTCTCAACCCTCATATGAAAAGCTATTTTCAGTAGGTGGTGATTAACACAGAAACACACAACCACCCAAGGTGCAGAGAATGCTCGACTCCAAAGGGACTATATATGAGGCACCCCTTCTCCCCCATGTCCCAGAGATCATTTCAGAAAAGGGCATGGAAAAATCATAAGAGCCAGAGGCAGTGGGTGAGAGTAATGCATATTCATAGTGTACAACAAGACTGTGATGACTTGATGACTATGAGAAAGCATTATTTTCTCCACACAGCCAGGGCAGCTACACATAAGAACTTACAGCAGTTGTGATGGCCCATATAAAACTTGTGCCAGACCAAATTCCAGCATGAGGATGAGAGTTGAGCAAAATTTCCCACTCCTACCCACGGGGCTATTGACAATTGTTAGATGCCAGGAAAGGGAGGGACGATTTTCTCCAACAGTGTGGTCCCTGATAATCTGGCCACACTTCAGTTGCAGATCACACATCCAGATTTATTTGGGCGAGACAAATTGTCTTGATAGTTTGAGAAAAGGACAAAAAGAGGGGGATGGGGAAGCTGAGGGGGCTAGGTGGTTCCAGAGAGAGTTGAGAGGATAAATGTGATCAAAACCCATTGTACAAAATGCTCAAGGAACTAATGCAAAGAAAAAAGGGGAGAGGGTTATCAGCTGAGACAGAGAAGAAGAAAGAGATAGAGAGAGATATGAAGTGGTCATTTAGAGAGGAGACTTAAGTCATTCTACTTTTTACAGATTTTTCCAAAACAAATAATCAGGACTCTAGAGGGGTTCCCAGGTGTCCAAGGAGATGTCCCCAGCTTGTTCCTTGAGCAGCTGAGGAGAGGGCGCTGAACTGGCCCTATACTACAGCCACTCTGATGAATATCTTGCATATCACCATAGAACCTTCATCTGGCGATGGATGGAGATAGAGACAGAGACCCACATTAGAGCACTGGACTGAGCTCCCAAGGTCCAAATGAGGAGCAGAAGGAGAGAGAACATGAGCAAGGAAGTCAGGACCGTGAGGGGTGTGCCCACCCAATGTGACTGTAGGACCGAGCTAATGGGAACTCACCAAGGCCAGCCGGACTGGGACTGATGTAGCATGTGATCAAACTGGTCTCTCTGAACATGGCTGACAAGGAGGGCTGACTGAGAAACCAAGGACAGTGGCACTGGGTTTTGATTCTACTCCATGTACTGGCTTTGTGGGAACATAGTCTGTTTGGATCGTCACCTTCCTAGACCTGGATGGAGGGGGGAGGACCTTGAACTTTCCACAGGGCAGGGAACCCTGACTGCTCTTTGGACTGGAGAGGGACGGGGAGGGGGAATGGGGTGAGGGGAAGGGAAATGGGAGGAGGTGAAAATCTTAATAATAATAATAATAATAAAATAAATATTCAGGATCATAAAAATTTAATTAAAAAACAAAACAAATAATCAAAGAGCTACACAGAATTTTATTGGTAAGAATGTCCTTTATAGTACTGACTAAAATAGGTTTAAAAATTTAATTCAGTAGCTGAGAATGCTTGCTGCACAATCATGAGGACCAGGGTTCAGATACCTCCATCCACATAGCATGACCCAAGCGTCGTGAGTACTCTAATAACTTCAGCTCCAAGATGTCCAGTGCTGTCTTATGTCCTAAACACACAAGTGCATGAATATCCCCCACATGCATGTGCATATATTCATATATTTATGCAAACACACAACATACATACATACTCCAAAAACTTTTAAAAAATTAAACCAGCAAAATGACTCAATATGCTGGCAAGCCTGAAGAGCTGAGTTCAATTCTCAGACCCCAAATAGTGGAAATGGTGAACCAACTCCCACAAGATGTCCTTGATCTGGACCTGCATTCTATGTCATTTAAGTGCCCATACTCATGTACTCTCTGTCTCTGTCTCTCTGTCTCTGTCTCTCTCACATACACACACATATACACACTAAATAAATAACTGTAAACTAATCGGGAACAGCTCAACTGACAGGCAAAATGTATTAATTGAAGAAATTATGTCATATCTAGGATGTGTTACTCTGTAGACATTATGAGCTAGGCTGTAGAAGACCATGTAATTAAATATGAAAATGTATTATCTTGTTAAGTGGAGGTGGTAACAAAACAAACATGAACAGAATGAAACCAATTTTACAGAAGAGCTATGTGTAAATATATGCATTTTAAAAGACCAAGGAAAACCACCAAAGCTAAAATATCATTATCTTGCAGTGGGAGAATTACAGATGTTTTAATTTACTCTTCTTGTTTGTATTTTAATATTAGATAGAAATTGTTATTTTAATAAGGACTCATTAGTGCATGTAAAAATATGAAAGGAAAATGTCAAAAATGGAAGACTTAAAAATTAACACTTCTCAGCAGCTAAGTGCCTGGCATGTTATTCAATGACCTTAATAACCCTGTGAAGGAGCCATTCCATCATGAGTCACTGATGAGGAAATTGACCCGAACATGACCTTGCCCATTGCCACATGAAGCAATGATGATTTGGAATTAAATCCTCCTTTTCTTATGCTGTTGCATCTCCTCTACGCATGTGCCTACTGTGCTCTAGCAAATCCTTTGGAGCCACAGGTGCAGGAGTACCACAGTCTTGCCTTGGGAGCCCACCTTGCAGCAAAAGGAGGGCAGTCTTTGTTGGATGCTGAGACTCAGTTTTGGGAAGCACTAATCAGGAGCCATTCTTTGCCAAGAAGATGACATCAGTGCCACGATGAAGCTGCTCTACTGAAAACATACAAACACACACACACACATGCATGCACGTGTGTGCGCGTACAACTTAAAGGTTGCCAGAACTGAAGTCATCCTGGCCTAATACAGTCCATTCTGGGGGAAGGTATTCTGCTTCAAAGGTAGCAGTGGTCTCTAGGGGTGACTTATATCTATAAAAAAAAAAACTCTATTCAGTTCCTGGTACCTGAGACTATGGCCTTTTTGGAACTGGATCTTTGTAGATGTGGTCAAATCCTTTAAGAAAAGGGAGATATGAACATGTGGCAGAGTCAGAGAACAGAAATCTGTGCAGGTGGAGGTAGAGGCTGGAAGGAGGTGGCCATGAGTCCAGGAACTCATAGAAACTCTGGAAAACACCGGAAGGAGATGGGAGACCTGCAGTAGATTCTCTCTTGAAGGTTCAAGAGGTCAACCCTGCTGACCCCCGGCTTTGGGTTTTTGGGCTTCAGCGCCACAACAAATCTATTTCTACTGTTTTAAACTATCCAACTTGTGAAGCAGTTAGAACAGTCTTGGGAAATTATCGGTACCCGAAGGAAAAGAGTTGGAGTTGTATCTAAGAGTCATCATAAGCCTGGGAGAAACAATGGTCCTCAGGTCATAATAAGAGTTCTGGAGACTTGGAGTAACCAAACTGAAGCTGTTCATTCATCTTTCAAAGTTAGATGTCATCCTAGAGAAAAAGCAAAAGTGGCCAGCATGTGGATTTGGTACAAAACAGTGGTATTGATGTTTTTTTTTTAAATATTTATTTATTATGTATACAATATTCTGTCTGTATGCCTGCAGGCCAGATGAGGGCGCCAGACGTCTTTACCGATGGTTGTGAGCCACCATGTGGTTGCTGGGAATTGAACTCAGGACCTTTGGAAGAGCAGGCAATGCTCTTAACCACTGAACCATCTCTCCAGCCGCCGGTATTGATGTTTATAACTGCATTTCTCTGGTTCTAAATTTCTCATTGGCTGAGTTCTTCAGGGAGTTACACTCTTCCTGATTTCTAGCATCGCCCCTTCCTTAGATTCCCCATCCTATTGTTTCAGGACACAAAACCTTATTTAATGTATATTTTCGACTTGAGATCCCTCCATTTTTGGTACATGAGTTCAATCACATAGCAAACTGCCTGCAAATTTTCCACTCCAGGATGAACTGAGAGTATGAATATAAGCAGACACCAGCTGCCAGCTAAGGAAGATAGGAGTCCAGTGCCACCTGCCCATCTGCTTCTCTGATGATGTCTACACCAACATGGTACCGAAAATGAACAACAATGGTTTATTTGTTAGACTCCAAAGCAAAGTTCCTGTTGGCGTGGGTGGAAGCTATCACCAATGCAACTGTACAATTGGGACAACTTGGCTCTTTGGTTGTCTGGAGGAGAGAATATCTAATCATGCCTGGGTGAGAACCTGGGATACTAACTTAGACTTCCCAAAAGAATCGCCTGCTTGCCAAGTAGGATTGGCTTTCCTCAGTGGGCATGGAAAGAACGGAGTGGGGAATCAGTGTGTTCTTTGAGGCTGCTCTTATTTGAGAGGCAGGAATGGTCTTGAATCTGGCAACTCAGGGACACGTCTGAGCTGACACATCTGACGGGCATGAAAGTCCAGCTGAGTCAGTGCTGGCACACGTGCCTGGAGTCTTTTAAAGGAGTGACAGTCTGCAGTTGCATATTCAGTGTGCCAGCCAGAGCCACACACAGCTAATTGCAGTTTTTGACATTTTGGTTGTGAGCTTAGCCTTCAGTGGCTAAGAACTTTAGCGGTCCAGCCACTCTTTTCTGTGTGTGTGTGTGTGTGTGTGTGTGTGTGTGTGTGTGTGTGATTCCGCAGGAGCTTTGAAGTCACATAATAACTAGCAAGAATGTGATGCAGAAGAATGTTGGTCCGGCACGTCCCCTGAACGGCTCCTTGTGCTTAGTCTTCTCCCAGCCCCTGCCCCTGGCAGTCCTTCATCTCTCCTGTATATCTTGAGTTGTGCTCTTTCAGATTGAAATATTGTGTGTGCACTTGTGTGTGTGCAGGTGTCTATGAATATGCACGTATGGATGCGGAAACCAGAGCGTAATTTCATCTGCCAGCCTTAATTAAAATTTTATTAATTCTCTGAGAATTTCATACATGCATGCCATGTATTTCATATCAGATACACACCCCCTCCTTCTTCCAACTCCTTCTAGCCCCACCCCAAACCCCTCTCCCAACTTTATGTTTTCTTCTTTTTCTTTAGTCTGAATCTTTAGTTCATGAATCTGTTTTTGTGCCTCCCATACACTCATGAGTATTGGACCACCTACTGGAGCGCACCCACCTTCTTTTTGAGATAGGCCTATCCATAAAAAACAGTAGCATGACTAAGTAGGCTAGGCTGGTTGGACAGTGAGTCCCAGGAATCTACTTGTGTCTGCCTCCCCAGTGATGGGATTACAAGATTATACCATCACATTTGGACTATTTACAAGGACTTTAGCGATCCACCTCAGACTACTATGTTTGCAAAGCAAGCACTTTGCCACCTGAGCCATGTCCCTAGGCCTTTAAAGTTAAATTTACTTAATTAAAATAAAATAAACCACTATATCCTTTAATAGTCACATGCTGCTGTTGATCACAAGTCTGAACCACACACATGTCCATCATTGCAGAAAGCCGTCTGGAACAGTGGTTATAAAACACAGCCATACAGTGCTTCTTAGGGGCTATGGGACCTCTTCTCAGAGGAAAAAAAGGATACAGTCATAAAAAAAAAAAAGTCTGGTGCAGACTTCAGTGTATCCATTGGTCCACCCCAGCCACTCTCCAGGGCTTTCCAAGCCTCCATGTCCTGTAATTAGGAAAAGCGAAGGAGCAACTTCTTTCAATGTGCTCTCTGTCTGTCTTTCACTTGGGCATGTGGTGGAAGCTCGCTCATCTTGGGTGTGTGGTTGTCTCTTTAAGGGTCGGCAACCGGTAAGTGCTCCTGGAGGTGGCTCTGCACATGGTGTCCTGCCCACTGAGCTACCTGGGAGCCATCATCCTTAGTACATATGTGCTGGGACATTTGGAAGATGTTGTGGAAATGTAGTTTCTTTCACGTTGAGTCTCCTTTGTTAGAAAGTAGTGACAAAGTAGTTTCAGAGATGTTTAGCAGTCAAAAGAGTTGATTCCACACCCCCTTCAATCAATAACCCTAGTTATAGTACCTCTGGTCCTAATCAGTTTCAACCTGGAAGCCATTCCCTTCTGTTCCACAGCTTAGGTGTGATGATAATTGTCTTTTCGCTGATGTTCCTTTTGCCAATTCCAGTTTCACCTGGCTGCTGCCTAGCTTGGTTCTCCATGGATATGGAGAACATGATCCTGTATCTTACACACCTGGGGTTATAGAAGACTTGGGTGCAGTGTGGAAGGCCTCACATTACAGCCATGAGTGGATGCTCAGGTTCAGATCTTGGATCTGCAGCCTTATGCCAGCAAAGGCAAACCCTCTGTGACCCAGACATCTTAGGAATCTCTAGATCCCAGCACATCCAGCTAGCAGTACCTGTGCTGGCTGGTTTTGTGTCAATACGACATAGGCTAAAGTCATTTGAGAGATGGGAACCTCAATTGAGAAAACTCCCCCATAAGATCAGGCTATCAGCAAACCTGTAGGACATTTTCTTAATTAGTGAGTAATGGGGGAGGGCTCAGCCCATTGTGGGTGGGGCCACCCTTGGACTGGTTGGTGGTCTTGGGTTCTATAAGAAAGCAGGCTGAGTAAGCTATGCCAGCAAGCCGGTGAGCAGCTCCTCTGTATGATCTCTGCATCAGCTCCTGCTTCCTAGTTCCTGCCTTGTTTGAGTTCCTGTCCTGACGTCCTTCAGTGTAAACCCAACAAACCCTTTTTTCCCGACTTGCTTTTGGTCTTGCTGTTTCATCACAGCAGAAGAAACCCTAAGGAGGACAGGATCTCAGAGCCCAGCCTCAGGTCTCTCGGGAACTCTGCCTCCGGGGCACTCAGGTAAGCAGATTCTGCATGGAGACGAAGAGGAGGGTGAGGTCAGTGAGTGAATGCCACAACTGGCAATAACAATTCAGTACTGTGTCCCTTTCACTAAGAAGTCTCCAAACAGGAAACAGGTTCTGCAGGGATCTCATTGCAGGCTCTCCCTCAGGAGGGGCAAAGCCAGAACCAGATCTCCATGTGGTATCTGAACCCTTTCAACACTCCTTTCAGGCTCTAGAAAGAGCACACTAGTACTTTTGCATTGCTGTGACAGAAACACCTGAGCCATTTAAAAGGAGGAGAGCATTGTGTTGGTTCACAGCATAAGAGGGGTCTGTCCATGTCGGCCCCATGTTCTTGAGCAGAGCATCACTTCTCAGTCAGTTTTCTCATGGTTAGGGCAAAATATCTGAGAAAAGAAACTTTGAGAAGGAAGGTTTTATTCTGGTTCTCAGTTCAAAGCTACAGTCCATCCTTGTGGGGAAGCCGTGGAGGCAGGAGCTTGAGGAAGCTGATCTTATTGTATCTATAGTTGTATCAGTCAGGATTCTCTAGAGGAACATGTATATATACATACATACATATACATATATACATATATCATTATGAAAAATATATATGAAAGGGGTTTATTAGAATGTCTTACAGGCTGTGGTCTAGTTAGCCTAACAATGGCTGTCTATCAATGGTGGGTCTAAGAATCCAGGAGTAGTTCAGTCCATGAGGCTGATGTCTCAGCTGGTCTTCAGCATAGGCCAAAGCGGCAAGGAAGTTGGTTCTAATGCCAATGAAAGAGTGAACTTGCCATTGAGCGTGAGAACAAAAAGGCAGAGAGAACAAGCTTCTTTCTTCCACGTGCTTTATTGAGGCTGCCAGTAGAAGATTCGGTCAAGATTAAAGGTGGATCTTCCCACCTCAAAGATCCAAATTAACAGTGTGTCTTCCCACTTCAAATGTCTTAATTAAGAAATAAATCCCCTACAGGTGAATTCAGCTGCTTAGGTTTTAGCTGATTCCTGATGCGATCAAGTTGATGGCTAAGAACAGCTGTCACAACAGTCAAGATGCAAAGAGAGACGAATGCTGGTGCTCAGCTTCCTTTCTCCTCCTATTCAGTCCTGGACCCAGCCCATAGGACTGCTCACACTTAGCTAGGGTCTTCCAACTTCAATTAACCCAACACTAGAAAACCCCTACAGACATACTCAGATGCTGATTTGCAAGGGGATCTTAGATTGCCCTCAGTTGACAGTCAAGATTAACCATCACGGTGAACATGGCAGAGGAGAGCTGTCTACACTACAGCAGACAAGACAAACAAGAAGCCAGAGAGAAAACATCCCAAGGACCAGTTGCTCACAGTTACTTCATTTCTGTATAGAAGTTTCCAGAACTTTCCAAAATAGCACAGTTATCTGGGGAACAAGAGTCTAGCATATGATCCTGTGGGAGACTTCTTACATAGAAATCGTAATAAAGAGCAGGGGGAAGGCTCTTGCTGGCTTGCTCCCTGGCCCTAAGACGTACCATGCAATCACAAACAGGTGGAAGATGTTTCAAAGACAGAGTTGCTCCAATATCTTCTAGAATTAGTGGGACTAATGTGTATTTTTGTCCCACAGTCATTTCCCCAAAAGATCCGGCTGTGACCTCAGGATGTCAGCTCATCCAGAAATTCTTGTTTTCCTAGGGAAACCCTTCCTTATGTGACTCAGGGTCATTTCTGTTCATGAAGGGAAGACTAGATGGCCAGTGTTTCATAAGAAGTATGAACTCGCCGGGCGGTGGTGGCGCACGCCTTTAATCCCAGCACTTGGGAGGCAGAGGCAGGCGGATCTCTGTGAGTTCGAGACCAGCCTGGTCTACAAGAGTTAGTTCCAGGACAGGCTCCAAAACCACAGAGAAACCCTGTCTCGAAAAACCAAAAAAAAAAAAAAATAAAAGAAGAAGTATGAACTCCCAGACTTGGTGAACAGCCATGTAATCTTCTTCTTCTTTGGATTAAATATCCTTAATTTTGTTTAATTTTTTTAAAAATTAAGTTCTGTTCTCTAATTTACAAATTTCCTCAATCTCTTTTTTGTTGGAAGACACTGGGGATCTTGAAGTTATTCAATATATAGCTGGTGTGTGTGTGTGTGTGTGTGTGTGTGTGTGTGTGCGTGCATGTGTGTGTTTGTATGTTCTGGGTACATGCAGAGGTCAGAGGTCAACATTAGGTATTTTTCTCAATCACTCTCCATCTTAGTTTTTGAGACAGAGTCTCTCTCTCTCTGGCCCTGGAGCTTACTGATGCTGGCCAGCCAGCATCAGCATCAGTGATCCTCTTGTCCCAGCCTCCTTGATGCTGAGATTGCAGGCACAAGCATTATACATGTGTGGCAAATACTTTGGCAATTGAACCGTGTTCTCAGCTAATCAGTTTTTATGTACTAGTTATAAAGAAAAGAATGGGCGAAAAATTTCTAGTGTTCAGTGCATCTGGGTCCTGAATAGGAGCCCCCATGGAGATGCTCTTTGTTCCATGTTGTTGGTCATGTAGGGCCCATCCTTACTTACCTAGACATTCTTAAGAGAAGCAACAGAGGCTCCCAGCACAAAGGACGGGGAGCTGGAGATGCTAGCCATCCTGCTTTGATGGTTACAGGTAGAACACCTACACTGAATCACCACCCCGGGCTCGTTTTCTGTACCATTACAAAGAAAAACAAATCTTGTCAAGAATAAAAAGCAATAGCAGGTGTCAACTCATTGTTTATTCATTCCTATTCTATTTGCAAGACTTACAAAATACTATTATAAATCATTTGTTAGAATGGGGTTGTTTATTCCCTGGCCTGAAACTAAGAGCACATTTTATGTGTTTGTTCCTGGCTGGAAGCATGGCTGGTTCTGGAGAAGCCATTTTATGCCCTTCTGCTTGGCATTAGGATTGCATCATGTAGGATGAAAAGAGTTGTTGTAGACATTTATCAAATGTACATCTCAAATTGTACACACACACACACACACACACACACACACACACACACCTACTTGGTGATAAGGGCAGAACAGGTTCCAACCCACAAGCCTTAGAATTAAAAATGTTCCCTGGAACCAAAGAGTGGAAAAAGAGACACTACCATTTGCCTGGTGGTAAGTTCTCAAACAGCCAGGGACAGTAGATGGAGGAGCCCTGCTCTTCCATGAGCACCGGGAAGCCTTTGAGGCACCTAAGGGCACTGTGGGAGAGTCAGCCACATACAAAGGAGGAGGGGTTTGGAGGTGGCAATCTTCTTCTTTCCACTGTTGAGATTGAAGCCAGGGACTTCATGCATTTAGGGCAAGTCACCAATCTGGGCAAGACGTTGGAGGAATCAGAATTCATTTTCCTCCTGAGCTGTTCTCTCCGGGCCTTGCACAGGAGGACTCTACTTCATTCAGTGACAATTTCTGAAGAACTTACAGTGGTGTGGGTTGTGCACAGTGCATCTCCAACAGGCACTTCCCTCATTATTCCCTATGAAAAACGAGCATCCCGCAGTTATTCAGTGCATACCCTCGATGGCTGTACACAATGCTCTCACCCATTTGGAGGCCCAATACTCGTGCCATGGACAGAGCTGCACATAGACTCCCTGCAAGCAGCAGGCATAGTCTCTGGTGCTACTCTCTGAGTGTAATATACAAACCGCAAATGTTGACACAGCTCTGGTGGATTCCTTTTGCTGTTTGTGGACACCTATCACCTCATGAAGTTTGCTTCAATTGTGCATGCTCCAAAGCCATCCCACTTTTGATAAATTTAGGAGTACTTTTTACACATTTTCAGAACTGCAGTCATTTCCTGTAAAATGATGGATTGTGAAAATTTGTATCTCTACAGTACAAATAATATTAACAGCCAACTGGTCGTGTGACCCACGGCCTTCCTTTACTCTGTGGTTACACTATAAAGCTCTCTAAACAGCTGTCTTCCGCATCAGACATGGAGCTCTGTGGGTGTAGGGTGTGTGTAAGGACACACAGGAGGAGATGAATAGGAAGAGTGAGATGAGTGTAGCCGGATCTGAAAAAAGAATGCTGGGATGGTTCAAAATACTGAAATCAAGAAACTGAATACATCTTTCTACTTTTCCTTTTGTTGTTTTGTTGTATGAGACAGGATCCTCCCAAGTAGCCCAGACTGGTTTTGAACTCATGATCAAGCCTCCTGAGTGCTAGAATTCCAGGTGCATGCTGCCATCCCTGCCTGGCTCATGCTGTATTTCTTTCCTATTTGGGTTTGTCGTTAATGTTGGTATGGAGGTAGAACTCTCACTTAGGGACAGGAAAGGTAGGCAGAGGAACCTGAGGGCAGTACTGGGACATGGGGTAGACTCCATGGAAGGGTGTGGCTGGAGCTGATTTGTGAGGGTGAGGCTTGATAAGAGCTATGTGGTACCTGTCCATAGCCCAGCCCCAGGCCGTCCCGGCAGTGGGCACTTCACTTTCATGGAGGTCAATGGTTCTCAGAATGTGATTAGGAAGGGTGGACAAGCTTGGACCTGAAGCTTGGCTTTAGTAGTCTTTGCATGGTATAGGCTGCTCTCAGAAGGATCTCTTATTTTTTCTTCTTTTATTGAAAATAGATTCCTTTCTTATACACTATATCCTGATTATAGTTTCCTTACCCTCTATTCCTTCCAGTTTCTCCCCACCTCCCCTCCAGATCCACTCCTCTTTTGTCTCTCATTAGAAAAGAACAGACTTCTAAGAGATAACAACTACACACAACAAAATAAAATACAGTAAGATGAAGCAAAAACTATCATCTCAAAGTTGGACACAGCAATCCAACAGGAGGAAAAGAAGTTCAAGAGCAGGCATAAGAGTCAGACCTGCTTGTTTTCACACTCAGAAGTCCCAGAAAAATACTGAGCTAAAAGCTATGACATACATGCAGAGGACCTGGTTCACACCCATGTAGACCCTGTGCTTGCTGCTTCAGTCTCTGTGAGCTCGTATGCATCTTGCTTGGTTGATTCAGATGGCCTTGTTCTCCTGGTGTCTTCCAACCCCTCTGGTTCTTATGCTCTTTGTGCCTTCTCTTCTCTGGGGTTCCCTGAGCTCTGAGGAGAGGTATTTGATGGAGACCTCTCATTTAGACTTTCTCTATGTAATGTCTATCTGTGGGTCTCTGCATCTGCTCCCATCTGGGCCACAAGAAGTGTCTCTGATCTGTGAGTAAACAAAAAACCATCAGGAGTCATTTTATTGATGCTTTAAAAAAAAACCTGGTAGTGTTTGGTTTGACTCTAGGTCTCTGGACTATCTAACCTCTGGTCTTTGATTACCAAAGCAGTGTCAGGCATGGGTTTAAGAAGAGTCTCTACCTGTAAGGAAGGAGGAAGTAGAGGGAAAAGGGTCTTCAAGGGACAATGGAATGTCATTGGGTACAGGAGGCAGGCTCAGTTGATGTCTTGTAAGGTGAACATATTCTGTTTTGAAAGGGGATCCTCTATCCCAGCAGTCCAAACTCTGTCTCCCCCTTTGGTCTTTTCACACTTCTTTCTCTTCTCCTGAAGGCTCTCAGGGGCCTGGGTGTGCTGGCTTCCCTGGGATGTGGGAAAAACAGATGTTACTTCGATGATAAATGCTGGTATTCTCTCAACCACCCCTTCATTCTTTCTCTTGTTCACCTACCCAGAGGGCCATCTAAATTTCTCTATTTCCAGCACAAACAGTGGGAAAAAGCAGATAGCTGGTAGCTTTGGTCACATGATTGCTGCACTGGGTGCATGCTTGGGGAGATGTCAGGCGTAAATATGACTGCAAGAGGCTCGTGGGCTGTCAGGGAGGTGAGACCCACCAGGAGAGAGAATGTTACAAGAGAGTCCATGCAGAAAGAGGAAGCTCTGCTGAGCTATCTGAAGAAGGCTAATCTGACCTCCTCCTAGAGGAATTGTCTTAGTCACTTTCTATTGCCTTGAAGAGACACCATGACCAAGGCAACTCATCTAAAAGAAAGCATTTAATGCAAATAGATCATGTCTATTGCCCTGCACAAAACTCAAGTCCAAGTGGATCAAAAACCTGAACATAAATCCAGTTACAATGAAGCTAATGAAAGAGAAAGTGGAAAGTCACCTTGAATGCATTGGCACAGGAGACCTCTTTCTGAATATAAGACCAATAGCCCAGACACTGAGATCAGCAATTAATAAGTGGGACCTCCTTAATCTGAAAAGATTCTGTAAGGCAAAG
This sequence comes from Microtus oregoni, assembly GCF_018167655.1. NCBI lineage: Eukaryota > Metazoa > Chordata > Mammalia > Rodentia > Cricetidae > Microtus > Microtus oregoni. The sequence continues at coordinate 10,403,711 of NW_024543075.1, forward strand.
GACACTGTCAATAAGACAAAACAGCATCCTACAGAATGGGAAAAGATCTTCACCAACCCCACATCTGACAGAAGACTGATATCCAAAATATATAAAGAAACTAGACATCAAAATACCAAATAATCCCATTAAAATGGGGTATATATTTAAATAGCGGTTTCTCAACAGAAGAATCTCAAATAATCAAGATATACTTAAAAAACTGTTCAACATCCTTAGCTATTAGAGAAATGCAAATAAAAATGACTCTGAGATATCATCTTACACTTGTCAGAATGACTAAGATCAAAAATGCTAATGACTGCCTATGCTGGAGAGGATGTGGAGTAAGGGGAACACTCCTCCACTGCTGGTGGGAATACAAACTTATACAGCCACTTTGGAAATCAGTATGGTGGTTTCTCAGAAAATTAAAAATCAAACTACCTAAAGACCCAGCAATACCACTCTTGGGCATATACCCAAAGGATGCTCAATCATACCACAAAGACATGTGCTCAACTATGTTCATAGCAGCATTATTCAAAATATCTAGGACCCAGAAACAACCTAAATGCCCCTCAACCAAAGATTGGCTGAAGGAAATGTGGTGCATTTACACAATGGAGTGTTACTCAGCTGTAAAAAACAATGACATCATGAAATTTTTAGGCAAATGGATGGAACTATAAAAAATAATTCTGAGTGAGGTGACCCAGACCCCAAAAGACAAACATAGTATGTACTCACTTGTAAGTGGATACTAGATGTAAAGCAAAGGATAATCAGGCAAAAATCCATAGCCCCAGAAAAGCTAGATAACAAGGAGGGGCCTAAGAAGGACATGTATGGATCTCCATGAAAAGAGGAAATAGATGAGATTTCCTGGGTAAACTGAGGGAGAAGGTAAAGGAGAAGGGATGGGAACATGAGGGATTAGGATGGTCCAGGGGGAGAGTAATGAAAGAGATATCTTGATAGAGCGGGGCATTTTGGGGTTAGGGAGAAACCTGGTGCCAGGAAAACTACAAGGAACCCACAAGGATGATCCCAGCTAAGACTCCTAGCGATAGTGGAGAGGGCACCTAATTAGCCTTCCCCTGTAATCAGATTGGTGACTACTACCCTAATTGTCACCATAGAGCCACCATTCATTTAGTAACTGATAGAAAGAGACTGGCCCTGGTGTTTGCTTTTGAAATTTCAAAGCCCACTCCCAATGACACACCTCCAAGAAGGCCGTATCTTCTCCATAAAGGCCACACCTCCTAATCCTTCCCTCCATAGCACATAAACTGGAGGCTAAGCATGTAAACATCAAAGGCTTTTGGGGGTCAATCTCATTCAAACTATCACAGGAACAGGACAGCTTTGGCAGGTTTAATCAATTTCGTATGATCTTCCAAGGCCAAATTCGCAATCACCTCACTGTTCTACTTAGAGACCACCAATGGCTCCCTAGTAATCTGCATAATGAAGTGCCCACGTGCTGGCATTGCTTTCAGGGGCACTCAAAAGTGACTTCCACTTTCTGGGGCAACTTACCTTTTTTGTTTTATCTCTCAATTTGCAAGTTTCACTGGCTGGTTTTGTTGTTGTTGTTTGTTTGTTTTCTTTTTTGAATTGTTTTTGAATTGATTCTTCTCCATCCCTCAGTTCTTTTCAAAATTGGCACCAGTGTGGTCCCCAGGGATGAGGGCTCCCCATCCAATTCACTGATGTTAGTAAGAAGGGTAGTGATGTAGTCAGTTCACACAGGGAAGATGAGGCGGGTAACAGGACACTGGGGAAGAAAGCTCCCTAGCTTCCTCATGGAGGATCATTGCAGTATAGTGTGTGTATAGGCTGGATAGGCCTGAGAGATGTTCAGATTTAAGCTCTGGCAATATTTACCAGGCATCTTAACAAAGCAAGTTTAATGGGTAGTATTCAGTTATTCCAATAAATCAGAGGAAATCTGCACTGGAAGTTTAGGGGAAGCTGTGGGCCAAAGCTTTTTTAATGCAACAGTATTTAAATTATTTTTAAAAATCGTATCTTTGGGACTTTGGATGATTAATGTCTTAATAATCTATTTAAAGGGAGGGGGTTGTCCTTATAACAGTAATGTTTCACATACTGTTAAATAAAACCTTTATGCTTAAAGATTTTTTTCTTTAAAAATGAAGCCCTGCAGGAGTACAGGGAAGTACTCAGGTGTCCCCAGGCTTGCCGTGTGTGTGTGTGTGTGTGTGTGTGTGTGTGTGTGTGTGTGTTTGTGTGTGTGTGTGTGAGAGAGAGAGAGAGAGAGAGAGAGAGAGAGCGAGCAATGTGATAGCTTTGTGTAGCTCTGTGTGTTTCTACCTGTGGAAGGACTAAGGAGAACTTTGAAGAGTTTTCTCTGCGTGCTCACTCACACATACTACTGGCTATTGTATGCTATAAAAATTATTATGATTTTTTAAAAAAAATTACGAGTATAATTTTTATATATATACATTATATATATATGTATGTGTGTGTGTGTGTGTGTGTGTGTGTGTGTGTGTTCTGAGTACATGTGAGCACAGGTGCCCTTGGAGGTCAGAAGATGATATCTAATCCCTGGAGCTGGAGTTACAGGTAACTGTGAGCTGCCCCAAGTGGATGCTCGGAACTGAACTAAGCCTCTGCAAGCGCAGTAAGCATTCTCAACTCCTGAGGCAACTTTTCAGCCCAACTGCTGTATTTAAAACAAATTTTTACTTATTCTTGTCAACTTCATACATGTATAGATTGCAACTTGATCATATTCATCCCATCCCCTATCTTATTTCCCTACCACTCTCTCTGAGGTCCTTTGTTCCAAAATGTCTCCTCTCTATTGTCATGTCTTTAAAAACAAAAACAAAAAAAGCTCACTGGGTTTATTTAGGAATACTTGTATGTGCATGGGTATGGAGTGATATACTGTGTCATGGGCAATCTACTGGTGGTTCCACCCTAGAAGAAAAACGATTTGCCCTCCTGGCAATGACTTCTCTACTTCTTCAGACCAATTTGCATACTGGGATAGTCCATGGGAGAAGCCACTACTCTGAGCATGGAGCAGTCCCTTGGCTGGTGACCACAGTGGCTTTGGTGTTGGGCCGAGCACATAGGACTTTCTGCCCAGAGCCCGCCTGCACCTTCTCCTGCTGGAGTCTCCAGCCCTGTGTCTCTCACCTGAGCTAGTTCTCAGACTCTAGCTAGATGCACTGTGGACACTCCAGCAGCGTTTGAATGTGATGAAATAGCACCTCCTGCAAAGAGGGCCATATATAAATTAGTTATTGATTTCCAAACATCTTGTCTGTGCAGTATGAATTGTAGAGTTCTCTGTTGTTTACCACCAGCTCTGCTGGGGACACACAATCCTGGGGGTGCAGGGGCCCGTCATGAGGTCATGAGGTTATGAGGAAAGGGATGGCACACCTGTCTGCTGAGCTGGCTGGCCCTCCCCTGGAGCTCGGACCCAAAGCTCTCCAGCAATGAGACCTCCTCCCAGGTGTGATGTCATCAGGCCCCTCCCCTAGGGAAGAGCAAAGTAGCAATATAACCCAGCTGTTAGAGTGGAGGAGACATTAACCAGGGAATGACAAAGAAACTTTATGATTCCCTTGCTCCTTCTGGCCCCCAGTCCCCATCTGCCTCCCAACCTTCCTTCCTTACCTCCCTCTTTCCTTGCTTGTTCCCTTTCAGTGTGGAGGATTGAACTCCAGGACTGCAGCATGCTGGGTAACACTCTACCACTGAGCCACACCCTAGGATTTCCTTATGTTACAAAATGACAAGGGCTCACTGTCAGGTGTGCCCAACCTTTCCAGGGCAGCTGGACACCGCCATCTACAAAGCTACCAAAGAGAAGTCACAAACAAATCTCACACTGTCTTCACTAGATCTACTATTTTGTGTTGGGTCCCACTCACAACTATTATTGGCTGCCTGGCCCAAGGGAGAGTTAGCATCCTGCCAACTCAACACTATGTTGAATTCTGCAACCTTGTGAAAACTGCCTTCGCCATCCCTGTCTTCACATAATGTTGAATGGCACAGACTATTTTTTTTTATTGATATGATGATCTTTCTCATGTTAGAGTAAACTCTATAAATAACATCTTACATAGCAACTTAGCAATTGAAATGCTACTGTTTCCACAACTCTTTTGTCCATTGTTGAATGTTTAAGCCCAGATCGTCTGGTGTGGGCAAAAATAAGCAAGTGAAGAAAATAGACCTTCCTGGTGGACTACTAAGAAATGAAGGTACATGTGTCGATATGGTGGCACATGCCTGGACTCCCAGAATTCAGAAGGTGGAGACTGGAAGATCAGGAGTTCAAGGTCATCCTGAGCTAGATAGTGAGTGAAAGGACACCTTGGGTTACATGAGACCCTGTAACAACAATAATAATGATAGTGATGAAAGACCAAAAGAAAAGAACTAAATATGTAGTCCTAGACAAGAGAATCATTCCCTACTCAGCCTCCAGGGGGAGCACTCACCAGGTCCTAGCAGTTTGCAAGCTATTGATAACCTCCTATCCTATCCTACTGAGTGCTTCTTGTTATACCACAGGGGAGATTTACTGCATTTCTTCATTTGCCATTCATTCATTCATTCATGGACCCAGTGGTCTCTCTGTTTCTTCATCAACAGACAACTCCTTGCTCTGAGCAACTTGCGCTGAGGCTCAAGGTGAAGTAGAGGGGGGAGGAGTCAAGGTAGGGATGGGAGAACTAGGTAATGGGATTATCTGGAGCCTAATGTGAGAGTCCATCAGTGTTACACAGGCAGAGGAGCTTCAGGGTCAGGGTTTGACATGGGAGCCACGCTTGGTGTCTTCAGAGTCCATCTGAAAACCAGAATCCCTGGAGGGTGGGTGGTCAAATGGAACCTGTGGGGCTCAGAGGTGTCAGGGTGGACCAGATGGTCTCCAGGCCCCTGAGAGAGATGGGTCGTGAGGATTTTGCCTCCCAGCCTTGTTCTAGTGCTGGGCGGATGGGAGCTGCAGTGAAGAGGCCAGTGGAGGGCCTGATGCATGGTGCTGTCACTCTAAGGCGTAACTAAAGAGATGTATGCTAATTTTTAACTTGGTTAAGGGATATTAACTTAGACAAATGAACCTCTCCTTTCCCAATAATTAGATATCCAAACAAACACACACTTTCTCCCCAATTAAATGAATGGAAAATTTAAGCAGTAGAACCCAATTTCAATATGCCCTATTTGTTACGAGTTTCCACTTCGCTGCCTTCTTTAACTTCACAAAAGCAAACTGCCCTATCAAGAAGCATAATAAAATCATAACAGTAAAAATATCATTTTGATTTTGGGAAGGCATAAAATGCTCATTTACAGTTGGGGGAAAAAAAAGACACTTTGTGTTCAGCAAAAATGTCATGCTGTTTCCAAGAGAATATTGCTTAAAGGGCTTAGGGGACCACAGTATCCAGGTGGCACATCTCAATATTATATTTAATTTAAAGGAATAATGCCCTTCCTTTAGGTATTGAAAGGATGGATTCTATCAAGCAAAGGCGATATTTTAAAATTAAACTACAGGATTAGAGGGGAAAGGAAGAACAATTAATAAATTATGAGTTTTTTTTTTTGCTTTTGTGTGTGCTGTGTATGGTGTATGAACATGTGGGGGATAGGTGGGGATGCAAGAACTCATGTGAGCACACGCAGAGGCCAAAGGAGGATATTGGGTATCTTGATCTAGCATATTCCACCTTATTTCTTGGAGCCTTTCTCTCCCTGAACCCGGAGCTAGGCTGGAGGCCAGAAAGTCCTAGCAGTCCTTCTGCCTCTGCTCCCGTAGAACTGGGATTATAGGCGTGTGAGCTTTGTATGTGGCTGTTGGGATTTGAACTCAGGACCTCATGCTTGAACAGTAAGCATTCTTATCCTCTTTCCATCTCCCCAGCTTTAAATCACACATCCTTTAGTGCAGGCTATCCCATTTTGTGGCAATGCTGCATCATGGGTGTACCCATGGCTGGGTAGACTCACGTAGCCCAGGGTGGAAATGTCCAGGTGCCTGTCAATTCTGCAAATCTCAGGGTTCAGGAGCCTTCTAGAACATCTCATTGTAAGACAAGCTGTGTGTATTGTAGGCTGCCCCTCTCTTACCAGAACACACTAATACATGCACAGAGCACAAGGCCAGCAAGTGCGCCCAAAGTGACACACATGTGACTTGTAAAGAATTAGATGCAATGTACAATGTGCTCCAAGTATGTTAGAGACTTATGTAAACCCTTGCAATTTAAATATAAACAGAAATGGGAACATTTTGAAATTTATTACATATAATTATGGGAAGCTTGTGCAAAGAAGGCTGCCATTTGCTTGCTAAACCTCTATAAAAATAAACTGTTTTACATGTAGCAATACATTATTGAACCAACACATTTTACAAACACAAATATAAAAAAATATAAATAATAAGGGTTAGATGCACACGAGTTTGCAGTAGGGAAAGTCGTGACATTGTTGGCCTTTGGGTGTTCTACCTGGAGGTGGTTGTGGCCCTCCTGGAGTCAGGCAGAGCCTATACAACATGCAATTCCTCCTCTCCCTCTCTGTGATCTGTAGCAGCAGCAAGAGCAGCTATTGCTGGAATGAAATCACCAGAGTTCAACCCAGATGGCTGGGATGCACCTGGTGCAGGTGTGTGTGGCAGGAGTTGCATCTGGGTATAATAAGTCTGCGGAAAGGAACAATGGCTTGCTGTTATAAGAGAAGATCTCAATATCTGGAGCTACCCAAGAGTGGGGCTCACCTCAAGACAGGTGGGATAAGAGGCAGGGACAGGAATGCTCTGGGCACTGAGTGTGAGAGTTGACTGTAGTGCTCCTGAGCCCTGCGAGGCAGTGTCCCTTGGTGGGTGACCAGCAAGGACTCCTCATGGGTGGATCTGATAGGCCAGGCCTTTTCCTACGCAGGGAGGAGACTTGTATGCTAAAGAGAGGCCTTTTAGAATCAAGTTTGAGTTATAGGAGATAACTGACGACTATAGCTGACTTGAGGCTTTCTCAGATGCCAAAGTTTATGCGAACTAAAGAGATTGTCATGACCAACAGCAATGACAAATCATTCCCAGGTATGAGGCAGCATCATGGTGTCTTTTTCTATACTTTGACAAATTGTGTTTGTTTTGTTTTGAGACAATCCTTCTGTGTAGTCCACGCTGGCCTTGAACTCTTGGTCTTCCTACCTCAGTCTTAAAGTGCTGTACAGATATGTACCAATAACCTAGATCATCTTCAGGATAGAAACTGTTACTTTCATTTCCATTTTGTTGACAAAGGATGGGTGGATGGATAGAATAGATGAGTGGATGTATGAATAGATGGGAGTGGATGGGCTAAATAGATGGATGGACGAACAAGTGGTAGATGGGTTGATGAGTGGATGGATGGATGGATGGATGGATAAATGGATAGATGTATGTATGTATGTATGTATGGATGGATGGATGGGTAGATGGATAGAGGGGTAGATGGATGGATGGATGGATGGATAGATGGATGGATAGATAGATGGATAGATGGATGGATGGATAAATGGATAGATGGATGGATGGATGGATGGATGGGTGATAGGCAGCACAGAAGAGATAACAGTGAAATACAGGGTTTCACCTTTACGGTCAGAGTCTAGGTGTATCATTCTCAGCTTATCTACTATGACCTATCCAGTTAACAGAGGATAGGAAGAGGCCAGAGACACCCCAGCTGCTCTATCAGAAGGGCTGGGTACACTGCCCCTTTCTATCTGCAGCTGCACTTTGTCCGTGTCCAGGTACAGCCTCTCTCTTCTTTAGGTATGGTTAGATGATAGCAACAGCACAGCAATTCCTCTGATGCAAACTGCGAAGTATCAGATCTGCAGGATTCCCGTACCTGCCCCTTGCCAAGCACACTGTCCTGAGTTTGCCACTCATTGACTTTGAATTTAAATAGAATATTGCATTTCACCCATGATATCCCAAGGAATGGCAGTTCTCATGTCTGATGCCTAGCTTGCAGCAACTACTCTCCGATATGCTTCATTGATGGGGCTTGAGAGGTCTGTGGTGGTCATGTGATCTGTCTCCTCTATAGACTTCCTAAGAACTGACCTGGGCTCAGTTAATTGGCAGCAAACTAGTGATGGTCTTCAAGAATGAATGGATCCAAAACAGCATTTGATGTTGCAGCTATAGGTTCCAGAAAGAGAGTGGTGGGCTTTCTCTTTGTGTAGGCTCTGCCTGCCACCAGGAGTGCCACAGCCAGTCAATAGGCACTCTTGTGAGTTCCATGGTTATGGCCAGTTGCATTCTAAGCATCTAAACCTTCCAGCCAGTGCTCAGTCATGATATCCCTGTCTCATGCCTCCATGTCATCTGCCTTCAACATTGTACTATGTCTGCCTTCTGGGAGTCACTTAAGGCCTGGCAGCAGCAGAGGGAGTTGATATCATAGTAAAGTACTATGCTACCATCATTTTTGTCCTTTAAGCCCAATGGTTATGGTGCCCTGAACATATCTCATTGGCTATCAACCGTGGCTTGGTTGGTTCTGCTGCACTGTCTTCCACTCTAGTCTCAGTTCTTGTGTGTGGCATGGATTAGAGACTAATTTCTGTTTCCATCTCTTTCCAAACAACAATCACAAACCACGGCCTACAGACAAGATGCATGCAACTCACACTTGCACATTGTTTGGCTTCAACCTTTGAACATTTTAAAAAATAGAAGCCAATTTTAAACATGTAGGAAAAAAAGCCACTGGACAGCAAAGTAACACAGGCGTCTTTCCCATGGAAGTCACTGTCTCCCACTGATGAGATACTCTGTCTAGTTGACCAGAGTCTGCCACCCTGCCGCCTTACAGCAACTAGCTGGAGCATCCTTTCTGTGGGCTGGTCCCATGGCATTAGGACTTCTGTTTTCATCATCTAGAAGGCTTCTAGGGGGTGTTATTTTAAGCAAAGATGATAGATCAGGGAAATCTATGATCTATTTAAATATGAATCTATAATCTATGTATATACTTATTTATCATCTATATTTACTTATCATGTTATCTACTTATCTATCATCTACCTACCTGTCACCTAATTATCAATCTATCATTCATATATCATTTATCTATCTATCTATCTATCTATCTATCTATCTATCTATCTATCTGCCTGCCTGCCTGTCTATATATCTATCTATATTTATCTTTGTACATGTCTATCTACCTAACTATCATCTATCTATCTTATCTACTATCTTTCTTATCATCTGGCCTAACCATCTATCTTTTTAGATTACAATTCTATTTAATTTATTGTTATTATTATTATCATTATTATTAGTGTGTGTGTGTGTGTGTGTGTGTGTGTGTGTGTGTGTGTGTGAAGGAGGAGGATAGAAAACAGCTTTTAGGAGTCTATTCTCTTTCCACCTTCTTGAAACAGGGTCACTCTTGTTTCTGGGCTGACATACTCCAGGCTGGCTGGCTTTCTGGTAATTTGCCTGTCTCTACTTATTGCCTTGCTGCAGAAATGCTGAGATTACAGCTGTGAGTCCCGGCATCCGACTTTTGTGTGTGGTCTTGGGGATTGAACTCATGCGGTCAGGCTTACATGGAAAGTACCTTTACATACTGAGCCACCTCTCCAGCTCCCACCCATCTAACTTCAGAAACTCTGCCACATATGTGTTGTAGAGCCTAACACATTAGGCAGCTGGCACAGAGCAGATAATCATTAAATATTTGTTAGATCAGTGAGCTTTCTGGATGCAGAACCAAGGCTAACCTACCAGCTTAAGCTTATAAATGAGAGATTCCAACTCTCATTCCAGTGTTCGCAGGACTTCTTGATTCTTTTCAAGGCCTGTGGGTCAGGGCTGAGGTGGACTTTGCTCTGGCCAGAATAGCCCTTCTTTGTTTTCTCACACCCTCTGACACAGTACAGTGCTGGTTTGAATATCTTTGAAGCTTCCTGTGAGCCATGTTGAAGGCACCCACACTCCTCCAAAGAGACCCCAATCTCATTGCTTCTCATCCAAAGGCAACCTGTCTCATTGGGGAATTTTGATTTTTCTTCCATGTTTGTTTCTGTTGGCTTATTCTAGAGTTTGCTTCTACTTATTGGATATATATGTGTGTGTGTGTGTATGTGTATATATGTATATGTGTATATATATATATATCAGAAGCATCCTCTCATTTGACCTTGATAATAGCTGCTTAGTCACTAAGGGGCATGCGGGAGAGGACAAGTGCTTTTAATGTTATTTAAGCAGAAGATGGTACTAGGCCAGAACCTCGTTTGTGGCCTTTGTACTGCCTGAAAGATTAAAAAAAACCCTTTTATATTATATATGGTGAAAAAATTCATAATAGATGCTAATCATGAAAATCAAGGTCAGTGGACATAAGTAAAGTTTTACGGGGACACAGCCACTCCCATTTCTTTGCATCTTGTCAAGTGCTTCCAAGCCCATTGACTATTAGCGGATGTGACCTGTGACATGCCAAGGCTGAGATTTTAACCACTTGGCCCTTTGTACAGAGAGCCTACTCCAGACAGCTGGGACCTGCAGAATCTGAGTTTCCAGAAGTCCCAGAGGCCTTTCTAAAGGAACCTGGGGATCCTGGGCTATGCTCCGCAGATAGTAGAGTGAAGGTAGGCCTGCTCAGGACTGTGAGCATTTCATCTTATTCATCTTACAAGCAGAAGCACTGTGTCCCTATGCATCCTCAGCCAGCAGCCCTTTAGACAGCACCCAAATACTTGTGAGGCGTATGTGTGTTCAAGGTCTTGATGTGTATCGAGATGGCAGAAGATCAAGGAGTTGAGATGGTGGCTGCCTTCCTCACAAACATGAGTTCAAGATGTACCTCAAAGACAAACGAAGGCTGTGGTTCCTGGTGCAGCTGGCTTAGTGCGAGCATTCCTGGCTCTTGTTCTACCATGTGTGACGTTCTGTTTTAGTGAAGTTTTGAGGAGGGCAGATGGAGAGCAAGTAAGTTGAGGTGAACCTCTCCCCACTTTTCCAATTTCAAAGCACATGATTATACCTGCACATCAGGAACTACCTGACCATGAAATTAGCTCAATCCAGGGTCTGGAAGGACCTTACATCATATCCAATGGTGCTTCGCAAACTTTAATGTGCACAAAAAAGACACTCCGGGAGTCTGCTTCAAGATGGATCCTGAATCTGTAGGTCTCTAGTGGGTCTCAGGTTGTAGAATTCCAAGGATTACCTGGGGGATGCTAAGACTCATGGGCCAAGGACCACACATGGACCAAAGACACCTTCCTGAAGCTGCTTTCTGGAAGTGTGGTTTCTAGGCCAACAGTTTCCGGGGATTTACAAGTCATACAAATGCTCATGTCAGATCACAAACCTGCAGGAGATGTGTCCTGAGCTCAACCACCCTGCAAGGTCAAGTTTGAGAACTGCTGCCTCTTTATCCTTGTGCACTCTTTTCCTGCCCTAGACTCCTCACGGTCTGCTTAGAGCCACCTGGGCTTCCTGCCATTCTTTGAGAGAATCATTAACCATCCTTTCACAGCTAAACCCCTGAGCCCTCTCACCCAGAGACCGTAGAAAGGTGTGCAGACACCCTTGGGATAAGCAGCCTTTATTACAAGCCAATCCCTGCAATCTGGAACCCACGCTTGGGGAATTTTCCATTCGGGACTCATTTTGGAAATGAGTGTTTGCTTCCTCTGTTTACAGTGTCTTAGTATGCAGGACCTGTTCCTCTCCTGGGAGGGAGTCACATGGTCTATGCTTTGGGCCAGTTTACTAGGATGCCAGCCTGGTCCTGGCGGTCACCCACCAGTACCCCAAAGATATTTTCTCAGTGATGTCATTCTAGGTCTGCTTTCCCGACCCTGTGATCATCTCTAGGTATGACAATAAAAGAGATACAACTGTATCTTTAAGAGAAGCATCAATTATCTGTTCTGCACAGTAGAAAATTACTGTGAAGCTGGAAGGTGTTGGTTTCCCAGGAGCCTATACAAATCCATCTGCTATGGAGCCAGAAGTTAGCCCATATCCTATTGAAGAGTCTGTATTTGTCCTGTCTCATCCAGTTATGAGAATATTAAATTTTTATTTGTGTAATAGGTACTAATTTGTAGAGCTGCCCTTGCATGGCAGGTAGAGCGTTGGGATTGCCGGAGCCCTTATTTTGACTTTTGGCTCTTAAATAAATGAAGCTTTAAAAATGTCGAGAGTCATGTTGCAATAGAATGTAGTTAGATTTCACAGTGACTATAATTGTGATTACAATCAGATGGCTGTAACGATACAAAAGACACATTATCTTTATAATTTATGATCCTCCTGGACCAAGCTCAGCATCTTAAAAATGCAACATTTCAGCACCATCTGGGAGATTTGCCCAACAAAATTATGTATAAACAAAGTTCTTTATTGACTCACTGAGATCCAAGTGGAATCAATTATACATTATTGTTGTCTTTGCCGGCATTGCAAAGTGTAATACGGCTAAAGACCCACATTCCATAAATCATCGAAGCGTAATTTCCCCGGGGGTTGAGTTTTGCATGGAAACAAAGCCTTGTCGGTATTTTATGCTTAGATTTCTTTGGTGATATTCGTCGTGGGAGCTGGTGCATTTCCTTTGGGCTCCCAGAGAGCCTTGCCAGGCTGGCTGAGTTTGGTACAAAGAGCTGTCCCAGAAGTGTCAGACTGGGAGCGTGTGGTAGAGCAGGGACAGGGATCTAAGGGAAGGGATGCGGATAAATCCAGAGTCTCTCAAGTCTATTACTTTTGCTCACACCGAACCCTCAGTGTCGAAATGCTGACACGTTGATATTTTGTAGTTGAGGTGAAAGATTGTTCTGAGCTGTCTGAAAATGAAAGAAAAATGACTCTCTTTCAGAAATGTGGTCCCCAAATCCCAAACCACGGGAACCGGAATGTATTATATCATTCCGTGGCTGGTCATTTCAGAACACTCCAGGGAGGATACGCTGAGATTGACAGCACCCCTGCCAGCAATGTACCTATAGTAACAAAGGGGAGAAGAGAGGGGGCGGGGCCTGGCCTGGGCTGCAACAAACTGAGAGTCAAAAGGGCATGGAATGTGCCTGTCCCACCCAAAAGCTGAGTATTGTCTGACTTTTCCTGGAGAGATGTAAAAAAAAAAAAAGTGTCCATTCATTCCAGATAAACATGGCATCGACAGATCAAAGGAAGGATTACCTCCACATCCAGATTGGAGAACCAAAGAGTTTACTAGGGAGTTTGCAAGAGCCTGGGCAGCTCAGAGGCGGCCACAGCACTGACTTGTCCAAGCAGCTTAACCATTTACCTCTTATTTAGTAGGATCTTGAGGAAGGAAAGGGGTCTAGTGAGTTTCCTTCACAGAGAATGCACAGACGCTCAACGTTGGAACGGCCTCTAGTGGTCACCAGGCTGGTCTGCTTCAAGGTGGTTATGATCATGTCTACTTGGGCAGAACTGGCTACACTGTGCTGAGCCTGGGGCTGATCTGACTTTAGGCAGAGGCCAGGAGTCTGTTGGTGTGCTATAGCCCCTACTTCCATGGCCTCTCAACTTGCTCGTGTAGACGCCTGACTGAATCACATGAGCAAGTTTAGGCCTGTTCTCTTTAACATGCTCATTCCACTTCATTGCCCAGAACCTGGTAGGACTCTACGCTCTGATCATTTACTAGTTCCTTTTCTTGTTCCTGCTTCTGTATCCAGGATGGAGCGGGGGGCGGGGGGGCAAGAGAGGGAGAGAGGGAGAGAGGGGGGAGGGAGAGAGGGAGGGAGAGAGAGAGAGAGAGAGAGAGAGAGAGAGAACAGATTGATTCTGACACTCAACTCGCTTTCTTTCAGTCTGGGACTCCAGTCTATGAGATGGGATCACACACATTCAGGGTGGGTTTGCCTACCTTCGTTCACCCAGTCTAGAAATGCCTTCATAGACATACCCAGAGGTTTGTTCAATGGTGATTCTAGATTCAGTCAGGTTGGCAATCTAGATTATCTCAGCTCACCACAGAACTCTTTTATCCAGACACAGATGGACCATGACAGTCACTGGGTCATATTCAAGGTGTCTTTATTACCCCAAGGGTCAGAGAGGTTCTCTATAGTGTGACCCAGGAACTGGAACAATGAGAAGAGTGAACAGATCATGGAGGGGGAGAGAGAGAGGACAAAGCTCTCTTAGGCTGGAAAATGAGACTCCAGAAGGGAAGCACTAAGTCAGTCTGTGGGACAAGAAGGACCGTGGACACAGAACCTAGGGAGATGTATGGGGACAGACCTGATGTCTCACAGACCTTGTGAAGAACTGGCCTTATCATGAGAAGTTTTGTAGTTTAGGAGGGAGCGCTAGATCAAGGAGAAGTTTCTAGACACATATGCACATGTTGCAACATTTAACTGAGACAAGTCCAATGCAGACTTGCTTTTAAGTGTGAAAGGCTAAGCCTCTGCCTTACCAACAAGGATCACTTCCCTCCTGAATATGGTCCCCTCTGTAGTGATTTTGGATGGTTCAGACTGGCCATACCCATTTTGGGCCACAAGATCCACTTCTATCCTCCCAGATGCGGAACACTCCTTCCTCCCTCTCCAAGGGCAAACTTCAAATATCTCTATGCATACGTATGGCCTGCCTACCAAGGCCTGGTGGCTGGATCTTGCTTCTCCAGGGCAATGATCCACCAGGTGGTCCAACCTTTTTTTCACTCCTGTAGATACGTCTGTCAGCTTTGGATAGGCAGGAGGGTATTTTCTTCATGTGTGCTTCTATTCCACTTAGAGAGGCTGCCTTCTGGTCTGACGTCACTGTGCTTGCACAAGAGGAAGGGCTACTTAGTGTGTGTGGTGCCAGATCACCATATGTTAGAGATGATGGGCAGGAGGGAGGAGCCACCCCGTGCAGCTCAGAGAAAGCTGCTGTTTGTAAGACATGCCTGGAGAAGATGTTCTCCCTGGCTCCAGTATGGCCAGAGCTTAAAGAAGCTTCAAAGCGTGCACAT
The DNA here is from genome assembly GCF_018167655.1 of Microtus oregoni. Taxonomy (NCBI): domain Eukaryota; kingdom Metazoa; phylum Chordata; class Mammalia; order Rodentia; family Cricetidae; genus Microtus; species Microtus oregoni. The sequence goes on from NW_024543075.1 coordinate 10,418,719, forward strand.
GCGTGTGCGCCATGCCACAGCTTTCCCGCGGTATTTCTGATGGAAGCCTGGTCCTCAAGCCCAGCAGACGAGGGCTCTACGACAATCTGCATATCTAGCCCCTTGCCAGTTTTTTTTTAAGGCCATTAATATCCAAAATTGTTCTTTCGCTCATAGAGAGGACTCCATGTTTGCTATTGCCTTCATTATATGCTTTTTATTAAGAATAATATCATTGGGGCTGATGGGAGATGCCCAGTAGATAACTTACTGAATATTTGCGCATTAGGCAAATGAGAATTACACCCACTGGTATGAATTGTGGCTTAATAATTTACTTTGGAGCAAGAACATACTTTAGCTAGAGATTTTTCTCTTGGTGAAAAATCTTTAGTTGGGGATTTTTCTCTCTATATCCTTGCAAAGGTTTTAATCGCCTTCTAGCTTGTCAAGTAAGACAGTTAGAGGGAATTGTGGATCCTTGACTCTCAGCGTTATGAATAAATGAAGCTGACAGCCGAAGAATAGTCCTCTCCTCTTTCTCTCTCTCTCTCTTCCCTCACTCCAATTCTTTGGAGGATTATATATAATGAAGCCATTCTCCAACAGGGAGAGATTCTGAAGGCTGAGAAAGGACTCAACAAGAATCAGACATCTGCCTTCCAGGAACCCCTGCTGAATGGCTGGCTACCTGGCTAGAGGCCCTTGACTTTTGCTAAGGTATCCATGAGGAAGATTGCCTGGGAAGCAGAACTTGTTTCTGCAATGTCCCATCCACAGTGTTCCCCAGGAACTGCTGGTCTCCTGTGCATGTTCACAGAACCAATTCTCCAATGCAGTTAGTGTTAAAGTTTCTGTCTTAAAAAAAGTGGTTGAGTTTCCTTTTACTAAGTACTGAAAATGACAAAGACTGGATTTGTCCAGGGCCTGGGTACACAAGACACTTAGAAATGTGTTTGGTGAACAGTTGCATTAGCACAGTGCCTTTTCTGAAATCTGCCTTCTCGTATGCTGATAGACACCGCTGCATCCAGTTTCTAGTTGAATCCTCGATCATTGTTTTTTTTTTTTTCCAGGATCAGTGCTGTTGTCTCCATTTTACAGATAACAAATCAAGGCTGCCATGGATTTATTCATTTATTTAAGATTGTATTCTGAAAGGTTGTACCGACCAGGGCTATGAGAATTGGACAATGCTCTTTTTCTTTTCATATATGAAGATATTTTTTAAAATTACTTTTCATTCATTCATTCACCCATCCACCCATTTATTAATGCATTCATTGTATTAGTTATTCTATTGCTGTGATAAAACATCATGGCCAAAGGCAACTTAAGGAAGACAGAGTTCATTTTATCTTACGGTTCCAGAGGGATAGAGCTCATCATGGCAGCGAGGCAGGCATGTCTGTATGTAGCATGCATGGCAGCAGATACAGGAAGCTGGGAGATCACATCTCATTCACAAGCATGAAGCAGAGAGAATGGACTGAATGTAGGATAAGCGATGAGCTTTCAAAACTTACCCCAAGGAACATCGTTCTTCCAACAAGACCACACCTCTTCGACCTTTCAAAACACACTACCAATCTGTGACCAAGTGGTCAAACATATGAGACTATGGGGCACCTTTTTCATTTCAATCTCTGCATTCCCTCATCTTCAAGACTGTGTCTCAATGTATAGCCCAGGCTAGCCTGCATCTCACCAGCCTTCCATTTCAGCCTTCTGACTGCTGGGGTCATGGATGTGTGACACCACATACAGCTTAGTTAAAAAACAAAACAGCACAGCAACAGCAACAACAACAGCAGCAACAGCAACAACAACAACAACAGCAACACCTTTCTTATAGTTTTTTTTTTTAGACACCCCATACTGTGTTTTTAGGATGGTCTAGAATGCCTGCATTCAAGAAATTCTCCTGCTTCAGTCTCCTCAAAAGCCTAGCTTTTTCTCTGTTTGACTTTTTCATGCTGGTAGCTGCAGAGATACCAGGACAAGGTGATATGTCCTTAATAACTAACCAGACTATGAGAAATTAAGTTGGTCTGCTCCAAACAGTCACAGAAACTATGCCCCGGAGGGTTGTTTATGAGACCCTTAAGCTCAATAAATATCTACACAAATACAACCTCCTGCTAGAGATTTAAAAGCTCTTTCTAACAGTTAATAAGTTGGAGTCACTTTTATTGTATTAAAAATGTATATTCTCAGAGACAGACTGGAGATAAAGGGATGTTTATGTATTAGTTCCCTGTTCTGGGGAGATGAGCACAAGGGATGTCTATGTATTAGTTTCCTGTTCTGGTGATATGAGCGTTTAGTTCCATTAGACAGGTAGTAACAGATGTACTATGTTTTCTGGATGAGTAAATAACTCATGTAACCCAGCCCTAGCCCTGGTAGTGCAGGGAATCCTAATTCCCTTTCAGGGGAGGTGGGATAGAAGAAGTAGGACCACACAGGTAGTCCCTCTACATCCTCAGAGGGGTCTTTCTGCGTGGAAACTGCTGCCATGTTTACAGAAAGGGACCCAACTGTGCACCCATGCTCAGGTGGCCAGTGAAAAACAGAACTTGGAGTGAGTCTCTAGTTGGGACTCCTCCATGCCCATCATGGCTCCTGCATTCTCCTCCTACCATCCAGGGTGCTGATGCAGGCACTAGGAGTTAAAGGGTACAGGAAAGCAAGTACAGACATGGGAGAAAGGGGACACTTTTCTGGAGAGAGAGGTGGCCTGTGAGCACTGCCCTGTGAGAGCTCTGGTTTTCCTCAGTGTGGGAGGCGAGTTTTACAGTGAGAATAGCAGAAGCTGAAAGACACAAAGGAGCTCAGGATCTGCAAAGAGGCTACTCGGTGGCTAGGGTGAAGGCCACATAGATGAGCGCTCTAGGGTGGGAGCAAAGACCTTAAGTGCGAGCAAGAGCAGCTTAGGTTCACATCCCGACTTTGACTTTAATCAGTACCCTGACCAGGTAATAAGAACCATGCCTGGAGGCCAAGGATGACTCAGGTAAGCACTAGGACCCGAGTTCATACGCAAAATTTCTCTGGGAGAGATGGAGAATCCTTAGCCTAGCCTCATTGGTGAGCTCCAGGCTAAATAGAGACCTTGTTACGAGGAGGTGGATGGCATTTCTGAGGATGGCATCCAAGGTTGTTCTCTGGCCTCCAGAGAGTTCACAGATGTGTGCTGTGTGACAGCATACATGGCGCAAGGAGCTCATGTTGTTGCGTGTTCTGAACCAAGGCTGCAGTGAAGTCATGAAATGTAACATGGGTGAATGCTGCCAGACTCACTTCAGATTTAGGAAATATTTGATTTTGATTCTTTTTGTCATTGATAAGAGTGTGCTCTCTGTATTCAAAGACAGTTCTCTTATTCTTTATGGTACTGACATTTGAAGCTGCAAAATGTAAACCCTTGGACACGGGGTGACAGCTACAAATGCTCAGCCAAGAGTAATCACGTGGGTTTACACATTTGAGATCTACTTTGTCAGACAACCCTACAACTACATCATCGTTCTTAAGTTTGAGAATGATATGAACATTTCCTACAGTTTCTGTATCTTTATATTTAAAATCGTTCACTTATAAACAGCATATTGTTGAGTCTTTCTTTATAATCCAGATTGGTAATCTCTGCATTTTATTTTATTTTTGGTTTTTCAAGACAGGGTTTCTCTGTAGTTTTGGAGCCTGTCCTGAAACTAGCTCTTGTAGCCCAGGCAGGCCTCGAACTCACAGAGATCCATCTGCCTCTGCCTCCTGAGTGCTAGGATTAAAGGCGTGTACCATCACCACCCAGCTGATAATCTCTGCATTTTAAAAAAAATAATTTATTTATTTTTATTTATTTCATGTATGTTGGTGTTTTGGCCTGCATGTATGTCTGTGTGAGTGTGTCAGGTCCCCTAGAACTAGAGTTACAGACATTTGTGATCTACCATGTGGGTGCTGGGAATTGAATCTGGGTCCTCTGGAAGAGCAGTCAGTGCTCTTAACCCCTAAGCCATCTCTCCAGCCCTGATAATCTCTGTATTTAATGTACTTTTTTGATACAGTTGAGTTTAAGTCTTCAGCTTCTGCATTTTGTGCTTTTGTACTTTTATTCTTTTTTGTGTTAACTGAATATTTCTTAGCCTCTCTTCTTTATTGATTTTCTAGTGATTTATGTCTAAAAGTGTAATTTTTGGTTGTTCTAGAGATATTGTACACAATCTCAACTTATCTACTTTTTATTTTTTTTGTTAAAACACTGCTTGGCCCATTAGCTCTTGTTTCTTGTTGGCTACATCTTAATTTAACCCATTTCTATTAATCTGTATATCACCACGTGGCAGTGCCTTACTGACAAAGATTATAACTGGTGCCTGTCTCGGGTGGAGGATCCATGGCTTCTCCCTGACTTTGCTTTCTTCCTCCCAGAATTTAGTTCTGTCTTCCCCGCCTACCTAAGTTCTGCCCTATCAACAGGCCCAAAGCAGTTTCTTTATTAACCAATAAAAGCAACACAAAGACAGAAGGACCTCCTATACCATTTCCTCTGTTCTGTTTAAACAAAATGAAGGCTTTAACTTTAACATAGTAAAATTACATATAACAAAACAGCTAACAAGCAAGAATTACAGTTACAATATTTTTATCTACTTTATCTCTGATCATAACTAAGGAAAACTATAACTATAAATTCTTCAACTCCATCAAAGACTCCAGAAGGATATATAATATTACCTAAGTAAATAGGGAGTGCATTGTAAGCAACTTTCAAAACTCTAGAAATGACGGAGACATCTCGCTACCTGGACAGTCACCCAAAGTTCTTCTGTACCGTTGGGGCATCCAAGATTCAGCCCTCAGGCCCATAGTATTCAGCAGACTTTTCCACAAAGCAGGAAATTTCAAAGACAGTTCAGTCACTTTCTTCTATATTCTGTACAATGTTTCACAGACTCTTTCATGAAGCAGGAACCCCGAAGGATCATCTCACCTTTAGGAAAGTTCAGCAGTCATTTCTCTGCAGGTCTTGAATGTCCAGTCTAGCAGTCCAGAGCATTTTCTTTCTTTTTTTTTTTTTTTTTTTTCTGAGATTTTTTTTTATTTTTTTTTATTTTTTTTTAAATTTATTTATTTATTAAGGATTTCTGCCTCGTCCCCACAACCGCTTCCCATTTCCCTCCCCCTCCCCCGATCAATTCCCCCTCCCTCATCTGCTCGAAGAGCAATCAGGGTTCCCTGACCTGTGGGAAGCCCAAGGACTGCCCACCTCTATCCAGGTCTCGTAAGGTGAGCATCCAAACTGCCTAGGCTCCCACAAAGCCAGTACGTGCAGTAGGATCAAAAACCCACTGCAATTGTTCTTGAATTCTCAGTATTCCTCATTGTCCGCTATGTTCAGCTAGTCCGGATTTATCCCATGTTTTTTCAGACCTAGGCCAGCTGGCCTTGGTGAGATCCCAATAGAACATCCCCATTGTCTTAGTGTGTGGGTGCACCCCTCGTGGTCCTGAGTTCCTTGCTCGTGCTCCGTCTCCTTCTGCTCCTGATTTGGACCTTGAGATTTCTGTCCGGTGCTCCCGTGTGGGTCTCTGTCTCTGTCTCCTTTCATCGCCTGATGAAGGTTAATATTCCTGAGGATGCCTATGTGTTTGTCTTTGGATTCACCTTCTTATTTAGCTTCTCTAGGAACATGAATTATAAGCTCAATGTCCTTTGTTTATGGCTAGAAACCAAATATGAGTGAGTACATCCCATGTTCCTCTTTTTGGGTCTGGCTTACCTCACTCAGGATAGTGTTTTCTATTTCCATCCATTTGTATGCAAAATTCAAGAAGTCCTTGTTTTTTACTGCTGAGTAATACTCTAATATGTATATATTCCATACTTTCTTCATCCATTCTTCCGTTGAAGGGCATCTAGGTTGTTTCCAGGTTCTGGCTATTACAAACAATGCTGCCATGAACATAGTTGAGCATATACTTTTGTTGTATGATAGGGCCTCTCTTGGGTATATTCCCAAGAGTGGTATTGCTGGATCCAGGGGTAGGTTGATCCCGAATTTCCTGAGAAACCGAAACACTGCTTTCCAGAGTGGTTGCACAAGTTTGCATTCCCACCAGCAATGGGTGAGTGTACCCCTTTCTCCACAACCTCTCCAGCAAAGGCTATCATTGGTGTTTTTTATTTTCGCCATTCTGACAGGTGTAAGGTGGTATCTTAAAGTTGTCTTGATTTGCATTTCCCTGATCGCTAAGGAAGTTGAGCATGACCTTAAGTGTCTTTTGGCCATTTGAAGTTCTTCTGTTGAGAATTCTCTGTTCAGATCAGTGCCCCACTTTATAATTGGGTTGATTAGCCTTTTACGGTCTAGTTTCTTGAGTTCTTTATATATTTTGGAGATCAAACCTTTGTCAGTAGCAGGGTTGGTGAAGATCTTCTCCCAGTCAGTGGGTTGTCTTTTTGTCTTAGTGACAGTGTCCTTTGCTTTACAGAAGCTTCTCAGCCTCAGGGAGTCCCATTTATTCAATGATGCCCTTAGTGTCTGTGCTGCTGGGGTTATACATAGGAAGTGGTCTCCTGTGCCCATGTGCTGTAGAGTACTTCCCACTTTCTCTTCTATCAGGTTCAGTGTGTTCGGACTGATATTGAGGTCTTTAATCCATTTGGATTTGAGTTTTGTGCATGGTGATAGATATGGATCTATTTTCATTCTTCTACAGATTGACATCCAGTTTTGCCAGCACCATTTGTTGAAGATGCTCTCTTTTTTCCATTGTATACTTTTAGCTCCTTTATCGAAGATCAGGTGTTCATAGGTTTGTGGGTTAATGTCAGGGTCTTCTATTCGATTCCATTGGTCGACTTCTCTGTTTTTATGCCAATACCAAGCTGTTTTCAATACTGTAGCTCTGTAATAGAGTTTGAAGTCAGGGATGGTAATGCCTCCAGACAATCCTTTATTGTATAAGATTGTTTTGGCTATCCTGGGTTTTTTGTTTTTCCATATAAAGTTGATTATTGTCTTCTCCAGATCTGTGAAGAATTTTGATGGGATTTTGATGGGGATTGCATTGAATCTATAGATTGCTTTTGGTAGAATTGCCATTTTTACTATGTTGATCCTCCCAATCCAAGAGCAAGGGAGGTCTTTCCATTTTCTGGTGTCTTCTTCAATTTCTTTCTTCAAAGACTTATAGTTCTTGTCAAGTAGATCTTTCACTTCCTTGGTCAGGGTTACCCCAAGGTATTTTATGCTATTTGTGGCTATCGTGAAAGGTGATGCTTCTCTGATTTCCCTCTCTGCTTCCTTATCCTTAGTGTATAGGAAGGCAACTGATTTTTTGGAGTTGATCTTGTATCCTGCCACATTACTAAAGCTGTCTATCAGCTGTAGGAGTTCTTTGGTAGAATTTTTGGGGTCGCTTATGTACACTATCATATCATCTGCAAATAACGAAAGCTTAACTTCTTCCTTTCCAATACGAATCCCTTTGATCTCCTTATGTTGTCTTATTGCTATTGCTAGAATTTCAAGCACTATATTGAAGAGGTATGGAGAGAGTGGACATCCTTGTCGTGTTCCTGATTTAAGTGGGATGGCTTTGAGTTTTTCTCCGTTTAATTTAATGTTAGCTGTTGGCTTGCTGTAAATAGCTTTTATTATATTTAGGTAGGACCCTTGTATCCCTATTCTCTCCAAGACCTTTATCATAAAGGGGTGTTGAATTTTGTCGAATGCTTTTTCAGCATCTAGTGAAATGATCATATGGTTTTTTTCTTTCAGTTTATTTATATGGTGGATTACATTGATAGATTTGCGTATGTTGAACCAGCCCTGCATCTCTGGGATGAAGCCTACTTGATCATAATGGATAATTTTTCTTATGTGTTCTTGGATTCGGTTTGCCAGTATTTTATTGAAAATTTTTGCGTCGATGTTCATGAGTGAGATCGGTCTGTAATTCTCTTTCTTGGTTGGGTCTTTTTGTGGTTTTGGTATCAGGGTAACTGTAGCTTCATAAAAGGAATTTGGCAATGACTCTTCTGATTCTATATTGTGAAATACATTAAGGAGTATAGGTATTAGTTCTTCTTGGAAGTTCTGGTAGAATTCTGCATTGAAACCATCTGGTCCTGGGCTTTTTTTCGAAGGGAGATTTTTGATAACCATTTCTAATTCTTCGCGAGAAACCGGTCTATTTAGATCATTCACCTGGTCTTGGTTTAGCTTTGGTATGTGGTACTTATTTAAAAAAATGTCCATTTCTTTTGTATTTTCCAGTTTTGTGGCATACAGGCTTTTGTAGTAAGATCTAATGATTCTCTGAATTTCCTCTGTGTCTGTGGTTATGTCCCCCTTTTCATTTCTGATCTTATTTATTTGCGTGTTCTCTCTCTGTCGTTTAATTAGTTTGGATAGGGGTTTGTCGATCTTGTTGATTTTCTCCAAGAACCAGCTTTTTGTTTCATTGATTCTTTGGACTGTTTTCTGTGTTTCTATTTTGTTGATTTCAGCCCTCAGTTTTATTATTTCCAGTCTTCTACTTCTCCTAGGCGCGTCTGCTTCTTTTTTTTCTAGAGCTTTCAGGTGTGTTGTTAAGTCCCCAATGTATGCATTCTCCGTTTTCTTTAAGTGGGCACTTAGTGCTATGAACTTTCCTCTTAGCACTGCTTTCATTGTGTCCCATAGGTTTGAGTATGTTGTCCCTTTATTTTCATTAAATTCAAGGAAGACTTTAATTTCTTTCTTGATTTCTTCCTTGACCCAGGTGTGGTTCAGTAGTTGACTGTTCAGTTTCCATGAGTTTGTCGGTTTTTTGGGGGCAGCGTGGTTGTTGCCTTCTAATTTTAATCCGTGATGATCTGATAAGACACAGGTGGACACTGATATTTTTTTGTATCTGTGGAGGTTTCCTTTGTTTCCGAGTATGTGGTCAATTTTTGAGAAGGTTCCATGAGCTGCAGAGAAGAAGGTATATTCTTTCCTATTTGGGTGGAATGTTCTATAGATGTCTGTTAAGTCCATTTGCTTCATTACCTCCAATAATTCTCTTAATTCTCTATTAGGTTTCTGTCTGATTGACCTGTCCCTTGGAGAGAGAGGTGTGTTGAAGTCTCCTACTACTAGTGTGTGTGGTTTGATGTCTGCCTTGAGTTCTAGTAATATTTCTTTTACATAAGTAGGTGCTTTTATATTGGGGGCGTATATATTCAGGATTGAGACCTCCTCCTGATGAATTGTTCCTGTTATGAGTATAAAGTGACCGTCTCAGTCTCTTCTGATTGATTTTAGTTTGAAGTCAGTTTTGTTAGAAATTAGTATGGCCACACCTGCTTTTTTCTTAGGACCATTTGCTTGAAACACCTTTTCCCAACCCTTTACTCTGAGTAGGTGCCTGTCTTTGTGGTTGAGATGTGTTTCTTGCAAACAGCAGAATGTTGGATCCTGTTTTCGTATCCAATCTTTTAGCCTGTGCCTTTTTATAGGTGAATTGAGCCCATTAATATTAAGTGATATTAATGACCAGTGGTTGTTTACTCCGGTTATTCTTATTGCTTTTGGTAGTAGAGATTGTCTCCCTTCTTTGAGATGTGCTCGTGAAGGGTCATTAGATGCCTGGGTTATTGTAGGCAGTGTTGGCAGTGTTGGATTCCTTGGGTTGCGATTTTCCTTCTATTACTTTCTGTAGGGCTGGATTTGTGGCTACGTATTGTTTAAATTTGTTCTTATCCTGGAATGTTTTGTTTTCTCCATTGATAATGAATGATAGCTTGGCTGGGTATAGTAGTTTGGGTTTGCATCCATGGTCTCTTAGCTTCTGCAGAACCTCTATCCAGGACCTTCTGGCTTTCATAGTTTCCATCGAGAAGTCAGGTGTAAGTCTGATCGGTTTACCTTTATAAGTTACTTGCCCTTTTTCTTTTGCAGCTCTTAATATTTTTTCTTTAACCTGTATATTTTGTGTTTTGATTATTATATGGCGAGGAGATGTTTTTCTTTGATCCAGTCTGTTTGGTGTTCTGTATGCTTCTTGAATATTTAAGTGAATATCTTTCTTTAAGTTGGGAAAGTTTTCTTCCATAATTTTGTTGAAAATATTTTCTGGGCCTTTGAGCTGTGACTCTTCTCCTTCTTCTATTCCTATTATTCTTAGGTTTGGTTTTTTTATTGTGTCCCATAGTTCCTGAATGTTTTGTGTTGAGAATTTGTTGGCTTTGCTGTTTTCTTTGATCTGTTCGTTTATTTTCTCTATGGTGTCCTCAGCATCTGAGAGTCTTTCTTCTAGCTCTTGTATTCTATTGATTATGCTTGTTTCTGTAGACTCTGCTCGTTGGCCTAGATTTTCCATATCCAGCTGGTCCTCAGTTTGTATTTTCTTCTTTGCCTTCATTTCAGTTTTCAATTCTTGAACTGTTTCCATTACCTGTTTGATGGTTTTTTCTTGGTTTCCCAGGGTATCATGTACGTATTTACTCATTTCTTCAAACTTTTTGTTATACTTCTCATCCATTTCTATAAGGGCATTTTTTACATGTTGTTTAAGGGACTCTATTATCTTCATAAAGTCGATTTTTTCCATTTCTTCTGTGTTAGGTTGTTCAAATACTTCTGTTGTAAGATCATTGGGTTCTGATGTTTTCATGTTGTTTTTCGGATTATTGGGAGAATTCTTGCCTTGGCGCCTGCCCATCTCCTCCTATTGATCCTATCCAATGGGTCCTTTAAAAACCGGATCAGGTTTCCCTGCTGGCCAAGGGCTCCGCTTACAAAATGCCCTCACTCTCTTTCGTGGTTCCTGCTGCAGGCCAAGAACCCTCTCACCCCTCTGAAGGATCTTCAGGACAGGACCAGGCTCCCCTTGTGCCAGTGACCTGGCCAACCAAAGGCCTACCTCTTTGATTCGATTGTAGTAGGGCGATCTGCTCTCCTTATTGCACGCCTGTTCCCGCCGCTTGGGTCTGCCTCTGCGCTGGTCCCCGAAAGCCTCTTCCTGTATGTGGTGTTGCTCCGCCGCGTCTGGCCGCCGCTCCGCCGCGTCTGGCCTCCGCCGCGTCTGGCCGCCGCCGCTCCGCCGCGTCTGGCCTCCGCCGCGTCTGGCCGCAGCCGCTCCGCCGCGTCTGGCCGCCGCCGCTCCGCCGCGTCTGGCCGCCGCCGCTCCGCCGCGTCTGGCCGCGTCTGGCCGCCGCCGCTCCGCCGCTGTGCGTCTAGTCCAGAGCATTTTCTTGCCCAAATAGCTAGCAAACTCCATTAGGAGCCTCTTTGATGCTCATCTTCCTGTTGAAGTAACTGGTACTGCCAGGAGCAGATGTCTCTCATTGTCATAAGTAGTCCTAAATTTTTAAAACATTTAAATGCCATATTCTGAAGGTCTCTGAAAGATTTGAAGAATATCTGTCTAACTGAAATATATCTCTATACATCTAGAAAATCTAACATGACTACAATATTGACTATTATAGGTGACTATCTATTAACCTATGTTTCTTAATTATACATTACATTTTTTAAATGAGCTACACAAACACAATACCTTAATCAAGAGCAGAAATATACATATAACAAAATTGGCCTTAAATTTTTATCAATAAGCCAAGATCCATACCAATGCAAATTATTCATAACTATATTATATACCCCTTTAAATGTAAACAAACATTTATAGATAATATTTGGGAATATGGGTGTAGTTTTTTCCATACTGCTTCCTGCTGATTGGGGGTGCTGTTAATTGGGTCTTTTATGGTGTATCCTGTGTGCTAGGTTCATCTCAGTCAGCAGTAGGGTGAAGTAATTTTTTGAGGGTGTTCACAGTGATCTTTCATGGGGGCTTGGCCTATCAAACCATATTTGTCTGAAAGTATTCCAAAGGTTCTCATTTTCTGTGGAAACAAAAGAAAAACCTCTTTTCCAAAGCAGCATATTCTTAGACTCAAATTTTGGAATGAAGATACCTTTAGAACATATATGCTGGTTTAGCTTAGCAACCCATACAATGAAATGTCTCTCTGTACTTAGCTCCTTCACAGTCAAAAAATTCAAAGATAACACAAAAAATATACATAATCCAGACTCTCTGTGAAATTTTCATTTTATGTGGCTTATTTTTCTTTACTCCTTTTAGTCTATAACCAACTGTACTCTGTCTCTTTAAAGACATTTTTTAAAAAAAACGATTTACTTCTTCTCCAACTCTCTATACTCTTTTTCTTCTCTCTTTCAAGCCCAGGTATGTTTATCCAACACAATGACCATTTAGAGTTCTTTTCTATTTGGCTTTGTCTTTATTATGTATCTGTAATTATTTTTTGATCATAAGCATTTCTTAAAATGCTAAGCAGCTTGGTCTCAGTGGCCCTGGGTGCTGGCTCTGCCTCTCTCATGCTTTAAATATGGTGGCGGTAGTTCACCTTAGCTCTGAGACTGCTTGGTGGGAGCCATCCTCACCACCTAAACTCTGGGTAGCACCATGCAGTATATAACCCCCCCTTTTTTTTTCTTTGAGTAAAGGCTAAATATGTCATGTAGAGCACTGTTCAGCCTGGAAATATCTCTCTGGGTGGTGGTGGGAATCCACCATGCTCTCCCACCTATGCAAGCCTAGTAGACCTGACCCTGCCACCTGCCCAGGGAGCGCCAATCCATGGGCATGATCTCAGCTACTTTCCTCCCGACCCTGAGTGGGCACACAAACACCTGGGCCCACACATGCCATTGAAATGCTTCATAGCCAGAGTTCGCGCTGGCTGCACAGCCCAGGAAGCCACATTTAAAAACCACGCAGCTTTCTTCTGCTATGGCTGAATCAGGAAAATCCCTCCCAAAGGCGCTGTGGCATGCTGCCAGCAAACAGTAATAAGCTGTGTTAAACTCTGTGTTTTTGTGTCCAGAATTCCTTTTCAAGCTTTCTTAGGTTTCACGTGGATTTATTCAGCAACATGGGCGCCAATTGTTTCAGGGGAAAGAGCTGCTTGTTTGTCCCAGCTGCTCACTCAGCTTACACCCGAAATAATCACACAGAAACTGTATTCATTAAAACACTGCTTGGCCCATCAGCTCTAATGTCTTATTGGCTAATTCTTACATCTTAATTTAACCCATTTCTATTAATCTGTATATCGCATGTGGCAGTGGCTTACTGGCAAAGATTCTAACTGGCTGTCTTAGGCAGAGGATCCATGGCTTCTAGAACTTACTACTTTTTATACTCATATGTTTTACCTTTATCTTTACAAGCCATGAAATATTTTATTTTGTTTCAAGCTATAAATGCTATTTTAATAAGGTAAGATTAGTAAAATAGTTGCTATTATTACTCTTGTTATTTTCAGTGCTGGGATCTGAACCCATATCCTTGCACATTCTAAGCAGGAGTATGTACTGAGCTATCCCTACATCTTTAAGAGTCTTTTATATTGATGCACAAGTTGGCACTTCCTGCAACCTGTATTCCTGCCTGTTGACCTGAGTTTCTACGTACTTTTATTTCCCTTTAGTCTGAAAACTTTTATTTTTATTTTTTTAAATATTTTTTATTGTTTATTGGTGTGAAGGTGTGTGAGCTGCCATGTGGGTGCTGGGAATTGAACCTGGGTCCTCTGGAAGAACAGTCAGTACTCTTAACCACTGAGCCATCTCTCCAGCCCCCTCTGAAAACTTTTAAAAAATATTTCTTGTTTTGTGTGTGCTTTTTGACAAGTTTCACACTTTTTGCTTATCTAGAAAACTTTATTTTAGAAGGCTGCTTCTACTGGACATAGTCCTAGCTTGAGAGCTTTTTACCCTTCTGCTGCATTTGGCTTCTATCACTCCTGATGAGAACTCAGCCATTGTTCTTACAGAGTTCTGACCTCTGCGCAAGTCTCTTTCCTAAGCCCTTGGCTGCCTCCCTAGAGACAACCATTATCAATTTCTAATGGGTTCTTCCAGCAAAATACTCTCCATATGTAAAGATTACAATGTATTTGGGCTAGAGTTGTGGCTCAGTTGGTAGAGTACTTGCCTAGGATGCCTGAAGGTCAACCATCTTAGCCTACATGGCAAGGTTCAGGACACTCAGGGACCCTGTCTAAAACAAAACAAACAAAAATCCAATACCAACCAACCCAAAACAAAAACAAAGACGGAAGACCCCTATAGAATGACCATGAAGTTGTTTTCTGGCCTCCACGCAGATGAGCACATATATGCACATACCACAGTTCACACATGAACACGTGGCATGAAACTGGGCATAGCACCACTATAATCCAAACACTTGAGAAGTGGAGGCAGGCGGATCAGAAGTTCAAAGTGACCCTCGGCAGAATTTGTGGCCAACTTTGGAAATATAAGAGCAACTCAATATGGGATACCTGAGAAAGTAAGCATACCGACAAACAAACAAAACAAGAAAATAATGACAGAAAGAAGGAAATCATAACACACAGACAGACAGACACACACGCACTCCATACACCCTCAAACTACACTCCCTGTTCATGACCTGTTCTTTGTACTTAATAAGATGCTCATTTGGAGGATAGCCCATATGAGGAGCCCCACCTCATTTGAAGTAGCTTGGTGATAACCATTAGTGTGTATGTCACCATTTATCTCAGCAGTCAAGAGCATCTGTGGGCAGCACCTCTCAGCTCGTTTGCTCTTCTGCTGCGTCTTCTTGATTGTTATCTCATTCCCAGGAAGTCCAGACTGCTGTGATGGTCCGAAAGTGAAGGCGACTTTTCTGTTTAGGCAGAACACTGTTCTACAGTAGGGTTGCTTCCTCCTGGGAGAGAAGAAATAGTGCAAAAAAAAAAAAAACAAAAAAAAACGACCACCAAGATAGAAAGACATCACAAGCAACTTCTAAGACTCAGAGGGAGGAGCTCTTAGGGTCTAGTTTAACAACAGGGTGAGACAGTCTCGTTTCCACAAAAATACCATGTTGAAGATACCACTTCTGACAGGGATTTCTGTTTCTGTCTCCCTGTAGCAAGTACAGCTTGCTGGTCAAGCAGTCCTGTGGACTTGGACACAAAGACCGAGCTGTTCTGTTGAAGCTCATCCAAACAGAGAAGAGAAGCACTATGCTGCCATCAGGCTTTTCAGTTGGTGTTTCTGCCAGCAAGGCTGAGCATTCAGATCACCTACCAACATGTGGTAGATGCAAGAAGGTTGAAGACCATGATAAAAACCATGATAAAATGTGGGTGCTTTGGACCCGGGAGATGGTGCAGTCAGTCAAGTACAAGCGTGAAGACCCGAGTTTGATTCCCAGAACCTATGTTAAACACCCGTGAGTGGCGCAGTACAGCTGTAGTCTGAATCCTCGGTGGTGGAGACAGCAGCCCTGGGCCTGTCCAACCTGACTTGTTTGGAGAGTTTCAGTTTGGGAAAAACCCTCTCTCAAAACAAAGCAAAGCAACATCCAAACCCCATACCAAAGAACCCAAGATATGTAGGGCTTAAGGAATGACAAGCAAAGGTGTCCTCTGGCCCCCACAGGCAGGAACACACACATGTGCACATCCCTGAACAGGCTCTTTGACACACACACATAGAGATGTGGCCACTTTGTCTTCCCCTCCACACACACACACACACACACACACACACACACACACACACAGTGGATCAGAGACACAAGAGCCTGAGACTAATATTTAACACTGGATGAAAGAAAGGCACTGATGTCAAAATCAGAAAGCCATATCCGTTATTGTCTGTGAAATGTGACAGGGCAGGAGAGGTTAATCATGTCTCATAACCAACGTTGCCCTCGTGATTTCACTCTGAGGAAATGCTTACTTTCCTGAGTTCAAAGTCATTGGCTCAAAACATTTCCAATCTTCCAAGCTGAGAACTCCATCAAGGTGGATGAGCACTGCTTTACGTGTGTGCTGTGGTATCAGGTTAAGTTGGGCTCATACAATTTGCATGGCAGAGGCTTCTGGAAGGAGAAAGAAAGATGAATGATTCCTCGCTTTGATTAAGCTAGATGGGTCATTAGGTCTCCATTATGTTTTCCACAGTTGGCTGTGGTGGAATGAAGAACCATTGTGTTTATGACCTGAGAACTCTTCCCGCTAAATGGAAATGATATGAGTTCAATGACACAATTACCCTCCTTGGTTCTGGGAGCAAATATGGAATCTGTCCCTAATGTGTTTTAATTGCTCATGCAACTTTATGGAATTGTTAAGAGCCAGTAGCAGCTGTATGCATCTCTCCCTGCTCAGACGACTACCGGAGGGGCACTTTGAACAGACTATTCTGAATTCTTTGCCCTTGGGAAAATGGGAAATTTTCTGTCTTGAAAAGGGCTGACAGCATCCTTGGATGCTGTGGAAACTGCTGGCCATAGCCATGTGTCTTGTACTTTCCATACACCGAGCTTTGCTCTAGGTGAGAACGGGAAATCAATGATTCTGCTTACTGCTGTTTGTTTTTAAAACTTGTGTGTATGTGTGTGTGTGTGTGTGTGTGTGTGTTGTGCATAAGTGCAGGTGCCTTTGAAGACCAGAAGACAGTGTTGTATCCCCTGGAGCTGGAGTTACAGATGGTTATGAGCTGCCATGTGGGTGCTGGGATCTGAACCGACGTCGCTTGCAAGAGCAATAAGCATACTCTCTTAACAGCAGGACCATCTCTTCAGCCCCAACTAGACACTGTTATCAGTGGTTTAGAGTACATTCCCCACTCAGTCCTCACAAACCCCCTAGGAAGTTGTGTTGGGAGTTACTTCTCTTGTTTCTGAGCTTAAATTTCTGACAAGAAGAGCTCCCCCAGGAAGGATTTGAAGATGGAGTCCATCATGATGAGGAAGGCATGGTGGAAGGAGCTGGCTGCTCTCAGCTGTGGCAGCAGGAGGGGTGAGGTTGCTTGCTCATATTGCAGCAGATCAGGAAGCAGAGGAAGGCAAAAGTGAGCACTCAATGGGCTTTCTTTCTCCTCATCCCACTTTTATTCATTCAGTGACTCCAGCATACAAGATGGTGCCACCTACTTTCAAGGCAGATTCTATGTCCTCAGTTAATTCTGTATGGAAAAACCCTGAAAGACACATTCAGAGGTATATCTTACCAATGTCTTAGGGTTTGTGTGTGTGTGTGTGTGTGTGTGTGTGTGTGTGTGTGTGTGTGTGCGCGCACACTTATGTGGAAGGCAGAAGTTGATACCTAATATTTTCCTCCACTATTCCCAACATGGTTTTCAGAGTGTTGGTCTGTCATTGAACCCAGAGATCATGAATTTGGCTAGGCTGGCTGGCTAGTCCCAGGGGTTCTACTTGTTTCCTCCTCCCTAGTGCTGGGATTACATGTTAGTAATGCCATGCAGGACTTTACATGGATGCTGGCATTTCAACTCGGGTACTCATGCTTGCATGCAAAGAACTTAACCAAATAAGCCAACTACCTATCTGTCTAGTACCCCTAGCTTTTTCTTAACCCAATAAAGTTGACAATTGAAATTGACCATCACAGGCAGGCAATATTATTAGCCCTATTACCTAGACAGAAGAGGCAGATGCAGACACCTAAGCCAGGCTATTAGTCAGTGAGTGGGAAAGACAGAGACCCAGGCAGGCCATCTTTTAGATTATGATCTGGAGCACTGTGGCTGCCCCTTCCCACATGAGATGAGAGCGAGGCCCGAGGAAAGCTACTGCAAGAGTTTGAGCTGGCAAGTCATGGGACACAAGCTAGGGATGCGCTGTAGCATCCCAGGTACAGAGTTTGGGACCATTCATTCCACAAGCACTGTGGAGTTCCACACTCATTCATGGAAAAGAAAGACCGGTTCCTAAGGAGTCCTGCATGATGTGTGCCACAGGGTTAGGAAAGAAAATGATTTCCTTAGGGCAAGAAAGGCTTCTGGGAAGTCAGAAGTTGAGGGGGTCCTATGGGATGCACCTGGCCAGGCATCCATAGGAAGGGAGGTGGTAATTTCTGCGTGAGAGAACTGGCAGCTTGGACACCATAGATCTTGGTTTCTTTTTATGAAAATCACGTGTAAAATGAGAAAGTTAAATTTACTGACCTTCAAGGTCACTCCCATCTTTGAAAAATCTCAGATTCTCTCAACTTATGCCCTATGGGCTCTGATTAATGGACCTGACAGTGCACTGAAGACCTCAATGAGAAATTTATTTGATTGTGTCTTAACTATCTTCACCTCAGGAAGTCGTCTGCCAACTCTTATTTGTTGAAAGAAAGGAGAGTTCTATCAAAGCTTCTCTGTTCGTTGGCCCCTGCCCTGTAGCCCTAACCCACTGGCTTTTATCCATCCTCAAAACACCCTTTGAGTTACAGAATCCTTCTGCTTGGGCAAACGACTTAATGTCTTCATTTGCCATTAAATAGGCTGCATTCCAGACCCTCTGCATAAGTAATTAATGGACATTCAAATAAACTGAATCCTCTCAATTAGTTCATAGTAAATCTTTTTTTATTTTTGACCTCACGTATGTGTTAAAAGCAGTGAATTCCGCAGTAAATATTTGACATTATCTCCTGGTTGCTTGGATTCTGTACTCTAGTGTCCCCTATTATTGCTGAAAGCCCAGAAGTCCACCATTACTCAGACTTTCCCTTTTAGAGCAGTGTGACCCTGAGCAAGATGCTTCTCCTTTCTAGATATCACTTTCCATGTATGCAAATGGAAGACATTTATAACATAACCTCCTAGGATTTCTTAGGAAGAACAAATAATTTGGAAAATTATTTGGTATTTCAAAAGGGCTTAGGAAAATACCCAAGGCATAGTTGGATTTTAATTTAGCAAAGCTAATAATAATCTAATTAATAAGTAGGCTAAAGATCTTAGTAGGTATCTTTCAAAAGAGGACATATGAACAGCCAAGGAACATGTACAACAAAGGCAACACTATAATTGGCCAGCACTCCACTACCATGATGAAACACCTGAGACACACGAGTTAAAATGAGGGATGGTTTTCTTCTTCTTCTTCTTCTTCTTCTTCTTCTTCTTCTTCTTCTTCTTCTTCTCCTCCTCCTCCTCCTCCTCCTCCTCCTTCTTCTTCTTTCAGAAGACTCTGCCCATGATTCCTTGCTCCGATTGCCTTGGGCACAAGAATAAAGGGAAGATGTAACAGAGGAAGGTGCTCACCTCATGGTGGTTGGGAAGCAAAGAATGAGAGAGGAAAAGGCTGGAGTTCCAATGTCTCCTTGAAGGGCACAACTCAAGACTTTTCTTTGAGCAAGCACAGTTTTTGAGGGTTGCATCCTCTCCACAGAGTGCCATACCGGTAACTAAGCTTTTTAGTAGGCGCCTTTGAGACAACCAGCTCTACACTGTGGTTTTAATGACTAGGGAAATGAAAATACAAACAGTTTTGGTACACCAGCTCAGTCAGGTAAGGAAGGTCATAATCGAAAGGACAAAAGGGAAGGTATGCTGAGAGGGTGTGCAGAAAGGGGGGCGCTCACACAGCATAGGTGGGGATATAAGCCAGTTCTAGCCATTGTAGTAAACAGTACTAGGGTTCCTATGAAAAGTAAGACAGGGGTTGGTAAGATGGGGGGTTGGTAAGATGGCTTAGTGGCTGCCAAGATGGCTCAGTGGTTAAGAGGGTTTAATGTGATGCTGTGCATGGCAGTTAATACACACTTGCAGCTGAGCACTCTGCCACAGATGAAATGTCTACTTCACCCCTGCCCCCAAGGTTCAGAACCATTGCAGGAGAGGGTGGAAAGATTGTAAGTGTCAGAGGTGGGGGAAACTAGAGAGAAACAGTGTCTTTTGGATGTTACGGGATTGTTCATGAACTACAAACAGCTGTGGTTGCCTGAAAAATATCTGACATGATCAATCCAGTCAATCCTCCATCATGGAGGGGAAGAGGGCTCACAAAACCCCATCAGTAACTGAGGAGTAAGGATAGTTGAGGTTTCTTGGGGAGGGAAGGTCAGTTTTTTTTTTTAAAAAAGGGTGTTTGACTATGCTTCAATGGATGGCCCCTCACCCAGGGAAATACGGGCAGTACAAATTGGATTCAGTGGGTTATTTAAAGAAGATGCTTGAAGTTGGGAGGATTTGCGGGATGGGAGTGGAACTTGGAGGAGTTACAGAAAGTGACTATGATTAAACTGCACTGTATAAAATTCTCAAAGGATTAAAATTATTATATTTAAGAGAGGGCTTGCTGCATAATCATGCGCACACATGAGTGCATGGACATTCACACAATAGACAAAATAGATAGAATAATTCTAACCCCCAGTACTGAGCAACCCCATTTCTGGGTGTAGAGTTAAAGGAGATGACATTAACATGTTAAAAAGACACCCACTCTCCCAAGATTATTGAGAGATTAGTGGATACCTAAATATTCACTAGTGGATTAAAGTTGGAGACCAGCCTGAGTCACATAGTAAGACCCTACTTCAAAAACTCAAACAAACAAACATAAATGTTTGAGGTGGTATACATGCTAAATACCTTGTTTGACTATTACTCAAATGAATAGCTAAGGCTACTGAGAAAGGCTCTGTCTTTAAAAAATAAAAGTCTACAATATGGACTAGAGAGATAGCTCAGTGATTAAGAACATTTGTTACTTTTGCAGAAGACCTGGGTTCAGTTTCCAGCATTGAAATGGTAACTCACAACTATTTGTAACTCCAGCTCCAGGGGATCTGACACCCTCTTCTGATCTCTATGGGCACCAGACACACAAAAGGTACACACACATACATGTAGGTGAAACACTCATAAAATAAAATGAAAACAATTAAAAACCCATCCCTTCAAAAAAATCAATATATAATATATATAATATTATATATATCATATAATATAACATATACTAAAGATGTGTTTAATAGTATATTATAGATATAGATCTATATTATAGATATAGATGTGTATTATAGACATACTAATATATAGTATAGATGTATTTTATACTTCTGGCATGTGTTACCATGCCTGACAAAAAATTTTAATACTATATTAATTGTGCATATTAATGGGGCTCAGTGTGATACTTCAAGCACATATATAGTGTATATGGGTTAAATACAACCTCCTCTTTTCTGGATATGTATGCATACTTTCATTCAGTGTCTAGTTTTTTGATATCAACTGTATATCATAATGTGATGTTGAGCAGAAACTTTGGGTCATGTGGAATCAGTTGACCTTCAAAGAGGCTGGAAACAAAGTAGCTTCTTGGACCATCGGTTGTGTCCCTGTGCTGAAGACCCAGTAAAGGCTCTCGACATGAAGACTTACAATCTTAGTCTGTGGTTCTATTGTTGTGAAGAGATATCATGGTCATAGCAACTTTTAATAAGGAAAACATTTCACTGGATCTGGCTTATAGTTCAGAAGTTTAGCCCATTGTCACCATGGTGGGAAGCATAGTGTCACAGAGTTAGACATGGTGCTGGAGAAGAAGCTAAGGATTTTAAATCTGGATATGCAGGCAGAAGGAAGTGAGATTGACACTGGGCTTGACTTGAGCATTTAAAACCTCAAAGCCCATCTCCAGTGACATACTTCCTCCAACAAAGCCATGCCTACTCCGACAAAGTCACACTTTCTAATAATGCAACTCCCTATGGGCTTATGGGGGTGTAAGTGGAGGCTGCTCATTTGTTTCCCGGCCAACCAGAACCCAACGATCACACAGAAACTATATTAATTACAACACTGTTTGGCCCATTAGCTCAGGCTCCTTATTAACTAACTCTTACATCTTAAATTAACCCATTTCTACTAATCTATGTATCATCACAAAGTTGTGACCTACCAGTAAGGTTCTGGTGCCATCTCTCTCCTTTGGCAGCTACATGGCATCTCTCTGACTCCACATACTCTCTCTATATATCTCTGTTTGGATTTCCCACCTGGCTTTACTCTGCTAAGCCATTGGCCAAAATTGTTTTATTTATCAACAAATAAAGTAACACATATACAGAAGGACATCCCGCATCATGGATGCTATTTTCATTCAAACCACCACACTTGCATAGACAACTGTTTTCAGTAATGCTTTCCACATTATCCTACCCGTCAGAGCCAGGAAAACAATGCTGTCCCTCATCTACAGCAAGAAGCAACACAAGTTCCACATTTGCTCCTTTCCCTGGCTTCCCCCAAGAGCCTCTTCCCTCAGCTGATTTGAAAGTGTATCCTTCCCTGCAATAAATCTTAACACTGAATTTATCAGGATTTGATAAGATCTGTGAGCTCTTTGGGAGGATTAGCAAAAGCAAGGGTAATTTTGGGAATTCCCTAAAACTTGTTGATGTCAGACATGCAGGCAGTCTCATAGCTTGTGTTTCCTCTAGCTTTGCAGTTTGCTGTTCTTCATGACATAGTTAAAATCTTAAGTGTGAAACTTCTAATAAATATCTTAAGGTACCATGAATGTAATTATATCCATTATTAAACTTAACAAGGCTTTTTTTTGTACTCATTATTGGAACCAAAATACCTGCTCCCCCCCCCCCCCCAAGAAAGCAACTTCAGATTGAACAAATTTATCTTGACTGAAGTAATGAGATGGTGCTCTGTAGACTCAGGGTAGATTTTCGCTACCCAGTTGGCCCTCTCTGGAGATGTCATCATGGGCATACCCAAAGTTATATCTTGATTGGGGTTTAAGCTTGCTTAATGCTATCAAATGACAATCAAAATAAAAGTGAAGCACCACAGCAAACTTGTACGATCGAGGCTAGCTTTTGTCTCTTTCTCCTAAGGCTTTTCTGTAATGTGCAATCTCAGGGTGTCAACAGAGAGAAAAAAGAGAAGGCGAAGACTTACTGAGCTCTGGAGAACTCCCAAGGCAAGCATAGCTGGGCTACCAAGGACAGAAGGAATGACACTCAGCAGAAGGTGCTTTTGGTTTCCTGTCTTTATTATAGGTCAAATCTTGCCTCTTAGGACTTTGATTCCTGAATCTGTTCTGTTCCAGCTTTTAGAGGCAGCCATTGAAAAACCCAGTTCTTATCCCCAGGCTCAGTGTCTCTTTGGAGTGTACAGGGATGGGAGGTGCAGGGGCCCATGTGAGTTATTTGATGCATACCTGGATCCAGGAACAGCAGGGATAGTGGCAAGTCTAGCACTTGCCTGGAGACTCTGATATAGCAGGCAGCCTAGGACACCAGGGTTGGTGGCAGTACCTGGGATTCTTCTTGAGTGGAGCATCCAAGGCCCTAGGGATGGGAAGTCATGCAAACTCGATCCACTGTAATATTTCTTCTTTTAACTGTATGCATTAATGTTACTAACATATATATGATAATGACATATTTATTATTTAATGGCTATATAGCTTATCATTAGTATTGAATTATGTATTCAAGCCATATTCCCAGACATTTAAATTGTTTCTAATTTTTGGTACTTAATCAGTGCTCTGATGAACATCATTATGCATGCATTTTGAGGACCATATTTTCTTGGGATATATTTCTAGAAGTAGAAGAGCTAGGTCGTGGAGAAAAATTGTTTTTAAAATTAAATGAGGTATGTGTGTGTCCTGGATTCTGAATTCTTCTATTGGAATCTCTGCTCTGGAGATGAATACAAGCAACAGAGTTTCACTGCAAAACTGCTGAAGTGTCTCTACTGGACGGGGACATGATACCTCAAAGTGAAGTCAGGTGCAGATGGGCCAATGGGTGTTGAGGACCTGTCGACGTTGGAGAATATGTATTTGCATGGTCTTTCTACTGGAGAAGAGATCAGCTGAATTCAAATTTATAAGAAAACTTACAGGGCTAGTTCATTTCTGGCATGCATGGAGATGCATAGTGATCCCTGTTTGTCATTCCAGTGTTGAGAGGACCAGATATTTAAGACCATTCTCAGCTATATAGCAAGTTTGAGACCAGCCTAGTATATATGAGGACAAAGACAAAGAAACCCACACAAATACAAAACTCTAGAGCTGGGCAAATAAAAATTAGCTTGAGATGAATTTGCTGCCTTTCTTTCTTAAAATTTTATTTTTGTTGTGTATGTATGAGTGTTGCCTACATGTATGTGTGTGCACCACTTGTGAGTCTGGTCTCTACAGAGGCCAGAAGGCTCCAGGTCCCTTGTAGTTGTAAATACCTGTAAGTTACCATGGGTACTGGGCACTGAACCTAGGTCTTCCACAATGGCAGTAAGTACTCTTAACTGGGGACCCATCTCTCCAGTCCCAAGTCCAAGTTTGCAGCATAAACTTGGCAAGTTCTCCAACTTCTTAATGCATTAGTCTAAGGATGGTGGATGAACCTTGTTCATCAAAGCATCTTCTAGAACTACTCCTTCCCATGATAGCATGCTGGGAAAGACTTCATACCCACAGTGCATTTATTAAGCAGAAGTTAATAGCCAGTGTACCACACTGCATTGTTATAGGGCCAACCAAAACAATTTTGAAGATGGCTATTTTAATGAGCACATGCAGCCTTATATCTGGTAAGCACATATGAAAAGCAGACAGGAGACTCAGTTATTACCTTTTAGCCACGTGGGAACCACTCACTGGAGGGATGAAGCTGTTTCTCAAAGCTGGCTTGGCTGTTTTCCCGCCTTTGAGAGTGAGTGGGGTCTTGAGAGTGGCTCTACCCCCATTGTCTCCTCAGTAGGACACTGCCAAACTTGTCATTGTTGATGGCTGTGGCAGGGGGGCAGGGTTGGTGGCATGCAAGCTTCCAGTTTGATGGCTAGAGCTTACTTACTGATCCACTCCAAGCATTTTACTATTGGGCAGAAACTTCCCATAGCATTCAGGTTGGAAAAGCAGCATTCATCTACGGGAAGTGGAAAACTCTGTTTGAATTTTATTGCTGCTACAAAAATAAAGCCATGTGAATGGTTAGACTCCCAAGCTGGTGTTAACCATCCCACTCTCCACTGAACTAAATGAGAGTCAGGGGAGGCTCCGAGGAGGAGATGAGCTGAGTCAGGGGAGGATATTGGATGTTGCCAGGTCATCAAGAGAAGGAAGGCAACAGAGGAAATATATTTATCCATACATATATGCAGGCAATAACAATTGGTGAAGAAAAGAGGCCATGAATTTAAAGGAGGGTGGGGAGGGATGAATGGGAGGGTCGAGAAAGGAGGAACGATAAGGGGAAAGTGTAATTATAATCTCCAAAATATCAAACCAAACTAAACCACCAACCAACCAAGCAAGCAAACAAAAACAGTGGGAGTCTCTCTTGGAATTAGTTTCTTTTGCTCTTTGGATAAGATTTTTGCATAGTGGACTTCAGAGGCATGGGTAGGAGCCGTAGAAGGCTGGCATGACCTGAGATCTCTGGTCCATTGTGGCTTTTTAGGCATTGCTGAGCTGCTGCTTATGGGCCAGCTTCTCCACCCCTCTGGGTGCCTGCCAGAGGTTTCCAATCTGCTTGGGATGGGTAAATGGAGATTCAGGACCTGGCCTGGCCCTCTGTCAGCTCTCCTCCATACCCTTTGTCCCTGAACTGTGCTCTAAGTACTCAGGCCTGGACTGACCTTCTGTTCCCACCTTGCCCCATGGCTTAACGTAGTAAGGTCCTGGCTTGACTGACTTCTGCTTCTCACTTGGCTCAGGAAGAAGACTTTTTACTTGTGATTACTTATTCGTAGGTGCCGTCAAAGCCTGAGGGACCCCTTCTCAGGTCCTTCTGGCTCCCACGCACACTGGTTTCTCTTCTTCCCTCCTTGTCTGAGCCATGCCACTCTCGCCTCTGTCACTTAGTCCTGCTTTCCGTTATTCTCTGATGTCTTATCAGGTGCCTTAGCTCCATGGCGTACTAAAAACTCACGGTAAGGCTGTCACTTGCTCTCAGACAGCCGGCCAGGACCTTCTGGTCCAGTAGTCACACCCTGACCCAGGGGCAGCCGTTGATGATCTTCTTAAAGAAAGTGCAACCTGTCACGGTCCCCCTGTGTGAATGGAAATGCCTGAACAGAAGCTTCATTTGGCTGCAAATGAAGATTCCTGAGGGGAACCTGAAGAGAATGGTTGTCTGATTAGAATTTTCAGTACTGAGGAGAGATTAGAAGGTTACAGGTCCAGAGGCTAATTATCTCCTATTGGGCTGAGTTCTGGGCCTCTGGAACAATCATTCCTTGCTCACTTTTGTGTCAGAACTAGCAGCTTGTGACAATAGTTAAAAGCCTTTTTTTTTTAATCTATTAATTTAGCAGACCACTAGTGTGCTGACTGGTTTTATGTCAACTCGACACGAGTTAAAGTCATCTCGAGAGGAGGGAACCTCAATTAAGAAAATGCCTTCATAAGTTCAGGCTGCAAAGTAAGCCTGTAGAACACTGTCTTAATTAGTTATTGATGGGGGAAGGCCCCTGCCCTTGTGGGTGGTGCTATCCTTGAGATGATGGTCTTGGGTTCTATAAAAAAGCAGGCTGAGCAAGCAATGAGGATCATGCCCATAAGCAGCATCCTCTGTGGCCTCTCCA
Source organism: Microtus oregoni (assembly GCF_018167655.1). Lineage (NCBI taxonomy): Eukaryota > Metazoa > Chordata > Mammalia > Rodentia > Cricetidae > Microtus > Microtus oregoni. The sequence goes on from NW_024543075.1 coordinate 10,445,117, forward strand.
TCAGCTCCTGCCTCTAAGTACCTGCTCTGTTTGAGTTCCTGTTCTGACTTCATCTAATGATAAACAACAACGTTGAGTGTAAGCCCCTTGTTGATTTTTTAGTTGACTGCTGCATCTTGATGGCAAACTCCACTGTTTTATTTTTTAAGTCCTTTGCTTTCTTGCACTGTAACGTTCTCCAGGCTCTTCTTATGTATCCCTGCCCCTCCTAGAAGCAGCTACTTCTGAAGCATCCTGGATATGGAGACTCTCTGTGCTTGCCATTGCTGGGGTATCAATCTTTTGAGGTCCTTTCAGATGTGTATGAACCCAGGTATACACGTATATCTAGAAATTTTCATATAAACAGTTGCTCCTGGCTTAGGGCGATAGTGATCACATTGTCAATATTAGCCATATGATAGTTTAGGTTTGGTACATAGTTATTTTATCAAATTGAGCCCATTCCCTTCTATATTTAATTTGCTGAGTCTTTTTTTTAAAAAAACAAAACAAAACAATGTTAGATTTTTGCCAAGTGTTTTTCTGATCTAAGTTATTATGATCATATATTTTTTCTTTAGTACCCCAATTTGATGGATTTATTGCATTGGTTGATTTTCAAATGTTGATCTATCCTTGCATACCTTAAATAAATCTTGTTTGGTTGTAGAATAAAGTTCTCTTCTACAGTGTTGGATTTTGTTTGCTCTTTGGGTTGAGAGTTTGAGCTTATGTCCATGTAGAAGTCTATAGTTTCTCTTAACATATTTATATTATCTGATTATTAATATAATGCTGACCTCATAGTATGTTTTAGGAAGAGACCTCACTGCCTCTGTTTGGAGCATATTGTGGAAAACTATCTTTATTTTCCTCTTGTTCTTTGTGAAACTCTCAGTAGTTGGTGTTTTTCTATTTTTAACCATTTTTGCTCATGTATTTTGATCCTCTGTTGTCAAGCAATATTTAGGTTATCATCCATTGGCATTAGCTATAATACTAGGGCATCATTGGTTACAGATGAGGAGGGTGATCTGCCTGGCATTTGTAAGCCTGTCCCAGCCTGATATATAAAGGCCTGCGGGGAAGGTAGGAAGGGAAAACATCCACTTTACTTTGTAGTTGCTGTTGTTTTGGGCAGAGGTAGCTGATTGTGTTTGGGCTCCACATTTTTAAGGAACAGGAGCCAGAACCTTCGTTCCTGGGCCTCATGCCTTTCTGTGAGGAGTGGGATCATTGGGAAGGTGTTGCTTTGGAACCTGAGCTGCCAGCTGATGCAGACTCCGCAGATTCCATTACGCTTGGCATTGCCCCCTCTTTATTTATTTTCTGGTTTGAGATTCAGTGCCCTTGAAGGCTGGAGGAGGTCAAAAAATGAAGACATCAGCTCCATGTTGAGGTCATAAGCTCCAGTGCACAGTGGCAGCTGTGGGTAATGGGCTAGGTCCCTGGTTCTCCTCAGAAGCTCTGGGCAGCAGGCTCCACAAATGCACATGGCTCAGTCCTCCGATCGGGGACTGGGTCAGTTTACAACTAGGTCCACCTAGAGAGTCAGGAACCTTTCCAGAATGGGGATGATGTGAAGTCAGGGAGCACATATGGGTGGCTATGATTCTGAGACCCCCAAAACAGTAACACTAGGGCTCCATGAATGTTGGAGGACACCCTGCCATGAAGACAGTCCATTATACCTTCCTACTTCCTCTTCTAAAATCTCCCTCCAAACTTCCTGAAGGTCTAGAGTATCTCAGGTTATTATGCTCAGGATTTGGGTCAGCCTGGATCAGGACCTGGCCCCTCGTCCTGTAGAGACGATGTGATGTTGGTTATCTGCCCCCTCTTACAGCTGGTGTTTCCACTTAGATATTCAGAATATTGTTGATGGCTTTGGTAGGCTCAACACTCTTACAGGTAAGAAACATGGAAAATGAGGCTGAATGTCATATATGTATTGACCAGAGGTGCTCAGATCAAGTCACTGGTCTACCATGGGATGGCAGCACTGGGCCCAGCCCTTTCCTGTAGAAACACAGCTGTTTTGTCTAGTATGTGCCATAAGAATTTTGCTTCTGTTGTTACCAAAGGGACATTCTGACAGCTTCAATTTAAAGTCTGTTCACAGTGGTGTTGTAAACGGTGGCAACCCTTGCGCCCTAACAGCATGGGCTCCAAGGAAGCAATTACACCTCCTAAGGTATAGTTTATTAACCTTAAAAATAGGATATGTGAACTGTAGATGTGGAACATTTGTTCGGCACTTCCGTGAGTTCTCAGGTACACCCCAGAAGCACAGCTAGGCAGCTGCTTCAACCTGCAGCCACCCTCCGACCTGGTGGATGCCAGAAACGCTCTCTGGAGAGAATTCCGGGTATGGTGTGGACCAGGAAAATTGGTTTCCTTGGATAAAGGGGTCTCACGGAACTCCAAAATGGTTAGTTATCACCACCCCCTCCTGGTCGTGGGTTGCTTTCCTGCAACGAACAGCATTGCCACAGGGTCTGCAAGCGCTTTTGTATTTGTGGCACCCATAGTACGGCGCATAAAGACACAGCGCATGAAGACACAGCGCCTGAAGACACAGGGTATGAAGATATGGTACATGAAGACACGGTACATATAGATAAAGGCTTCATGTAGCCCTTCTTCCCAGGGCTCATGGTCTCTGGAATCCCAGCCTTCAACTTGTCCCAGAGCCTTAAACAGCCACACCTCGTTTTCATGGGACTGAAAGTCATTTCACCTCGGAGACAGAGTGGGACCTTGTGTTCTTACAAAGTTGACTCTTCTGTCTTGCTTTTCCCTTCTGGTGGGTGGAAGGGAACGGATTCACATTCGGTTCTCTCCTGGTTGCCTCCTTCCAATGAACTGCTTTGCACGTCTGAGCTCAGGATTGAAGGGATGACAGTAAAACTAATGTGTGACTGTTGGATTTTAAAAGTGGCCCCACGTCCCAATTATTGGGATGATTCAGAGTTACCCGAGCAGTACGCATTAGCATCACTCTCTGGTTGTTCAGGCCTCTAGGTCTGGAGAATTTGCTAGAATTTGCTTCATTGGCTATGTGTAGGGCTCAGGCCAGGACTGCCATATCCAGTATGGCTGCCAGCAGTCACATATAGCTACAGGATTATATTCCCTAGCTCAGAGATGTACTAGAAAAAATAAGATGTAAAAATACGTCTTTAAGCCGGGCGGTGGTGGCGCATGCCTTTAATCCCAGCACTCGGGAGGCAGAGGCAGGCGGATCTCTGTGAGTTCGAGACCAGCCTGGTCTACAAGTGCTAGTTCCAGGACAGGCTCCAAAACCACAGAGAAACCCTGTCTCAAAAAACCAAAAAAAAAATGTCTTTAATATTTCCCCTGTTGATTACTTGTTATACAGATAATGCTTTGGGTATATTGAACAAAATGAACTATATTATAATTAACCTTACCTGATTCTACTTTTCTCTGTGTGGCTGCCAGATAATCCATAATTATGTATGTGACTGCCATTACCTCTGTTGGACAGGCTTGGTTTAAAACCATTGGTTCTTAACCTGTGGGTCATGAGCCCTTTGGGAGTCTAATGACCCTTTCACAGGGATCATATGTCAGATATCCTGCATATCAGATAATTAATAATTACATTATGATTCATAACAGCAGCAAAATTACAGTTATAAAATAGTAATAAAAATAATTTTATAGTTGTGTCACCACAACATGAGGAACTGTATTAAAGGATTGTAGCATTAGGAGGGTTGGGAACCACTAGTCTAGACAGTTCAGGCTACTGTCAGTAAGCTGATCTTGTTCATAATTGTTTGCCCACCACTGAGGAAAGCCTCCATGATCTATCAGTTGACTGGGAACTGTTTTCAATACCCGGGCTATAATTCTGTTGGAAGAATTATAGCCTCTTACCAAAGACCTCTGGGGATTTCCGGATGCACAAGGAATATAGCTGGCTCTTAACGTGAGTTTCATCATCCTGAAAACTGGGAGGAGTCCTAACAGCAAATGGCTCTATCATGAGTTCGGATGAGCCGTCCATCTGTTTATCGACGGCAACAGGTGGTGGCTTTGCTTTATGGAAATAAAAAAAATTAAATCAGCTATATTGCTCGGAATCATAGCTTTGAAACATATATCTAGTATCTGGGTAAAATTGGACAAATTTTAAGCAGGCAGTAGCCTAAGTTAGAGCAGATAATAAAATTCAGATCATAAAGCTATTAACGGGGAAATAAGAAAGTCTTAAGGAAATCATGGCTGTAATTTATAAAACTGACAAATTCTGTGTGTAATGTGCATGGCAGCCGCAAAGGCCTTTGGTGGCTTAATCATGGGACACTGGCTCCCTCACAACATCTGCCCCAGATGTTGCTAGACCATTTCTATGAGAGCCCTAAGGGTTTTCAGATTTTGCAACTAACAATAAAGGGTACTCAATTAAGTGAGACTATCAGACAAATAAGGAATAATTTTCAGCCAAGTCTGCCCTGTGTGATATCTGTGTCTTAGGTTAAAGCATCCCAGCTGCTAATCTGAAACCATTTTCTCACACAGCAAAGGAGTAAACTCAGACTCTTGCCTCTGGAGAGTCCCCCAGGTGATCTGGGCTCTGGGTGACTGAGCAGGAGCAAGAGAAGTTAGACTTAAGCAGCTTGAAGCCAAAGGAGTCAGGCCACACACTTTCTCTTGACGCCACCACAAGAAGACAGAGAACTCGACTTTAAGGCCCGTGAGACCTGTTGACTTCTATAATACAGAACCATGGGACTATATCTGTGTTTTGAGTTACTCAGGTCTCAGGAACTTGTCATAGGAGCAACAGCAAGCTCCTACGTCGACTTTCTGCAGGGTCCTCCAAAGTCTAGGGGAAACACATATACAGACAATAGCTTCATTTGCTTTCAGCTGACTTTACAAGTCACTAATTCAGGCTGAGGAGATGGCTCAGGAGGCAAAGTGCTTATCCTGGCAGTGTAATGACGGATTCTCAAAACACGTAAAGCTGGACGCAGTAGCAGTAGCCAAGTCCTCGTAAAGGTAGCAAGTGTCTAGAATGCCAATACTCCTACAGCAAGAAGGGAGGTGGAGATGGGGATCTCTGGAAGGCTTATGAGCCAGCTATCCTGGCATATGTAGCAGGGGACATCAGGAAATTAGGGCTCAAACAAATTCTAGGGAGCTGTTAGGGGGAAGGGGAAAAGACAGACCTAAGGACCACAGGACTTTCTGTGCAAGGCAGATGCTGCCCTGGGCTCTTGTAGGTTTTTCCCATGGGGTTTGGGAGCACAGCATCTGAGCAGCTGTGGTCCACATCGAGGGGAGACAGCAGTCATGGAGAGGTGCTGGGAGATCTTTGCCTTCTCACCCTGTAACTGCTGGCCTTGACTGCAGGGTTTTTTACCCTCCCCGGCACTGAAGGGTAAGTTATAGTAAACTTTTCACATTACACATACAAAGAACGAAGTCCCAGATCTTGGGTGTGAGTTTTTCCCTTTAAAAAGGGAAGAGTCATGCTGAAAGACCGAGAAAAGATACAGCCTCCTGCCTCCGTCCATTCACTAAAGTTCTGCATTTGCAGAACCCCCACAGGTGCTGTGCTACAGGCTAATGGTCTGCAGCTCTGAACCCTCCCCTGGTCTCTACACTCAAAGCCACTGTGCCCAAGAAGCCTGACAGGAAGCAATAATTGCATTATAAAGTAGGCAGGTAGCTATTTGAGGTCCTTCAAAGGTAGCTCCCCTGTGTCCAATTCCCCCTCTCCCCTTTCTTTGACCCCCAAAGCAACAGCAACTTACCGGAAGTTTTGATTAACTTTTGAGTTTTTCTTTACGTCCACAGGTAGCTTGTCAAGACTATTCCCATGATGCAAATCAGTACAGTATATTTACACTGTGTGTATGTGTGTCCTGGCTAGTTTTATGTCAACTTGACACAAGCTAGAGTCATCATAGAAAAGAAAGCCTCAGTTGAGAAAATGCCTCCATAAGGTTAGGCTGTACAAGTCTTTTAGGGCATTTTCTTAATTAGTAATTGATGTGGGTGTGTGCAGCTCATTGTGGATGCTACTACCCCTGGGCTAGTGGTCCTTGGTTCTATAATAAATTAGGCTGAGCAAGTCAGTAAACGGCACCCCTCTATGGCCTCTGCATCAGCTCCTGTCTTCAGGTCCCTGCCCTGTTTGGGTTCCTGTCCTGACTTCCTTCAATGATAGTCTATGATGTGGAAGTATAAGTCAGATTCTTTCCTTGCCATTTGCTTTTGGTCATGGTGTTTTATCACGGCAATAGAAACAAACTAAGACAATGTGCATGCCAATGAGTCATATGCATGTAGCAGTGGCGTACTTGTGAATCTGGAAGCCAGAGGTTCATCTCAGCATCTTTTTACATTGCCATTCATTTTATGTTTTGAGTCAGGGTCTCTTACAGAATGTGGGACTCACAGATTCAGTTAGACACTCTGACCGATTAGCCCTATGGATCCTCCCATCTCTTTCTTCCAGTTCTGAGATTATACAACTGTGTCTCATTTTTTTAGTGGGTGCTGGGTATTGAACTCAGGTCCTCAATCTTGCACAGCAAACAATTGACTCAAACACCTTTCCAGATCCACATCTGAACTAAAAAATACTAACATGTCATGAAGTACATAGTTTGCAATATATAGTGTTGTGGGTTGCATAGGATGTTTCCTATAGTCTTGGCCATTTGAATACTTGGTCCCAGTTGGTGGCTCTATTTGGGGGAAATTTAGGAGATAATGCCTTGCTGGAGGGAATATGTCTCTGGGGGTGGGTTTTGAGAGTTCGAAGCTTTACAATATTCCCAGTGTTCTCTCTTGGCATCCTGCTTGTGATTTAATATATGAACTGTCAGCTTGCTACTCCAGACACCATGCCTACCTTCTGTTGTGCTTCCCACCATGTTGGTCATGGATTCTTATCCCTCCTACGGAATCATAACCTCCAAATAAAGCCTTAAATCCTTCCTTCTCTAAGTTGCCTTGCCCCCACTTTATAATGCAAAAGAAAAGTGACTGATATACATGGATATCACACACACACACACACACACACACACGTATGTACACACACACACATGGAGTCTGATTTGCTGTAGTCTAATGACATCATTGCTATCCCTCTCTGATTAAGAACATAATGAATTAAAAAGATTCAACAATGAAGTTCAGTTGCATTATTGCGTTATCTTCATTAATCACTTCCTAAGAAAGTATCAGTTACTTTAGTCAAGTTTTCAAAGCCAAAATGAATCATAAGACAAATATGGTGGTCAAACCCTCACGTTCCTTCTGAGCAGGCACTTGCTTGTGGCACTAAGGTTTTTGAGTTCTAGTGAGCAGCGGAGGGCTCATACAGATGTGAGAAATAGGAATCTCCCACCAAGACAGTAAATCTGGCAAATCATGGATATAAACTATTTATGGTCTTGTAATAGCATTTTCTAAAACAGGATTTTAAAGAATATTCTAGAAGACAGCAGATGCTTCATTGGCAGTCAAGGCAGGTCACCCTGGAGTATTTGCAAACATATTTATGAGCATAAATGCCAGAGAAATTTGTATATTATACTTTTTAATTGGTCTTGTGATTCCACACGGAAACCTTTAGTTGAAGGGAAATATTATCCCTCTCCTCTCTAGACAAGAAAATCCTTCCTAAGACACCTTCCGAGGCTGCCTTGCAAACGAGAGGGGTGCACACTTGAATCAGAGATGTCAAAGCCTTTTGAGCATCTCTTTACCTTCCAATCCTCTGACATCAAAGACCACAGGCCTGGACTTGTATGGTCCAAGACAACACGGTCCCTTTGAGGCATGGACAGAAATGAGGATACCAACAGCCTATTTTGAGAGGTGCACTTTTCTCTGTTTTCCCCCATCCCACCATATCTCTGCCATCTTGTCTCTCGGACACACAGGTTAAGACAATGTCTGCTGAAACAACAAGTCCTATATAACCAGACCCTTTCCTGTGTCATTTCAGGCCAAGGGGCGGCAGAAGGCGAGCCCACTGGGTGAGGTCAGCAGTCCTGCCCATATTGAAACTGCATGAAGTTTTATTGGCCTAGTCTGCTCTCCCTGTGCTTCGAGGCTCACTCAGTTCTCTAGAGTGACCGCCTTTGCATCTACATATTGACGATACGGTCTGTGCATTAGGATCTATTTTGCTTGCATGGAGTTTTCACACTTATTTGATCCTTGTAACAACTCTGTGTAGAAATAGACAGGATCGGGCACATTCAGGGTGGTGTGGCTATAGACTAGTACGGTTGATTCACCCGCTCACCCTACCAAGAGCCAAGACTCTTTAAGGTGAGTGATTTTCCAGTCTTACAAGGCACAGTGTTGGGGGTCCAATGTAGATTCTTTAAATTCTTTTTTTCCAACATAATATTGTATTGTTTATTTGGGAATTTCACACAGTGTATTTGGATCACACTCGATTTCCAGTCCTCCCTGTCAGAAGCCATCAACTGTGAAGAGCTACGCTTCAGCATCCCTATCACGAATTTCGAGAGTTCTCTTCAATGGCTTCCTGTCAGGACTGTTTTTTGTTTGTTTGTTTTGGGGGTTGTCACGGAAGTCTTCAGTGTCTCTCATTCTCAACTGAGTGTGTGGTCATCATTTATACCACTGCAAAGGAAGCTTCCTTGCCTACAACAGCCAGTGGCAGCCGGGATCGCTGAACTCTCTCTCTCTCTCTCTCTCTCTCTCTCTCTCTCTCTCTCTCTGTGTGTGTGTGTGTGTGTGTGTGTGTGTTCTTTTGAGGCAGGGTTTCTCTGTGTCGCCCTGGCTGTCCTATAACTAGCTCTGTAGACCAGGTTGATCTCGAACTCACAGGGATCCACCCGCCTCTGCCTCCTGAGTGCTGTGATTAAAGGTGTGCCCTACTACCACCCAGCATTCACGTTGTGTGGGTGGATACATACACGTGTGAGTGCAGGCGTGCACCACAGCTAGAGACGGTGGTGACCCCCTGGAAGACCCCCTGGAGTTATAGGTGGCTGCCAGCTGCCTAATGTAGGTCTAGAAACCAAACTCTGTTTCTCTGCAAAGTAGTATGAACTGCGACTAACCACCAAACCATAACTCCAGCTCCCGAATTTCTTTCTACAATCTGGGACAGGGGTGAGGTTTCTCCACTGAGCCTTCCTGACAGGGTGGTTTTTTTCGAGAGAGCAATTGAGGTAAAGTCTTCTTCATAGAGTTGAGCTAGAGGTCAGCCCTGTACCAGAGAGTGCTGTGGGAGCACATTCTGTTTGCAATCACCCGAAGAGTGGCTTTTTTTTTCCCCCCTGAGGTGTCATACCCAGGAGAGTGTTGGGTGAGTTCTATGGTTATATTACACCATCACTCTTGTATGAAGTCTTTATCTGGTGAGAAAGAGCGAGCGGAGTTTGAGAGATGGAGAAGGACAGAAGGTGCCAATGTGTGCTTAGCATCACAATAGGGGCAGCCCCAGGAGCACGTGGGTCCCATTTATTTTTTCTGATTCATAACTGTTACTCATGTCAATGTGCAGCGGTATCAGGCTCCCTTCATGCACCGGCTGCTTTCGCAAAGAATCCATTAGTCTCGCATGAATCTTCAATTATCCCTCTACTCAGCGAGGAAGCGAAGCTCTTCCAGTTGATGGAAAATCTTTTTACTCTCCTAACCATTTAACCAGACCCAGAACACTAATAACTTTTACTAAATCTCATGGAATGGGTGGGGGCCCTGCATCCTGTAGGTTATCATATACAGCCAGTAGGTAGATAACTGTATATAGACTTCTAGCTCTGCCTATTCATTCATTCACAAAACATCCAGAGAGTGCCTATTGTTTGCCAGGAATTGGGATAAATCCTGGATACTTTTGCCCTTTGACAAAGGCTCTATCTGCCTTGTGCAAGAGAATGAACACATTTAGGGCCTCTTCAAAACAGCCTCAAAAGGAAGGAAGTTACCAGTAATCACACTACTATGAAGCTCCTGTACAAATACCTTGTCAGAGAGCTGAAGTGTGTGTGTGTGTGTGTGTGTGTATGTGTGTGTGTGTGTGAGAGAGAGAGAGAGAGAGAGAGAGAGAGACAGACAGAGAGAGAGAGAGAGAGAGACAGACAGACAGACAGACAGACAGACAGACAGAGAAATTTTGGGTCTCTTCATCAATGGCTCCCTACCTTGTTTATTTGAGGCAGGGTCTCTCACTGAACCTGGAGCTTACCAATTCAGTTAGGCTGTCTGGCTAATGAGCTCTAATTGTCTGTCTGCCTCTGTTTTCTCAACACTGGGATTATAGACACCCTCTGCTGTGTGGAACGTGGGTGCTGGAGATCTGAACACAGATCCTCATATTTGCTCAGTAGGCACTTTTTCAACAGAGGTATTTCCCAGCCTTTAAATTTTTGTAATGGTTATTTTGTTAAAGCCTAAAGCAGTTGGAAAGTTTTTACAAAAGTTGTGAGGGTGATATAAAGAACATGGGTTTCTTAGACTATTTTAAAATTTTGGGGACTGGAGAGCTGCCTTGGCCGGTAAGAGCATTTGCTGTTCCTGCAGGGGACCCGGGATATGATGCCCTGTTCTGGCCTCTGTGTGCACCTGCATGCTGATGGTACACACACGGAAATGTTGGATAAATCACTCTGTCAATCAATCAACCAATTAATCATTCTTTAAAAATACATTGTTGAGTATATTCTCTATAGCTCAATTCTTTTGAGGAATTCTTTATAGATCAGGAGCTATTTGAGATCTCAAGAAATGAGAATGTGGCTACTGAAGTAATGTCACAGACAGATGGATTAGTAGGAGCAGAGATGAAAATGTAGAAGATTGGAGCATTCATGCAGAAGACAGAGAATCATATGAGCTTCAAGACTAGGCTGGGAGTCACTTCCACCACCAGCCAGCTAAAGCCAAACAGAATGTATGGGTTCATGTAAGTGAAAAACCAAGTGGCTTGAAACATGGTTCAAAAAAAGGAAGAAAGAAAAAAAGAAAAAAAAAAGAAAAAAATTTGCCCACATCCTCTTTGTCTCCATATTGTTACCTGACTTCAGAGAGTTCAAACATCCTTGCAAAGAACTCTTGTAATATATATTCACATTCTATAAAATTTCCTTCCTTGACATAAAGTTCTTGGAAAGTACACATGAAAGAGGAAATGTTGTATGTATAGACCACAATCATGCTCTAGTGAGAACCTTGAGAGTTTTAAGAAATGTCATTTGGAAAAGAAAAATGGTCTTAAGGCATTTGAATAAAAAAATCAAGCCAGGAAAGAAGTGCTGAAACATTTCAACAGCAACAAATCACACTAAAAGATGAATGAATGTATATTTATGGTACTCATGGGAGGAAAATATGAGTCAAGAGCTTATTTCTAGTCAACCTCTCCTTTGAGGATAAAGGTACAGGTGAACTGTCAACGAATATGCAGAAACTATGAACTGTGGTTAGCCCGAGCCTTGTGTAGATAGAGACAGTTAGGGCCATAGCTTAGTGGAGTATGTGCTTAGCATGCAAAAGTTCCAGGGTTTGACCCCTATCCCTGCGCAAACCAGGTGTGGTGGTACAGACCTTTGATCCCAGCACCTGTGAGGTGGAGGCAGGAGAATCAGAAATTCAAGGTCATCTTTGACTACATAGGAAGTATGAAGCCATTCTGGGCTGCAGAAGACCTTGTCTCAAAATAAAAATAAAACAAAGCAAAATAAAAAAGTAGGAGAGACAATGGCAGAAGAACTGATATTGATAAGCAATGGTCATGAGGGAAAATACAACGCACAGTGGCTGTTGCCACACTGACAGTTGTATAGCTGTCAAAAAATGGAAGGAGTTGATGGAGACCAGAATGAGCTCATGGGTTCCTTTGTTGATATTGTCTGGGAATAAAATTCTTATTCTAAATTAGAAGCTATGGAGAATGGGGGTATGAAGAAAAAAAGTTGCAAATAATATTTCATGGTAAGAGATCAAGAGATAAAATCCACAAGATTAAAATATTAAAAATACTATAAAAGTATAAAAACTTTTTTTGCACAAAAATTCAGGACTTCCTAAACTCTAAAACACAGACTAAATAACAGGAAGTTAAGTGAAATTCCCAAACGTGGAAAGACTTTTGTCTGTTTCAGTATGCACATATATCTATGTCTGGACATCTCTGTGTGTAATATAATATGCATACCATTGTGTGCCAGAAAAGAGATGAAATATGCTGACTAACTGGACATGTGAGACATGCCTTGCTTTTAATCCCAGCACTGGAGAGGCTAAAACATGAAGATAGAGGTTCAAGGTCAACTTGGGTTACAAGCCTGAAAAGTGTATAAACACAAGATCTCACTATCGAAAGAAACATTTTTATGTTTTTTTTTTAACTAAAGGAAAAAAACCAACATTGTGCTCTATATTAGAGATATGTTAAGAGAAGTCTTGTAAAATAAAATAACAAGAAAGATGAAACGCAAGACAGACAGCTTGGCATTGGGTGGGATGGAATTCAGACCAGAAAGCATCACAGGAGACAAAGAAGATAATTTACAGTGTCAGGGCCTGCCTTTCATAACGCAGCCAGGCACTGTGATTAATGTTTAGTCATCGGTAGCACACGTCAGTTTTCATACCGCAGAATCAATAAGAGATTCAAGGAGAAGCCATCGAATGCATTAATATTAGTCTTTAATCCACATCTGTCAATTGAAGGATTTGCACACAGAGAAGAATTCAGTAGGAAAATAGCAGGCCTAACCAGCACAGCCAGTAAGGTTAATCTTATATACGAAAGTCTAGACAATAGATATTTATTTATTAATTAAATTTCCTTATTTGGTCTTTTGAGATAGGATCCCCTTGTGTATCCTGGGGTGGCTTGAAACTCACTATGTAGAGTTCTGTAGTTATGTAGGCTGCCTTTGAAATGAGAGACATTGATTGCCTCTTCGCCCAAGTGCTGTAATCAAAGGTGTGCACCACTAGGCCCAGCTGTTTTTAATCTCTAATTATGTGCATGCATGTGTGTCTGCACCTAAGTCTGTGCGTGTTGGCGTGGGTGCCTGGGAAGGCTAGAAAAGGAGGATGTCAGATCCCTTGAAACTGGAATTACAGGCAAATGCAAGCTGCCCACAGTGGTGTGGGGAACTAAAATTGGGTCCTCTATAAAAGCAACAAATGCTCTTAATCACCGAGTTATCTTTCCAGCTCTAAGATATAGTTTCTTAAAGTTCACGTGGTGCTGTGGTTTGGATATGCTATGATGTGGGCTTTGTCCCCAGTTGATGATGACATTTCAAGAGATTGTGGAAACTAAGGAGGAGGGATCTGTTGGAGAAAGTAGGTCAGTCATTAGGGGTGGATCTTTGGGGATACCTTGTCCCTGTCCCCTTCCTGTCTTTCTGTTTCCTGTCCACAGTGGAGTGGACAGCTTTCCACACACCATACTTTTCCCAACATTATGTTCTCCCAGAGTACACAAGACAAAATATCTGAACCCTCTGAAACCATGAGGCAAATTAAACCTTCCCCTTTTCATGCTGCCCAGGTCAGATGCTTGTGTTATCACTAAGATAAAATTGACTAACGGGTACATGGGACAGTAAAGAAGTATCTATACTTGCCCAGCAGAGGTGGGTGGATCTGAGTTCAAGGCCTGCCTGATCTACAGAGTTAGTTACAGAATAGCCAGGGCAACACAGAGAAACTCTGTCTCAAACACACACACACACACACACACACACACAGATATACACACATACACAAAAAGTGTCTATGTCTTATCCCACAAAAGAAATCTTAAATGAATTTTGAAGAAGAGAAATAATACAGACATCTCTGCTCTGAGCAGCGCAGTAAAGGAACTATTATTTATTTTGTGAGTGAAGCTAAATGAATAGTTTTAGGAAGTCTATTTAGAAGTAAAACTAAGGAAGTCCTACAGGAGAACCTGTGAGAAGATGAGGTTAAACATCCCATGGATCTTTTATATTAAAGCATGAGAACAAATCATAAGGCTTTCATATTTAGCTTAGTGCAGAATTAATACTTGCCTGCACAGGCTCACCAGTGGAACAGGACAGAAAAGTCTGGGTAGAGATTCAACAGCACATGGGTATTTAGTATCTGTCTGCTTAAGTCTAGTCTCAAATCAGTATGGGACCAACAGTGTCTCCATCATGGCAGGGAGATGGCAGAAAGACATGGTGCTGGGATAGTAACTGAGAACATACATCTCGAGACAGAGCCGTGAGGTAGAAAGACACAGAGAGAGTGTGCTAATGGGTAATGGTGTGAGTCTTTAAAACCTCCTCCCATAAAGCCACACCTCCTAATCCTTCCTAAGTAGTCCCACCAACTGGGCACCAGGCATTCAAATCTATGAGCCTATGGGGGCCGTTCTCATTCCAACCACCACAAGCAGGGACCTGCTCATCATTTGATCAGAGCATTTTGCTGTTTGGGGATGTATGCACTAGAAGACATTCCTACAAATTCTGTTTCTGGAGTCTTCGAATGCAATTAAATTTGGAAGTCAGTTGTTGCTGATGTAAAGACTCTGCGTCAGGTGAGACTGGAGTTAGGTAAGACCTCAGTCTACCATGGCGGATGCTATTTTAACAAGAGGCATGGGGATGTATGTTAACTAGAGGTCTGGGGATGTAGCTTGTTTCCTAGAGTGCTTTCCTAGCATGCACTAAATCTTGGGTTTATGCCTAGTACTGCATTAGTCAGGTGTGGCAATGCATGGCCATAACCCAGTACCTGGAGGTGAAAGCAAGAGGATCAGAAGTTCAAGATCATCCTCATGTACATAGTGAATTCAAGGCCAGCATGGACTACATGAGACCCTGGCCAAATAATAACAAAGAGTGACATACGAGGAGAAGGCCAGGTGACGGCAATGTGGCTACTAGCCAAGGAGCATCAAAGACTGCTAGCAACGTGCAAAGCTGCACAGACTCTTCTAGAAACTTGAGACAGAAAGAGAGAGAGAGAATATGGGATAGAAAGGGAAGGAAGGAGGAAGGGAGGGAGAGAGAGAGAGAGAGAAAGAAAGGGGAGGGGCCCTGTTCATAACTCAATCTTAGCCTTCTAGATTCAGTAATGAAAACAAGAGCCTGTAGCAGGCTCTTTTGGACTGCCAGCCCCCAAATTATGCCACAGAGACTTATTATTAATTATGAATGCTCAGCCTTAGTTTATGCTTATCCTACTAGCTCTTATAACTTAATTTAATCTGTTTCTCTTTATCTACATTTTGCCTCAGGGCTTTTTTACCTTCCTTACATTCTGTATGTCCTACTTTCCTACTTCCTTGATGTCTGTTTGTCTGACTCCTGGCATCTCTTTTTCTCCCTCATTCTCTCCTCCTCAAGCCTTATTCTCTCTGCCTACCAGAACTGCCTATTCCTCTGCTGCCTAGCTATTGGCTGTTCAAGGTTTTTTTTTTTTTTAATCTCGACCAATCGGGTACCTTAGGCAGGCAAAGCAACACATCTTTACATCATTTAAATAAATGTAACATGAACAAATGTAACACAAATTTACATAGTTAAAGTATTATTCCACAACATAAACAAATGTAACACATTTACACAGTTAAAGTACTATTCCACAACATAAACAAATGTAACACACATTTACATAGTTAAAGGAATATTCCACGATAGGAGCCAGATTCACTGGACCTGGCGGTCAGAAGGCTTCTGGAACAACACTGTGAAGCTGCCAGTGACTCAGAAGGCTGGGGCTGAGACGGAGCCTACTCTCACCTTATTCTCTCCCTGCCTCCAGCCTCCGGATTCAAGGTGCCCAGTCTGAGTACTTGCCTTCTATGATCTCAAGGCATATGCAATGTGGCAAGTTTAAACCGAAATGCCCTCTGAGAGCAAACTACACACTGGGTTGTGAGAATTTAGTGAAAAAAGACTGTAAAAATAATTCACTAATTATGTACTTTTAAAATATTGATTACACATTGATTTGGTAATATTTTAGATATATTGGGTTAAATAAAACATATTGCTAACATTACATTCACCTATTTCTTTTTACTCTTAAAAATATGACTATGAGAACGTTTTAAATTATACATATGGTATGAGGCTATAACTTGTATTTCATTTCCTTTCATTGCTGCTTTGCAGACAAAGTCAGAAGCAGGCTAAGTTACTGTGATGGGTCCTAAGTTACTAAGGTGGCCTCCTGGGCCCAGGTCAGAGGTGATTGGAGAAGCATAGCTTTTGAGGGACATAGAAGAGAGATGGTATGTAAGCACCTATTATGTGTCAGAAGGGCAACCTAGAGGGAAACAGAGCAGGGAATATCCCATGAGCAATTAGAACTTCTTGGGGTGAGAGCTACAGGGTTGGGTATGCAGGAAGGTTGCAGGTGTGTCCAACAGCATGTGACCCAGGAAAGCTATGAAATCAACCAAACACAAAATAGTAAACTGACTTAAAATACAAAAAGAATTTTTTTTTCTAGCATAAGCTTTGTCAATGACAATGCCATGCTGCAAAGACACTCCTGGTTTGAAGCTTATCCAGGAGTTAGGATGAACACTGTAGAGAGATTGTGCTGGTGAAGAAGAGACAGGGGCCAGTCTTGCTGATGGTGACACTTATAAGAAGCCATTTAGTGTTGGGAAGGGAGGATAGCTTCCACGCTGGAAAGGAAATTAGCCTGTGAAACGACTGGGCATGTGAAGCCACGGGCAGATTTCAGTTTCAACCACTGGTAGATAATAATTTCAGTTTTAATAACTGGTAGATGTTAAGTTCAATGTCAACCACTGGTAGATAATTTTGGAATTTTGAGCATGTGCTTCTGGACACTCCGACACTAGTGGTTGGAGAGACAAATGTCGCCCCAGTCCCATCTGTCAAAGTCTTACTATGTAACTTAGGCAGACCCTAAACTCATCATCCTCCTGCTTCAGACTCTTTCGTGACAGAGTTACAAGAAGAGTCACTTTCCCGTCTTAAGAAACATTTTGAACCACACACAAAATCTCACTGTCCAAAGAAATTCTGAGGGCATTATTTATATAAAAACTAAATAATAATAAGTATTTATCATTGTATAATTACCTGTAATGGTGCCTCACAAATCTTAGCAACGGGAATCTGAAGGGTTCGTATTTGTTCCGTGTTGCACAGTGCTAAATCTGAGCAATGGAAAATTATAGACCCAAAATGTCACAGATGCTAATAGATTGTCTCATTATATAACAAACCAAATAGCTCACGAGAAAGTACAGTGATAATGATAAAGGCAAACCCATAAAGATTTCTAATTAAAGTGGAAGAATAGCAGCAGCTGAAGTCACAGCCATGCCAGGCCATGCTGATGGTGCAGGAGAAACAGAATCTTGCAAATTCCCATGCTTAGCAGCCCAGGCAGTACTGTCAAACAGAAGCTGAGCAGGGCGCTCAGCAGCCCTAAAGCCAGCTTGCTTTCTGTTTGGGAACTCTGGCTTAAAAACACCATGCTTGGGAAACTCATAGTCTTATAAAACGAAAAGACAGGAATTGCATGTCATCTGTTTGTTAGGGAAGAAAATGAGTGTTAATTTTCAGTCTCCCATTCTCTGTCTATTCCTTCCTGCTCTCCTTTCTCTGGTCTGCAATCTACTAGAACCTATGCAAGAACAGGGTGTACGCATGGCATAGACAATAGTGTTAATTAAGTAGGTGGTAACATGAGTGGCAGTTTTCAAACACTGAAGGTTATCAAGAGCCCCAAGAACTTGTGTGCATCGAGCTACCTCTGCCGAGATGCACTGAGATGCTTGAACTGAGATGCTGAGACCATCGATTCATTTGAAATAAGATCAACAGACCAGCGCTTAGCATATTAACAGAACACGTTCATCAAAATAAGCTGTTTTCCAAGAGAAGGTAGCAAGAAGACCACCATTACTGTGCCAGTCTGAAAACCCACGGAGTGTCTGGGTTAGCAGGAGAGCTTTCTTTGTTCTCCTATTTGCTGCTTCCTGCAGCAGGCTGTGATGTCTTGCTGAAGCAAATGGGGGAAGTTTGACGTCACATCTGGAAAAAGATGACTACCCCAATGCCTGCCACTGCTCTTTTTTTATTCTTTGCTCAAGAGATAGTACCAGCTTCCCAAAAGTTAGTGACAGTGTGGACTCTGGGGTGTCGACAAACCTTCCATCCTTGCTTATATTAAAATCCATTTTTCTGCATCAGAATCTTTTTACCCACGGAAGATTTCTGTAACACTACACTAGCCAATTGGAAAGCAACCATTTTCTAAGCAAGGTGCCACTTACAAATGTTGACACGCTTCATTAAAAATGATAAAGTAAATATTGGTTCTATTCAGCGCTGACTACATCAGAAAGTATTTAACTATGAGCGGAAGGCTGTCCAGCCTGTGGCAGCATATATACATGTTTTCCAAAATCTAATATTCATCTCAAAACCTCAGTTTCATCTTTGGCAACAAGTAGTATCAATTGCTTAGCTGGAAGTGGCAGGGTCACCTGGTCCACTCCTGAGCAAGAGCAAAACTGAGTAACTATGTTGCCAGTGCTTCTTATACAGATTTAGAGTATTCCCTGGGAATGTTCAGGGCACAACTCAAATAATTACCCAAGATCTTTTATTGAAGACAGCTACTAGATACAATATATAGCACAGGAATTTTATGTGTGTTTACAAGGGATATTAAGTCACCTGGCATTGATTTGTACTGATTCAACAAGGCCAGTTTTCTTTTGCTTTCTTTGTGCATGGCAGCAAAGGACAGGGCCATCAACTCAGGTAGACACACGGCCACTAGACACAGGGTGTTAAAACATGGTTGTTCTTCACCTTTAGTAACAGACAAGGAGCGGTGTCTGGAACAATGCAGGTAGCTCCTTTGTGGGGCCGTGGATGTTGTTTATTTAGTCTCTGGCTATTCAGACTGGAAATTCACAGGGAGGAGGGCTAGGGAGTGAACCAAGGCCTCCTTGAGCATCCCAAGCAAGCTGAACCCACTGAACTATGTTCCCAGCACAAGTCCTCTGGGACTCTTGTGATGCTGGGGCTCCAGATGTCTTACTCTCTAAACTTCTGGAGCAACAACATCTCTTTCCCTAGGCTCAGCATATGGAAACTCGCCTCCTCGCTAAGATCTGTTTGTAAGCCCACATCAGCGCTTCTGAGCTAACCTTGTAATTCATGGAGACTCATGTGCACTGTGTCCCTGTGAGGTCAGCCAGTGCGCTCGGATCCAGCCAAGGCTGACAGCTGGTGCTCATCTCTCTTGTTGTGGTGAATGAGTTCCCCTCATGTGCAGTGTAACTTATGCTGTAATGTTACAGGTAACTTTTTTTTTTTTGATAGTTTTGCAGTTTAGAATGACCCAGAAGAAAACTATGGGCGCCTTCACAGAGAAGCCATGTTGATGAGACAAAGCTCTGATCTGGCTTGGTTTGTTACCATTGGCTGTGTTTCACATTACAAGTGAAAATTACATTAACTAAGGAGTCTTTGGGCAGAAACACATGTAAGGCAAGCTTATGTGCTGGTCGGGTGATGAAAACGAAGCCCCGCTTCGTCTGACTTGCAGTGCTGCTGACAGAGTGTCACGTTAACAAGTGAAAAGCAAGTATTAGGCGCAGCATCTTTCAATGAACACTGAAAGCAAGTTTATGTGTTTCTCGGTTGAAGTGCTCTGACCATGAGTTTGTAAGAACCTGACTTTCTATTTCCCCCGGGGACAGGGATTCAGTATTCACCCACTCAGTGGTGAATTGCTTTTGCTGAGCATGGTTATCAGGTTATCATGGGGAAGATGAGCTGGTTAGCTAATGGAACATGCCTTTCCTTGGCCATCGCTTCATTACAAAGGATAGGTCAACTGTGTGCTTCAGTAACAACATGTCCTCAATCTTAGTGTTTCAGAGTGATAATAGTTTCTCTTCTTTTACATTCGTTAGAAACAATACCGTGTGTGTGCACATGCACATGTGTGTGTGTGTAATATATGTGTTGAGTGTACACAACTGTGAGCTCTAACAAAGGCCACGGGCGTTGAGGGTCTTCTACCACTCTCCACATTATTCTCTTAAGGCAACGTCTTTCTCCCTGAGCCAGGATCTTATGTTTTTGGCTAGGTTGGCAGCCAATAAGTCCTAGCAATCCCCGTCTCTGCTCCCAGAGTTAAGATTACAGATGCACATAAGACCATGTTCAGTTTGTTATATGGGAGCTGGGATCTGCACTCAGGTCCTCATCCTTGTGCAGCAAGTGCTCTCAAGCCCTGAGCCACCAGCACAGCATCCATAATAATGCCATTCATTTATAGTTCCTGCTTCACATTCATTGTCAGTTCGAGGGCTCTTATGCATGCGTCTTTCCCTTTGTGATGTGGGCTGGCACAGGGCTCAGCACTTAGAGCACAACTGGTCACAGCAGCTCTAAGTGCATGGAAGGATGCATCTCACAAGCATTGAAGGGTATTCTTCTGCAGAGTGCATTGTTTCTGTTGATGCTTGACTGAGGTCAATCTCAGAGCCACACCAAATTTCCAGAGGGAAGCTAAGAGCCATCCTGTTTGAAGCCAGGAGGAAAGCAGGCTATGTGAGGCAAACAGTGCTATAGTCACATTCGTTCTGATGGAAGATGCCATCAGTTCATCAGTTGAAGATACATTATTCTTTGTTGTGCTGTCAGTGATCAACTAAGAAATGCCAAAGACAGTGTTAACATAATAGTTGCAATGGGGAGTCCATGGAAACCAACTGGGATCTGTGAAGAGTAGGTGTGTGTGTGTGTGTGTGTGTGTGTGTGTGTGTGTATGTGTGTGTGTGTGTTCACTATATAGCTCTGGCTTTCCTGTTAGTCACTGCATAGCCCAGTAGCCCAGGCTGGTCTGAAACTCACAGCAATCCTCCTGACTCAGCTTTCCAAGTGCTAGGATTACAGACATGTACTGCCTTTTCCAGCTTGTGTATTAGGCATTTTAGAGAACAAAGAGGGGTTAGTGGGGCCTTAGCAGCGTCCAGGCAGAGAGAAATCAGAGAATGAACATACCATTAGGCCAGCAGCCGCTGCGGCTGCCAGACATCCAAGCAGGGTATTCCTTCAGGTATACTTCAGAGTAAATAGTAGATTCAGCTAGAGAGATTTCCTTAGACACGTGCTCTACGGCTAGGGTCACCTTAGGGACATGAGCCTGAACTAGATCCTGTCAGTGGTTTCTAGACTTTATGGTTAAGATTCAAGTAAAGTTATGGAGAGGGCTCAAGAAAGCCCAGATAGTTTGTTCATAACTCTTTTCTCCATCACCGGTAAGAACAAAGAAATACAGCTAATACAATCATAGCACAGCATCTACTATGTGATTTGTCTTCATTTCAAGGTTAAAGTACAAATATTCTAAAACCTAAATAAAGAGGATGATGGGGGAAAATTCTCTACTTGAATGTAAAATGTAATATAAATCACTGTAATTTATGTTCACAGCATCCTCTTAATATTTTACTATCTCAAAGGATAATAATTATTTTATTTATAAATCGTCATAGTTCTGACAAATTTATTGGTATGCTGTTGTTTTAATTTTCTATTTTGATAAAATTCCAAGTTCATCATTTACTATAAAATCCATATTAGTAAGTCCCACATAGTATTCAGGAACCCTAAGGGGAACATCTTGTCTTACTTTAGTATAATGTCGCTATAGGGCGTTGACATTGGTATGATGTGCCAATGGATTGCATGTGTTTGTGTGCGTCTTTGCAATTAGTTGCTGTGTAAGTCTGTGTAACTACTACCCCCCAACATATAAACCATCAGTACACCTAATGTGACACTGGAATACATTTTACATATGGGATCTCCGTGCTTAATTTGACTCATATAAGCATATAAACATTGACTGCCTCTTAAAATTGATATTCACATGCTTGATTCCCTAGACCCTATGAAGCGCTTTGGGATGTTTCAAACAAGTAATGTTAGTGAAAATAGGAGTTCTATGACTGGAAACCTACAAGAAATTGCCAAAAAAGATTTTTTAGAAGTCTGTTAATTTTAGATTCAGATGCATGAGTCCGTGGAGCAGGAGGTGGTTTGAATGAGAATGCCCCCATAGGTTTACATATTTGAGCATTTGGTCCCCTGATGATCTTTGGGGAAGATTAGGAGGTGTGGCCTTGTTGGAGGAGGTGTGGCTCTGGGGGTGGGCTTTGAGTTTTCAAAATCTTACTCTAGGCTCAGTCTCTCTCTCTCTCTCTCTCTCTCTCTCTCTCTCTCTCTCTCTCTCTCTGCCTACTGACTAGGATCAAGATTTAAAGCTCTCAGCGACTGCTCCAGTGCCCATACATGTCTGCTTCCCACCATGACATCATGGACTAATCCTCTAAAACTGTGAACAAGCCCCTAGAAAATGCTTTCTTTTGTAAGAGCTGCCTTGGTCATGGTGTCTCTTCACAGCAATAAAGTAACTAGTAACCCTGTCTCGAAAAAAAAAAAAAAGTAACTAGTTTGGTAAAGAAAAAATAAGGGACACTATGATGACTCATGCTGGGTCCTCTGTATTATTGGGTTTCCTAGAGGAAAGAGGACGAGAGCTTAATGACATGAATGTGATTATAAAATGAGACCTTCCAATTGCAGTGAGCGACATCAAGACCATAAAATAACGTTTACATCTGCGTTCAGCTTCCAGGGCAGTGCCGTCCTAGGGACTGTTACCTTTTTAAGAGACTGCAGTGAGCCCTTACCTGTGTAGTCTTATTTGTTTTGAATACTGACTTCCTAAGATGGGTTTCCACCAACCCCATTATGGTTGGAATGTGAAATGTCCCTCAGAGGCTGGTGCGTTTGAAAACTCAGTTCCCAGCTAGTGACCATGTGTGAGAAGCTTGTGGGACCTTTAGGAGGTAAAGTCTCCCTGGAGGCTTTGTAGCCTAGCCCCACTTCCTGGGGCTCTAACTGTAGATACACTATACTCTCTAACTGTAGATACAATGTAACCAGCTGGTCTTCTGCTCTGGTCCCCATGCCTTCCCCACTGAAGGAGAATGGTCCTCTTAAACTATAATCTAGAATTAGCCTTTCTTCCCTTACATTGTCTCTTGCTGGGTATTTTATCACAGCCATACCCTCATGCATCTCAGTTCTTTTTTAGATTGCTGTGATAAACACCATAACCCAAAGTAACTTGGAGAGGAAAGGGCTTCTTTTTTCTTACAGCTTGTAGTTCATCACCCAGGGATATCTGGGCAGGAGGAATGCTGCTTATTGACTTGCTTCCCAGCCTGCTTCTTTGTATACACTGGGACCAACTGCCTAGGGTTGGCACCACCCACAATGATCTAGGCCCTCCTGCATCAATCGCTAATTAAGAAAATGCCCTACTGCCAATCTTATGGAGGTATTTTTTTCAGTTTTAGTTCTCTATTCTAAGATAAATCAATCTTGTGCCTAGTTGACAAGAAAGCAAAACCCCAAACAACAAAAAGCCAATCCAAAACAAAACCCAAACAAACAAACAAACAAAAAATCCAAAACAAAACCCAAATATAACCAAAGCACCATCTCAGAGTTGAGTGAACTTATTGACAAACTGTAGACTCTAAATGACTCTGTCGTTTGACCATCAAGTGGCTAAGCCACATCCTGCCCCAGCTCCTTTTACTTCTTTGTGTGTGTGTGTGTGTGTGTGTGTGTGTGTGTTTGCCCTGGATGAATTCTTGACCATGTTTTCTCAGCAGATCTGGAGAGGAAGCCTTGAGAACTTTGCACATCCTCTTCTCTTACCTGCCAGGTGTCAATTCTCAATATGACGCAAAGGAACAAGGTCTGAACGTACCTGTCATTCTCACCTGGCTTTTGGATGCCAGTTGCCTTGATTTCCATCTCAGAGTCTCTTCTTCAGGACCGTACGCATGTACTTTTGTAGACTTCTGGACTTCCTCAGGCTGTCCAGCAGTCGCGTACCCTGAGTGTGGATGGGCAGTGCCTTGGTCTTCAGGGGGAGCAAGTGTATGCCATTACACAGGGCAGATAAAAGCAGCTACCACCAGAGGGCATGCTAACCCTTATGTGGTTTGTACCTGGAGGACAAATGGCCCCATCTCCTTCCCTACAGCAGAAGGTGATTTTGCTGAGATTTACGGTCTCCTTCGGCTCAGACACTGCTTTGTGAGGATAAATCTCTGTGGTTTCTACATGCTATGGAATCCTTATGCGCTCGGCTGGCATATTGCAGTTGAAAAAAAAAATGAGCCTCTTGAAGGCATTTCCCCCTTGTATCTTGCAGTGATGGATGACTATGGCTGAAGCTGTCTTTTTCCCAGAGCATAAATGTATTCAGTTGTTCTCTTCTGAACCCACCATTCAATTGATTCTGACACTAAAATATAATAAGTGGTGTCAGGGAAAGGTTGGTGGGTGGCTTGGAATTGCAAGCCAAATCCTCTGCCTTCTGGCCCTTGTTGAGTTTAGTTAAATGCAGCGTTCAGGTGCCAGTCAGTAGCTCAGTCAAGTGGAAGGGGAGCCAGGACTTGGGAGTGGGGAGTGAAAGATTGCATTATGTAATGGAAATTACTTTTATCTCTAGCTGTCCAAATGTAACTGGCTTGAAATTCCTCTGACCAAGATTTGGATGTTGGAAAATACAAGGTGATTTGGGCCTCACAGAAGGGAGAGCCGGGCTGAGTCTGGGCCAGGGTGTTTGCAGTTTGCCCAATGGTTTTCATATGCCGCTTGGGCAGCGTCCTGTGTAATAAATCCTAGAGTGGAGGCAGGTCATGGATGGTGAAAACTGGCCAGTGGTGGATCTCGGTTCTATCCAAGATGGGAGGCCGAGCTACCTGGCAGTCCTCCATCACTGATGTGGGTTGACATATGCTGTAGTTGGTGTCCTAGGAACGAGACAGAAACTGGTTCTAGCAGGGCATTCTCACCGTGTAGATTCTACGGTCTCCTTTCTGGGCTGTAGCATTCTTGTCTGAAGGGCAGGATCTGAGCTGATGGACCCTGGCCTCCCCAGTGTTAGCAAGCCTGCCGAGGGCTGTTTTAGGTCCCAGGATGATTCTTAGCACATTGGTTAAAGACCACTCCATCCTGGGCTCTTTCAGATATAAGCTAGGCTACTGAGCACAGTGTGAAATGACCTGTTCTGGAGCAGTCTGGATTTCTGAAGAGTAGGAATTTACAAGTTACATGTTAGTTCATACTAATAAAAAACCAAAATCACCCTTTATAGCCCTGTCTTCCTGCCAGCACCATCCTCTGGGGGTGATCCTTCTGCAAGCTTCCATGACTTTATTCAGCACAGAAACTGATGTATTCTAACACACACTAACATTTGTTCTTAATTTTTTGAACAAAACAGTTCATATACTATTGATGGTGGTCTCTTATTAATTGAACAACACTGAAGCATGCCTGTCTGCTGATAGAACAGACCATTGTCTGTCTCATTTTGATGGCTACACAGAGTTTCACAGCATAACCGTGTTTGGTTTATTGAACAGTTTTTATTGGTGAGTTTTGGGGAGGCCTCTAACGTTTCATTGTTACTTGCAAACCTGGTCTTATGGTGGAGAACTTCTGATTAATCCCTGGACCTTACTGAGTTGCTGGAGGGAAAGGTTATGTGCATTTAATTACTTGCGGGTTTACCCAAACAGTCCCAGCTTATTCAGTACGTAGATTTTGAAGAAGAATAATATGTGTTAATGCTGAGAAAAGTGATCATGAATGTTGGCCATGGAAGGCTGGTCCTGGTCACCAAAGTAGACGATGCAGCTGTGCAACATCTGGCAGTCCTTGAAGATATGCAGGGAAAACATTTCACATCTGGAGGCTCGTCATATTGGTCATCTAATGAGAAACATTGCTATAGCGTCTTTGGTTCATATCTTGTGCTGGCAGAGCTTACGTTTTAGGCAAGTAAGCAACCCCCCACCCTGCATCAGGAGCCGTTTCCTGTAGGGAAAATATGCCCTTTTCACCTTCTTCCTTGGTAGAGTTGCTTAGGAAGACTCTCTCTCTCTCTTTCCCCATCTCTCTCGTGTGTGCACTAACCGTCATACTTGTTACCTACACTTTTCTTAGGTAAATTTTTGCTTCCACCTCCTTGAAATCGGTGATCTGGATTGTCTCTTCGGCCAGGAAACAGTCATCATCAATTGACCCATCTCCCACAACTAAAAAGAAGTCCAGGAAACCCCACTTTTGTGTGCTTGTGAGTGTGATACCTTGATACCTGCTGGTGCCAGAACACATTTCAAAATTTCAAAAGACCAAAAGCTAAAACCCAACTGTACTACTGTACTGTTTTTTTTTTTCAACTTTCCACAAACTGGAATCATCTTGGAAGAAGGAACCGCAAACTGAGAAAAATTCTTCATCAGACTGGCCTGTAGTCAAGTCTGTAGGGGCATTTTCTTGATTGACAATTAATGTTGGGAGGGCTCACTCCCTGTGTGCAGTGCCACCCTTGGGAAGGTGGTCCCAGAAGGAAGAAGAAAGGCAGAGAAATGCGAGCCTGAGGAGCAAGCAGTAAGCAGCAGCCCTCTGTGGTCCATGCTTCAGCTCCTGCCTCTAGGTTCCTGCCCTGCCTGAGATTCTGCCTTGGCTTCCTTCAATGATGGAACGGGTTAGCATGTATAAGCCAACTAAGTCCTTTCTTTCCCAGGTTGCTCTTGGTCCTGATCCTTATCACAGCAATGGAAAGTAAATTAGGATACCTGTCAGCTGAATGCTGATCAGTTGTATGACATAGCCATCAGCTGTGGAAATGAGCTTTTTGGTGTCCAAAATTGAGGGTGACATCAATAACACCTTTACTTAGGTCCCTTCTAATACTCCAGAGCACCTTCTTGCTGAATCACGCTGTCTACAGGAAGTCCCAAGTAGCGGACTGTGTAGATGGATTAGCACTGATTTAGTAAAATCCCACTTTGAGAGGCACAGCCCATAAATAAATGCACTTGAGACAGATATTCTTAATGGGGGCTGTCTCCAGGGAGTAGATGTCATAGTGTCCTTCTGTTCTGATTCCAGGAGCTTTCCTCATAGCAAATCCATCCGAGTGGTGGGGACAATGGCATCCAAGCAGAGTATTGTTAGTGGGAATTATAAAAAGTATATTTCATAACCCCAGGAGTCCACACTGGTTTTAGGGAAGCCCTGCACGGATCTGTGATCTCTAAGTGCATTGTTTAAGGAATGATTGCTGCTCCTTTAAGGGAACTCACGGAGCCTTAGATCAAGGTGGTCCTGAATTCACAAAGACCAGTTGGGATTCCTTGTTGAGGACAGAGTATATTGAACATAAAAGAGCAGCTCTAGGGAAGCTGGTTCCGTGCCCGAGAATCTCCAATCTCCATTTCAAGATGTTAGACACCGTGCTAATTTCTCGGCTGTTCTGATCTTTTGTCAAGAACACCGGCAACACTTCAGACAAGGGCATTTTTGATGGACTTTTCAAGCCTACATGCCCTTCCTTTGATACAACTTTATAACCATTCCATGTAGACGTACTTTTCATTTACAAAGTGTCAACCACAGGAGCCACAGTGGGAAAGAAATCTAAAGGCTGGTGATTGGGAACCTATAGCCTTGGGCACCCCAACAGTCAGTTCAGGACAGGGAAAGATTGGCGGGCAAGTCCCTCTGGATTCCCGATCAGAATGCATACACTAATGTCATGTTTGTGGTCATTTGCTGGCATGGTGAGTTCTCAAGAAATTCAAAGAATTGATGAACAAAGTCAACCAAAGGGTTTGTTCAATTCAATGGATTTCAAAGAGATCTCTCTACAGTTATGACTTGTGTGGTTGGTTTAACGTTTATGGAAATGGCTGATTGTATATACTTGGGAGGTCTTTCTGGTACTAAGCAGGAGATATACCTGCTTTTGACCTCTGACCTTATAGATACAAGTTCTTCCAATGCCCCCAGCTCTACGGTTTTGTAATGTGTTTTATAGCTGCCAGGTCTCATTCTTTCTCAGACCTGCTCAGACACCCCAAGTCACTGAGAGGATACTGGACTCAAAGGCAAAACAGAGTGAAGCCTTTCAGTCCACTAAACTCAGTCCAGCTCTGTCCCGAAGCACTGCCAGAGAATGTCACATGTGCGGATGAAACGAATAGGTGGCTATGATCTAGCACACTGTATGTCTGTATGCCTGTATGTCGCGAAGGAGATGCTAAATATGGGTGGAATGCAGGAAGGACTGGAGCCATGGAATCTCTCTTGTTCTTACGCTTGTTTGCTTTATAAGTTGATCATAAGTGTGGAATGTTCCTAAGTCATGGATGCCTTCAAAGGCTGCATCTTGTTATTCAGAAGCTGGTGGCTTTCCCCATGGGTCCCTTCCAGCAGGTATGGGGCTCGCTCATTATGTAGACGTGGGTATTTCCTGGCTGCCCTCAGACCTAAGAATGAGGCTCTCTGGAGAAGCAGCCTGGGAAGTATGTATTTGGAGTTCATGCATGTTAAAGTTTGGGAATCTATTGATAGTGTGTGTGTGTGTGTGTGTGTGTGTGTGTGTGTGTGAATGGAGGTTGCCTTTGTATGTTTGGGGGTTCATGCATGTGTGTGCCTATGCATAAGGAGGTCAGAAGACAGCCTTCAGTGTGGCTCCTCAGGTGCCATTCAGATATTTCATTTTGAGACAGGGTCTTTTTCTCTGAACCTGGAACTCAGCATTTCCTTGGCTTGGATGGCTGGCAGTGAGTTGCAGAGATCCAGCCACCTCCATCTCCCTAGCACTGGGTTTCAGAGTGCATTGCTAGCATGCTCTGCTTTTTCCACAATCACTTACTGGGACTTAAAGTCACACACGCCCTCATGTTTGCAAAGCGAGCACTTCACCAACTGAACTGTCTTGGCCTGGTAGACTTTCCTTATTGTCTCAAATCCCGTGATTCTATGTATGTTGAGACTGACACAGGAAACAAAAGGAAGTTCATAGCATTGGTCTGTTCGAGACCCTGTGCCATTGACTGCTAAAAGACTTGAGTCTTAAGTCTTTTAAATGGTTCTACATGTGTCTTCCCTTTTAGTGAATGCCTTCTTTTGGCTTTACCTTGAGCAAGATTAAATGAGTTATTTAATCTACTTCTAATTAAATTTTGCTTTTCTCATTAAAGAAAGCAGTGGTAGAAAGAGTTGAGTTTTAATTCTTACCTTCATTTAGCATAAAATGCCGGGGACAAGACGGTCACTTTGTGAAGTTGGACCTTTTGCCACAGTACAGATCATCTAAATGTCTACACACACAATGCTCTCCAGTCTTTCAGTGGTTCTGAGACCTGTGTAGGAAGAGGGATCAACTCTGAAGCCACGTGAGATGACTGTTGTCTTAGTTCTTTTCTACCGATGTGATGAAACACTATGATCCAAAGCAACCTTGGGGAGGACAGGGTTAGCTGGCTCACACTTCTGCCTCACTGTCCGTCATTGAAGGAAGTCAGGGCAGGAACTCAAACCAGGCAGGGATCTGGAGGCAGGAACTGATGCAGAGACCATGGAGGGATGCTACTTGCTGACTTGCTCTTCATGGCTTGGTCAACTTGCTTTCTTATAGAACCCAGGATCATCAGCCCAGGGATGGCACCATAGAAGGCTGGGTCCTCCCTATTATTAACTAGTTAAGAAGATGTGCTACAGGCCTGCCTACAGCCAGATATTACAGAAGCATTTTTGTCAGCTGAGGCTCTCTCCTTTCGGGTGACTATAACTTGTGTCGAGTTGACATAAGACCAGCTAGCGCAATGGTTTAAACACAGGGATGGGGGAAGGGCAAGATTCTTCAGGACCGTGTCCTATGCCAGCGTTCCCTGTGTTTCCCTCTCTATCCTTAAAGTTATTGGAATATTGGAGGATGAAACCTGTGGAGATAGTGGCTGGAGAGATGCCTCAGACTTGAATAGCACTTGCTGTTTGGGCAAAGGGCCTGGATTCCGTTATCAGCACCCACAGGAAGGCTTATATAACCTTTGGTAATTTCAGTTCCTGGGGACTCAACATCCTCTTCTGGTCTCTTCAGGCACCAGGCATGTGCTCAGTGCACATACATGCAAGCAAAGCACTCACACACAGAAATGAAAATAATCTTTAGAAAAACCTCTAAGGACAGAAAAGAGATGTGAGAAGAGAAGGCAAGAGAGGACTAATCCCTCTCAGGTGTGCCGGGAGGCTTGTCTCCTAGGTGATCCCAGCTCCTGTCTAGTGGAGAGTCAGCATTAACCATCCTCGTGGTCTTGTACTCTAAACTGGGATTCGACACGACAGTCATTTTGTCAGTGCTGAGGGTAAGTAGGGAATCTGTGAAGACAAGCACACTGGTGGGAGGGGCAGCTGAGCCACATGCAGGCTCTGTCCTGGGTGCTGGTTGCCTTCAGGGTACAGCAAGGCCTAGTTAGAAGAACTGTTCTCCTCAAAGGGAAGTCTTGCTTGTCTTCTGAAGCCCATTCTATCTCCTGCTTCCGTACTGCCATATAGCTGCTAGAATTACAGATGTGCACCGCTGCATCAGATTTTACGTGGCTTCCGGGAGCTTGTGGAATGGACTGGTGTTCTGTGGATCTCAAATCTGATTCCCTCAAAACAGAGAAGTGATCAGCTGCTGGGGTCCCAGAACCTGGTCACAGCGGTCAGTCTTTATGAACTGATGCCTGGCTCCTTCTCCAGCGTCTTCATTCTGTTCGTCACCAGTTACGTCACCACTGAGCTGCTCCGACTCAAAACGGAATTGGAGAAATGGTAATCCCTTGCCCGGGGTAAAAATGAACACCCGTCTCTGGAATCCAACCCTGTCAGCCAGCTTTCACACATTCAATCAACCACTAAATAACCCGAAGAGATCTTAGGCTCATAAATAGAGTCTTACACTTTCACTTCATAGACTTGTGTCTTTCTCTTTATGTGTTCTTCCCCAAAGAATATAAAATATCTGAAAATTGGCCATGTGTATGGTAAAGCCTCTAGTCAGGTAGGGAATATTCCCATGACAGATATGGGAACTTACAAGACAAACGTCAGAAGCAGAAAAGATAATGGTTGGCTGAGACCATTTGGAAGCATAAATATGATTCATTCGTTAGTAAAAGGTTATTTAGCGGGAGTTGTGTGAAAACGTACATAATTGGTAGTTACAACAAGCTTAAAAGACACAATTATTTTTAATAACATATCCATACCCCAAACTCTTATTTAACAAAATAAACAGAAGTCATAATTGCTTTTAGTCGAATTTGTTATAACAGTTTCATAAAGTACACAATTAACCTTCCTGACAGCTTGTGAGGCGAATATTATTTCATTTTGCAGAGGAGAAAATGTGTAGCAGAGAGGTCACAGGCCTCGCTTGAAGTTTTTTGGTTGGTGAGTAAGGGGAACAGCCTCACTGTACAAACCCCAAGACCTTCCTTGTCATGTCCATAATTCTTTCCTAGAAAGATCATCTTCAGACATAACAGAAAACAATTTTCTTTTTAAATTAAAAAATATTTTTAGGTGTGTGTTGTGTGTATTTGTGGCGGTGGTAGGGATGCTTGCTTACTCCTTGTCCCTGTGAGTGCCAGAGAACATTCTGAAATGCTGGCTCTCTTGTTTGGGATAGGCCTCTTCTGCTTGCTGCTGCATCCGTCAGGCTGTGGTCTGTGAGCTTGTGGGACTTTGTCTCGGACTCCCAGCTCACTGTAGGAGTGCTGGCTTTCACAGAGTCGTGCTCTCAGGTCTGGCTTTATGTGGGTCCTGGGGATCTGAATTCAAGCCTTCCCATTTCCATAGCCAGTGTTTGCCCACCTAGCCATCTCCCCAGACCTAAATTCTTTATTTTTATCAAGTGACTGTGGCTCAAATTATTGGCTTGGGGTAACTAAGATCTTGGTAATGTATACTATTTTCTCTCATGTTCCATCCTTGTTTTTTTTTTTTTTTATCTTAGTATCTAGTGTTCAAAGATTGGGAAAACCCAATGCAAATCCAGGTCAGATGAAAGAGATGAAAGTCCTTTTTTTTTTTTTTAAAGTTTATCTGCCAACATCACCATCTAATTGGGAAAAACACATCATGGAGTGTGCCTAGTCTTATTTGTTTTTCTTTCCTATAATGAGTTGTCACGATTCCTTAAAATAGAAGATAAATGTCTCCTAATTGAATGTGTGGATAATGGAGTGTGTAATAAGGGACCATCAGGGACTCAGGACATGAACAAGCAGTTTGATTCCTCAAGAAGAGGAGCATCACTGTCTCCATTTCCCTTCTGTGTACAACTCACACTACAGACTCACTTAGCTGATAAGAGAGCTGGTTCTGAGTTAACCATTACCTTAGCTTCTTTATCAGTGGCTATCATAGAACCCCCATCAAATAACTTCAGTGAGAAAAGATTATTTCTGCTCCTAGTTCAAGCATGCATCGTGGTGGGGAAGTTAAGGCAGCAGGAGCCTGAAGCAGCTGCTCACATCACATCTGTATATCAAGAGGCAGAGAGTGATGAATGCCTGCTGCTGTCCAGCTCTCTTTCTCCAGATACAGAATCCAGGATCCCAGCCTAGGGAATGGTGCTGCCCACTTTCAGGATGGCTCTTCAGACCTCATTAACATGGTGAAGATAATCTCCCCAGGAATTTCCTGGGGCTAAACAACCCCTCCCAGGTATGCCTGCAGGCTTGTCTCCTAGACAGTTCCCGACTCTGTCAAATGGACGGTCGACATGCACCATCCCAATGGTCTTGTACCCTAAATTGAAATTCAGTTCGATGGCCACTTTGTTGGTGCTAAGTGCAAGCAAGGAGTCTGGTGAGGAAGAGCCCACTGGTGGGAGGGCAGCTGAGCCAAACACACAGCAGGCTCTTTACTTCTGGGCACGGCAGGGTCCAAGCGCTGCTCTCTTCAAAGGAAGCGTTTTTGCTTCTCTTTCCAAGGCCATAGCTCTTTGTTGGTTTTATGCTTCAGCTCCCAGTACTGTCTACAGTGTGTGCTGACACTATGTCTTCTTCCTCCCATTGTTCAGATGTCCACACCCCTCCAAGTAGCCACTAAGTGTTCATCATATGCAGGTATGATGGCACCTCTCCCCCTCCCTTTCCATTTTCCTCCAGGCCCCTATGATCCCTAGACTTTGTTGTATTACAGACTTTCTCTGAGGAGAGGCAACACATACACACACACACACACACACACACACACACACACACACACACTGTCTCAATCCAGATAGGGAGAGTCTGTGGCACACCAAAGTATGGCTATCACTCAAGTACAATTTGGTGAACCAATGAGTTTCTTTGAGGTTCATTAAAGGACTGTGTATGAAGAGAAATCACCAAAGATGGCCCACCCAGCACTGGTTACAGCTCACAGAATCAGCAAACCTGGAGCACACTGCACACTGCCTTACAACAGGCCAGAAATTGCCCTTTCCCAGGGACTCAGTTGATCTGACCCCCTTCCAGGCGGTTTAGCTAGTCTTTGTTTCTTCCAGTCTGCTTGTCTGGTCTGAGCTTGGCTCTTCTGAGAGTGACTCTCAGCAGTCTTTATTACTTTGGAGAATGGAGGGACCTAGTGAATCTGGTCCATATCGGGGACTTCCTGAAGCTATTATGAACGGTTTGCTTCCTGACTTCTTCCCTGTAGGATGGAGTATTTTACACACACACACACACACACACACACACACACACACACACACGAACATCCTGTTGTTTCACGTCCCTTTCACAGCCTATGTGCTAAGAAGTTTCCCTCCAAGAAGAAAGACTGTAGCCTCCTAGGAAATCGCTGCAGAACGGTACCACACGACAGCGCTTACCCTCGCCTGTTCCTTCTGACCTCAGGCTTGGTCTAGCTGACACTTGAACTCCTCTGCTCCAAGGCATCTCCAAAGTTCTAAGTTTAGTAGGAAGTTTCTAGACACCAGGGCTGTCCAGGTGACTGTAGCTGTCTCCTTTCATGGAGCTCTCAAACTTACGTGTTTTCAGTTTTGGATTTTACATATTGGGAATACAAGAAACCCAAAGGGCTGTATGTTCACTGTTTGAACATCACATTGAGAAAGGATATGAAATTAAATCATGAACATTTAATGATGGTTTGGATGAGAAATGGTCCCTCAGGCTCATTACCAGTTAGGGGCTTTGTATGTTGCCATAGTCTCATCCCAATTGGTTGCTCTGTTTGGAGATGGTATGCAACCCTTAGTACACGGAGCCTTGCTGGAGGAAGTACACCACAGAGCGCGGGCCTTGAGAGTTCATAGTGCCATCCCACTTCCGGTTCACTGTCTCTGCTTTCCAGTATCAGAAAAATGCCGTCAGCCAGCTTCTTTAAGTTGTATCTAGTCATGGCCTTTTATCACAGCTAAGAAAAGGGATTAATGCTGCATTCTATACTCTGTGAGACAGTTTTGTAAATATATATGTATATACCTATTTATGCTATATACATTATTTTATGATGTTTAATAGTTTACTCTTTAATGCTTAGCTTTGTTGTGTGTAGTTGCTATCTATTTAGCTCTTTATTTTATGTGATACATTTCACTACATTAAATAAATAATCACTGGAAAATAGAATCAAGGCATATAATGGCCATATATATATGTATATATATATACATATACACATATATATGGACTAGTTCAACAAATATATATTGAACATCCTCAACAGGCCAGGTACTGTTCCTGATGCAAGAGAAGAAGTCCATTAAATAAAGTTCTTGCTTTTATGGAGTTGACATTCTGGAAAGGAAACACGAATTGTAAGCAGAGAGGTGTTACATGCATAGTTTGTCAGGCAGTCAGCAGTGACAGGAAGCGGACGAGAGCATGTAGGGATTGCTACTATAGACAGTATGAACCAGAAGGACATCGCTAGCAAGGCTGTGTTTCAGACAGCAGAAATCAAAGTGGTAAGAGGAAAACTCAGGGCCACTGATGCGGGGCAGAGGAGTGGTGCACCAGCAGACAACAGCAGCAGGCTCCCGAGGGTTTGTGTGCAGAACTTTCTGATTCCTGTCTGTGATGTAAACTTGACCACTGAGGCTCATTTCTAGCCCCTCCCCCCCATCACATTATCAAATGCACAGCCAGGGAAAGAGCTGCTTGTTGTTTCTGTGGCGTGGATGGATTTGGAACATCCCAAGGATGGACATAGAAGGTGTATTCTAGATGGCCTAAGGACAGGCAGAAGGACCATATGACAGGAGTAAGCTGAGCAAGGGGGGAGAGTAGCTGCTGAATTTTAAAAGACAGCCTGGGGCTAAGTGAAAGAAGCCAGCTTCAAAAGACCAAGGGTTGTGTGGTTCTGCTTGTGTAGGCAGTGAGGTTCCTAGTGAGGTAAATGGAATGGTGCTTGCTCCATGCTGAGGAGGTGGGGGAAGGGAGAGACGTTTCATGGTTACAGAGTTTACGGTTTCCTTCTATTGCGCATGTGATAATAAAGTTTACTTGGGGTGTGTACACACATGCTTCTCTCTCTCTCTTCTCTTTCTCTCTTTCTTTCTCTCTCTCTCTCTCTCTCTCTCTCTCTCTCTCTCTGTCTTTCTCTCTTTCTGTCTGTGTCTGTGTAGGTCACAGGATACCTTGTGGTGGTTTGTTCTCCTCTTCATGTATGCTCCAGGGATCAAACTCAAGTCCTGTCAGGCTTGGCAGCAAATGCCTGCTAAGCCATCTCCCCAGCCCAGGTTTCAGATATGAGAGATAACAACCGCTCTAGAGATCTGTTGATCAACAATGTGAATATCCTTGACACTACTGAACTATGCACTTAAAATCAATTAAGACAGTGGATTTTATATAATGCAATAAAAAATAGAATAGCTCAAATGAAAAGCAAGAGCAGCCCAGGGACAGAACGAGTAGGTCCTATAGGCAAGTGTAGGAATCTGCTTTTTTCATTTGAGCAGAAGGAAAGTGTTTGGGGTAGAAAGGGACTTGCTCTAACTTACACATTGGCAGTGCTCAGAAGAGACTGTAGCATATCAATGTATTTTTCCTTACTGTAATAAGATGCCAAAGGCTGGAAACTTTATAAAGAAAAAACTTGTTTAACTTAAAGCTCTGGGGCTCCAAAAGCTTGATGCTAGCTGGCATCGACTCTGGGTGGTTGACTTATGGCAGGGGTGTGTGATCGCACGGCAGATAGGAAGCCGGATTGAGACAGTGTGTGTCGGGGGAATCAGTGGGGTTCCATGAGAACTCCATTAATCTCCTCTGAGGAGACATCTCTAATGACAGAAAGACCACGCACTAGATCCTACCTCTTAAAAGTCCGTTACCTCTCAACATAGTCAGATGACGACCGGGCTCATAATACACAGACCTTGATGGGTCACACTCAGTCCATATCAAGTGGGAAGGGGAAGGGTGGGGAAAGATTATTATAATAATCCAGGAGAGATATGGGTAGCGTGACCCCAGGTATCCATAATGGAGATGCTGAACTGTGTGTGTGTGGGGTTGTGCAGGAGGGTACAGCAGGAAGTCTAAGAGGCTCGGCTGACGGGAAATGGGGTGAGAAAGAAAAAGAAGAGACAGATAATTCCATAGTTTTTGGCCCAGCAATAGCAATGCTGGTGTTGCTATTTAATAGGGCTATGGACCTGTGGGAGGAACAGATTCAGGGAGGACATCCATTCAGGCTCTTGGGTGTGACGTGTCCCAGAAGTCCACAAGGCACGCAGGTGGAGCAGGGGATAGGAGTTCTTGGTAGAGCTTTAAAGGGGTGTCATCAGCTTGTGCTGGGTATCACATATTTACACACAAGGCGCAGTATTCTTATGCTGCCAGCACTTAAAGCTACTCTGAAATCAAACTGAGTGATTAACTAAACACAAACAGAATTACAATGGCAATAAAGTTCAAATCACAATGGTTTTGTGACAGATGATGGTTTCCCAGGAGAAAGGTGTGTTTTCCCATTCTTCACTTGCCTTTTACTCTAGTTCGTCTTTCAGAGTTATTTTCCTTTGAGCCCAGTGGACCTTGCTCTCCCCTGCTTCTCTCCATCTCGAATTCTTCTGGACTGGAAATCACAGTGCATTTGAAGGCTGCTGGAGACAGAAGCCACAGGCCATTGTTGGCTTGGTTCATGTGTCTACTTGGTCATCTGCTTCTCGATTTTGCTTTTCAATTTTGCTTCTCGACTCTTCTCCACTCTGTTCCCGTGGAGCACAGCTGGGGTTACATCACTGCTCTGCTTCAGTTTAAAGGCATCCAGCTGGCTCACTTTCAACCAAACAATGTCGAATGTCTTAGCTGTCATCCACAGAGTCACCATCTGTCACGGTGCTGCCTGTGCATGTGCCGTGTCCCAGACAAGACCCGTTCCTGTTTCAGAATCGTGGATTCCACATCACAGACCCCAGCCCACACTCAAGGATCCAGTTGCCCTGAAATTATTTCAGTTCTCAGGAATCCCCTAAGGTGTGTGTTCTGTAGTTTTCATCTCTGCTTCTCCATTGCACATCTGTAGATGCTGAGGTCTCCTAATGCCATGTTCTAGTTGTATACTCTGGAACTTTCTTGGAGTTCTCCATGGCTTTAATTCCATTAGGAATGTCCTCCAGGCTGACGCCGTGGGTGTAGATTTTACTCTTCTTTATCTTAGTCCCCCTGAGGTCATGCGTACAAGATGTGTGTAGCAGATTCTTTTCAGTAGTACAGGACAGTCGCCTCTCTGCTTAGAGCTGGGTTTGGTACTCTTATGCCTTATCAACTGTTAACTGAGGTCTGAAGTGGATGCTTCCAAAAATTCCTACATTAAGTTAAGGAGCTCCTGGCCCAAAGCCAAGTATTGGGTGAGAGGGGAGAGCTGGCATGGAGCATGAGTGAACAGTTCCTTTCTAGAAAGCTCTACTGAGGCAGGCAAGCATAGGGATTGCTTAACAACCCAGGACTCCGCTCGCCTTGGTCTGTGTACACACTCCTTTAAAACACACAATTCACTTTGAAGCCTGATCCTTCCATCTGAATCCAGCTGTACATGTGCCCTGCTCCAAACAATGTGACTGTCACCGACAGCTCTTTTGAGTCATTCATTCTTTCATTCATCATTTGGGAGAGAAAGTTGAGTTGTATTAAGGGCATTTGAGTGAGGAAGGAGGGGTGCTTCGCGAAAGCTCTTACTGACTTTAGAAATGACACAAAAAGCATGTGACTTTTAATAGGAAGGCCAGCTCCCTGCCACACTTTGCTGCTAGGGCAGATTGTGGTGGGATGAGGGCTCTGAAAAGAAAAAAAAAAAGGAACCAGAGAGCTGCTTCTAGGATGCTCACAGCTCATCTCACCACCTGTATCCTTGAACACTTGCAAACATCACTGCTCCAACCCACTCAGTCCGTAGAACAGGAAACTATTCAGAAGTAATTTCTTTGCCTCTTGATGGAGCGTCTTCATTCCGAAAGAATCAATAGCCTGAAAATGAATTTTAAAAGGACTTCTTTGCAAGTCAGTGTTGTTTGGGGAAGTGGGAGGGAATCTCCTAGCTAACCCAGAGATAAATACATACAGTCTGAGGCGCTCATGGTATTTCACCCTCCCAGGCTACACGTTATCAAACACTTAAATATTTAAAGCCCTCAAATTAACTTCAAGATAACAGTAAAATGCTCCAATATCCTTTACCCTGATAAGAAGTGCAATGAATGGCTTTAAATTAATGCCAGTGCACATGCTCAGAATCTATTAAGGAAACACAGCAATTTGTATGCCTGACTAAGCCTAGGCCAGCTCATTTTGCAGTCGAGGAGGGTTGGAGCTGTTAAACAATGCCGAAGAGAAGGCAGTAGCCTGGCTTCTAAACAGCGGCAGGAGCAGGCCGGCCACAGCCTGGCTCTGCCCAGCGCAGCTGTGCTGGGGCCAGCTGCTTTGCTTTTCTCAGTCCTCTCTGGTGACTAATCCCCTAACATTGACATTCTGTGCTGTGCTTTCCCAGTGTGACCACACACTGGATCTGCTCTTGTTCTCATCCTCCCCGCCTTGCTGCTGGGGCATAGGCAGGGGGGTGGATGGCCAGTTATCATATTACAAGTCAGGAAACTGAGGCATACAAAGGTTAAGCTGCTTACCCCAGACTTAGGAGCTATTTTACCAGGCAGTCAGGTCAGCCCCCTGTGGATTTTTGGAGATCTACTTGACATTGCCTTTGAAAAGTAAAATAATTGTGTAAAAACCAAAATAAAGGTAACCATGACTATGCAGTTATAGTTCTTAGTATCCGCCCTCTACACATTGGCATGGGGAGTTCTTCCCGGAAGGAGGAAGAAAGAGCAAAAATGTGAAGCCGCAGACCAAGAGATACCATATTTATATAATAACAGACAAGCACGTATTTCCACGCGCAGAGAGAAGGTCTGGTCAGTGGGCTCAGCAAGAGGATACAGTAGTGTCCAACAACAACAGCTTCTTGGAAGGAAAACGAGGAGTTTATTGGTTAGCATAGCCGTGTGCTGGGTGGGCATTCTTGGTTCTTGGCCGTTTGGGAGCTGCAGCATCAGATAGAAAAGGCTCAGAGCAGCTGTGGTTTCTACACTTTTCTCCCTATGTTACAAAAGTGACCTTGAATGAAGTCTATATCTGGGTTCGGGCATCTCCAGAGTATTTAATGGAACATATGAAATCACTCTCAGCAGAAACCCAGGCAGCGTTGAAGGCATCCCGAATTCCGACTCCAGCACAGTCAGGGAGAAACACTCTATCCTGGCCTCATTACCTACCACATGTGCAGGGCATATTTGTGCCCCCCACTCCTCCGGAGGCTTCCCGATTAAAAGTGGCCAGGTGATGTCATTCTCAATAGTCCAGAAGGCTTGTCAAAGTGTATAAAAGACTTCACCAAGAGTCTGATACTGTGCCAAGAACCCAGCTTCCCCTCTCCCTTTCCTGAGCTCCCATGAAGGCTCTGGGTGTACTGTGCATTAGGAAGAGGTCTTTGAGTCTGCATGAGAAATAAGAGTGCAGATGTGTCCCAGATGTAAGCTAGCTCGTGGGGTACAGAATATCTGAAAGCTCTGGGAACTCACCGGACTGCATTCTCTCAGTTTTGTGGTCTGTCTAGAACACAGGCTACTTTTGCACAGTTCCCTGGGAAAATGACTGCATTCCACCAGACTGCAGAACTGTCTTGGCATTGATAAAAACGGAGATCATTTGATCTCGTGAGTGTCCAGCATAGCAACCTTGCTTGTGTTTGGTACTGGCCTTGCGGGATTTGGAGGTCAGGTTTCCTACTCAATAGAAGTCACACTCTTCCGTAGAGGTTTTAGATGTGGGACTCACAGGTTTAAAAGATCAGTTTTTAGGGTTTAAGGAACATCCAAAACTTTTTTTAAAGACAACATTTACTATATCTCAGGATAGCCTTAAATTCCCTGTATAGCCAAGGATGACCTTGAACATCTGATTTTCTTGCTTCTACGTCTGCAGTGCTGGGATTACAGGTATGTGTTGTACTGCTTATGGGATACTGAAAATAGAAGACAGTGTTGTTCATCCTAGGTATGCTTTCTACTGACTGAGTTATAATCTCAGATTACATGTATGTATGTATGTATGTATGTATTTTAAGATAGCTCTTGTTGTTCCTTTGCAAGACTACAGCTCCCAGCATCCCACTGGACTCCAGCGCACGCAAGTGCGGAACACATTTCCCAGAAGCCTTTGCATTCCCCGTTAAAAAGCAAAGGCCGCCACGAGTTCCTTCCCTCTTCTCTCTTCCCCCGTCTTTCCTACCGTGTCCGCACACCCCTTACCTTCCTGTTACCCCTCCCCCATTAAAGTGCACCCACGTGGGACCGCCGCGTGTCTGTGTCTTCTTCCTCGCGTAATGTCTTTACCCTCTAACCCGCAGAATTAAGAACAACAGTGGTGCCGCCCCATCAACCTTTCCGTCCCGGTGCCTGAGGCTTTTGCCTCTGGGCTTCACTGGCACAAGGTCTGAACCGACCGCCTGCAACCACCTCCACCTGTTTACCATGGCCATCCACCACTGCCTGATCCGTGAGTTAACCTAGTTGGCTTCCTTCCCCCGGGGCGCTCAGAGACTGTCCGGCCGGCTTTCTTTGGCGCATCCTGGGCAAGGTTGCCGACCTCCTTCCCCCTTCCCCCCGGCTTTTTGCCCTCGGCTGAAATCTGCCTCAGTCCGTGCCCGGAAGTTCAGTGCTTCTGGCCTCTTTCTCTTTTTTTCTAACCTTTCCTGTCTTCTTCCCGGCCCGCTCCGGTGCGGTGCCTTCTGAGCTGTATGGCCAGCCCCAAAAAGCTTAATTGTCTCCTCCAAGCCGGGGCTTTTTTCCCCCCATCCGGTAGCTGGGCTCGGGCCAATTGAGCTCTAGCACGGCCCCTTGCGTACTCGGACGCCTGTGCTCGTGGCTGCCGTGTTCGTGGTACCCCGGTACCTTTTTGCGGGCAGGCTTCCATTTTAGTCATGGGCTCTAAGCCTTCTAAGCCAATTCCCCAATCCTCTCCTTTTGGACAGCTTCTGGAAGCTCTCAAACCTCACACCCTGATTCCCTCCATAAAACTATCAATGCCATCCCTCCAAGGACCCTCTGCTCCCGCCGCCATGGATCCCGCGGACAAACCTCAACCCCCCCTCCACCCCTCCCCCACCGTGCCTCGAGGGGCCACTCGCTCTCGCTCCGCCCAGTCGAGCAACAGCAACGGCTCACCCATTCCTCTTTCTTCCAAGGTTTCTTCTAGGAACAGGAAGGACTCGCCTGCACCTTTCCCCCATGTTGCCTCTAAACGTTTCATTCCTAGGTCTCCAGGAGTCCCACATAAATATTCTTTTGGGTCACCTACCCGCTCCCTCTCCGAACCAGCCTCACCCCACTTCTCCCGCTACAGGTTGCGCGCGTCTTTGGATTCTTCCCCGTCTCCTCTCTGCCACAGGTCACACAGGCAGCTTAAAGCATCTCCTCCCTGTCCTATGCCTCCCCCTCGATCTTCCAAAGCCCCTCTAGGCTCCCGCTGTCACTAACCACCACTCTCCTGTTGTTACACCTAAGGATATCAGGTTCCTAAAAGCTACAGCAGCCTCCTGTCAGATCTGCCAAAAGTCAGATCCCAGGACCAAATATTCACTTAAAACACCCAAATCTGTCTAAAGCGCTCAGAATCCCCTGGAATTTTCACATACCATACCATCCTCAGTCATCAGGTAAAGTACTTCACAGATCACTCACTACCTCAACCATGTGCTAATACATGTCCACCGCTGGTTAAAATAGGAGATAAGGTATTACTCTCACCTCCAGGCCAGAGCCCTTCACCTCTTTCCCCTAAATGGCAGGGCCCTTTCAGAGTAATTCTTTTTTTTTTTTTTTTTGATTTTTCGAGACAGGGTTTCTCCGTAGCTTTTGGTTCCTGTCCTGGAACTAGCTCTTGTAGACCAGGCTGGCCTTGAACTCACAGAGATCCGCCTGCCTCTGCCTCCCGAGTGCTGGGATTAAAGGCGTGCGCCACCACCGCCCGGCCAGAGTAATTCTTTTAACTCCCACAGCTGCCAAGCTTGAAGGAATTCCTCATTGGATTCACCTGTCACATCTTAAACCGTTTATCTCCACAGCTCAAGATAATCCTTCATACACGGTAACTCAGATGGGACCTTGTTCTCTTAGGTTCCAAAGGATGCTGGATTCAGTCCCCTCTATTACAGTCTAAGGAAAACAGTGGTCCCCATCCGTCGCTGTGTTAACACACCCTCCCTTCTTTAAATTCATAAATAACCATCTAGCTGTCGTTACAGGTACCATCATCAAATACGGAGTCAAGGACTCGGGTGGTAAGCAGATTCTCAATAAGGTTCTTTGACATAGCAGGCCAGCCGCTGACTGCAGCAGTGGCCCCTGAAATGTTAAGGAATATACGGCTAAAATCTATTTCCTTTAAGACACTCTCTTTAAGCTCCAGGATGCCAGCCCAACCCACCTAAACAAATCAAACACAAGCGGATCATTAACGGAATAAGTATCATTTAATTTTTTTTAATCATTCTTAACCCTGGACATCCTAAGACTCCCTCACCCCGGATCTCCTCTCCCCCCTCACCCCAGCTCCCCCCCCAAATTCCCTTAGATCCCCCCCTTTTTTAATTTTTCCTTTTACTAATGCAACTTTTGCCTTCCAGCATCTTAATGATGATCCAGCTACTCAGAAAAAGCCAGACAGATTTCTTCAATCAGCCACCTCAGACAGACAGCAGGACTTCAAATGCCAGCGGTACAATCAGTCTTCCCAGACACCAGGGATCAGCGACACCAGCGGCCTCAGATGCCAGTGGGACATCGCCAGACACCAGCGACCTCAGACACCAGCGATCAGCGACACCAGCGACCTCAGACGCCAGTGGGACATCGCCAGAATAATCGGACATTCCCTGGACCCCTCAACGCCCAAAGCCAGCAGGAAGCAGCCATGAGAGACTGGACTACACCCCCATTCCCTACCCTTTAAAGTCCCCCAATTTTTTTTTAATCAAACCAAAAGGGTGAAATGTTGTTCCTTTGCAAGACTACAGCTCCCAGCATTCCGCTGGACTCCAACGCATGCAAGCGCGGAACACATTTTCCAGAAGCCTTTGCATTCCCCGTTAAAAAGCAAAGGCCGCCACGAGTTCCTTCCCTCTTCTCTCTTCCCCCGCCTTTCCTATCGTGTCTGCACACCCCTTACCTGCCTGTTACCCCTCCCCCATTAAAGTGCACCCACGTGGGACCGCCGTGTGTCTGTGTCTTCTTCCTCGCGTAATGTCTTTACCCTCTAACCCGCAGAATTAAGAACAACAGCTCTTGCTATGTAATCCAGGCTGGCCTCAAACTCATGATGCTCTAGGCTCAGTCTCCTGAGTGTTGGGATCACAGACTTGCACCACCATGCCCAGCTCACTTGAAAAACTTCTAGCAGAGTTCTTGTATGTCTGAAGGGAATTTGTGTCCCTCACCAACACCACTTATTCTGAGCACCTGCTCTGAGTACAGAAGTCTGGTCTAAACATTTTGTTAATAATTCTTAATCTATCCATTTTTATGCTCCCCTCATGGTCTTTCTAGTTTATATGAATCTAATGGAATCTACACAAAGGTTTTGTTCTTTTGGTCACCCAAACCACTGTTACCACTGAAGGAATCAGAGAGCTCTTCTTCACACCATGGTGAACGTTCTTTTCCTGGTGGGAATTCTGGGGCCCGCAGCACTTTAAAAGCACAGCCATAATTATCCCTGCATTGTTCCTCAGAGTCACCTGGAAGAATTTTTTACGACAATAGGAAGGTACAGCCTTCTCAAACCCTAAGACTTGAGAGGGGATTTCCTTCATCTCTGAACCAGCCTCCTTGCTAGGGTGCAGTGGGTTGCAGAGTACCTCTGAGACATTGGTCTCTGCAGGCATGGAGGCCTTCACACACAGGACAGCCAGGACTTTGGATCATGATGTATGGAGCCCTGACAACACAGGAGGAGTGGTGACAG
This sequence comes from Microtus oregoni, assembly GCF_018167655.1. NCBI lineage: Eukaryota > Metazoa > Chordata > Mammalia > Rodentia > Cricetidae > Microtus > Microtus oregoni. The sequence goes on from NW_024543075.1 coordinate 10,489,557, forward strand.
GTGCCACAGAAAATGGGTGACATCTTTCCAGCGTCCTCCCTCATGGCCCATCTTCCTTCTGTTGAGTGACAAGGGGAAGAAGCTTGGCTGTCTGGGAAAAAGGAGGTTTTCCATGCCGTTGGGACTGAGTCCACCCCTGGACCTGTTGGGGATGTTTCGGATGTGAATTGGATCACAGCACTTAGCTGGTTGTCGGGTTTCTTCTGTGTCTGTCTCTCTGGTTTTCGTCAGTGTCACTGTGGTTGTTTTTGTTCTGCTTCTTCTTTCCTGATGTGTGTCTTCCATCAGCCATAGAAACACTCCACCACCTCTTCTCAAACTTTTGCTCTGTCCCACCCTTTTCCTCCTTTTCTTCTAGACCATGGTTTTTTCTTTGTTTGTTTGTTATTAGAGGCATTAGACACTTTGATTATGTCCCACATATTTAATCCCTTCTTCTCTTTGGAGATTGAACCTAGGCCTAATGCTTTTACATTCTGTTAGCAGTTCTAAGTCCCTATTGCATATGCTCCAATTTTGAAATATGCTTTTCCTATTGTTTTTCATTTCCACGCCTCGGTTTGAATGTTTCCTGAAGATGGACACTTCAAAGAAATCCCACACTAGCTCAGAATTGAGTATAATGGAAGGTTATTTATTTAGGGGTAGACTCACAGATTACAGTCCTCTGCTCAAATGGGGAACAGCAACCGAATCCCGCAGCTGGAAGAGAGGCCAGACCCACACTTTACATTGGCATATACAGTATAAGAGGCCTCGTGGTATATAGTATATACCAAGTGGGCTGGTAACTTAAAGGCTACTGGCTGTAGGAATTCCTATAGCACCTCCCCCTTTTGTTTAAATAAGAAAATTTTAAGCCTATTACAAAATTATATACAATAAAAACTAGTATCATGTATAAAAATTAGAATTATAACAGCATAAATATCAAGCAAAAAACATGTGATAAATGTTTCAATAATTATCCTATTCTAAGGAGTTTAAGTCTTTTATTATAAATAACTTGGCCAAGTCACGAGAGGAAAGTAACTACAACTATCTAGTCTTCAACCCCAATGAAGATCCAAGAAGGGAAATAATATTACTTGAGTAAGCAGGAAGTGCAATCAAGCAACTTGCAAAATGTGCAACAAATAACAGAGACAACTGGCTACCTGGGTAATCACCCAAAGTCTCACATGCCATGTTGGAGCAACCAACTTTGGCAAAAGCCTAGAGTAACTGACAGACCATTTCCAAAGCAGGAAATTTTTCAAAACTGTCTTACCCTGTCTTGGCAAGATTTGACAGTCTTTTTTCCTTGTATCCTGCTTGTCCTGTCAGGACACCATACATTTTGTCAGTGGTCGGTGCATGGACAGTTCCTTGCCCAAAGGCCAGTTTTTCTGAGAAGAAAACAAGCTCCAAGTGAAGTGTCTTCAGTGCTCAACATTCTCTCAGGAATAGATCGTTGCTGCCGGGAGCAATCGTGTCTCATGTCAACAGAATCCTAAGTTATTTAAATGCCTATTCTACAGCTCTTTGAAGTGGTTGAAGATTACCTCTCTATGCAGAATACAATCTCTATGTATCTAAAGAACGTGATTAGTCTAACTATAAGTATGACAAACATGAATGACTATTCACCAATAAATCTTAATACCTATATAATATAAAGACTAAGACTTCATATTAGAATATTAAACAATCTTTAAACAACTGTGCAACAAATAAGGACAATGATCTCAAAATGTAAATAATGTATAAATGTCTTGATCAAAGGCAGAAATGTATATTGTAATATGATAAATACATCCTAAAATTGTATCAATATACAAAATGTCTTAAGTAGCAGTAGAAGTGTGCATGCACACAATATGATAAAATAACTTTGCCTAGGTATACAAATATTGTAGGCAAAATAGAAACATATTTAATATAATTTAAGTTTGTATCAATATATAAGAATCCATACCAATGTAAATTGCCTATTAATAATAGCTCACAAGTATTCACTCCATTACTCAGTATTATTATTAGTGTGAGTAAGCTCACACCAATCTATTATCCCATCCAATTTCCTCTTTTTTTAAAAAGATCCCTGAGCTTACATAATATTTTCCCCTCCACCGTACCACAATTATAATCAACCCCTAAATGATGTTCCTAACCCTGAGGACAAACTTTGTTGGGAGAGGGGATGTTGTCTTCTAGAATTACTTCCAGCTGTCATGGGGATGATGTTCTTTCTATGGGATTCTGTGAAAGTAAATTGATGGTTAAGTTCCAAGATTACTGTCTGATATAACTGCAAATATGTAGTAATAAGGGCGGCGGGGCTGTGTCCCCAGCACCCGGCCGCCCCCACGGCTAGCTTATGCCCAAAATAACAACACACAAACTGTATTCATTTAAACACTGCTTGGCCCTTTAGCCCTAGCCCTTACTGGCTAATTCTGTTATCCCGATCAACCCATCTCTAATAATCTGTGAGCACTGGTCTTACTGGGAAAGGTTCAGCATGTCTAACCTGGCGGCTTGCTTCATGGCGTGTGTCTGCCTGGGAGCAGGGCATGGCGTCTCTCTCTGAGGCGTCTGCTCCCGACAGGAGAGCTGTGGAGTCTGAGCTCACTTCCTCCTCCTCCCAGCGTTCTGTTTTGTTTACTCCTTCCACCTATCTTCTAACCAATAAAATGGGCCAAGGCAGTTCCTTTATTAGCCAATGACCTTCCTCCATCACAAATAGTCTCTGAATATTCAGTAGGGTTTTTCTGAGGCTCCTATTTGGAGTTCTGGCCAGAACGCTATTTAAAAAATGCACCATTTCAGCTACCCAAGTTGGAACCACCTTGAGCAGTTGGTGCCCAAAAACAGGTCTTATAGTAGCCCTATCAGCATCATGACATCATATCAACCAGGTGAGTTGTTGTAGGGCTCCATCTTCTTCCTGGAAACTTCACATTGTGGAAAGCTTAAACATTATTTACACACACATATATATGCAATGAAAGGTATGATAGAGACAAACATAGGTATGAAGAAAAGTAAATTTTTTTTACCAAATTTTTTTCTGTCCCATACTATGGATCCTGACATGAGACAGAAACTTCAAATTTTTATTTTAACAACATGCTTGGATTTAGAGAAGAACACAGCCAGTGTCCAACTCCAAAGCCAGCTTTGATTTTTAAGTGAGTCATAACTATTATTTTATTTAGCATTCAGATATTCTTACTCTTAGATGACATGTCCTCACAAGTGATAATTCTCTTTGCTTGGTGATCCTATCTGGATAATTATCTTTTCCTCTTTAGGAATGTAGATATCCAGGGTCTCTTGACTTTTTGAAGATGAGTATTTTCTTGCAAAGACAAGAACAGAACCCTGCCTCAACCCCTATGAGGTTTCTTTACCGTATGATTGGTTGTCACCTCTGTGGATGAGCCATTATTTCTCTTTCTCAAGACATTTCTTTTTTTCAAACCAAATCTTTATTAATTTTGTTGGTATCCATAACTTTTCTTCTCCTATTGAAACAAGAGAAAAACCCCCTCCCCAAAGTAGCCCATCTCCTGGCTTCCATTGTGAGATCAACACATCCTTGAACTACAGCAGCTGATTTAATTCAGAAGACTTTTCTATTATCAGTGTCTCTCTGCTGCTGCTGTTCATTTCTCATTAACATTACGAAAATTCAAGGTCGATAAAGCATTATGTAATATATTTCTGGGGGTATTTTCCATCTCTTTCTGTTTGTTTAACATATCCTTTATAGTTCAGTTTGATTTTTCTATAAATGCCTGACCTGTAGGATTGTATGGTGTACCTGTAATATGCTTAATATTATAATAAGCAAAAAAACCACTTCATTTTCTTAGAGACATATGTGGGACCATTATCTGTCTTTATTTGTGCAGGTATACCCATGATGGCCATAACTTCTAATAAATGTGTAATTACTGAATCAGCTTTTTCTGAGCTCAAAGCAGTTGCCCATTGAAAACCTGAGAAAGTGTCAATGGTGTGGTGCACATATTTTAATTTACCAAATTCTGCAAAGTGGAACACATCCATCTGCCAGATCTCATTCCTGTGAATACCCTTTTGGTTAGTCCCTACAGGTAGTGGTGTTTGGTTATAGAAAGAACAAGTAGAACATTTCTTTATAGTCTCTTTAAGTTGTTGCCATGAAATAGAAAACTCTTTCTTTAAACTTTTATTATTGACATGATGTTTCTTATGGGATTCTGAGGCCTTCAACACACTTGCAATCAGTAATCAATCAATTTCTGCATTATCTTGTGCTAGAGGACCTGGCAGATCCATATGTGATTGGATGTGTGTTATGTATATGGGACAAAGCCTATTCCTGATTATATTTTGAACCTGCATGAATAATGAAGTCAATTCTGTATCATCTGGTATAAATTCAGCAGTTTCAATATGCAAGATAACTCTTTCTGCATATTGTGAATCAGTAACTATATTAAGAGGTTCTTTAAAATCCCTTAGTACCATGAGAATAGCAAAGTAATGTTACCCTTTTCAATAGTATTATTTTTTTTAGGTAACTTTTGATTTTTGATGGTATTAATCCTGTCAGCTAGCTGTTCATTATTAGTATGTAAAGACTGTATTATTTCAAAAAGTGCCTCATTCTTGGCTCTATTATCAAATCATTTTCTTAAAGATATAATATGAAGAAAAAAACTGAGTCCCAATATCCAATAAATGGATGTATCACAATAACAATATAAGCCTTGCAGAATACAATCCATAGTATTAGCAAAAAAGTTACTAATATTTTCCATGGTAATGTTGCTTGCAATTATATATTGATTTATTAATTACCTGTTATGAGGTCTGGTAAATTGTTTAGGTGTAATAATCTTTATTGTCCAGCAGGTGTCGTGGTTGCAGAGTGGTGACGAGCTATGCAACCTGGTGCCAATAACAGTCCTAAACTGCTTTTTTTTTCTTTCACCTAGGTGCTGGTTGAATACTGAGAAATATGCTTTGCTTGACAAATTAAAAGCAATTAAATCAATTCCATACACGGAGCAAGAAGCCCAGAGCTTAAGGGCAGGGAACACAAACTAGAAGCTGTACGAGTCACCATGCAGCAGGGAACCTGGAGTTGGGGAGGGGATGTGCGCTAGCTTGGGAAATTTCCAAGTCGCTGCATGCAGTTAACTCCACTGTGGCAGTGGTTGTACGAAAAACTGCTTAGGTAAAAGCAAACCAAGTGGGCAGGACTTTCTGGACTGTGGACCAGTTAGGCCTTTAAGCTGGTCCACCTGATAGGTGTGGAGTCCAGATCCACGTGGGCACCAGAAGAAGAAGAACGCTTAAAAGAAATCCCACACTAGCTCAGAATTGAGTATTATAGAGGGTTATTTATTTAGGGGTAGACTCACAGATTACAGTCCTCTGTTCAAAAGGGGAACAGAAACCAAATCCTGCAGTCAGAAGAAAGGCAGGAAGCATGCTTTACATCTGCATATATAGTGTGCCAATCAAGTGGGCTGGTAACGTAAAGGCTAGTGGCTGTAGGAATTCCTACAGCAGTTTCCTACTGAATATAATCAGTGCAGATTTTGTATTCTGCATGTTAAACTTGCTGGCAACTCCAGCTAATGAGCTCCTAATTCAAACATTATCTTTTCCATCGGAGAACACCCATTTAGTTAATATTTTGTAGATTATGAGCTATCTTAAAATCATCTTTATTATCATATCTAATATCCATCTTTCTCTATCATCATAAGCTTGTTGAAAATAGCTTTTGTAAAAAATAAAGTTTGTCAGATAACCTTAACATCTGGATCTTGTGGGTACATTGGCTTTGTGGTCTCTCTTTCTTGGTTTTGGGTCACATGGTTACTTCTTTCCTCTAGTGAAAACAGAGGAGTGGCAGATGCATTGACGTGATAGCTTGCTAGTAAAGGGATTTAGTAATAAAGAGTGATTAATCTTGGACCACCCCAGGATGCTGTGTTCTTCTTCTGCCTTCAAAACATTTTATTTTTATCTTTTATATGCACGTATATGTCTATGTGTGGGTTTGCATATGTGAGTGCAGAACCTGTGGTGGCCAGAAGAGGGCATGAGATCCACAGAGTTGGAGTTATAAGGTGGTTGTGAGTCACCCAATGTAGGTGCTGGGAACCAAACCTGAGTTCTCCATAAGAGCAACAAGCTCTTTTTAGTGCTGAGCTGTCTCTTAGGCTCCTCATTTTGAATTAAATGGAGATACAGGGCTTTTTCTGCAAGATGTGTTTAAATTAAATTGCAAAGTTCAAATTCTTATATTGTGAGCCCGTGCTTTCTGGAACTTTCCATCGATGTTTGCATTGGCATTCTATGTAGCCCCCAAAACTCAGCTAATATCAAGAAGCAATAGGTCTGTGTTTTCGAGGACTCCCTAGTGTTTGAACTCCACTGCCTTTGCTGTCGTGCCGTGGCCCCTACACAGCTCCCACTGCACTTTACATAGACTCTTCAAGCTGCCTTCCCAGGGCACTTTTCCTTTCCGTGGTCTGTTCTTTGCGAGCATGTCAATTCTCAGGCATGGCTCCCAAACAGATGCTGTCAGAGGCACAAGAATGGACCTTGGGGACCACCAAGTACTGGGGCTATAACTTCCGGAGATCCCTCATTGCCAGTCTCTGAAATCTGCTATGGCCTTGTGCTGAGGCCACTCCTTACAGGGACTGCCCCTAGCCAGTGAAGGAGGATCCCAAGGCTGTGAGGCATACCCAGGACTCGCCTCCCCACTGACTGTGGCTAATGGCTCTCTGAGGGCTCAGGCTGAACTTCCTTCTGCACAGAAGGTGAGCTTCTGCTCTGCCAGCCTTCACAGGCATCGTGGTGTGATGCGTGTCTCCTCCCCAGCTCCTTCCTTATGTTCCCTTACATGCGGTCACTGCAAGAACAATGCACTCTTTTCTGCTTTATGGGAGACATGGATTCTTATATGTGGTTTCTCTGTTTGAATCATCTGGGTATCTCTCCCAGGTGGGACAGCTGGTCGGCCACCAGTGAGCTCAGCCCATTTGGAAACTTGTGTCTCAATATTTTGAATAATTAATCTGTCCACCCCCGAATATTTCTCTCATCTTCCTAAACTTGTCTTCAAGCTAGGATTAATAATGGCAGTTTACCCAAAAGGAAAAGAAATTAAGAGAGTCAAATTTCCCCTTGGCTTTCAAATTTGAGGAAAGATAAATAAGACTCATAACAGGACTTCAAAATCCTATTTCCATGTTCCTTTCTTGAATGAAAAAATAAAAGCGCTTCTCAGGGCATTGGCCTGTGTAGTTCAGAGGGAGGACCCCAGGGACAGATGCTGGGGTGGGTTGGTAAATTGAGATGAACTTTTTTTTTTTTTGAAACAGAGTCTCATTTATAGCCTGAGGTAGTCTTGAACTCAAGATCCCAAGTACTGGCATGCAGATGCCAATACCATGACCTATTGAAGGTTGAGCTCAGTTTCTGTCTCAAAGGGGATTCCTCTCACCAGGTGTGGGTGAATGAATGTTCACAGTCCTTACACTAAGTGTTTTTGCGGTCCTAGGGAAGCCACACATCTTCCAAGAGCCCTGCCAACCCTGCTGTGGAGAACAAGGCAGGTTGGAAGAGCCAGGCCTCCCAGCTGAGACTTCCCTCATCTCGAGGTAGGACTGGGCAGAGCACAGAGAATGAGATTAAGGCTGTGTGTATGTGCTTCCCTGCGTGCGAGAGACAGCTTGGGTGGCTTTGCCTTGAGGATGGATCTAAGTTACTTAATGTTCTGAGGTGTTAGATAAAGCATCTTATCTCCCAATTTTTCCCCTAATTAATTATGGCACCTTCGCTGTTTCATTATTCTCAGCTTAAGCCTTCAGAGTCACAGTAACCTTGTCTTTTACAAGAATAATGTTGTTGCCCTTTGCAGAGAACACCTGGGAGCGGGGCGGGGGCGGGGGGAGGTAAGCACAGACGTGGGACCCGACTTGCAGGAAAGGCAGAAGTTGCCTGTGTCCCGTGCTTTGAGAAGTACTGTCAATACCTCAAGGCCATTGGAGTTGAATGTCTGGGAGAAGCCGCTGAAGATAACCCTTGCCTTGAAGCTCCTCTGAGCATCAAGGGCGTCCCACACTGGGTGGTACTACAGCCTTAAGGAGCTGGGGCCCAGGAAGCATGAGACACTGGGGCCCTGGGAACTCCCAAGGTCCTTGACTTTACTTGGGCTTTCTAGAATCCTACCTTGACTGGGGACAACACCCATCCCCCAGGATGCACTGGGCCTGAAGCCTGTGCAGAAAGGAAAGTCTTTCAGGAGAAATGCTAGCCCAGGACCGGGCACTGTGGGTCTGCTGAAAGGAGGCTGTCGGGACGTTGTGTGGATTTTCCTGGCGAGACCTGGACAAACGTCTAGTCACCCCAGGCAGGGTGCTGACAGCTGGCCAAAGGAACGATTCCTGAGCTCTAGTTCAGTGAACCAGTGAGGTAACTGAGGAAACACAGCAGGGGGAGAGAGGGGTTCACCCCAAAGCCCATCTAGCGTGGAGGAGGATCCCAAAGGCTGCATTTCTGGAGCTCTCTACACAACTTTCAGGCAGCTTGACTGCCCAGTCTCCCTTTCTCGGTCATTGTTTACTGCTTAGACAATGTCTGGGTGGGTCTGGAGGATCTTGTAATGTTCTGAGTCTCCTAAGCCTAGGAAGTTGAGTGAGCTTCTCTTCTCCCACCAGAAGGCATGTTTTAGTTCAGAGGAAAACAGTAACAGAGGGAACTGGAGATGAGAGAAGAAGAGATGTCAAAATGCTTGGGGTATAATTGCTCTCTGATGCTGAGAGTCACTTTTTTTTTTTTAAAGACAGGGTTTCTCTGTACCCTTTGAGCCTGTCCTGGAACTAGCCCTTGTAGACCAGGCTGGTCTCAAACTCACAGAGATCTGCCTGCCTCTGTCTCCTGAGTGCTGGGATTAAAGCTGTGAGCCACCACCGTGCAGCGAGTGTCACCTTTTGGACAGTGGGGCCAAAGGGTTAGGTCTTTGTCACCTCTCCCTATCATGCCTATTTCCCAAGCTTAACCCTGCACATAGAGCACACAGGACCTGCCCACTCTGTGTGTTCCACTGCTCAAGACCCACAGAATTCTAAGAAGTCTTTAACATGTTTGAGTCCCAGTGTCCCCACTGGCAGACTGGACTGAATGTCAACAGCGCAGCCCCAGGATCTGAGTCCCCGTGTCATTGTTCCTTCAGAGGGCTCCTGAGTCCATTTCTGCTCTCTAGCCTCAATCCCAAGGGGCTGGGGCAGGAGGAGGAGATGGGAGCCCAGCAGAGATGCTGATGTGATTAGAATGTTGTCCTGGCTTCTGCAGTCCTTCCTGGATACTTTTTGCCTGTTGTCATCCCAGCGGTTGCTGTGATGTCCTTTGAGCCCAGGTCAGCAGACACAGGACCTGTAGATACGAGCAGAGTGCGTGCCATTCAGAACTGACTCCTCAACTCACTTCACCTCACTTTGCACCGCCAAATCTCCTGGAAGACGGGGGAGCTAGTGTAGCCCTGGCCTGTCTCTGTACCTGCTGCCTTCCCTCTTCCCACATGCTTCTCCACACCTCATCCTGGCATGCCAGGCCCCAGCCTTGGCAACTCCTCCCTCTCTGCTCTTCCTTTCCAGATGGATGCCACTGTCCATCTGGACATCTTCCTTGCTGACACCCTTGCTGTGTCCAAATTCTAAGCCCAGTTCCCACTGACCCAAGGAGTCTGGCCGTCCCCACTAATATCTTCATCACATTGATTTCATGACTAATAGCCTTGTTTCTCTCCTTAATTCTAACCTCTGGCTGGCAATGTCCCATTTATTTATTTATTGTGTGTATGATAAGTATAAATGTGGGCATGTGCCTGGCACAGTATGCATATGGATGCCAGAGGACAACCTCATGCAGTCACTTCTCTCTCTCTAGTCAGCAGACCCAGCTGTGATGATCTTTTCCAAGCAGGCCCAGAAGAAGGCCTGAAGTTGGTAATAGTTTGGCTTGAAGGATAATCCTGTATCACATATGGTAAAATATATGTAGCGTAAAATTGACCACCTTAACTGTGGCAAAGTTAACAGTTCTGTGATGTTTACTATGTTCCTGATGTTGTACAGCCTTCACCTCTAGTAGTGCGAGGCTTGCATCCTGTCACCAAGAGCGCAAGGCCTCTCTAGCCCCCAGCACCCCCTACTCTACATTGTGTCTCTAGAAACTTGCCTTGGAAATGTCATATAGGTGGAAGCATTGGCATCTTGTTTCTTATTCCTTGCATGTTATCAACGCCAGTCATGTTGTAACAGGTCTCAGCCCTGCCTTTATTAAAAGGCCAGACCCAGTTCTATCATGGGGACAAATCATGCTTCATGCCTGCGTCGGTTGCCGAGCCTCCAGAACTGCCACTCTTGGGCTTGTGTGAATAGAGCTGCCATGAACATTCACGGTTGGGTTTTTGTTTGGGTGCTGTTTTCAGTTCTTTTAGGTGGACACCTAGCAGTGAACTTGCTGGATTAGAACATCTAAGTGGGCTTTATTGAGGAGCCGCCATGCTACTTTCCTCAGCAGCTGCATGTAACAGGCTTTCTTTGGGCCGCCAACCAGTTCCCAAATCATGACCTGGAGACTTATTATTAGTTGTGAATGCTCAGCCTTATCTTATGCTTGTCCCACTAACTCTATAACTTAATTTAACCTCTTCATCTCCATTTTGCCTGGGGGCTTTTATTCTGTATGTCCTACTTGTGTCTGTCTGTCTGGCAACTGCCTGATTGGCCCTGGGCATCTCCCTCTTCTCCCTTGTTCTCTCCTCTCTTTTCAGCCTAGATTTCCCCTCCTACTCATTCTCTCTGCCCACCAGCCCTGCCTATTCTTCTACTGCCCTAGCTATCGGCCATTCAGCTTTTTATTAGACTAGTCAGGTGCTTTAGGCAGGCCAGGTGAAACAGCAACACATCTTTACACGGTTAAACAAATGCAACATAAACAAAAGTAACACCCATTTACACAGTTAAAGGAATATTTCACAACATAAATAAATAAATGTAACACGTCTTTACATGGTTAAAGTGATATTCCAGGACAGCTGCACCTTGCCACACCACATGCAGTTGGAAGACCCCAATCTCCTCATCCTCACCAATAAGTGTTGCTTTTCCTCTTTTGCAACATCATTGCCACTGCAGGGATACCCATGGGCAGCTGGGATGCAGTTCACAGTTTAGCTTCAGGAAGTGTCTGGCAAGTGTTAGAGCCCAGAAAGGGAACCACGGTTTCCTTCACTTGCCAGAGGAAAGGCCACTTCCTGCCCCGTCAGACATGCTGAGCGTCCACGGTGGCTCTGAGTAGGGTCAATGTGTTAGACCTTCTGTTGTGACAAACGGCTTGACAGATAGCTGGTGATATGGCTCACTGGGTAAAGGTACTTGTCTCCACACACACACAGCAAAAGGAGAGAACTGAGTCCCACAGGTTTTCCTCTGACCTACATACACGCGCTGCAGCACCCCTAAAAGCTATCAAGTACAAAAAGAAAAAGAAGAATATTCAAAATATTTGACAGAAAACTGTAAGGAAGGAAGGACTTATTTTGCACACTGTCATGCCCATGGGTGGGGTTGTTCTTTTCAGGGGCCTAGAGCCTTAGTTTCTCTTACATTTTCTGTCCACCTGCTCCACATGGAATCTTTTAGAGTTGTGTTTGCTTGTTTTTTTTTTTTTTAAATAAGGCTTCAAGTGGCTAAGGCTGGCCTTGAACTCCTGATCCTCCAGCCTCTGCCTCCCAAGTGCCAGGATTACAGGCATGCACCACCACACCTGGTTCAACACAGACTCCAGAGCTGGGGGACAATTCTCCTGGGTTCTAATGCACCTGCACACGCAGGCCATAGAGACTCTTGCTTTCTATTTCCCTTCCCTTTTCTGCCATGACTGCCCACTCCCTGCGACTCCAGTATCCTGAGTTTCTCTTATTCTTTTGAACTCTATATACAAGAGGCAGGTCACTGCCTTCAAAGGCTGCTTTCATGTTAGATCATCTGAAAGTAGTTTGGATATTGTAGTTGCTACAGAAGCCTAGGGCACACAGCCCAGCACTTTGAGTATTTTTTTTATCTTCCTTTGGGAGGCAACCTGCTTTTTTTTTCCCTTTTACTCTAGCCCCACATTGGGTGCCAAAATGGTGACTTATTTTTTATTTATTTATTTTTTAAAATTTTTTTTTGGTCTTTGCCTCTTTTGGGGGCTTTGATGCCTGTCCTGGAACTAACTTTTGTAGACCAGGTTGGCCTCAAACTCAAACTCAGAGAAATCTGCCTGCCTCTGCCTACTGAGTGTTGGCATTAAAGGCATGTGCCATCACCACCAGGTTCTAGTTAGCTTTTCTTATCCTATTCCAGCTGTCTTTAATCTCTGGGATTTTTACTTTTCTTCTGTATATCTTACTTTCACTATTACTCTGTGACTGGCTAGTGGTGACTGACCCCTAGCATCCTCCTCTCCTTGTTTTCTTGCTCTTTCTCCTATTTATTCTCTCTGTCTGCCAGCCCTGCCTATCCTTGCTCCTGCCTTGTTATGGGCATTTCAGCTCTTTATTAGACCATCAGGTGTTTTAGACAGGCAAAGAATCACAGCTTCACAGAGAAACAAACGCAACATGAACAAAAGCAACACATTTTTACATCATTAAACAAATGTTCCACAGAATAAACAAATCTAACCCACATTAAAATAATATTCCACAATAGCAACCCTTACTGGAAAACCTCTTGGCAAACATTGTCATGTTTCTGTACATTGCCATGTTCAGCTGGGATCACCAGACCCATGACACATGGGTTTAGCTGTTGTCTGGAACAATGCAAGCCAATATCAGTTAGCATAAAACAGGAATTCAAATTCACCTGGAAGGTGTGCAGTAGGTCACAGATAGATGGAAAGCTGAAGGGTAGGGCTTCTGATGATTTATGTATCAAAGGGGTAGTCTATAATACAGTGGTTCTTAACCTCTGAGTAGTGACCCCTTTGGGAGAGTGAATGACCCTTTCACAGGGGTCACCTAAGACCATTAAGAAATACAGATATGTACATTACAATTCATAACAGTAGCAAAATTACAGTTATGAAGCAGCAATGAAAATAAATTTTTGTTGGGGGCCACCACAACTTGAGGAGGTATATTAAAAAGTTGCAGCATTATGAAGGTTGAGAATCATTTCTGTAATAGGTTTCATTTATGCCAGGTGAGTAGGCAGAAGCATGAGGGCTGCAGTTTATAATTCCATCATCACTGTGACCACTGTCCAAGGGCTAAGTCTTCAAGGCCAAGGGTAGTTTGAATAGGCAGGCAGGCAACTGTGCTACCTGCAGACTCTAGGCAGACTGGGAATTCTTTAGCAGGTTGATTTCTGCAGAAGTGCTAGACAGATCCCCAAGGAGAAGGGTCTTCATGATAAATGTTTCTTCTTTGGACTGGAATTCTGCGAGAAAGATGTACCTGTGTTAAAGATTCAAGGGCAATCGACTAATTAAAAGTTTGTGGTTGTAGAGAGTTGGAATGGCACAGATCCAGAGCCAGGTTATTTTGGGTTTTCTGTAGTTCCCTTGATAGACTTTTATTGCTAACCTCTGTGCCAGAACTAACATCCTTGTGACTGTCCAATAAAGCCTTGTGGAATGTATTAATTTAGCAGATCAGGAGCTTCCAACACATCCCAGAGCTAAGAATATCATCAGACAGCATCTGTAGCCTGCCAATGTGCTGGAAAAGTACCCTGAGTGGTGACTTTCTACCTATTTGTTTATGTATCTGTTTGTTTGTTTGTTTGTTTTTTTGAGATAGGTGTCTCTGTGTGTAACAGTACTTGCTGTCCTGGAACTTGCTTTGTAGGCCAGGCTGACCTCAAATTCACAGAGACACACCTGCTTCTGCCTCCTGAGTGCTGGGATTAAAGGCTTGTGCCACCACCACCCGGTGAGTGTTGACTTTATTTTTTCTAACTCCTATATCTTTAAAAGCAACGTGAAACTATTTCCACATTAGAAAGTGGTATTTGGCTTGACCTGGATCTGTATTCCTGGGCCATGCTCACTTCTGTTTGGCTGAAGAATAAACTATAACTTATTCCCTTTGAGGTGAGCAATGTGTTTGGGGTGACACTCCAACTGTACTCTGTGGGTGCACATTACACCAACATCTCATGGAGAAGTTCAAGTGCAGTGTGTCACCCACCCCATGGGCTCAGAATGTCTGGGGATGGGAGAAGGGCTGGAGAGATGGCTCAGTGGTTAAGAGCACTTGCTGCTCTTGCAGAGGACCTGAATTTGGTTTAAAACTCCAGGGAACCCTATGCCTTCTTTTGGTCTCTGCAGGTGTTCATCTATGCACATCTATTCAGATAAACAAAAGTAAATCTTAAAAAAAAATGTCCTTCTTTTCATTCAGAAATGGCTCAGGGATTAAGGGTATTGATGTTCATGCAGCTAACAACCATCTGTAACTTCACTTCCTGGAATCTAATGGGTTTTTCTGGCCTCTGTTGACTAGGTATGTACATGGTACATAGACATTATAGGCAGGCAAAACAGACTCTGAGCCTGGATATCAGCACATTTTCCTCTGTGATTGTGAGTGTGCACCTTACTCTGGCCCTTTGAGCATCTCAGGTTCAAGATCAATGCCCTGACCACTCTCTCGCTCCCTGAATATTGAATTCAGAAATCTCTGTGTGAGATTTCTCTACCAGAAGTCAGTGTGTGGGGGGGGGGATGTAGGTGACAGAGAAGATACTGCATGGAAGAGAGGGAGCAGAGCTGGCCTTGGTAGCCATGAAAACATTTTCTCCATTAACTAAAGCTGAAACTCATGTCATTTTGGAGATTTATCAAAATGGGAACTTCTTTTCATACCAAACGATAATATCAAGTGTTTGTTGAGTGACTAACCTTTGCATCATACTCAAGAATTCAGAAACGGTGATGCTTTCCCTATATTGCCCTGATAGGCTGGAACTTGCCCCTGGCTGCACAGTTTGTGGTGGCTGAATTGCTAGCGCATGTGGCGGCATAGTCAGCCTCTTGATGCCATGCTGCCTCTGCTTTGTTGATGCATGAATTTCACAACTGCCAGAAGGCCTGCCAGCAGAGGTCATGTAGCCATGTCCTGGTATGCTAGCTCTTCTATTGTGTTCTGTCAGGGCAGTGTGGCTTAGGTCACAAACTAGATGCTGGTTGTGAGGGATATCTAGGACACTACCTCTGCCTTCATGGTGCTGACTCTGGGGAGTGCTACAGAAGAGGTCACAATGCTGCTGGAAAGTATAGTTCCCTGACTCCTCAGCTTGGTGTGGTCATCTTCCTGTATTCAGGCCTTGTGTCTTACACCAGACCCTGGGAATTGTTGGCAATCAGCGTGCACCTGGCCTGGTGTGTGTGCCTGTTCTAAGGAATTGTTCTTCCGTACCATACCCAGAGCACTTGCCCCGCTCACTTTGCTGGGTTTTATACATAGCCTTGCTTTAGCTTCCTTCACAGCCGCTTCAGTGTTCCAGGTTTCCTTCACAAAACACATACCACGTAGCTTAAGCAATGGAAATTGGTACCTTTGTAGCTCTAAGATCCCAATAACAAGGGTAAAAGCACCAGCTCTGGGAGCCCCAGTAGGTTCTGGCTTGGCCACCTGACTCAGCCCACTAATTAGAGACCAGTAACGGCTGAAAGCAAGAGATCTAAGTAGTAGGCTGGAAGAGGATCAAATGAATGGTTCTAACATTCCCCATGTCTATCTTTGGGTTACCAATGTAAACTCTAGCTTTAAACAGAGGAAGAATGGGGGCAGGAAGCAGGAAATACATAGACTCAAGCAGCCTTGTCTAGGTGTAGATGGGTAGACTGTTGTCCCCAGTTTGGTTATGCAGTGTAGTCTTAGAATGTTTGCACTGCTCTTATTGTATGGGGAGGGGGAGTCAGTCTGGTTCCTTTGAGAAGGTGGTGTAGCCTCACCATGGTAGAGAATCATGGTCAGTTGAAGAGTAGTGTGATGTGGGTCTGTGTGGCTTTGTAGCTCATAGGCTCTAAGGTGACTGCAGGTTTGGGACAATAACTTGGAGTCCTCAGCCTTTCAGAAAGTTGAGATGGGTTTGGTCAGTGCCACCCTTTGTAGATGGGCTTTGATGTATTATTATCATGCCTATGCAGAATCCAGCAAAAGTCTGACCAAATTAAAGGAGACAGACTCAACTGGAAGCCAAGTCCTCTGTTCGCTGTGCTCTTGTGGGCCCTACTGAGGAGCAATGCTTCTAGCAAAGGCAGCTTCTGATGCCTGTTATAGTAGGTTTTAGAAACAGCTTCTCTTTGCTTGGAGGTAGCTACCATATTGCCAAATGCCCATGGGGACAGCTCTCTGGTGTCTGTTCTTATGATGGAATTAATGGCATTATGAGGGCTGCCCTGGTGACTCCATCCCACCCAATTACTGACCTCCCAAAGGTCCTGTCTCTAAATACCATCACACTGGACTTTAGGACTTCAGCATAGGCACTTGGGTATAGGACAGACCACAGGCATGCTCCATAGAAGCTAAGGCTGACCCTGGCTCCCCTGCCATGGCCAGATATGGAAGACTTTCTGTAGTTCTTATTTAATGTTCCAAGATTAGCTCTCTAAACTCAGTGTTGTGTGCTTTGACTGTGGGTCAAGTCCACAGCCTCGCTAATGTGTTGGTGGAATGGATTCAAAACTGTAATTTGGGACTTCCTAGCAAGAGGGAAGCCAGTTCCATTTTTGGAGAAAACTGAAAAGCAAATTTCTCTTAGCATCTTGTTGAGCCCTTGGGCGTTCATATTTACACATTTTATCTGATTGAGACATCACTCAGAAAAGAACCCATTAGCAATCCCAGGCCATAGCTGGCCTCCCGTGTGTGATTTGTTTTCTGTTTGTATTGAACATGGAAGTTTTAGTAATTTTGGATGTATGTTGTAGGTTTTTATTTTTTTTCCTTGATTTTTAAACTCAAAACTAGTACCTAATACTTTTTACAACATTTATAAAGTAACTTCAAATGTCTTACAAAGAATCATAAAACACCACAAATACCACTTACAAATCACTACTCATATTTCTTTACATTTCTCACTGTTTTTTTTTCTCCCTAGACCATGTATTTAAATTTGGGGCCTTGAGAATGCAAGGTGAACCCTCTAGCACTGAGCTATACTCCCAGCCCTTCTCAGTGTGTTCAGGGTAAGCCAGGCTTGTTCTAAAAAAATGCTGAGTATTACAAAGCCCTTCCAATATGAGCCAGGTGTGGTGGTGCCCACCTTTGATCCCAGCACTCGGGAGGCAGAAGCAGGTGGATCTCTGAGTTCCAGGTGAACTGGTGAAGGTGAGTGTGGACAGGAACTTCAAGGGTAGCTTGTCTTAGCCTCTGATGTGTAACTGGGTGTCAGAGTTTTGCTTCTGTTGCTGAGGTTAAAAATACCCCCACAAAGGCAAATTAAAGGAGAAAGGGGTTATTTGGCTCCTAACCCCAGGTTACCATCTATTGTTGGAGAGAAGTTGAGGCAGCGGAAGCCGGAAGCATTTGGCCATAGTTAAGCAGAAAGCAATGGATTAATGAATGCGTGCTGGTGCTCAGGTCACTTTCTCCACTCCAGAGTACCCTGCGTAGGGAATAGTACTGCCCACAGTGGGCAGGTCTTCCAACCTCAGCTAACATAACCAATATGCTCCCCACAGACCTAGTCTAGACAGTCCCTCATCGAGATGTCCTTCCCCTAGATTGTGTTAAGTTGGATAGCTAAAACTAACCATCGCATTGGGTAAACTGAGATTAGCCATGGTTACCTTAGTCAGGAGCACACAGCTCCACATTGGATCTTGTTTCATAAGCTTCCTTCTCCTAATGCCATTATGATGTTATAGTTGGCAAATACCAATCATCCTTTTTCAGACAAACAAGGGCCGTCCTCCTGAAAAGCCTTTGTCTACCCAGCTCTAGTCCGACTGCAGCCCTTCCCAGCAACATTATGAAATGAGTTGAGGAAATGCTTATAGTCTCAATAGTCTTATGGTTCAACTTCGTATGAACTAATTGCAGCTATTCAGGTGAGTGTGCTGCTGGTAGATTTCCTGATGCCCTGGCCCACGCGCTGCCTGTGCGAACAGCTTATCTAATGACAGCACAGTTGTTGAAACCAAGGATCTGGTGTTAATGACGCTACGAACTTGGTTGGATAGCCACAGACTTTCCATTAATGACCCTCTTGGTTGCAGGGTTGAATTCAGGACCCCCATAGTGTACAGCTCCCAAGACATCTGTTTGGCCGTTTGAGGAATGCCCTCCATTTCCCTTGTGGTCCTTAACGTTGTTGTTTGGAGAATATGGCCAAGGATGTTGTAGGATGTTTGCTCATGATTGGCTGTAGATACAGATTTTGTGGCAGAATATCACAGTGACTCTGTACCCTTCTTCATGTCATATGATAGTCACGTGGTAACACCCGGAGTCACTACAGTTGATGTCAGCCTCGGTGCTCAGGGGCAGAATTTTTCACATTCCTGTGAATATTCTTTCCTTGCTATACACAGCTTATTGAGAAATCTCATTAGAGGGGTGCATTGATTGTTTATAAAACTGAGGCACAGGCACTGGGAAATGGCTCAGCTGGGAATTGCTTGTCATCAAGCCTGAAAACTTGAGTTTGATCCCTAGAAACCCACATAAAAAACATAGAAATTTGGCTCATGCTTGTAACACCAGCACTAAGGTGGTAGAAACAGGCAGATTCCTGAGACTTGCTGGGCAGATGGCCTAGCCGACTTGCTAAATTTCAGGCCAATAAGTGAGATTAACAAATAACAACCACGTTGTCTTGTCCTCTGACTTTCACACAAATGTGGACAGACACACACACACACACACACACACACACACACACTCCCTTCACTTTGTTGGTTCTTCTTGCCATTCAGAGAGAAGGCAACCCCATAGATTGTCAGCAGTTAGCTGCATTGAAAGCCTGGGTCTGCCTCACAGTCATGGATCTTGAGTGTGGATCTCAGCAACACTGGGAAACTCTCAGAAATGTAAATTGGCAGGTTCTACCCAACTACAGCTTGGACCACGAGCACTGGGAAAGACAGTCTAAATTAGGAACAGCCCTCCCAAACCTCCGGGGGTTTCTGAGGAAGCTCTTGGGAACCTCTCATTGTCCTGGTGCTGCTTCATATAATTAGCGAGAGTGTGGCCCAGCACTGAGAGTTCTCCGTCTCCTCAGTGATGAAAATCACTGTGTAGTTACTGAGAATTTGGGCTCCTTAGCCACAGGCAGCTCTGTGAACTTGCAGTTGAAGCAGAGTGCCCTTCCGCAGGCCATCTTCATCTGAATAATGGTGCCTTCTATTGTTTATGGCAGATTTTTCTTCATCTCTCTAATCTGTATCCTAAAAGAGTGGAAATGTAATTTCCCAGTTAACTCATATTTAACATGAATAATGCCTAGCCCTGGTCAGAACAAAGGGAAGACATCCTTCCAGGGCTAACAGTCTCTGTTTAGAGGAGTAACAGCCTGCCCCCTCAATTTGTTTTTCCTAAACTGATTATCTTCAGGGTGCTTTGATCATACACAGGGTTACTTCCACAGAGCTGGCCTGGTAGGTAAAGAGAGGTGATCCTCTGGATTTAGGCTACCTTGTTCTTAGTGGGAGTGTTTGCACAGGTTGACCTGGTTCAGGAACTGCCCCCTCCCCATCTCTCGTCTTCTTCCTCTTCCTCCTCCTTTTCTAAGTCAGTGTCTGTTTGTTGCCCAAGCTGGTCTGGAAGCCTGGGTTCAAGTGTTCCTCCCTTCTCACCGGTGCACCTACTGAGTGTACTGGCTAGATCAGGAATTCTGAGGAGAGATTCGAAAAGTTGATGTCCAGCGGGGAGCAGGTGCAGTGCTATTTGGCATATCATATTCATCTTCAGTGATGTCTGTGTGCTTAAGCTGCTAAAGCAGGCCTTGTTAGGTAGCTAGACAAGGTTTGAGGAGCCCTGGCATGGCCCCTCCTGCACATGATGAGCAGCGTGTATGACCTGCACTTGAAACTGTAATACTCTGATTATTCTTTTAAAGAATGCTCTCTGAGTCTTGTCTTTGGCCTTGAGTGGAGACATGACATCTGACTAAAGTTCACATGTATCCCAAAGAGCTGGAGGCATTCTGGTTAGAACAAAGACATACCATCACCCCTTCCCTAACCAATCCAAATGGGTCTGCCAATCACCTAAGCAGGGGAAACACCCCTCAGGAAGGCCATGTGTTCTAACGATTTTACCAAATAAGATAAAACCTACCTAAACATGTAGGTTGACACAATGGTCCCTTTGATTACTGTCCACTCTCACCCCTTGAGTATTCCCTACACAGTGATCTCTCTGTCCACTGTCCACTCCTACCCCTTGAGTGTGTTTTTCTCTGTATTAGGCCCTTTGCCTATTGTCCACTCTCATCCCTCAAGAGTAGGCCCTACACAGTGGCCGCTCTGTTCACCCCTACTCCTAGAGCCTGTTTTCCTGTTATTGGCCCGTTGGCCATTACTCATTGTCCCCCTTGAGAGATGCCTGTTATTCTGTGATAAAGTCTGCCTTTCCTTCTACATTATATTCTGTGTATCCCTCTGAAATCATTTGAGGGAACTCATAAGGACTGGAGAATTGAGGGCACATGAGTGAGATCCTGGTAACACCCTCAACTTCAGCCCTGGTGACACTGGGGGCAGAATCATCTTGAACACATTTTGTAGGAAGTGGGGGCAGAATCATCTTGGACACATTTTGTAGGAAGACACAATCTGGGCATTGTTAGGATGTTAGGCTGCTTCCTTGGTGCCTGCTTCCAGATGTTAGTTGTGATAGCAACAGACATTGTTAAATGTCCCTGGGTGATAGAGACCGCAAAGTCATCTTCTGTCTCAGGTGGCATATGTCATAGCTCTGCCAATGAATGTCTGCTGAGCTGTCCTGGAAGGATGAGGGTCTTCAAGAGTTTGGATTGGCTAGCTACCACCCAGGTCCAGCACCAGGCCTGTGAGGTGACCCGCTCAACGTCTACCTTATCTATGAACTGTTGGAGCCTGTGAAGAGGATGAACCTACAAATCCAAAACAGCAGGATCCCCACGATACAGGATAACAACAAGATATCCGAGAGGAGCCCCAGTGAGAGCTCACTGTCGGTGCCACAGCGGATGCCAGTGATTTGTGGCAATGAACATGTGCAAGTCAAGATGAATGGACTCAAGGGGACACTGTGTGACTCAACAGACCACACTACAGCTTCCACAAGATTCTTCCTTTTAATTTTTGTTTTTCTTTTAAATTTGGTTTTGTTCTTTGGGAGGAGGATACGTTGCAAGGCCACAGAGTGGATATGAGGGGATGGGAGATAAGTAGGATCAGGATGCATGATGTGAAATCCGCAAAGAATCAATAAAAGTCATATAACAAAAAAGAGTCTGTGTTGGCTCTGGGGCCTTCCCATTCTTCCTCAATATGCTCTCTGGGCCAGCTTCCACCTCCATGCCTACCAAACATTCCCTGTGGTGCTTCCTGGAGATCCTGGGAGTAGGGGAAGTATCTTACAGATAGTGGTAAAGGTGAGGCATCCCTTGGGTTCTGAGATGGCCTAACATCACCCCTAACGGGATAACAGACAGGCTTTTTGACTGGCTCTCTGTAACCTCCCCCACATTCCTGGTTCTTACCTGTTGCAGCCCTGGGTCCTGCTTTTCAAGCCCACTCTTATTGAGCTCTTGGCACCTCTGCCTGTTGCTGTGTTATCTGGCCTCAGTGGTTCCTTGTTGGTGGTTTCAGGGCTGTTAGCCCCTGGCTAGATCCTGTGCTTTACTGGAGTTAGGGCACCTCTGGAGAGAGTGGCTGCCGGGTGGTAGATAGGGCTCTTGGACTCTCTTGCTTGTGCTTTCCCCCTCAAGGCAGTACTGGGGCTTTGATACTCTAAATGTAGGAAGGGAGTATTAGCATACTAGGAGCAGGGGCCTCAGGGAGTCACCCTCTGATTCGTGGAATCAGGTGCCCAGAATTTGCTTTTCCTAAAGAGCATGGAGTTCTCACTTGGGCCTGCAAGATCACCAAATACAGGATGGATGATACCTTTACCTTCATACCCTGTTCTTGGGTTGTCTGCACACCTCCGCATGCTAATCTCTCAAGGAGTGTCCTTCTAACCTGGCTCACTCCCCTTCAGACCTGAAGACACAGAGATAAGCTAATGTTCTAAGCCAGCAGGCATTTTGGATTCTAAGAACAGCAGAAGGTCAGACCTCCTGCTCCATCAACCTTAAGAGGGGAGTGAGCCACCATGTTAAGGCTGCACCTTGAAGCAGAAGTAACCATCTCCTGAGAATCAGACTTATCCCTTGAAACAAAGTCAGCAAGAAGGACTTCTTTGGATCACCTTGGGATACTGTCAGGGAGAGGATGGGTGGAGCCGAACTGCTTACCAGCAAACACCTGAAGTCCCCTCTACCCCAACACATTCTTCATTTAAGTCCAAGCTCATGGCAGCCCCTTGAGTATGGGCTCAGGGGTCACCGGACCCCTTTATCTGTTCTTCCCAGTATGGCCACATCAAGTAAGCCTCCGCTGTCTGCCTTTCCACACCACTCAGCCCTTCCCTTTCATTGGTATGTTAGTGACAGGTGGAGGAGCCTAGTTTTAGGGCTTTTGGAGTCCAGGCTTTTATTTTTTTTTCTTTCTAAAATCTCCAATAACACGTGCACTTATCCTCATTTCTGTTGTATTAAAGTCATGGAAACGAGCTGAGAGCAAGCGGTTTTTCATGCCTGCTTATCTTATTCCGACATGTGTTTCCCACATGTGTCCTGAGGCCTACATTTTGCCCCCTTTATATACATATTGGCGAGGCTTCTTTGAAGGGGGTTTCCTTTTACTCGGCTTAGCAGGTTAATAGAATCAAATCTTCAAGTCTCGCACTACCCTCAGGCCTATCCCGCTTCCATTCAGGTCTGTACCTTGCCGGCTACTTTGATTCTGTTAGCCAACCCGCTGCCCCCCCCCCCCCCCCCCCCCGTGAATTTAGCGCAGAGAGCAGGTGTCCGTCCTTGGCCTGCTGATAGGATTTCATTGATGCCTTTGAGGGGGCGATCATAGTTTTCCTTTTGGAGATTTCACACCCGGGAAGAAAAAGGCAGTTGTCAGTGGGCATTCCCAGCCGTGACACAAGCCAGGGTGTTCCCAGCCCTTCATCCTCATAGGAGCAATCCAGACAGATGGCACATGCTCTTTTCTCAACTGGACTTCCTCCCGGAAGACCAAAGAAACCTGTATAGTGCACATCTGAAGCGTGGAGCCTGCCAGGCCCATGGGACCAAATGTCTGTGGAGAGACTCAGACAGGTGTCTCCAAGAAGTTGGCCATGGTGACTTGTTAGGGTGGCTGGCTGAGGCTACACAGAAGAGCATCCCTTGTCTCTGGTGAAGAAAGAGGGAGACAAAGGAGAGGGCTCTTCTCAGGAAGATTTTTGATTATGAGTCTGGACATTTCAAGATCAACTGGCGTTGGATGCAGATTTGACTTCTTGTTTTGTCTCAATGTAGAAGAGAACCTCAGAAGAAGGCAAGTGAATCTATAGGGTTGGGACAGGTTACTCCTACTCCAGGGGAAAACCAAGGTGAGAGAGAGGCTTCCTGCCTCTTTGTCCCAACTCAGGATGGGGGACAAATAAACATTTTCTGGAGGCCAGTTCTGGCTGGAGGGTGTGTTCTTCCTGGAAAAATACTTAATAGTGACAGGTCTGCATCCAGGGTCAGCAGGAATCATGCTGTGATTGTCCCAGGAGGGCTAAATGGGTTCTCAGAGGAAATGCGGGATGTGTGGAGTATGGGGGGTAAGACCTACAAAGAAACAACTAGAGAATGAAACCAACAAGATGGGTGGAGATCAGGGCTGGTAAATCGCAGGGGCTTGAGTGGGAATGAGTTTGTGTTGAACTTGGGGATCCAGGAAGGCTTGGTTTAGGCAAAGAGCTTTCTTGGCTTTGCAAGGGTGGTTTGTGGACAATGTTAGTGTCTCCACATGCCACAGTGCTCTTGAATTCCATGGTGATACAAGAAAGGGAAACTATTAGTTCATGTTCCTATCATGTGGGAGGAATCTACAGGCAGAAAACAGAGAGCAAAGAAAGCATTGGCTTATTGGACAGATTATTTCCTTACAAGATCGGCTGGTTGCTACCTACATGGTCTGTATTCTATGTATTAGGCTGAGGATCTCTGAACACACCCAGAGTCTTAGTTTCTACTGTGGCCAAAGGCTGCTCGTGGTTGGATTTTGTTCTCCTCTCTGGGTTCTGGACCTTCTAAGTTCATCTGTTGTTGCGATTCTGTAAACACAAATCTTCCTGATGGGGATGAGTATATCGGAAAGCTGTATTGCAGAGAAAAGTGCCCAGGTGGCCCAAATAATCAGTTTTCTTAGAGATGCTGAGAGCACAGGGAAGCTTTTCACATATCAAGGGTTCCTCTATGCTCAGAATCAATTAGCACAGGCTGGATGGCTGGAAATAGGAGCTACCCCCCAACACAATACTATGAAGGGACTATCGAAGAGCCTCCTGGAAACTGACACCAGCCATTACTCGGATGGTCGGAGCACTCCCCGGTGGTTCACCGAGTCCTTGACTATTAGGTAGCTACAAATAATTAACCAGTGGTCCGTGAAGTTCATTGTTTCTTGGAGTTTTGGGAGCCTGAAGACTGTGTGCTTGGTTTGGTCATTCTTGAAATGCTGACTATATGATTGTACCGGCTATTTATCAAACTATTGCTAAATAAGTCTCACAGCAATTGAGGCGCTAGATACATTATATAAAGGTCTGTGTACATAGTTCTTGGCATCTTCCTGATGTACATACATTTAGATTGGCCAAGCTTTAATCAGACCTTTCTGAGCTTCTCCTTGACCTGGCTTTGTTTTGCCTGTTCTCTTGTCTATGACTTGCCCAGTCTTAGCAAGAATCTCCCTACCCTTGGTATCTGATCAAGTTCCTTATCTCAGCTTTGAAGCCTGAATCCTTGGCCTTTGACAAGAATGTTGTTGGGCCCATTTAGTAAGAAGTGCTGACCCTTGCTGCTTGCCCTAGTAATTTTCCACTACCAAACCTCTTGCCTTGCCTCTTGGCCATAAATCCCCCTTTACCTTGTTTGGTTTGAATTTGAGCTCACTTGTTTGCTCTCTTCCTGGTACAACACAGTGCAGTCTATTGCCACAGTCTTATAGAAGATCTCCTTTGATGGTTTTATCATGTATCTGAATCCCTTTTCCTTTAACAAGCTACAAGTGGATAAGACAACGTTGCCCCCTTTTACTCTAATGAAACCAATAATCCAATTGCTCAGCAGGTTATAACACTGGGACTAAAGCCTAGAGCCTGGCTTCTGATTGGCTGGCTCTCTGCTCGCTGCGGGTGTGCCTTCCACCCACATCTCTTGTGAGCAAGCACTGTCCAGAGAATTCAGGTCTTAGGACTGACTGAGAGAGAAAAAGAAGGAAGCCATCTGAGCAGCAGCATTCCGTCTTTCTGCTTTCTAATGTGACCCGCTGCCTCGAATTTCCACTGTCAGGGCTTTGTCGCGGTGGGCTGCATCCTTGAACCGTGAGTCAAAATAGACCCTTAAGTTCTTTCTTATCCAATATTTGTTCTCAGCGGTGAGGAAATTAACTAACTCAGGGGCCAGTCGTTTGGTGGCAGGGAGAAAGGGAAAGAGCAGAAGGGCACCTCTTTTGACTTTTGGTCCCCCGGGAGTTGTTTCCTTGCATAGTAGTGGAAGCTGTGGCTTTTCTTCTGTTTCTCTAAATACTGAGGGGTCTTCACCCCCAACCAGCTTGCATTTAACAGAAGTAGAAAGGGCACCTCCAGCAGGTTGTGTGGCCTTGAGTTTGTTGTTTAATTCCTTTATGCTTCGGTTTTCTCTCAAGTTCGGTGCAGGAGGCAGTCAGCTGTAAGGCTGATGATTCCCACTATAAAATTATATGAGCCTGATATTCAGCACCACTTTGGGTTTTGGAAACTGGGTTAGGATAGACAAGGGGGGAGCCCTCTCCCTGGCAGAGTGGAAATCAGAGACTTACCTCCTTTCTTCATGGTTCCTTTTGCTCTGTTCATCCAATCAGCTCACAGTGGGCTTTCAAAGAATCTACCTAATACTATGGACTGATGGCTACAATTGGCCAGCTGGGATGTAAGGCCAGGAACTAGGAGCTAACCCCCAGCAGGGAGCTTGGTTCTTACTATTTTTCCCCTGCTTAGCACCATCCATGCAGCCTGGGACACAGTGGTGGAAGAAGTTTGGAAAATCATGGTGCAAACAGGGTGATAGAGAGGGCAGGCGGGAAATGAGGCAGGACATGCCTCTGAATTTCGTGCTCAACCGACTTGTTTGCCAGTGCCCTGGCCGCAGACTCTCAGGACACTGACAGGCAAATCGATTTTCATTTGATTGCTCATCATGACCTCCTTCCCTCATTGTCGTCAGCAGTTATGAGTCCCTGTCATTATCCCTTCTTGCTGTGGGCACACACAACCCAGCAGAATGTGGTGCCTTCCTAGAAAGAGAGATATCACCTCTATCTTCAGACCCTTGGTGATTAGGATGGGACTTAAGAAATGGCTGTTGACGCATGTGCTATTAAATTCCCCAGATAAAAGCCCTGGCCACTGAGCTGTCATCCCCCAGCCCAGAAACCTGATGTCTTTGAAACTTGTTATCTGTATATACCTTAAGATCTGCCCGAGAGCTCAAGAAAAACTATTCTCAGTTAGTCTATTGGTTTATCTATCACGTATGTCTATGTATGCTCATGGGTGTGTGGGTGTCACAGTACATATGTGGAGATCGGAGAACAACTAACAGGAGCTGGTTCTTTCCTATGACATGGGTCCTGGAGATAAAACCCAGGTCATAAAGCTTGGCAACAGATGCCTTTACTCGCTGAACCATCATGATGGCCTGGGAATAACTTTTGTGATACTTTGAATGGATCGGATTGTCTAAATATGTGGCCTTGAATGCAGACAGTTGCTCCATCCTGAGTTTGGGGGAATGATTCATGATAGACATGAGTGTACCTACTGGCTGTCCTTGTACCCAGTCCACTCGAGTAGAATCAGAAACATCCGATGCATCAGGGTGCCTGGTGACTGCTATTATACACGGATGTTGCCCATCTCATCTGAACCCCAGGCCGACCTTCCAGGTACTCTGTGAGCAGTAATGGGAACTGTCTTAAAAATGTTTCTTAAAATGGTTTCAATGAAAAATAGTGCATATTTGTTATAGAAAAGGAGGGCAGTAAGGCAGGTTGGCTTAGTGAGCCCACACAAATGGCCCATCATGAACATGTATGATTATATTCTCATCATGTGACTTTCCTAGTATAAGTGCATTAGACAGTACAAAATTTACAATTTTTATTACTGTAAGCATTTTAGCCCTTATCTTTTTGTATAATAATACTGTATATATAGCATGATGTGTATGTAGTATGACATTCTCATATGTGTAGGTACATGTGTGTGCGTGTGTGTGTGTGTCTGTGGATGCATGTGCATGTGGAGGTCAAAGGTTGATTTCAGGAATCTTTCTTGATTTATTTCCACTATATATGTTGAGACAGGATCTTTCTCTTGAACCTAGAGTTTGCTTTCTCACTAGTCTAACTTACCTTAGGGATCCTCTGTCTTTGACATTAGAGTAGAGCTGCCAGGTTCACTCAGAATTTATATGGGTCCTGAGGGTCTGAACTCAGATCTTCATGCCTGCAGGGAAGGCACTCGACTTGGTGATCTACCGCCCACTGTTCTTTGGCTTTCTAAACAATGCTGCATCCGTGTCTCTCTCAGCTGTCTTGTTTATGCTGTGGTGAATCTTTAGTCAGAGATGGCTAGGGCTGTTTTGTTCTGAGTACTTTCATATCGTCTTTGTCTGCTTGAAGAATCTCCTACTTGCAGACATCTAATCAGCATCAGTTCCAAGCCACTTAGTTCCAGAACGCTCACTTACTTTTATATGCTAATTCCAGAGTGCTGTTGGCATCTCTGAGAGATTTCAGATTCGTTTGTGGATCTTTAGACAGTCTCTGCTTCCATCCATGGGCATTATGAACATTCCCTTTTTCTCTAGCTCTCTCTACAGGCTCTGTTGGCATACAAAAGAGTTCCACAATAGCTTGGAATGGAGTATAACAAAAGTTTATTTATCCAGGGATAAACTCACAGAGTAGTGATCTGCAGTCCTCTGTGTGCGCTGGGAACTGGAACTGAATCCAGCAGCCAAGAGAGCTGTACACACGTTTCATTTGCATTTATAGTACATGAGACCATGCCCAAAGTGGGCTGGTATCTTAAAGGCTATTGGATGGAGGAGTTCTCACAGCACCTCCCCCTTTTGTCTAAAGAGAGTTCTAAGCCTAATGCAAAACTGTAAGAACAAATATCAGGTATTGTCCAGGGAAAAGAAGAGGCAAAAACATACACAAAAATAGAATTACAACCAGCATGAACAACATCAACAAGAAACATATGCAAAATGTTTCAATAGTTATCTTATTTTAAGGAGTCTAAGTCTTTTTTTAATATTTATTTATTTATTATGTATACAATATTCTGTCTGTGTGTATGCCTGCAGGCCAGAAGAGGGCACCACACCCCATTACAGATGGTTGTGAGCCACCATGTGGTTGCTGGGAATTGAACTCAGGACCTTTGGAAGAGCAGGCAATGCTCTTAACCTCTGAGCCATCTCTCCAGCCCTTTTTTCCCACAAGAGGGTGCCAGAGCTTAGGACGGATGGCCGAGAGCCACCATGCAGGTGCTGGGAATCGAACTCAGGACCTCTGGAGGGAATGAAGTAAGGGCAATCAGGTGACATGTGCTCTTAACCTCTGTGTTATCTCTCCAGACGGTTGAGTCTAAGTCTTATATTAAAAATGACTTGGCTAAGTCACGAGAGGAAAGTAACTATGACTAGCTAGTCTTCAATCCCATCAAAGACCTGGGAAGGGAAATAAAATAACTTGAGTAAACAGGAAGTACAATCAAACAACTTCCAAAAAGTGCAAGAAATGACAGAGACAACAGGCTAACTGGGCAATTACCCAAAGTCTCATTTGCAATGTTGAAGCAACCAACTTTGTCTAAGGTCTAGAGTAATTGACAGACCAGTTTCAGAGGTAGGAAAATTTGAAAAACTATCTTACCCTGTCTTGGCAAGGTTTGGCAGTCTTTTTGCTTGTATCCTGCTTGTCCAGTCTGAACACTGTGCATGTTGTCAGTGATTCAAGGTAGGTGCAGTTCTTTGCCCAAAGTCCAGTTTTGCCAAGAATAAAACAAGCTCCAAGTGGAGTGTAGTGACCAGCATTCTCTTGGGAATAGATTGGTGCTGTCAGGAGCAATCGTGTCTCATGTCAACAGAATCCTAGTTATATAAATGTCATATTCTATGGTTCTTTGAAGTGTTTGAAGATCATCTATCTATCTGAGATATATCTCTATACATCTAGAAAACCTAACTAAAATATGACTACAATGTTTGATTATTACAGATGACTATTAATCTGTATTTCTTAACTATACATTACATTTTAAATGAGCTGCACAAACATAATACCTTAAACAAGAGCAGAAATACATATATGTAGTGTAGCAAATCAACTTTATGTTTGTATCAATAGGCCAAATCCATACCAATGTAAAGTATTCATCTCTATCTATCATATCCCTATCTATCTATCTATCTATCTATCTATCTATCTATTTTTGGAAATTGACTGTGATCATTAATCACTTATAATAAAAGCCTTTAAAATGAAAACAAACATTTGTAAACTATCATTTTGAAAATTTGAATGCAGTTTTCTCCAAACTGCTTCCTGTTGTTTGTTGGGCAAAGAAGTTTTAAGGGTTTAAGGAATTTTTTGGCAGCTCTTGTTACATAAAACCACATTAGCTTGAAAGGAATCCACAGGTTCTCATCTTCTGTGGAAACAAAAGTAGAACCTCTTTTCCAAAGTAACATATCCTTAGACTCAAACTTTGAAGTCAAGATACCTTTAAAATATATATGTTGGTTTAACTTAGCAGCCCTTAGAATCAAATGTCTCTCTGCACTCAGAAAATTTAAAGAAAACACAATAAGATACATAATCCAAACTCCCATTCCATCTTTATGTGGCTTATTTTTCTTTATTCCTTTAATCTATGACTATCTGTACTCTTTATTTTAGTTTTATTGTCTCTTTAAAGACTTTGTTTTATTTTTAAAACTATTTACTTCTTTTTATAACTATCTACTCTTTTTCTTCTCTCTCCCAAGCCTATTTACATTGTTTTTTAAAACATGCTGTGACTCATTCAGAGGTTGTTTATGTCTGAATCTGTCTTTACTGCATATCTGTCTGATCAGGAGAACCTCTTAAAATGCTAAGCATTGTGGCTAGGAATAAGGCTGCTTTGCCTTTTGGGTCTACCCAGTCCAACATGGTGGAGGTATGTTCACCACCAGCTCTGTGATCCATGCTCACTGCCCCAGCTCCAGGGACACAGTGGGTCTATGTCACCATTAAGCAACTTGTAGCACTCTGCTCACAAACTCCATTTAAATAGTCCAATGCTCTATTTTAAATTTAGCATATCCTTCAATGGTTGGAAATTCAGGATGCATGATTTGCTTTGATAACCTCCACTTTATAATAATCTTCTGTAAATATCCTGAGTGTGAGAGGTTGACTATACCTCCATGGCTTTATGAGGAGAAAGTGTCTCTGTTAAAATGAAAGAGCCTGGAGGACCCTTCATAGTCAATCACAGCTTCTTTTGCTTTTGGCATTCCCCTCTTTCCTTGTGTTTTGTACTTTCATATTGCTCTACCTAAAACATCTTTATTAACAATTGTGCATTCTTTGGCTCGCTTGCATTTTGGTCCTCTGTGTTTTGCAAGTACAGTGGAATTTGTATAAAGGAAAGTAGGACATTTATGGAACTCATACCTTGCACCCTCCTCACACTTCTAGGATATTTAAGTTTCAACCTTTATCCAGCTTTTTCTAAGGACCACATGATCTTCCCACTTTATTGAAAAGAGCCCAGGAAGAGGATTTAGTTTAGTCCTGCCTTCTGGATGAGTCCTGGCCATCTTAATTCTTTATTGTGTCCTTGGATTCCTTAAGATAGTGGGCTCCCTTCTGCCACAGTTTGACTATAAAATGTCCCGCACAGGTTCATTTCTTTGAACTCTTTGCCCCCAACTGATAGTAATATTTCAATATTTCAGGACCTTGTGAAACTTCTAGTAGGTGAGGCCTGGCCATATAGAGTGGGTCACTGGTGTTGTTCTTTTTTAAAAATGCAGCAAGATCCCCGCAGCAGTAGGCAGCAGAAATGCTGTAGGTCCCAAATGGTGGCAGCGGGCCATGTGGTGGCAGGCAGCCGTCTCTGGGAGCAGCCAGTCCCAGGCAGAGATGGCTGCCGGTCCCAGAGTGGTGGCCTGAACGGTGGCGGTGGGCCATGTGGAGGCAGACAGTAGGCCCTGGGAGCAGCCAGTCCCAGGCAGAGACGGCTGCTGGTCTCAGAGCAGTGGTGGCAGGCCATGTGGCAGCAGGCAGTAGGCCCCAGGCAGAGTAGGCTGCTGGTCCCTGAGCAATGGCTGGTTCCAGACAGGGAGACACATGTCAGGCAGGCAGAAGACAGAAACATGGAGAGACACGACATGCAGGGTGAGGTTGAATGTTTATTCAGGGGGTTATGGAGGAGGAGGGGTGAAGGGGGGACAGAGGGGGAGAGAGAGAGAGAGAGAGAGAGAGAGAGAGAGGAGGAGAAAGAGAGAGAAGGGGGAAGCAGAGAAGTGGGGAGAGAGGCAGAAACGAAGCTGCCTCTCTGAGAGGAAGATGGAAAAGAAGACGAGCTCAGGCCGGAAGCTGAAGATCAGCCTGCCTCAGCGGATGGGGAGGGGAATGGGTGTGGCTTGTCTCTTAAAGGGACCAAAACCATAACATTCCCAGGTCTTCCTTATAATAAAAAGCAGGAGACCAGGCACCACAGCCCAAAGGAACTGGGGCGGCGAACTCTCAAGACTGCTTCCGGCTGATTGTGGGCCTTGTCTTTTGGGGGGGGGGCGTGGGAGAAGGCTGGGTGTTGGTCACATCCTGGCATAGCTGGTCTCTTTGCTTCTGACTGATGTCTGTGGCATGGGAATGTCTGGTGTCCCTGTGTAAGGTGGATTCTTTAATTCAGCTCCCTGGAACTCACAAGAACTCCTTGGGTTTGTGAAAACAGAAGTTTTAGACATATAATGACTGTAGCATAAGAGATAAATTTGGTTTGAAATTTGTTTGGTGAGGTCACCTTGCAAAACCTCTCACCAGTTTAAAATAAATGTATTATTATGTATAGAAAGAGTGAACAGGAATTGGGCAATGTGGACGACTCTGATGGGCCCTATCAGAGACATGCCATTGCTCAAAACACATTTAACAGAGTTAGCATGAGGAGTTTAGTGAAAACCGAGTGAAGAGGCAGGGTAAAACCAGGAGAGTGTGGTCACGTGATCTGGCCCTCAGCCAAGATGGCGGAAAAAGTCACCTGACCCATCTGGCCCTCAGCCAAGATGGCAACCACCACGTGTAGTCTGCTCTGTTGGATAGCCTGCCATGCCATAACAAAAGCAGCAGAGGGGAGGAGCAAAAGGCTGGAACCGAAAAAAAACGGCCATTTAAATTTTTTTAAGGTAGTTGGGGCCATTTTGGATAGAGACTGATAAGTGTGAGGCATTTAAAGCATGAGGCCGGAGTGATAGGTCTGGATGGCTTGGCTCCCATGGTCAAGGCCGTGAAAACACCCACAAAAACCGTGGCACCTCAAGCCTACAACGAGAACGGCTCCCCGTTGAGGCAAGATGCAGATGGCACGAACACCCAGGCCCTGTGAACAGGCGTCCGAGCTCACAGGGGGGGTGCTATAACCTGGCTGAATAGACTCGAGCCTCCGACGGGAGAGGGATTCCCGGGCAGGAGGGATTCAGCCAAGGTCAGGCCGCACTGTAGCGGCGTGCTGCACCGTAGCAGCAGTTACGACGAAAAGAAGGAAGAAAAGGAATGAAAAAAGAAAAAGAGGGAGAACTGGAGACCCCAGGCCTCCAGGTGTGGGTGAGCTGAGGGGCTGGCTAAGGCCAGCTGTCTCAGGCACAGGCTTAGCACAGGAGACAAGCCGAATTGAATGCCAGCGAAGGGAACAACTGAGGCCCTGAAAGCCCGCGGTTGGAGGTGCCCCCATCCCTAAAAACCGTGAAGGGTTGCCAGGAGCTCAACGGTCAATCCCTTGGGTTAAAAGAGATGGTTAAGCTGGCCGAGATGGGGACAGTCACGATTAGTTGATTTGTTGTTTGGAGGAGCTGCGTCCAGGCAGATGGAACACGTGGGTCATTGTAGAGAAGGTCCTCGAGTCCTGATTCTGCCCCAGGAGGGAGCTCAGAGTCCCGGATGGCGCCTACAGCCAGAACACCAATCTTATTCTTTTAAAAAAATATCCCTTGGGGTCCCCCTGCCCCGCAGCAAACTCCAGCGGGTGAGCAAGCGACTACAGTCGGCGGCGGTGGCAGAGGGTCAGACATATAAACACAGGAAATAGCCATAAATGTTTATTAAAAAGGGGAAGAGAGAGAGAGAGAGAGAGAGAGAGAAGGAGAGAGGGAGAGAGAGAGAGAGGAGAAGAGAGAGAGAAAAGAAGGGAGAGAGAGGAGAGAGAGAGGCAAAAGCCCCGTGTGAGAGGAAAAGCAGGAAGAGAGCTGGCAAGGCGGAGGTCAGGAGTTAAAAGGAGTGGGCGTGGCTAGGGCAGGGACCAAAAGAACAACAACTGGGAGGTGAGTTTTAAGGTTGTGTAACCTGCCCCATTTTCTATCTTCTCTCTGCTTCCTGACTCAACTAAATTAGAGGAGTCTCAGCTATACACTGTAGCCACCATGGAACAGTCAGCTGCCTTGCCTTCCCTGCCATCATGGATTTGTGTACAGTCAAACTGTGAGACAAAACAGATCCATTCACCTTTACATTGCTTCTTGTCACATTTTGAGCCATAGCAGTGAGATAAGTAACTAACACATCCCTGTTCTGGGCGGCCTTCTACCACCTGCAACACAAGAGTTCCATGTGTTGCACGATGTGTGTATTTTATCGTGATCTCTTGGAGATTATCCCCTCTAGGGCTGGAATGTAGCTCAGCCTGAGTACCTGCCTAATGTGAGAGGGAGGAGAGGGGAGAAAGAGAGATTGTTTCCTATATATACATTTATCATTGACCCAAACTGAAGGGAAAGGGAATACTTTCTGAAACAAAGATTTGATTAGATTAATTGCAAGCTAAGCAGAGTATTTGCAACCAGGATGATCTTGAAGAATTTGGTCATACAGTCTTTCGGTATAAAGTTCTTTCCAACTTGTAAATTCTGCTAGTGTTAAAGTAAGACATGAAGTGTACTAAGCCTTGGAAATTCCCACCATAAAGACTCGGGTGTCTTCTTAGAATGTAACTGGCTATGTGTGCCTGAAGCCTTCTGCAGAGATCATTCATGAGCAGCTGGTAAGAGAAGGAAGAAGCAGAGGGAGTAGAAGAGTGAGGCTGCCAGTCTTGGAGAAGCTTCTGGTGCTGAGAAAGATGGGACCATGACAGGCTGATGGATGCTGGCGCTGCATCATCGGAAGCATCTTCCAATGCCCCGTAGCCAGGGCAACTGCTTGACTGTTCGGGGCAGACATCTCATTATACAAGTTACATAGAACTTGCCATTAGAATAAAGCATGGGTGAGTACTAGGGAGCCTGGGCAAGGTTCTCTGGCCATTTTTGTTGCTTAAATATTTCCTGTCCTCCCTGAAGCCTAACTTCTCACCATCCCAGTGCCCATAGTTCTGTGCAGAAACAGGGCTCAGTCACTATCAGTGTCTTGATTAGTTACTGGAACTAATCAACTCCGTCTCTTTGCCCCTCATTACAAAGCTTCTCTGATAGAATTAAACTACACTTGAATCAAACCTCCATTCTTAATCCAATTATCTGTGGTAAACTGCCTCCAGATGACTTAGGGATCACTTCTATAGAGACGCCAACTACCCTCAACTTGTTCTGGAAAACAGGGAGAAAAAGCCAGGCATGGTGGTTCATGCCTATATTGCTATCACTTCAGAGACTGAAACAGAATGATTGCCATGAGTTCCAGGCCAGCCTGAGCTATGTAGAGAGTATTTAGGGAAGCCTGTGCTACACAACACGTTCCAGACCAGTCTGGCCTATATAACAAATTCTGGCATAGTCTGGGCTACAGATTGAGACCAAAGAAAGTAAAACACCAAACAAAAGAAAAACAACACAAATAAAGCTGGTGCTACCTCGGTATGTAATGAACATTTCCATAAGAATTCATTCTTCACCACAAAAAAAACTTCCTTTCAGACTATTTTTTTAAAGCAATCCAAAACCTTCTACGTATTTCAAGGATGACCCAAGCTACAATATCCTTGACACTTAGAGGGAGATTCCTGGGAGGATGTCTGTTGTGTTTGCTGCGGCAGCCTTCAACCTCACCATTAAGCTTGTCTTGTCAACAAGCTTACAAGGCTGACCGGCAGTCGTGCCTTTGCAAACGAGAGCTACAGCCGCTTCTTAGAAGGCTGCCGTGTTGTTCTCATTCAACACGTGCGGAACTTCGTGTAACCCTTGAAAGAAGTGAGGTGAAGGAGCAACAGCAAGATAAAGAATACCAGGAGGGGCACGCTGAAGAAAAGCCTGCTGCTCTTAGCTGGGTTACTTGTTACGGTGACTTGATTGATGGAACAACCACAGTACAAGGCGAGTAGAAATCAGACCAGAGTGTGAGCCTATTCATTGGATTAAAGATCACAGCCCAGGAAACACTGTGTGGACACAACGGGCTGAGATACGAGACATAAACATGTCTTTCTGTCTACCAAGAGGGAGACAGGTAGGACATGAAGGTGATGTGGCAACCATGGGACATCTAGTGACGAGAGTAACAGATGTTTGACCTTGTAGTGCTGGGCTCTTTCCTTTGTCCAAAATAAATATACAGCATCTTCATACACACACACACACACACACACACACACACACACACACACACACACAGGCATATATATTTCTGTTCTGTCTCTTGTTTGACATGGGTAGATAGAAATGGTGTTGAAACTGGAAACATGGTTCATGACTGCATATAAGGCATGTTTTATGTAAATTTCATGACAACTACAAAGCCATAGCTTAGAACCGAAGGGATTGGAGGTGGTCAGCAGGTTAAGGCACTGACTGTCATGCCTGCTGATCTGAGTTTGATCCACACCGTGGATGGAGCTGCCCTCTGACCTCCATATATGCACAGCAACATGGGCCTGCACACTTACATACAACACGCCAATATCCTTGTACCCATGAGAATAAATAAAATGTTTGTAAAAAGAAAATGAGGCCCACCACTCAATCCCCAGAGAACTTCATGGAAGAGTAAAGGAGCAAAGAACTTACAAGATAACTAGGAAACAACAACGGAGTCAATTGTTATCTATCAATAGTTACATTGGATGTAAGTAGATTAATTTTTTCCTAAAAAGACACGGAGTGCCTTGCTCGTGCTCTCTCTCCTTCTGCTCCTGATTTGGACCTTGAGATTTCTGTCCTGTGCTCCAATGTGGGTCTCTGTCTCTGTCTCCTTTCATCGCCTGATGAAGGTTAATATTCAGGAGGATGCCTATATGTTTTTCTTTGGGTTCTTCTTCTTATTTAGCTTCTCTAGGATCACTAATTATAGGCTCAATGTCCTTTATTTATGGCTAGAAACCAAATACGAGTGAGTACATCAGGGAAGAGACAGAACTCTTTAATAAATAAATTTAAAAAAAATAAAAAAAAAGATACGGAGTGAATGAATGGGTTAAATAAAACCAGACCCAGCTATGTACTACCTACAAGGGACTCATTTCCACTTAGGGACAAATATAGATTGGCTGTCAGAGATGGAAAATGACACTCGGGCGACAAACGGAAATTAAGAGGCCAAAGGCAGCCGTGATGGTTAATCTTGACTGTCACCCTGCCCTGACTCAGAGTCACCTAGGAGATGAGCATGTCTGTGAGGATGTCAGCAGAAAGGTTTAGCCGAAGAGAGGAGGTCATCTCTTGGTGGCCAGCAATATGCATTCTCCACTTAGAGCATGCAAAAGGCTTTAGACATCTTGGTGTCTCTGTGAACAGGCTGCTCACCCAGCCTGGCCCTGTATTCCAGTTCCTCTTAGCTCTCCAGAATAAGGTTGTTTTCTTCTCTGAGAAACCGGGCTGCCATCCGATTTGAATGTTAACTGCAAAGTGAAGAACGGACAGACCTGTGGCTGAGGCAGACCCGGATCAGGGAAACAGAAGCCAGGGCAGAGAAAGCACCACTGAAAACAGAGAAAGGAATGCTTTGTGAGCCCTGGACAGGGAGGAGAAATTGAATCCGAGGCCCACTTCCCCTCGCTGACAAGCTGGCTGGGAACACACCATTGGAGGCGCAGCTGAGTGAGAGTAAGGAGCTGCGGGGCTGAGAATCTGGAGGAAGGGGTTCACACGATGTGATGGCCTTGCTCCAGGCTCTTGTGACAGCACACAGAGAGGCGGAAAGGGACAGATTCTTCCAGGTGGCCTTACCTTCTTGATGCTCAGTAGTCATGCTGCAGGGCACTGTAGATTTCCTAGTGGATACGAGGTCACTTCAAACACAGTAGAGAACCTTCTGGATGCTCAGCAGTCATGCGGCCGGCACCGTATGCTTCCTGGTGGGTATGAGGTCACCTCAAAC
This sequence comes from Microtus oregoni, assembly GCF_018167655.1. Classification (NCBI taxonomy): domain Eukaryota; kingdom Metazoa; phylum Chordata; class Mammalia; order Rodentia; family Cricetidae; genus Microtus; species Microtus oregoni. Next base: position 10,527,477 of record NW_024543075.1, read on the forward strand.
ACAGCAGAGAACTTTCCCAATGCTCAGCAGTCATGCGGCCGGCACTGTATGCTTCCTGGTGGGTATGAGGTCACCTCGAACACAGCAGAGAAATAGAGTCTGTTAGGAAGACTGGAGTGCTCTGTCGCACTTTATCCCATCACTTAATCCGAAGCCTGTTGTCTCACAAGGGAGAATCCTCGTGATGGTTTGGGTACAAACTGTCCCTGCAAATGCCCATGTACTGGCAGTCTGATCCCCAACGCCAGGAATGTTGGGGAAGCGACACCCTCAAAGCGCTAGGACACTACAGGTGAAGGTTAAGGATGAACTGGGCCATTCACCAGTGGTGACACAGTGGCAGGACAGGATGAGGAGTTGGAATGGGGCTCAGCCAAGTTCTCCAGAGAAGACCCAGCAGCGTCAGTTGACCTGAGACACCTGTTTCAGGAAGGCAGGAGGTAGGGAATCAGGGGCCTGAAGTCAGCCATCAAAGCAAGCATGGAGAGCCGCAGATGGTCACTCAAGAGCTACTAACATGGCATCCACAAGCTCCCACAGCGGGCTTGGAACTGTGCTTCAGACCTGTGCTCTCAGGGCCATCAAACCCTGTGTACCAACAGCCCTGCACAAAGCTAATCAAGAAGATTATAAAGCTAATAAAGAAGTGGGAAATTGGCTTGACGAGGCTGACTGGTGTCATATGGCCTTCACATACACACCAAGGGCTGCTGCGGTGGCTAGGTGCTGTAAATATCATTTCCTAACATTCCCGAGACTGTCTAAACCCCATGATTTCTCTGTTCAGGGGAACACCCCCGTCAGTACCTGTATTCTTGACACCCTACTAGAATACATTCTGCATCATGTTTTGCAATGTAAACAATGGCTGGGAAGCGTGGAAGGGTAACGTAGAGGAAGGAGGGGGAGAATCTAATTTGGAAACTGTCCCCATGGAGTGAGCCGGTATTCTGCTGTCTTCAAGCAAGTGAGAGACTGTAGAAAACAGCCATGAATATACCTGCTAGGGCAAGAACTAACACTGAGAAAATCCAGGTCAGGGAAGGAAATTGGCAGGGAAGGTCGCTTTGAGAAAATGGCTTCTGGGCTGAGTCTGAGGAGAGTGAAGGTGGAACCAGCCAGAGTGTGGTCAGCGAAGCAAGGGTCCAGGTTGGGGAGGGGTGACTGGCAGATCCCAGTGGCAAGGGAGCCTGTGTCAAATTACTTGGACAAATCCTCCCTCCATCTCTTGCTATGGGGGGCCTTGCCATATTTATCCTCCCTCCATGCCTTACTATGGGGAGGGATTTTGCCATCTTTTCCATGGCTAATGACCCAACAGTTTGATTTGCTTATATTTTAGTTAACATGCAAATTGGTTTGTTTTTAATTCATGTTGTCTTTGAGACAGGTTCTGTTTATGTAGCCCTGACTGTCTTGGAACTCAACTATGTAGACCAGGTTGTCCTTAAACTCATAGAGTTCTGTCTGCCTCTATCTCCAGACCTGGGATTAAAGGTGTGCCCCCACTATGTCTGGCTTCAAATGGTTTTATAATAGAATTTCCGAAACAGTTTGTGCTGTCCTTCCCCCTTGTCCCCTTATGTTTTCATATCACATGTTATATTTCCCCATCCCTTCATCCCTTTTCACTCCTCTCTGGTCCCTTTTGTAGTTTCATAACATTATCTAGACTCACATTCTTGCACACCCATAATTGTACACGTGTAAAAATTAGAAGCTAGGAACCACGTGAAGGAGATGTGTGGCTTTTGTTCTTCTGAGTCTGAGTCACTCACTTGATATAAGGATTTCCAGATCTATCCTCTTTCGTGAAATCTTAAAAATTTCATTCTTGCCGGGCGATGGTGGCGCACGCCTTTAATCCCAGCACTCGGGAGGCAGAGGCAGGCGGATCTCTGTGAGTTCGAGACCAGCCTGGTCTACAGAGCTAGTTCCAGGACAGGCTCCAAAGCCACAGAGAAACCCTGTCTCAAAAAACCAAAAAAAAACAAAATTTCATTCTTTCTTACAGCTGAACAACGTTCTATTGTGTATATACCACACTTTTGTTATGCAGTCGTCTGTCTACAGACTTTTAGATTGATTCTATTTCCTTGTTATCCTCAAAGGAACAGAAACTACCATAATGTACAAGTAATTTTGTGGTTGGATATAGAGTCTTTGGGGTATATATTTCAGAATAGTATAGCTTGATCATGTGATAGCTTGATTTTAGTTTGTTGAGAATCCTCTATATTGATTTCCGTAGTGACTGAACCAGCTTACATTCCTATGAATGTGAATAAGGGCTCTCTCTACTTTCCTCAAATCTTCACCATCACTTGTTTGTATTATTACATTTTCAATGATAGCAATCCAGACATTTAATGATAGAATCCAGATACCAGGAGGGATCCCTAGGCAGCTTTGATTGGCATTTCCCTGGTAGAAAAGGATGTGGGATAGTTTTAAAGATATTGACCATTTTTGCTTCTTCTTTCAAGAATGGTCTGTTAAGTATTTTTTCATTTGTTTTGTTTTGTTTGGGCAGGTAGCTATTGTTGCTGTGAATTCATGGGAGAATTGGGAAGTCAAAATTCTGTTCATATCAATTGTCAGTATGGATATATGAGGATGACCTATTGAGCCACGTCTGTCCCCCTCCCTATCATCTTGAAAAAATATCTTTGGGCTATCACCTTGGCACTGAAAAAGTAGGTACTTTGAATGCTCAAGGAGGTTCTTCACAACCATGATAAGACTTGGGGTGTGGGATGACTGAGAAGTAGGGGCATATAGAAAGTCATCTTTTTAACAGAAACCAGGAGAAAACACACATGTTGACCAAAGACCTAGGTTTACCTATCAGGCACCCATAGTCCCACACTTCAGGTCAGCTGTTCCCCCTGTCACATGACATGAAGAGCAAACAGGAAGCTGGCAGTGCCTGTAAGCCAGGAAAACTTTATTTAAGAAGATGGGGCAGCTAAGCTTAATATTGCCTCTGGGTATTTTGCTGGTAAATATTGCATTTCAGAAATCTGTTTGTATCAGCTCATTAAAAAATTAATTTGCCTGCGTAAGAACACATGGCTGAGAGAGATGGTGGATGTGTTTGTTTGGAGTTAATTGCAACAAGTGGGTTGTCCACACTCAGGGCCACAGTAATAGGTCTCTGTCCTTTGCTCCTATTTGCCAGGCTTGTCACCAAAGAGCTTTCTTGAATGCGTTGGCGGAAGAAGGCACAGCAGTCCTCCATGGAGAGGAAGGGGGGCAAGCCAACCAAGTTTTCTTGTTGAGTTAAATTGCTCTAGGATGTAAGAAGGAAATTGGGTTTAATATTTCTGGGAAATGTCATTTGCAGCCCTCCTCCCTCCTGCTTGTCCAGATCTACTCTATAAAATCAAATGCAATTTCTAAAATCATGACTTTCCTTTCTCAAGTTCCATTAGAGATGTTGGAGGGAAAGTAGGAAAACACCGCGCACTGTCTGGAGATAACTCTCTCCTTCCCATGGATCTGAAGGAGAGAGATAGGATTTCCCCCTAACTGCGGGTTGCTCTGGTTTTCAGCAACACTAGAAGTGGCTTTGAATATTTAATCAGAGCAGTTGGCACAGCATTGAACACCCAGTGGGTGCTAAATAAATGATTCTCAACTGTTTGTAGAAGTGGGGGCAAGTGAATGTTGTAGACAAATGTGCTGATATTGTTTGTATTCCCTTGCAGTCCCCGCCCCCAATCCCTCTGTTTGCCACTTCCCAAACCTCCAATTATCATGATTTCCAAAAGAAGTAGGGAAAAGTTTCTGTTCACAATAGAGAAAGTGGCTTATGAAGCCATCAACTCCTTTTGTCGCTGACATTTCCTGGGAAGACATAAACAGATGTTTATTTACCCCATGTGATGACAGAAGAAGGACAGAAAAAGTGACTCCACCCAAATCTAGCTTGGAACAAGCGAGTTTATTTGGGTTACTTAGGCAGCAGGTATGAGGAGTTAACTTATAGGAATGTGAGCCACTCAAAGGCAGCTGCATCATGGGAAGCCCACCTGTGTGGCTGGTGACTGCATCCCTGGAGCTCCCTGCACTTCTCATAGGCAGCTCCACCCTAAAGTCTCCTCTCCTTTACCAACAACTGCTTACTGGTTATATAACTGTAAGGTCCAGCCTGTGAGGCTTGTGAGATTTTGAGCTTGTGAAGTCTTGAGGAACTCCAGGAATATCCCACAAGGGAGTGTTTCAATTAGGAGGAAATACCTATATGACATGTATTTCCTTCATCTACTGAACAAATGCCTTCATCCCCCCCCCCCCATTTCTGTGATGAAACATGCCGATAAAAGGGTTTATTCTGAGTCATATCTCAAGAGTACATCATGGTGGGGAGTTGAACGTCAGGGTCTTGAAGCAGCTGGGTCACATCGAATTTACCCTGGGGAAGCTCAGATCAGTGCATGCTGTTGCTCAGCTCCCCTTTCTCCACGTGTGCTGTCTAGAATCCCAGCTAGGGAATGGTACCACCCAGAGTGGACAGGTATTTCCATCCATCTCAATGAACACAATCAAGACAACCCCCCCAGGCATGCTCAGAAGCCAGTCTCTTTTCCACCGCATTGAGGCCTTATTCAACACAGCCCAAGTATGTAGCAACAATTGGAGTATCAAATAAATTCATATTTCCTTCCTCTTATGTTACAAAGCCCAGGGTTTTTAGTTGTTGTTATTGCTTGTTTTGTTTTTTGCTTTGGACACAGAACTCTCAATCCTTCTCATTTGTTCTAGCAGCCATCAAGCAGGAACTGAAAGGAGGGTATGTGGGCTTGCGGTGCTCCTGTGTGGCTCTCACACATCTGTTTTGTTAAAGGATACTCTTGTCGCATCCTTCCCTCCTTGGGCCAGGAGGAAAACTTCAGTTCCCACCTCATGAGTGAAGCACTCGTAGATAAAGCGTCACTCTCCTCCAAAAGGCAGACTTGGTTATGCACTCAGAACTCCATAGTCATCTGTTTTTATTGTTGCCTAATGCCTTTTAGATCCTCACAAGCCTTGCAGGAAATCAACGCCGTTGCTGCGTAATTAGGATGTCTTTCATAGTCGTAAACGGTAATCCCTCCAGAGAACAGATTAAGAATTCACGAGTAGAAATTTCTGGCACCAGGTACCCACAGTTCCCTTTTCTTTTTGAATAATTCATTATTTAAATACCTCTATGCATGTTCCCTGCAACCCTGTATATCACAGCCAGGGTACGAAGAGAATAAGAGCCTCGTTCCCCATCTGTCTTAACTGTAAACATATTTGAGGCTCACAACTGTAACTGGGTGTCATGGAACAGTAATGGTCACCAATGACAGTTTCAGTCAGTCACGTTAGGGGCCAATTTAGGGAGATTCAGTTGGATCTTCTTCAGGACATTAGCCAAACAGAGGTCTAACTTTCATAGTGAACAGATGTTCACTTTAAGGAAAAAAAGAGGAGGGGCTGGGGAGATGACACTCAGTGGGTAAAGTACTTGGCATACAAGTGTGAGGACCCGAGTTCAAATTTCAAGAACCCCTGCAAAGCCAGGTGTGGTGGTGCTCATTTGTAATCCCAGCAGAGTCAAGAGGAGGCTCTCCTTAGAGAGACCCTGCCTCAGGTGGGTGGAGCTGCTCTCTGTGATCTATGTCTGCAAAAGTCTGCACTGATAGGCTCTTAAAGTCTGAGGCTGTCAGAACAGCAGCAGGGCTGGGGGTGGGGGGTGGGAGGTGCGCTGACAAAGGGAGCTGGTGCCGGAGCACAGGAGCTTCGTCCAAATCCACATTCTTGTTAGCCACCCACACACTCATCCCCCAACTCTCCATCCGTGGTTGCGTGGTTGCTTCAGCCCCTGACGAGTTCTCCTCCACCTTCCCTGCTTCCGGCCTTCCATCCTGACTCCATACACTGAGAAGTTGAATCTGACATCTCAAGACTCCTGTTCAGCCCTCCTGTCCGAAAATCTTGAGACCTTTTTTTGGCTACGCTACAGCTGTGTCCTGTGACCAGCCACTGCTGCACTCAGTGGAGAGGGAGGAGTCACACTCACTGGTCAGGTAAGCTCGTGATCTCTGGTGCTGCCTGAGAGAGCTGGTTTCCATAACAACCCAGGCAACCCTAGGTAAACTTCCCCAGGCTGGTTTTGAAACTTCTGGACAGGAAGCTCTGGTAGCTTCTACATGGTTTAGGGTCCTTCAGTGTGTAGTGGCATCAAATGGGAGGCAGTGGCGGGGAAGAGACAGAAATCTTTAATAAATAAATAAATTTAAAAAAAAGAAAAAAAAAAGAAGAAAAGTCATGAGTGTCCTCACACCTGCAGGACCTGCTGGACAGGAACTCACAGGTACCAGAAGCAACATTGAGGAGATGCCAAGTTAGGTCTTCAGAGCCCAAACCAGGGATGCAGACTCCTTCCTTTGTTGAGGTCTTTGATAAATTTTAATTACTTTATTATCAAAAAAATTTTTCCCTGGCTGCCTTTATCCCAGTGTTTCTAAAATCCAGCATGGCATTCTATACCTCTCTGGAGAGTTTTCAGTGTAAATAAAGTCTGCCACCAGCTGGGTGTTACACTCTTATGTCTTCAGGAAAGCTAGAGTCCCAGCTGATCATAGTAGACACCATTTTAGTGACCTTGGACTGGTGTTTAGTCTGCTGCAAACACTGACAGAAATGGCCGCCAGTCTTTCCCATCACCTCCTGGGCTTCAATTCTCAGCTTCAACATTCAACCCTTGCCCCCGGTAACAGGAGGCTAAAACCCCATCATCCGGGTCCTAGCCAGTCACTGTGACTTGCAGAGACCCTGTACACAGCAGGAAGGAGCGAGGTGTCACCTGACATTGAGCTCTGCTTCTGGGAACATCACCAAGGCTTTCCTTCAGCCTTCCCTGGCTTTCATTGTGGCCGAGTTAAAAAGTTTTCCCAAGGTCATCCTTGTAGAAAACCAGACAGAAGTCCCTCCCGGCAAGCAGGGTTCTGCGTCTTGCCATCGGCTTTGTCTTGTGCGTGCCCTTGATTAATGGCTCCCAAGACCAGATGAATTGAAATGGCAGCAACACAGGAAATGAAAATAGGGAGGAGCCCTCCTTGGGTCTGTATTCTAAGCAGCCTGACATTCAGAATCAAATAACTTTTTGCATAAAGTAAACCTTCATAAGCATGGCGTTATTAGGTTCTGCTCTGGAGAGGGAACTGTGCACAGTAATTTGAGCAGAAGCTGTAACGGCTCTTAAGAGTGATGTGTGCCACAGTTTGGGCACATTCACCAGCGCAGGCACGCGCAGGTCTTTCCTCATTGTGTGACTCATGACTCACCTGATCCTCATAACCTGGGCGGGAGCAGGTAGGGAGGGCAGCTCTATCTTAGTGCTCTTCCTGGGGGGAAACTGAGGCTCCAGGTGTGAGAAGGCTTCCATGGTTGACTCTGGATGGCAGCCCCCTACCTGAGCCACTGTCCTTCCCAGCATGGTGTCTCCCCACGCCCGTCTTCAGCTGTCATTTCTGCGAGTCTCTTTTTCCCTGAATGCGCTCTTATCTTTTGCAGGGCTGAGGCCACTCTTTGTGCCAGTAGGCAGTCTGTACTTGTTCCTTTCAGGCCCCTGGCAAGCAAAAGCAGACACTTTAAAAGAGCGGCAATTATCCCTCTTGGTTCCTTTGTACAGAACTCTGTAAATAATTTATTTGGATTTGAGGGTCTAGAGACGGAAACACATATCGAACCTCTTGGTAACCAGGTGAATTCAGCGTCTGGAACTTAAAGGCAAGCAGAAAACAAGCAAGAATGAAACGTGCCTCTTTGAAATCAGAGAAGACAGCAAGACCTCAGAGCCCAGGCGGGAGGCTGGAGTTGGCCAGGCTGCAGCAGAGGAAGTTTTCTCGTGGCATTTAAAGGTCACCCAGGGGGTTTCCACAACTATATCGTGTGCCCCCCTGTAGCAAGGATTTTGGAGCAACTGTCTGTGAAGTTGGAAAACACAGGCCTGCACTGGAGCTGGTCCCAAACCCCTCCTGCTGCACTCAATACCTGCATCAAACAAAGAAAATTGTGTTTGCCGGGCTGGCTGGCTGAAGTCACAAGATTCCCAGTATCACACAGGGCTCCGGAATGCCTGTGAAACCTCCCGAGGAGGGGAAGATTGTGCACCCCACCTTTCAGATAACTGCCTTTAGTACAAGCCTGAAAAACCATGTGATGGTCATGGACCTGGTAAAGAGGGACTGGCTTCCTTCCCAGAGACGAGCTAAAGTTTGTTTCATCCACACGTGCCAAGGCCTGAAGGTGGCTGAGCGGCAAGTCAGCAGATACGAGGTACAGCCGGGGCTCGGCAGTGGTGGGGTGGGGGGGCCGGTGCACACGGAGCTCGGAGATACCGATGGAGGTCTATGTGGGAGACCCACTGGCCACGTGTCTTTTCTAGTCTTGCAAAAACATTGATTTGTTTGTATCTTGGAAAATACTCTGTAAAATCCTTCCTTTAATTTATTTCAGTTTTTTTTTCAGTATGTTGGAGGGGATAACGTTAGCTAAATGGGACTGATAGACAACTGACCACAAAAATCTGTCCAAAGATTTCCGAGGTGGGTTGCTGGTATCCACACCTGGGAACTGCAGTGCACCCTGTGATTCCAGTGCTATTGGCCTTGCGAGTCTGTACTTACCTGTCTCTAGGAAGAAATGCCTATTTGTCTGCCTGCGTGTTTAGAGGGAGCGTATTCATGACTGTCTTGCTTGAATTGAGATAGCAAAATTCCAGATTGGTCTTTTTACTTTTTGTAAGCATGAGCTTTAGTTTTCAAGCCCAGACTAGTTTTGGAAAACAGGGAGGCCTTTGGCAATTGAAAATGTCAACCTGACATAAACACATCACCATGAAAGATATTTGTATTCTACCCAGGGTACCAGCCATAAGCGCTTATCTTTTCAGAAAGTAAACACATGTGAAATATGATCAGTTTTCCATTGTACATGGAATAAATTATGAATGGCACTGTAATTGACTCCCAGATAGCTCACTTACCCATCTCTTTGGATGACTGTAACATGTACAGTGCTAATGCTTTATGAAAAGGTGAGTGTTGGAATATTGATGTTGTTATTGGGAAAGCTCTCCTCTGAGTTCTGGCAAATACTTGAGACCTTTGATCACCCACACTTGGCAGTAAGGAAGCCAGCCTGACTGGGAGGAACAGGTTTTGCAGGGTTCAAGGTTTACTTTCTTCCAGTTCTAGCCCTGAGAGAGTGAATTTCCATGTTCACAACAGATATGTAAAGGGCATAGAGAAAAAATGGTGTTAATTAAATTCAGTAGTAGTCCTTATTCATTAATTCATTGCCCAATCAGCCAGAGCAAAAGGTGTGCAATTAGGATATAATTGAAAGAAACCAGAGATGTTATTATTCACAAGTAATTAATCGGATGGGGACAGAATTTTATCACTGTATAATTTCCATTGCGACTATTTTCCAGTCCCCAAGAGAGGGGAGAACTTGTTGAATTGTCTCATCATGCATTTTACAGTAGCCCTCGTGGCTCTGTTTTAGACCTTTCCTAGTGAATACCCTCTCTTGCCTTCCAGTTTTCATAAGTAAGACTTCCCCATTCATTTCTTCATTATTGTAGCCACGCCGAAAGGAATGTGAAGGATGTGCCGCCAGAGATTGCGGGGAAAACTTCAAATACATTGATTGCCACAACTGCATGTTCCTGTGGCTGAACTGTTTGCTACCATTAGGAGCCAACATCCTAGCCATGTGTGCTAAGTGAACCTGAGGCCACTCCCCAGCTAGCAGTTCAAGCACTTGGCTAGTTTTTACTGAGTCTATCTATCCATGAGACATGGTACATACAGGGCCTGCTTCCTGGGTGCAAGAGCAGGCCAAGTTTGAAAACAATGAATAGGACCCAGGCCTCCTGACTTGAACTTTAAGCAGGGTTTAGGTTTAGAGTCGGGAGACACAGATGGAGTGGGGGTGGGGGGGAAGGTGTGCACAGGAGGTTGACAAGCCAGGAATCTTCTTTGGTCTGGCAAACACATCACATTTGTCTGCCGTCAGTTTATTTCTGTTATGATCTTTTTTCTTATCAGATTTCGTATGTTTACTTTCTGAAGTGATAGCTGCTTCTGGCTGCTACTGTTTGCGGAATACAGATACCTTTTAGGGGGTCCTGTGTTTAGCTCAGGTTGACATTTTTCACCTCCAAAGTTCAATAGTAAACATTTCAGATTTTAAAATAATCCAAAGCCATGGAGCGATTACAGTTATCCTCGCTGGGGCATGTCAGTACTGTTTAGATAGAAGGGGTAGGGAGAAACAAACCTTGGGGCTCCATTTCCTAAGCTGAACATATCCAGGAGACCAATTAACAGCCCAGCCTGCCATTGGACTCGGCCCAGTGACTTCTCCCCCTACAGCAGCTCAGAGGCTTCCTGTTAACCTGGGCTTTGGCCATGAAGTGACTGATAGGATAGAAAATGAGCAAGGTCACTGGGATGAACTCTCAATCCACAGGGATACTAGATTAAAGAAATGGGTTCATTTTTCAATGAGAGTGTGTTTGGGAGACTTGTCTGTGAAAAACCTACTAATGTCAAGTTCCTGGGAGGAGCTGCAAGTCTGCTGACCTGAGGATGGGGAGTTCTCTCAAACCGCAGTGGTAGTCCTGAGCTGCGTTAATGCCTAGAGAAATCATTGTGCACGTGGGACGACAATGATTGGGAAACTCCAGCCCAGGTAGGGTCCAGCTGTATCTGGTCCCTTCCTTAAACTGCCTTCAGCTGGAGCCATGAGAAGAACCTGTGCTGAGTGAGAGCTTGCCAGGTCAGGAAGAGGTTAAGGGTGAGAATGCTGTAGATCCCGGGGCCTGATGTTTGCAAAGCCTGGATTCCTCTTGACCCCAAATGTGTCTTAAACTAACAGGAACACTATGTGTTAAGGAAATTCTTCTTTGAGTAAGTGTTCTGTGTGGTTAAGAAATTTACCACACCATATCTGGACGTGGATGGTCCCGTCTGAAAACAATGTTTGCTATTCACACTGTGAGCGTGCGTTCCTGAGATGCCCTATGAATAAGGCCCGGATGGCTTCACCAACCATGGGAAGGGAAGCCATAGAGTGGTATGACGGATTTGCATCTCTCTTCCACAGGTACAAGAATGAGCTTCAGTAGCCACACTTTGGTTTTGAATGAGTTATTAAGTATAGAACAAGCCAAAGTAAACGAGTATATAACGATTAGCAGATAGATACATAGGTGGCAAAAATCACCAAACTGGGCTTTCGGAACATCCTGCCGGAATGGGGAAGACCCTTTAAAGCAATCAGCTGGTGTTCCAGGTAGAGACTGTGCTGCGCAAAGCAGGGGGACCCATCCAATGATGGCACCAAGGACAAGAACAAATCGCACAGAAAGGTGGCATCACCAAACCAAAGTTTACAAGCATTCAGCAGAAAACTAACTAGGGAAGCCCCGATAAAGCTGCCCGAGTTCCCAGCAGAGTGGGTCCCAAGCAGAGCAGGGGGACCTTCAGGTGAGGCTTCCACGTCAAAACCAATAGGAGCAGATAATGCTATGGAACAGGGTGCTCACAAGAGCCAACAGAAACTGAGCAGGGAGGTTGAGGCAGTCAGCGGTAGTCCTCCCTTGGGCATTCCATTCTCTTCGTGGTCGGATACCCAGCTTCTCCTTCCCACAGTAGACACTTTTGTATCACAAGCTAAGCAGTAGTAACCCTGTTGAAAATGGTTCACCTTCTCCCTGTTCTCAAGGGCACAACATTTTGCTCATGGGCCGTTTTGTGCTCCCTGGCACAGAATTGGGGGTGGGTGACTCATCCCCAGACAGAGGACCTCAGAAGATTCTTTGAGACAAACATGCTTTCGTCTAAAACGGGGTTAGGCATGCACACTCCAGAGCTAGCCCTGGTGGTCTCAAATAAGACACGATAACATGCTGGAGCTTGTAGGTCGAGGCTTGCCTATCTGACTTCTGACAGGTGACAGTTTTCCACCTTCTCTAGGAAATGAGCTAGGGGAAGGTGATATATGTGGAAAACACTAATTACCCAAGCCTCTTTGACCATCTGCTTCTCTATTTTCCACTTATATTATTATTTGTTATCATCAGCAGCAGCATCATTACTATTTAGCGAGACTTTTGCCGGCAACACTTGGTTCTGGCTACCTGAAAGAATCATGGTGAAATTTGAAAGTCCCTCTGTATGTGTGACTCAGCTAAGACCACTGTGTCTCAATGGGCTGAGTGCAATATCAGACCATCAACACCAAATCGCAAACAAACTAAAACAATTCCTAGGAGGCTCCTTATCTCTCCCATTTCTCTCTGGTTCTCAATTCTCTCTACCTTCCCAAGTACACGAGGCAAACACTAACGGGGCTTAAAGGCTGTTGTCGGTGGCATTCACCATTCTTTCTGCTCCTTGCCCATCTATTTCTACTGATCGATTTGCCTCCTGGTTATGAGTTATGTTTCCTTTCTTCTTTACACACCAGGCAGGTTTTCAGTAGGAATTGAGCTATTGTGACTTTTGCATTGTTTGGATGCTTGGTTTTGTTCTGTGTCTGTAAAGAGTGTTGGCTGGTTTCTGGTGGTAGATTAAGATGCTTGCCAACAGCTTGGTCGTGCTGGGATTTATCTGGGAGATCTAGGAAAGGCTGAGAGGAGGCTCCAGTGCAGAGCCATGGTTCTCTAATATCATAGCTCTGCCCCATGGTAATGGTTGGAGATACTTTTGATGAGGGAAGCTTGGAGGAGGATGTCACTGATTCTAATGGGTAGAGATCATAGATGCTGCAGCTTCTGTGTGTGAAAAATGTATGTGCATGTTTGTGTGCATGTATGTGTGAATATGTATGGGATCCAGGAATCAGCTTTGATGATGCCATTTATCTTGCCTTTTCTTTCTTCTTCTTCTTCTTCTTCTTCTTCTTCTTCTTCTTCTTCTTCTTTTTTTTTTTGAGACAATCTCTCCATCACTTTTACCTGAAAACCACTGGTTTGGCTAGGCTGGCCAACCCCCAGGAACTTTCCCTTCTCAGCATCTTGAAGTCTGAGACTATAAGAGTATATTACCACTCCAACACATACATACATACATACATATATTTATATATACATATATATTTTCCCTTAGGGGATCAAGCTTTGATTATCATAGCACACACTTTAGTGACTGAGTTATTCTTCAAACTGAAATGGTGTTAACTTCTACTAATACACAACGTAGCTCCCTTCCTTCTGACAGAGAACACTCCAGCCTAAAAGGCCCCCAGTAGTGAGAGAGAGAAGTCCTATTCTAGGACTTACTTAGTCCCACTGTTAAGACATGGTCTTTCTAAGGCGTCTCTGGCTTCTCTGGTGTGATGAGTCCTTCCCGCAGGTGGGGATGTGAACCCTTTCCACCTGTTTAAGGTCTTACCATCCCTTGGCCTGCCCCTTTCTGGATTTTCGTTCCCCTTGCTCTCAGATCGTTTTCTCTCAAGCAGATGCAGGTCAGAAACTTTGAGCGGTCCCTTGTGATCAGCTGATGCCCTCTTTTCTCACAGTTCCTGCCCTGCGTGAATGTCAACACCGGCTACCCGAGTCCAGCCTATGTCCCCTGTGCTCAGTGAGAACTCAGACTCTGCCGCTTCTCCACTCCCAGGGTCACAATCTGGAAGCCACCACATGTAGGGATAATTATGGAGTTCTTCCCTCTTGTTTCCCCTCCATCAGGGATCACAGACCTGCATTGCTGACTTACAATGAGAAAAAGCTATTGTGCCACCACTTGTACTACATTATTATACACTGTTTGTGAACAGAAGGAAAGGCCTGGCAATATGGGTTTGATGTTGTACCAGGGCTGATAAAGTTCGCTCATGCGTGCACATGCATGTGTGTGTGTGTGCATGCACGCATGTTCATGCCAGTATACACATGGGAATGAGTGTATATGTGTTCAGGTACTTGTGAAGGTCCCAGGTGAGGTGTCATTTCTCTCTAGCTACCTACTTTGTTTTTGGACACTTCTTGTTTTTTTTTTTTTTTTTTTTTCGAGACAGGGTTTCTCTGTGGCTTTGGAGCCTGTCCTGGAACTAGCTCTCTAGACCAGGCTGGTCTCGAACTCACAGAGATCCGCCTGTCTCTGCCTCCCGAGTGCTGGGATTAAAGGCATGCGCCACCATCGCCCGGCCTGGACACTTCTTAATGGCCCGGAACTTGCCAAATAGGCTAAGGTGACTGAACAGTGAGCCTTAGGCAGCGACTGTTTCCACCTCCTCATTATGGGAATTATAACCACATACTATCACACTTAACTTTTAAAAGATGTGGGGTTTGGGATCCAACTCAGGTCCCCATGCTTGCGAGATAAGTACTTCACCAACTCATCCATCTCCCCAGCCCTTCTACTATGGACTTTGAAGACGGCTTTCAAGGGGCTATGATGGGTTTTGAAATCTTGAGTAATAAAAAAGACTCAAATTTGAAGTACTCAGGATTCATGATGACTTGATTTGTGAGATGATGAGGTCACAAAAACCAAACAGGAGGAAAAACAAATGCTTTCTTCTCTTGGCTATCAAAAGGTTCACACCAGTGTTACCCAGAATCTCGCTGAGTTGACAATTCTGAGCCAGACCAAAGTCTACTGGATCTTGATTTTCTTCCTCAAGTCCTGGCCCCGAAGCAATGCTTTTGCTGGTGACTCCTGTTGTATTGCAGGCCCAAGCACTCCAAAATGAGCAGTCTGAGAAGAGGCAAGTAGATGGCCCTGAGGCTCGAGACGATCATTTAGCTTCCTCTTCACTCCAGGGCTATCCTTCCTCCTCCTCCACTGCCCATGGCTGGTTCAGAAATTCATAGGCCAGTTCAAGTTTTATGTGTGGTGCTGGGAATTATACCTAGAACCGCTGAGGTGCACATCTAGTCCCACAAGTCTCTGCTTTAAACACGAAGCCATGATCTGAAGTTCCAGCCCCATCCTTTGTATCCACAGGACCCAGCGGAAAGCAACAAAGACACTAGTAGGAACCACTCCACTGGGAGAGCTGGTGTGGGAAGGGTGGGGGAGGTGTGCCAAAGGGAAGAGTGGCCAGGCCAGCATCACTGTGTGAGGAGCTCCGCGGAGGCAGAGATAGAACAAAGGAGGCTGGTGTGGCCGATTCATGAAAAGCCTCATTCATCCTTTCCACAGCTGTGTGAGACACATGAGCCCCATTTTTTTTTTTTTCCAAAGAGAAAATTCCGAGAGGCTCAGAGAGCTGATGCAGGCATCACAGGGGCAGTGTGGCTCGGAGGACTCTGGCCTCGTGATGTCCTACTGTGAGGTCTGTGTTTCTGATGGGGTGCTCAGGAGGAGAAACGAAGGGGCGAGGTTCCCCTCCTGACTGTAACTGCTGGATAGTGGTTGTGTGAGTCATCACAGATGCAGCGAAAGCTAGTCTCGATGGCAGAAGGCCAAAGCAGGGTCTTCCACTGCCCCGGGGCCTCCTGCTGAGGACATGGTTCTTTGTCACCGTCTCTTGTCTGGAACTTCCATCTCTCTATTTATGTTGCCCTGGTTTCTACTCACGCAGAGAGTAGAGGAGGTTAAGAAGAAACACTCAGGCTGGCATGCTGTAAAGTACCAACTAGCAAAAGTCATTATACCGTTTGAACATAGTTTTTAAAGAAGTTTGTTTTCCAAGCAGATGATAATATTCAAAAGCTATAATGTATATGATGTGCTTAAAGAAAGCCATATCCTGTCATATGCTGATTCCACTGTAAGCTGTTCATCTGGAGTTACAGATAGCTTCCACAGGTTCAGCATAGAGATCCATGAATTATTTCTGATAATGAATGTTGTAGTTTTGTGCAAGGCAAGATTTGATTTGTAAATTGTGCCCATACTTTAGGTGCTGTGTAAAATGATCTTTTTAAGTTTGGTGCTTTTTTTTTTTAAAAAAAAATATAACATTGTCTGTTAAAATATCAACACTAGGGTTGATGAGATGACTCAGCAGGGGAAGGCCCTTGTTGACAGGCAACTACCTGAGTTTGACCCCTGGAGTCCACAGGACGGAAGAAGACCAACTCTTGCAAGTTGTTCTCTGGCCTTCACACGCCTTCTGCGGCGTGAGCACACCACACCCACACAAGGAAAACATAGAGGAAATAAAACTGAATAATACTGACAGCACCTATCTTCTTCTAGTTGAATAGTGACTCACCAGACTATAATTACAATTATGGGAAAACTGGACAAGTTCAATAGGGAGGCATACAGCTCAAATTCCAAGAGGAACATTGTAAGATTCCGAGTGCTTAATAATATTGATTTTGGCTTCTGTGGCTTTATTCTCTACATGATAAAGATGTCTTTTGCAAACACTAATGAGGGAGGCTGGAGAGATGGCTCAGCAGTGAACAGTATTTGCTGCTCTTGCAGAGAATAGGAGTTCAGTTTCCAGCACCCACAAGGCAGCTCACAACCACCAGAAACTCCAATTCCAGGGATCTGGTGACCTGTTCTGGTCTCCTTGTCGATGAAATGTCTAAAGAATTGTCTGCCACCTAAAGAGATGGTGGCACACAATTTAACCCCAGAATTTGGGAGGCAGAGACAGACAGATCTCTGTAAGTTCAAGGTTAACCTGGTCTACATACCAAGTTCTAGGTCAGGCTCTAAAGGTACACAGAAAAACACTGTCTCAAAACAAAAACAAACAAAAAAATAAGCAAAGAAAGAATTGCCTGCCCAGCATCTTTATTCCCCAAATAACAGGTACATGGTGACTAGCCAGGGTACCCCAATCTAGGGAAAGTAGGCAATTTTCTTATGGTCACCCTGGATTGATCATTGAAGCATCCAGCTTTCTTTCTTAAGACCAGGATTGCATCAGCACAATGCACCACTGCAGACTTCCTCAGCTTGGATTGGCTCTAAGAGACAGGAAACACACCCCAGCAAGTGCCATCTGTATTTGTTTTGTATTGCTGTGCAGCAGATGGTCATGTCTGACTGTTGTGTAGACTACAAGTCCTAGTGTGGGTTAGATGGCTCCTCTGCGTCAGGAAGTCCTCCCCAGTCTGAGGAGGAGCCAGCCAGCCTCTCACCAAAGGCTTCCAAGGTTACTAGCAAATGGAGGAGTTTAGTTCCTTGTTGCAGGACCGATGTCTCCATTTCCTTGTGGGTCACAGACAAATATTAACTACCAGAGGCCATCTGTAGGTTCTTGCCATGTGGGTCTAGCCAAAGAGAACACTAGTTTATCTTTTAAAAAATGATTTCTGTCTCGAAAAACCAAAAAAAAAAATGATTTATGTTTACTTATGTGAGCCTGAGTGAAGATATGTGTACCACATACATGCAGGAGGACTCAGAGGCCAGAAGAGGGCATCAGATCCCTAGAACTGGAGTTAAAGGCTGCTGGGTGCCACCATGCGTGTGCTGGGAACTGGAACCTGGGCCACCGGCAAGAGAGATATCTCTAGTCTGTTGTTTGCCATTTCAAGGTCATCTGGAGATCCAATCTTTCTTCCTTGGATCTCTCTTGACTTATTTACACATTTTACTTGATAGGTCAGGCCCACCTGATATAGTCTCCATTTTAATTGATTCAATGACAACAGATTTGTAAACTCAGTATCACGGGTAAATCTATTTTCCAATGTAGCATAGCTTAGCTATAGGAGCGGGAGCCTGCTCTGTCCACGACTGCTGCCCAGACTCAAGGAAAGGTCACTGTGCAAGGCATACACATCAAGGGTAGGTGTCTTAGTGGCTGTCCAAGTTGTCTGCTTTCCGACTAATTTTCAATTGCTTGTATAGGTGGAGGAAAGAAAATAAAAGGAGGCTTTGGGAAGGGCCTCATAGGTCGAAGTCTATTTGAGAGCAGCATGGAGAAGGGAGTTTGTAAGTTGCTCTATGGAATCATGAACTTTCTTCTGATACCAGATCAGCCTTGAGTAGATTCCTTAGGATTGTGCCATAAATAAATGATGAGCAAAAGCTCATTAAATGCATCTTGGATACAAACTGGCAGGCAGGGAAAGTGACAATTACTGCATAGATGGTGTCTTCTCTGACGTAGCACTTACAGTTGCCTCCCTGGCACACTCGTGCTTTTGAGTGATTGGCACACAAACAGACAGGTGATGGACAGCTGAGTACCAGCTCCGCTTTGCCCAAGTGAAGCTCCAAAGTAGAAGCCGCCTGTTTGATTATCCCTTTTGTTAATAGGATTCTGAAATAGTGAAATAATCTCAGGTCTAATTCACATCCTCTCTCGGTCTCAGAAAGACAATCCATAATTTGGAAATGGCAGAGTGCCTGACAAGCAAAGACAGCTGAAGGCAAATGGAGATGGAGTTTTTCAAAGTAGATAATAGAATGCTTACCACTTTGTATGGAAGGCAAGAAGTTGCTTCATGTTAAAGCAGTCCACAGCCGAGAGCAAGGGACTGGATGCACAAGGCACCTGCACAGAGACCCGATGCCTCTCATTCAGTCGTGTGTTTATAGGAAGTTCATGAGAACTGTGATTTTTTAGCTTATCTTTCCACTGATTCATTCCATGTGCTACTGGCTTCTCTGCACTCTGCTTTGCCCTCAGTCCTCTGCTCCGGCCACTGTCTTGCGTTGCTCTCTAGTCCCAGTGACACAGGCTGTTGAGTGGCGATGGGCCAGGTCAGGCATGCAGAAGGATTGCATCTTGGTTGAAGGGTATGCAGAGAGGGCTCTGTGAGTGTAGGGAAGAGGCATGCTCCCTGGGATGGAACGAGCTTTGCTGGCTTTCTCGTGCATACCACTCACTGCACCAGGAACTCAGGAGCACAGGCAGGAAGGCTCTCGTAAACAGTCTCAGAATAGTGGCCGCTTGTATTGGGCTGAGAAATTCATGGAGGCTGTCGCAATGGAAGCACGAATAGTCCTGTTTGGAAACAGGGAGAGCTGTCTGCAAAGCTCTCTAAATACATTTCATACTTTCTGAAAAATGGTTTTCCTTTCTTTTGATTTTCTACAATGTTTTAATTTTTTTTATTAAATAGTCTCTGTAAAGATAAATTACAATTTTACATTATTGGCGTGGATTTTACTGTTCATCTTTATAATGTCCAATGCCGTCTCTAGCAAAATCTGAGTCACAACATTAACTCTTGAGTGGAACTGGCACAATGGCAATTATGTCGCAGCTCATCTATGGGCATGTGTACTTCGTTCTTACAAGAACAGTGGGCTTGCTGCAAGAACCAACTCAGCTGTCATCCTCCTGTCCACCAATGCTCGCTGCCTCTAGCTTGCTTGGCAGAAGGCAAGGGCTGCAGAGGTGGCTCAGGTTTTCCAAGCTGGTCCTTCTTTCTTTACCATTGTTTCATTCTATGTGGGCTGATCAACCCAGAAAGTGACAGAAGCGTGTTGGTCAGATTTTCTGTTCCCATTGTAGGAAGCACAGCCTAGAGTAAGCATTGGAGAAGCCAGAATTGCTAAGCATGCAGGCCTGCTTTGTTCAAGGAAGGAGGAATGACCCCTGGCCCCCTGGAATGCTAGCATGAAAGTGGTTAAACAACCTGGTGAGCCTTGGCTGCTCTACCAGGACCCAGTCTCTACTTGAATTTTCTCTAATATCCTGAGAACTCTTTAGGCCCTAGTCCTGGGCGTTGTCTCTCAGGGCACTGAACTCATCCTTGTGGAAGAGGCTCAATATACTTGGCATCCTCCATCAGTAAGTAGAATCCATCCTTTGCTTATTGCCAGTCCTTCCTCTCTAAGCTCTAAGCCCTGGCACTGTTTCCCAGTCAGCAGAGCTCATTCTTACGATAGAGTCTCAGGTACTTAGCTATAGTTGGTATTTTGCAAGGGAATTTTGATGTGGCCATCCCTGAAATTTTGTTATGAGAATTGTCACATGGAGACTTTCTCCCCAAAGTTTGATTGTGTTTAAATGTTAAGCAAATTAAATCATGGGATAAGACTCTCTAGAAGTTTTGATCAAGTCTGACCAACCAAATTCAGCTGTGTTGAATTTTCATTCCCATCTCTTCATGGCTCATTTCCCTGCCAACTGGGGTAGCTGCAGGTACCCCCTTCCTTGCCACCTCAACACGGTGTGGCAAAATATTTGACTGAATCCTCTAAATGGAGGAAGATTTATTTTAGCATACAACTTCAAGGTATGAAGTTCACTTTCATTGCCAACTTGGCTAGATTTGGGGAATTTGGGATCACGTGGGTGACATACTTCTGGAAATGTCTGTAAGAATGCTTTCAGAGAGATTTAACTGACAGGGGATGACCCAACATCAGTATGGGCAGCACTATGCTCCAGACTGTGATCAGGACTGAACTAAAAGGGAAAGGAAGAAGGTCAGGGGGTTCCAGCCTCCCTTGTTCCCTGCTTCCCAGTCAGTGTGTAGACTCCCCATACAGCTGCGGCTCCCCATCCCAACGGCCTGCGTCCCTCCTATGAGGGAACTATGAGTTGGAATCAGCCTCCCGCCTTTGTTTCCTGTCAGGGATTTATCCACAGCAGTGAGGAAAGTAGCCGATGTAATGTTGAAGTCCTTGGTGCCATTGCTGATGGGCCTGCCTCAGGAAATCTCTGAGTGGGAGGAGTGTTTGGCAGAGGCCACTCAGTTACTTCACAGGAGGCAGGAGGCAGGAAGTACAACAGAATGGGGTCTGGAACAAAATGCAGCCTGCAAGAACGCACCTCCAATGACCCACTTTCTCTAGCGAGGCCCTACCTCCTAAAGTTTCTAGACCCTTCTAAAATAGGGCTAGCAGCTGGGGACCAAGTGAGTAAGACACCATTGGGTTGTTTGGCAATTTGCGTCGTCTTGAACACTCTTGACACCTGACTATGTCTGCAGTGAGTTAGGAGGTGTGGCCTCAGGGTGGTGGGCATGTAGACACATGAAGTCTAGACATAACCTGTTCATCTTGCAGTCACTGCAAGTCTATGGGACTCCAGCGTATCACAGGCTTCTGGGACTCTGACCCTGAGGGATTCCTTATGCCAAGGCCATCAGGGAAACCAATGAGCACTCACTACACACATCCTTGTATCCCAATGCCAGCACCACATCCCATCAGACTTCACTTCTGAGTTGTACATTTAAAAATAAAATTATTGAAAATGTTAATATGGTAGTACTAAAAGCAGAGACCTACCGAAGAAGAAAATGGATAAATTTGACTTAATAAAAATCAAAGGTGTGTGGGTCAAAGGGTGCTAGCAGTGGAGTAAACAGGAGCTCATCCGCAGGATGGATGCACCTCGAGGTTATTATGCTAAGTGAAGGAAGCCAGGGTCAGTGAGCTCCAGCCTCACAAGACAGCTGGCACAGCCAAATTCACATCAGCATAAAGAAGGACAGGGGCTAGGAGGGACCGGTGAAGGAGGTGCAGAATTGTCCAATGGGTGCAGAGCTTCCTTCTGGGAAGACAACATCCTGAAAACTGATAGTGGTTGCATTGGTTACTGTTTCTGTGACAAAACCCGCCAGCCAAAGGTAACGTAGAGAAGAAAGTTTATATTAGCTTACTGTTTTGGGAGGAGAGCATGGAAAACCAAGGCAGGTGGTGGCAACAGGAAGCTGGCTGATAACATCGTTTTGGGTCAGGAAGCAGAAAGGAAGGGGAAGTGATTTGAAGCCATAAATCCTCAACAACCCCCACTCGTGCTTTGGTGACATACTTCCTCTAGCAAGACTCCACCTCCTAAAGGTTCCAGGGACTTCCCCAACAGCACTACCAAGAGGGGCGGGCATTCAAACACATGAGCCTGTGGGGAACATTTCTTCTCCAAACCACAACAGTGGGGATGGCTGAATTTCATCCTAGAGATTCTTAGTAATCTTTAAAAATGGTTGTAATGGGAGCTGGGGAGCTGGTTTAGTTGGTAGAGTGCCTGCTTGACTGTGTAGCTCAGGTACCTGAATTCAGATCTCCAGTACCCATATGAAACCTCAAACCCTAGTGCTGTGCTGGAGAGGGCACAAGCAGGCATATCCTGGAGCTCACTGGCTAGCCAGACTAGCCAAACTGAAGAGCTCTGGGTTCAGTGAGAGAGCCTGCCTCAACACACATTATGGAATATGATTTGGAAGGCATTTAAAGTTGACCTCTGGCCTCCATAGGCATATACACATATACCCCCCCCATATATATATCCTGGGATACTCATGAAAAAGTACACACACACACCGGCTGTAATGGTGAATTTTATCATATATATATATATATATATATATATATATATATATATTCACCATAACAAGTCATTAAGCCAAGTGTAGAGTTTCTGTGTAAAGACACTTAAGTAAACACACAGGGGCCACACTCACAGAGCTGGCCTTGCACTCACTTGTGCTTAAGGCATATGAGCCCTAGGCACACATCTTAGTCCCCCCCAGGGGTAGGGTTTTCCAGCAGGTGGTAAGATCCCCAAGGGCAACCTACTGACCCGGTTTATTTCTTATTAGACATTCTGGTTGAATCAAACTCTAAGCCAAGTTGGAGCTTATTCAGGATTTTTTTTTAAAGCTCATCCTTATTAATAAAATTTGCATACATCACTATTCATGGGTTTTAAAAAGCTCACAGTTCATTTTGTTTGGGCAGATGCAGACAGTGATGGAACCAGTACCAAATCCTGTTCTGAGACATTCCCACTGACCCGAAGCTTCCTCCTGCCTTGTGTGTGCTCTCAGACCTCTGTCCCCACCCTACCAGGTACCCGTCAACCTCCCACTTGCTTTCTCGAAATGAGCAACAGCAGGCACCCTGTAGTTTACAGTGTTTTGTGCCATGACAAATGTTAGTTTTGTGTTTGTGTGTGGTATGCATATGTACATGTTTGATATGTATGTAGGGGACGTGTTTCTATAAGCAGAGATCGGCACTCTGGTGTCCAGTCATTCTTAACCTTATTTTTTATTACATGTGTGTGTATATGTGCAGGTGTGTGCATGCGTGTGTGCCTATATGTGTCACAGCACATATGTGAAGGCTAGAGGGCAATGTTTGGGAGTCAGTTCTCTCCTTCTAGCATGGGACTAGAATTCTGGGACTTGAACTCAGGTTAGCAAAGCTTGGTGGCAAACGCCAGTTAGCTGCTGAGCCATCTTGCCAGCCCTCTCTCTACCTTATCTTTTGGATAAGGTCTCTCACTGGACCTAGAACTCCTTAATTCATCCAGACTGGCTCAAGAGCAAACTCCAACACCTCCCTGTACCCATGACCTTAGCCCTGGGTTTACAAGGGCATGCAGCAGTACACAGCTTTTGATGTGGGTCCTGGGGACCCAAAATCAGGTCTTCATGCTTGTGTGGCGGGCACTTTACCCAAGAGCCACCTCCCCAGCACCGAGTATGTTCATTTTCTCATCCCATCACCAAATGCCCTACAGAAACAACACAGGAGAGAAGAAGTTTGTTTAGCTCAGGGATTGGAGGTCTCAGTTGATCATGGAGAGGGTGTGGAAGAGCAGAGACTCACATCAGGACACCCAGAAAGCAGAGTGAAGGGATGACCAGAAGGCAAGAGCAGGGTACAACCCTCAAGGATACAGCCCCAGTGACCTACTTCCTCCAGTCAGCTCCCCACCACCTGACAATCTCGTCACGGCTTGAGTCCAACAATGGGTGAACCAGTGCAGTAGGTCAGAGCCCTCATGATTTCCTCATCTCTGGAAATGCTCTAGTAGACACACCCAGAAGTGTGCTTTACCATCTCCCAGGAGTTTCTCCTTCTAGTCAAGTTGACAGCCAAGATTAACCGTCACCTCAAGTTTCCAGAGCAACTTCTCATCATCATAATCAAATCAATCATTCCTTCCTGAGACAGCAGAAGGCAAGCTTGTCTTCTCGTTTGGCCAAGTTTAATGCTGAGATTGCCCATGGACTGTTGCTTTGTTCATCATCAGTTGCTTTGTTCATCATCAGTTGCTTCAAAGAGCTAACTGTGGGACCCCTTTGACAGTTGCTTCATATATAAGATATTTTTATCGTGATGCCTTCAAAGAAAGCTGTTGTGGGGCTGCAATATGGTCACATGTAGAAGGGGTTCAAGATGGAGTTTGGCACACAGTAGGGACTCAAGAATACTTCACCATTGACCATGCTACTGCTGACAGTTTTACAATCAACACTGTTAAGAATGACACTTCCTTGCTGTGCAGATAGGGTTATGGTAGACCCTCTGTTCTAGGGTTACCATGGAAACCGCATAATCCCTCAGAAGCATTTAGCACTGCTCAGTTCATGGTAAGCCCTCAAGAGCACAGCTGTGATCATTTTCTCATGATAAAGCCATTAAGGACCAAATAATACTCTCCTCCAACAAGTAGAAGGTATAAGTTTCTCTCCCCTTAATTCTCGAAAAGTATGAAAGTCGGGGTATAAAAAGGATCTCTTCAGATTGCTTTCTGTCACTTTGGTTTTTACACATACAAAACAAAAACAAGCGAACGCCACTCAAGCAGCTACTAGCTTAAAATATCAATCTCCTCCCCTTAGGCCAAAGGAGGAGTTCCATGCAGGCAGGTAAGTGAAGGGCCTGGAATTGCCCTGATCTTACTCAGTGCTTTTGATTTTGTCTTTGTTGTTTTGGATAAGGAAAAGCAGAAGCGGTTGAGTTACCAGTCATAGATTGGAGAGGGCTTTTGAAATCTCATCACTTTCTGGGGTATTCCAAAGTCAGAGTGACTTTGCTATTCTTGATTCACAAGTAGTTCACACTGTGGGACAGGATGGGGAGGAGGGTAGTCACTGGGAAAAGCAGGAAGTGGCACTAAGTGATTACTGGGGGAAAAGTTTCCCCTTGGTACCAGAAACAGCCCTTAGAGGCACCATCTCTTGGAGTAAAGGAGAAGAATAACAGCAAACATGATGGAACACACTGGAAGGGATGCTTAAGGAATCAGGGGACATCTTCTGAAACACAGAACAGTTAAATTTGACCTCATAGCAGGGTCAGCAACATGCCTGCACTTTGGACTGATCCTACCCACCACGCCTGGTGCTTGTATAGGAATTTCCCGTCAATGGGTCTGTTATTGGCTGTGTCATTTCTACTTGCAGCCAGAGGGGAGCTGATGCTGCCCTGATGAGAAGACGAGGAACAGGGAATTCTCTGTAGGCCACTTCTCCTTAAGCAGCCTGGGAAGAGACTGATGTCCTTCATGTGCCTCCAAGAGATGGGGTGGCGGAAAATACACTCCGAGGTGATGAATTCTCAAACCAGAATCCCACCAGCTTCTACATTTGCAAAAGAGAACAAAGCAAAAGCAAGGAGAGACTGAACCTCGCCAGCCATCTTCTTTCAGATTCTAACCAGGGAACAATCCTCCATTTGCAATCAGATAAGGGGAATTATCTCGGTAATAAAAGTCAATTGAGAATCTAAATGAAAAAATCTAATGCTTTTCATGCTGATTTATTTTAGATTAGAAAAAGTTAAACCAGAAGTAAACACGAAGAGACGGAGCATGGAGAGGGAGGCATGGCAGAGACAGAAAGCGCAGATTTGAGCTATTATAGGTGTGGGGTTGCATTAACCAGAAAATATACTGTCTGACATTAATTACTGTTGCTGAAGAGAGTGCAGAAGATTGAAAACAAATATGTACCACTGGCAAAGATCAATCATGCGTCTGACTGCTGGAAGAAAGTGTGTTATTCTAACAGAGCCCTTGCTAAACAGTGGTCCAAAGTGACCCAGCCACCCCACCCCACGTACTGCCTGCCCCCTAGTGGAACTTGCTGTATTCCCAGGAAAGGGTATTTTAGTGCCTGAAAAAGATGGCCTTTTCTTTGGACTCCAACAACATCCATCACTATCTTAAAGATAAGATCCAGCCCTAAACCTCTTGGTCTCAGGTTCCTTGGGCTACGCATAGACTGGGAGAGTCTTTTGTTTGCTCTGATGACTAATCATCGTGAACAACTTGACTGGATTTAGAATCACTATACACATATACTGTAGGTATATCTATAAATAGGTGTTTCCAGAAGGGTTTCAGAGAGTAGAGAAGACCCAGCTTGAATGTGGATGGCACCAGCTCTTGGGCTGGATCTCCTGGTGAAGAAATAGAAGAAATTGTGGGAGCCTAGGCTCTTTGTTTGTTCACCTTACTAGGCCTGGAAGGAAGTGGGAGGTCCTTGGACTCCCCACAGGGCAGGGAACCCTGACTGCTCTTCAGGCTGATGAGAGAGGGGGAGTTGATTGGGGAGGGGGAGGGAAATGGGAGGTGGTGGCAGGGAGGAGACAGAAATCTTTAATAAATAAATAAATTAAAAAAAAAGAAATAGAAGAAAATGAGACAAGGACCATTATCCTCCCTGTTCGCCTCCTGGCTGCAGATATAAAGTGATCACTTCATGCTCCTGCTGCCCTGTCTTCTTCATTGTGATGGACTGCATCCCTTCAAACTGTGAGCCAAATTAAGCCCTTCCCTTAAGTTGACTTTGCCTGGCATTTTGAAAAGTGATTAAGATAACTTGCATGTTTCTAAAGAGATAGCTGATGTGGAATTCCCCTCTTTGGGGAACTGGGTGTAGACAACTGGGTTGTATCTGAACTGGAAATTCCCAGCTGTTTTTTCTACCCTCTTCTTTCCTGGGGTGTGAGGTTCATTCAGCACCTGGTTTGCTGATTTGATGTTTTTGAAGCTCAGGAATTATCTCTGAGGCTGTTAGGCAAATACGTGTGCACACATGTCACACACTGTGGACTCGGCTTTCCAGCCACAGAAAGGGAAGCTGGAGTCTTTGAGTGCAGGGATGCAGAGAAAGTGTGTGAGCTAGGCTGGGGCTGCTTCTGGCTCAGTGTATAGTAGGTCCACAGATACCCGCTCTCTAGATTTATTTACGTGCCATCTCCAGTGGAAGCACAGAAAATTACCTAGAGTCTGAGAAACCAAAGGAATTATATTAATCTTGTATATGTTTCCATTGTTTGGAATGATATTTTTATGAACTAGGGCTGTACCTTGAGTAGCAGTTGCGGTGAACTCTGGTAGTACTTCCTGCTGCATCATGGTGGGTCACAAGCATTTCCATCTGTGCCCTCACCATTCACTTGTTCATCCATCCATCCATTCATCCATCGTTCTGTCTGAATTTTGGGGATATACTATGGACCTGGGGCTGCTGTGGATTTTGCAATATAGTTGTGAACAAATGATTGATTAGGGGTTACTTTTCGTGGGGCAGAAATGGAGCACACACTGAAGACTACATTGGGTATCTTACATAGAGTTAGAACAGAGCTGAGGAATGTTGCCTATCACAAAAGCAGCCATGGGGCAATTCATGGGTGATTGTTTGGGCTGAAGCATACTGGTATCCTTTAAACCTGGGCTTTCTCTAATTCAGTTTGATTTGTTCTGATTCGGATTATTGCATTGTCAGAGAGGCTTATTGGGGTGTAGAAACTTTTCAGTGATGACCACTGTGAAGTTCAGATCTTACCTCTATTCAGGACTAAGTTTGTTTAAAAAATTTAAATTTGTTAATAAAAACTGTTCTTTGAGAAGACATATTTAGATTAGCCCAGTATTTGAGATCACTTGCATCATACTGAAATACATAGGTGAGCTCGATGTAGCCAGGATCATAAAGGTAGCAGATGTCTCGGCTTCACTGTACACATGTGCCGTGACCTACAACACTGTTCCCTGATATTGGCTAATTCAGATACTTCTGACATTTTGATATTATGAACTACTCTACTCAGAAAAAGCTTATGAAAATGAATGGCCTTTACTAGATTTTTAATCTATCGAGAAAAAGAGTTGGAAACTGGGAGACACGGAGCTGGGATTGCTTTATGGAAATGTCACAGGTGATGGAGGAGAGGGAGGAGGCTGCTGGGATGGGAGTGAGAGGCCACGGTGTAGGTTGTCATCAAGGCTGTGGGAGGCATGGATATGGGATGGTGAGATGCTTAGGAAGGGTAGCCAATGAGAGCAGCTGGTCGAAGCCATGCAGTAGAGTTGGCAGCATTGGCCACTGGAGAGCAGAATAGGAGGAACTCTAGGCTGTGGGCCAGTAGCTCAGTGAAGGCTGACAAACTGAGAGGTGATTGGGGAGCACTGGAGTGGACGGCTTCCTGGGGAGGGGGTTATGGAGAGTCGAAGGTCAGAGAGGAGACAGTCTGGGAGGTAGGGGGCATTGTTTATTTTAGGAGGCAGGGGCAGATAGGAATGTGAGGAAGGCATGACTGGACATCATGATGGGGGAGGTCTCTATGGAGTCAAGCCAGTGGATCCTGGAATACTGTGCACCATGCTCCTTGGCTAGGAGGCTCTGTTTCTATTTCTTCATACACTGAATTATTCTTTTATCTCCCCCAACAAATTCTAATTGAGAGCTATAATGGTCCAGCCATATATTTGGAGCTAGGAATCTGTCGGCAAGCAGGGTATAATGTGTTTTATTCTCACAGAGACTACAGTTGAGAAATTAACGGGTGTAGCTCCATGCTTTCTACCATATTTACAAAGGAAGGCATGGGTTTTGAAGGAAAAGAAGGGTCAATGAGGGCATACAAGTCACAATCCTGGCCTGATTTTGAAGGTAATGTCAGGAGATAGTCATGAGGGCATGTCCCATGAGCTGAGTTCCATAGGAAGGCCAGGAAAGCATGTGAAACAAATTCATGAGTACAGAAAAAGACCTTCTGGTGGGTATAAGGGTGTGCAATCAGGGGGATGGAGAAGCTCACAGACTGGCAATGTACCCAGATTGCTGGAGGCCGACACACAAGGCCCTCTTGACACTTTGTCGTCTCACGGTGAAGGGGCTGATCTTCTGGATAAAGGGTCCTGTGAAAGACCTACAGAAAGTAGAACCAAAGCTCAAACTTTCCAGAACACTGTGAGTGGGTCAGGCTGATGAAAGAAGTTCCAGATCCATGGGAATCTTTGAATCCTTGGTGGCTGGAGCTGCTTGGGAGAACTACGGCATTGCTCTCTTAGTGACTCATCTGCTGGGACATCTGGGGTCCAATACAGAGAAGCCATCCTCAATCCAAGCTGGCGTAGTTAGTCAAGTGTTGGTTAGTTCACAGAGGCCCCACGGCTCTTGACTGAATGCACACCAGAGTAAATAAGTAAAGGTGACATTTGTGGTGTCACATCCCAGCTGCAGTGACTTGATAGATACACTCTAAAGTGTGTATGGCAGTCTCCTTAAAGCAGCCTCACAAGACAACAGCCCAGGAGAGAGGCAGCCCTGAGCCTGCACTGGGCAGATCCTGGCTTCATCTCTCTACCTCCCAAGGTATGGCGGGGCATCCAGACCCAACTGGCTCTTTGGGTTGGAGCTGCTGTTGAACATTGCATTTAAATGGTTTTTCAACACCACCCTCAGGGCAAGCTTTTCCCCTTCCTGAAAACATTCCATGTGTTATTCTGTATTTCATGTGACATGTCCACACTAAGTTTAAGAAAAGAACAGAGAGCCGGGCGGTGGTGGCGCACGCCTTTAATCCCAGCACTCCGGAGGCAGAGGCCGGCGGATCTCTGTGAGTTTGAGGCCACCCTAGTCTACAAGAGCTAGTTTCAGGACAGGCTCCAAAGCTACAGAGAAACCCAGTCTTGAAACCCCCCCCCCCAAAGGGGGGGAATAGGGGATGTTAATCAAGCACTAACATTTATTGATCAATCATGCAGTAGCAATGATGATGGTGGTGACAGTAACAGTGATGAAGCATGTCCCACTTCACACATGAGCCATGTCCCAGCCCCATCCTGAGATTTTAGTGTGTGTGTGATTTTTCTCCTGAGTAACTTGATGCAGGGGTCCTGATCTTGAACTTCACAGAGCATCACACCCTGTTGCCACATCAAATAAAGTTGGACACACCTTTTGTAGCCTCACGCCTCATGACCAGGTCCACGGTGTCACTCATAGCAACTGCTTTTACAAGGACAAGCAGAATTTCAACCGGTTGCCTCTGGAGGAGAAAATCGGTGTGATCACACACTTACAGACAATAGAATTCTTTTGTGGACATTAATCATATTTTCATTGGGCTTTAAAAGCTAATTCTTGAAATTTAATTGCTCAGTTAATCGATTTACCAATATTTATTGAACGTACAGGTTTAACTATCCACCCAACACTGGGAGGTGGTTCTTTGATCTACTAAGAAAATCCACCCATAATCATTGTTGGCTGATTTTTACACCCTCCCACGACCCTCCCTCCTTCCTTCCCTCTCTCCTTCTCTCTCCTCCTTTCTTCTTGAACATTTTGATGTCATGAGAAACCTATGCTTTCTTTCCTTGGCAGAGCTAACTCAATGGAGATATGTTCACAACACTCTCTGGTTCTTTCTTGGGAGAAAAGACAGATTCAGGGATGTATCTAGTTTTAAAGATAATGTATGCTCTCTTTCACTTTCCCCTACCCTTCCCCGTGTGGGATGTATACACAGTTGTGTATATAAGAACATGCATGTATATGCCACAATGCATGTGGAGGTCAAAGGACAACCTTGGGTATCAGTCCTCACTTCCCACCTTGTTTGAGACAGGGTCCCTTTGTTGTCCACTGCTGTGTGTGCTAAGCTAGCTGGCTGGCCTGGGGATTCTTGGAATTCTCCTGTCTCTGCCCCCATCTTTCCAGAGAAGCACTGGGTGTGAGAGATGTTCTCCCACCATGTTCAGCTGAATATGTATTGTGGGGAATTGAACTCAGGCTGTCAGGCTTGCCCAGCAGCCGCGTTACCCACTGAGCAATCTCCCCAGCCCTCATGTAAGCTATTGATCAGACCAGGAAAAACAGAACTGGAAAAGTTTCTGTTGTTTTCCAGATGAATAGCTGACTTTTCTCACCCCGCAGCAATGACTCTGCCTGGGAAAGAAATGAATCTTTTTCAAAAGCAGGTAAAGACTGAACCTTTCAGATCCTTCCCCCACCCTTGTCTCTCCTCTTCTCCCTTCCTCTGTCTTATTAATACTGAAAAGGATTTGGAGTCCACTTTCCCTCCAAACATGAGGTGCTAGCTAAGTGACTGACTGGAATGTCTAACCTCCAGACTTTCAGGCCAGCAGTCTCTGAAAAACCAACAAAAAGGGTGCACTGGTCACCCCGTGAGTCATCTCTGGAACCTCTGGTTAGCACAGGGCCCCACAGCTGAGTTCTCAGCTGAGAACAGCACACGGAGTTCAGGTCAGCGCAGAATTAGATTCTGTCAGGACCGAGCAACAGGGCAAACGGGTGACAATTTCACAATGTGGTGGGTGCAGTTTAATATGGGAATGATAGCTGCATGTCTGTAAATCTCCTTTATGGGGCTTAAACTCATAGTCGCTATGTTGTAAAACAGGAGGTGAGACGGTTACAGTTCATAATGCTTATGAAATTTGTTAATATAAATGATGTGAAAAGAGCTCATCCCCACCGCCTTCCTGGTGGAAATCATATGGATTTAGGTCAAATGTTCTGATGGTCCTGAATAATAAGACTACTGGGTTAATAAAATATTCAGTTCAGAGACTCAAGCAAAAACAAACTCGAAAAGAATGTTTTAGTGCTGCAAATTATGTTTTTGAATCCTCATTTTGATCATAATTCATAAGCATGGTACACAAATCGCTGTGGATGCAAAGTAGGTATATGTTTGTGTAAATCGGTATGCATATATATGTATATGCATTATATATCATAACTGTCTGTCTCTCTCCAAATATATATCCTTTCTTTCCAAATTTGCTGCTGCCTGACTATATAAAAGATATCAGGCACCAGAATTTCTTTCCTAACCAACACAGTCAACCCAAGACAAAAATGTTATTAGAAGGAAGCCTTCATACTTAATCCTCCCCGGAAGCCCCCCGAGTGTCGTTTACAGCTTGTTCTTTAATAATGGCAGATATTTAGCTTGGGACCGTATGAAAATGTAGCCAAGAAGCTGCCTGGGGTGAGAGCATGACTCTGTTGATGGATGATTCTGCCTGGACAGCAAATGCCATCCCAGGGAGCAGAGCTGGCCATTGGCAGCTCCTGGGAGTTTGGGGACATGGAGAGGAGTGATGCCTTGTCACCAGGACAGCTGTGGCGGCTGTGAGAGCAATCACATTCAGTAACTGAAGAGTGTGCATGTGGTACTGTATCTCGCAAACGGGTCATCTCTGGGGATGCTAATTAGGTTTCCCATGAAGGATGCTGCTCCCGAGCAACCAAGATTGTGCTGGCGCCAGATGGCGGGTTGATGGTCCAGGCTGCAATGCGCCCAAGACATTCTGGGTGTGTCAGTAGTAGTGGCAAAAACACAGGCTGAGGTCCTGGCTGTGCAGTCTGAGTTCACCTTAGAGATCTCTGCTTAGATATGACCAGAATCTTAGCTTCTATCACAGGATATAATTTTGAGATGAGTCAGTGTGTTAATGGCTTTTTGTCTCTGTGATAAAATATCATGCCACCAAAAGTGACTTATAAAAGATATAATTTGTTTTCGTTTTAAGGTTCCAGAAGACTAGAGTCCACGATGGTGGAGGAGGCTTAGGCAGCCAGAGCTGGGGACTGAGAAAAGACATCTTTAACCACAGACATGAAGCAGAGAGAGTGAAGTGGGATGGGCTATGACCTCTCAGAGCCCTCCCCCAGCAATGGGCTTTCATCAGTGAGGCTCCACCTCTTAAAGGTTCCATAATGTCTTCAAAACAGCACACCTGCTGGGCCCAGGCATTCAAACACACGAGCCTATGGGGACATTTCCCATTCAAACCACCACAGTCATATGAAGCCACATTGGGCTTAATTAAGAAAGTAAGAGTAGCCACCAAAGAGTGAGTGTGTATTTCTCTAGAAAGAATCACCCTCAGGTGGCTTTACAGTAGCTATGCATCTGATTTTGAAGTTGCCAGAATGTGTCAGGATATACTTTGTAATGAGGTTCAGAGTTTAAAAGTTAAGTAAAGTTTAAGTAAAAAAAGTCAGCCGGCTTACATGTTGCTCATCTCTTAAAAATGTCCCTCGCGATGGAGGCTGTAGGCAGCTGTAGGTTATGAGGTGTGTCATTTAGTTGTATGGGCAAGAGAGGGGCACAGTTGAGACTAAGCTCAAAGGTCACAAATGTTGAATTTGTGGTTTGAATACCTCATGCCAGTACTCAGTGTGACATCTGCTCTAGATGTGCAGGAACAGGGGCAGCTTGATGTAAGTGTTTAAGGCAGGGTTCCAGATTTTTTTTAAAAAAAATGTATTTATTTATCTGTATATGTGTGCATGGGCATGCTTGTGATGGTACATGCTAATACGTCAGAGGACAACTTATAAGTGTTGGTTCTTGGGGCTGGAGAGATGGCTCAGTGGTTTAAGAGCACTGACTGTTCTTCCAGAGGACCCAGGTTCAATTCTCAGCACCCGCATGGCAGCTCATAATTGTCTGTAACTTCGTTTCCAGAGGATCTGGCACCCTCACACAGACATATGTGTAGGCAAAATGCAATACAAAAAAATAAAAATAAATCAATTATTTTTTTTTTTAAAAGTTTGTTCTCTCCTTATATCCCATGAATTCTGGGGATCAAACTTATTGCCAGGCTTGGTGGCAAGCACCCTTACTCAATGTGCCATCTTGTTGGCCTAGGTTACTTTCTCGCACAGGTTGGTGGAGGAAATACCAGGAAAGCAGCTGAGGAAACGGGATCTGGGAAATGTGTAGGACTGTGAACCCAGCGGTGTCTACAAGTGTAAGTAGGCAGAGACCAGGCTTCTTGAGTGTTTTTCTAGTTGAGACCTTTCTCAAGCCAATGGGGGACTTAGCCATCAATTGGATTTCTCCTTAAAGAAGGTTCTGACATTTCCTCATTTCTTGACTTCCTCAGATGGGTGAGCAGAAGATTCTTAGACTCTGCAGGGCTGCTCTAAGGCTCAGTGATGAAGGTATAGCCCCTGCTGTAAGAGCTTGATCAGGGTACTGGGCCATATGATAGCAAAGTCGTGGTGCTCAGGCGAGAAGACTCATGTAACGATAATGTGAGAACCTTGGTTTCTGTATCTCCATTAGCACCATGTAACCTCTCATTCACCCATTCAAAATTCCATCCTGCAAGGATGGAGAGTTGAAGCCTTATGGTTAAATTGCCTTCTTGGCAAGGCCTTGAGAATGTGTTGGCTGGAGTCAGATTTCAGTTTCCTGTGATTGATAGGATCTGAATGAACACAAATGGAGAAAGAATGTGAGAAAGATGACTTTCCTCCCAAATTCACATCTGCTTTTAAAATCAGAAGATGGTGGAAAGTCCAATTCTACATGTTCTGGAAGATTCCCTTTCGTCCTCACTCATCGCCCTGTGGCCTGGCTGCAGGCAAGGCTGCAGGTGTTAGGGAGGGGGTGGTGGGGAGTCGGTTGCCTAGCGGGGGCACACCTGGGAAGCAGGTTAGCAGCAATGTAAGTGAAGGAAACAGATGAAGGTTGCCTGGACTTCCCATTACAGATTCTGATGGCTGAGGGAGGAAAGGGGGGTGATGGTGGCGTGAATTTTCTACCTCCTGATCAATTAGGGTTGACCTTTACTACTGGCAGTTTTGAAAGGGTGGGTCTGTGATGAATGAGACGGCTCAAGTCTTTGCAGTTCCCTTAAACAAGGAGAACAATGGCTTCCCTGTCCAGCTTCCGTAGGAGGAGGGCCCACCATCTTTCCAACGATGGTTTTAACTCCAGGTCTGAGTAAAACAGTAATCCACACCGCACAAATCCTTGACTCTGCTTTGAGGAGTGCTGTCCCATCTCTCCATAACTGCAATCCCATGGCATTTCTCACCACTGTCGCTCTCTGTGTTCAGGGACTCCTCTGCCCTGCAGCTCCTCTTCAGCTTCTCCACAATCGTGGCTGTGCAGCATCCCCTGGTTCACCTTGTCCATTGATCATCCTGCCTCCGATGCTGTGGGAAGTAAGGACAAGGGACCTCCCTCTCCAGACTGAATGGCAGGGTTGGTATGATGCAGCTTCTTGAAGCCATTTCTATGTGAGGGTAATCTTACTGAACGCCAAGTCTCATGGATGAGCAGGGAGCGATTCTGATTTTGTGACCGCAGTTCAGATTCTGGTAGGGAAAACATCTGCTTTGGGAAAACACCTGCTTTTAGGATTCTCCAAGATTCTTTTACACACTTGCTAAGAGGCCCCTGATTGTTGCTGGTCCCCCTTGTCAAGAGGGATAGGTGCTGATGTAAGCCTGCTGGGTGCTTTCTCTGTGCAGTGTCCACCTTGTTCTGGTAGGGGAGGTATCCCTGCTTTTCTGGCCACTTCGGAGAAATATCTGTTGCTGCTTCCCACAAAAGGCCTGAGGAGATACATGGGAGCTTATTGCACCTACTGAGGTGGGCCGTTTACTGGACAGGACACATCCTTGCCTCCCAGGGCTGTGTGACAACCCTATCTACTCTGCCAGGAAGAATCATGATGCCTGCGTTCCTTTCTCAATTCCACCTACTGGCTGCCTGGGTCTTGGCTTTCTGTTTGGTCACAGGGTCCTAAATAGTACAGTAAGCCGTTGCCTCCATCCAGTGAGGGTTTCTCTCTGTAGCTTCATCCTGGCCTTTATCACCTCCTGTACAATCTAACTTAAAAATAATTGGTAAAATCCTGTCCTATGCAAAGCTTGCCTCTGATTCACAGCCCCAGCTTCGTGTCAGGCAGAGCTGTAGTCGGAGCTTTCAGGGTTTCCTCTCGAACTCACCAAAGTTTGCTGCTGCTTTGGGAAGACTGAGGGACGTGGCCATAGGACCTTACCAAGAGCTAGGGGGCTTTAAGTTTGGATAGGAGACAGCCAGTCCTTGAAAGCCATTGCCTTTTATTCTTACAAGGCTAGAATTATATATTTATTATATATAGTTCTCTCTATATATATAGAACTATATATAATAAATATATAGATGTATTTATATAATAAATATAGAACTATATATGTATTAAAATCCTCTATAATTTCTTTCTTTCTTGCCCTTTGGTGAAACAAAACAAAGAAACAAAATAAACAGCTTTCTGTTGTCTTGAGGCAGGATCTCATTCTGTAGCCCAGGGTAATCTGAAACTTGCCTTGTAGCCCAAGCTGACCCTGGACTTGTGATAGTCTTCCTGCCTCAGTTTCCCAAGTGATGGGTGCAGCATATCTAATAAAAGCCCAGAGACAGATATTGGGGTTCAACCTGACGGTCAGAAAAGCAAAAGAGTCAGATACTGGCTTTTGCCTCTACCTCAGTCCAAGATGGCCATCCTGCCTCCAGGAGTCTCAGAATGAGACTGTGTGTGAGAGCGCTCTCCTCCCATTTTATATTCCTCTCTATGCTGGGATTAAAGGCGTGCACCTCCGCTAGTCTCTATGGCAAACTAGTGTGGCTACTGGGATTTTGCACATAAGTCCTGCCTTGACCCAAGTGTTAGGGAGGAGGTACCTCGGAGTAGTGTCCCGAGTGATAGGCTGCTCTCGGAGCTGTTTCTACAGAGGAGGGACACTCTCACCCTCTAGGGAAGCATCACTGAGAAGCCCAAGGACGCTGCTGAGTAGCAGCACTGTGCCACCCGGTACAGAGACAAGATTTCTTAAAATGGTGTGGTGAACTGCTTCCAGTGTCAGAGCCATTCCCACCCAAGGGAGATGAACCTGAACCATTGATAGATCCCACAGCTTAAGGGTCCTGGAGTCCCACCCAGAACCTACAGCATCTGGACCTATAGGGGCAGAGCCCAAGAGCTACCACGACGATCCCTGCTAAAACTCCATTTGAAGTCTGCTAGACTTTTACAGTTAGACCATGAGAGGCTCCCGCAGGCGTATGTGGTCCCCAGTGGTGGCGCTGTTTGGAAAGGTGGTGGAACCTTTAGTTGGTAAAGCCTTGCTGGAAGAAGTGGTTCACTGGGGGACAGGTTTGAGATTTGATCATGCCACCTTTACTTTCTATCTTCTCTCTGCTTCCTAATTGTGGATACCATGTGGTCAGTTGCCTCACACCCCTGCCATTACTGTCCCAGTCATGATGGGCGCATCCTTCTTAAACCATGAGCCGAATTATATCCTTCCTGCTGTAAGAGATTCTGCTATTTTGTCACAGCATCTTGAAAAGCGGCCAGTGCATAGGGCTGGTTGCTGAGTTTTTAAGAAGGAAGGGAGTAGCAGCCGCTTGTCTGCCATTGTATTACGTAGAAGAGTAATGCAGAATCATGTTTAATAAAGGAGTGTCTGACCCATATCCTCTTCAGGTCAGAGGTGAGAGAGAATTCCTGCTCTGGTATTATGGGATAGCCTGACAAGACACTTGATGCTGGTTAGAGAAAAATAACACAAGCCATTACTGGAAGTCATATACCCTTTCCAGAACTGTATGTGATCAGGGTGGACCTGCACACGGGGGGGCGTGCCTCTAAATTCTCACGGATCTTGCTGGGCACAAACCGCCTGTCTGAGTGATGGGTTGTTATAAAATGTGGAAAGAATGGACTTGGTTATGAACTAAAGTGGGGGCTTTTTTCTATACTTTTTTTTAACCTAGATGGCCATTTAAGGAGAGAATTTCTCCCCCATGAATAAATGCAACATTAAGTTTAAAGCAACACATGGGATCAAATGCATTAGGAGCCCCTTGTGATGTTTAATCTAACAGTCACAGTAGTATCCGGCTTGACAGAACAAAAAGAACATTTATCCAGCGGTCAAACTGTGACAGAGTCAGAGGGGGTAAAGTCACCCAGCCAAGTGAGCTTCAGATGAAACCAAACTCGCAGCGCTCCCACTGTGCTCCGGGTGATCCTGGCTTGTATTACATCTGGGTTCTGATGCCGGCGTGCTGCTTAGGAGGAAAGTACTCTTCTGCCTGCAGCCCTCTTTCCTGTGCAGCCCCAAGTCCCTCTCCCTATCCAGGTGAATGGTGTCATGTGGCCAATAGTGGCAGAGATGGATTGTGTGGGGAACCCTGAGCCTGACCAAGAGAGAGCCCAAGAGGCTATGCTCCTTTGTGGTGGCCAAAATGATGGCCCAGTGACTTTCCATGTCCAGAGGCAGACTGTATTCCCCTGTTGAGCAAGAGAGAGGGATGATCTGGCTTCCCACTCCAAGGTGCCATCGTGCTTTGAAAAAGCCTTGGTCTTATGTCACATGCCAACCTGTGATTATAAAACCTTCTGGAACATTCCTCCAGCTTGTATTTGACATTCTGCCTCTTACTTCTGTGTAGAGAAGAAAGCTCCTGAGTAGTACTTTAAGACTCTGCTGTGAAGTTTCTGTTTTCTGAAAACTGCCTTGACCATTTGGGGTGAGCACGGATCACAGAGGGTTGACTTTCCCTAAAGCGGTGTGTGTTATTTTTAAATGAAGTCTTTCTGAAAGCATGCCCTTATGAGAAGCTAATGCATGAAACAGAGAAAAGTGAATGGGCTTGGTCTAAAGGGGTCAGTGCGCCTTGCCTCAGGTGGGCCTGCTCTCCCGAAGAACACGACCATCCAAGGGCATGACTTGCAAGCTGCACATCACGGGACTTGAAGAAAACCGTGGACCATTTGAATAAGAATTGATTGCTTTCTCTTAGAATATGGAGATGTCCCATTGCTGACCTGGAGTGCCCCATGGATCATATAGGTTATCACCATGGGTAGTCCATTTGACCAATCAGATCCCCCCTTCCTTACAGTTCTGTATACCACTTCCTGACGCCCAGGCCACTTGGTTTTATATTTTCCTTGTCATCTCAGGGCCTCAAGCTCATATTATATGATATTTCCCTCTTCATGGGTGGAGAAGGCTTCCCCAACAGGTGTAGAGAGGGTAGAGATGTGCTTTGGGTTTTAGCTGAAAGATGGACAGAGCCATCACCTGGGATAAGACTGTGCTTTTAAAATTCTCTTCCTTTCCCAGTCTTGATAGTTTTGCAGTAATGATATGCAATAACAATAGGTTCTTCTAAGACCTTCTTTCCCATGCTGGCATGAGTCCAGCTCCCCACTCAACTCTGAGTGTGGCTTTCCATGATGCTTTTTATGTGCTTAAGTTTGATTTGTTCTTCTTATGAGATTTAGGTGGCAATCTGTGAGGGTGATTAAAGATTTAGATGTGTTTCCGGGGTGTGTCTGGGGTGGGGGTGGGGAAGATAGGCAGTGTAAGGCTGGAGTGGGTCTTAGGGTGTGGACTCTGATCACCAGTTGGAGTTTGGGTCAAGGAATAATGTCCTTGCTCTTAGAGATGTGAGGACCTCAGACCCTGATGGTCCAGAGACTGGCTTCAGCGTTGATCCTGAGCCATCATAATTATTGGTTTTAGGTTAGCATTTCTTGAGGTCAGTCTCCTCACCACTGAAACAGTACAGATGCTTAGGGGTATTATCAGTATTGTTGTCTTTTCTGAAGCAGTCACTTTGCGCTGTCCTTTGAGAAGTTGAGAGGTTAGGAGAGAGGTGGACAGGAAGGCCACAGAGGGGAAGGACAGCTTGCTAGATGGATTGTGGGCTGATGCCAGGTCAGCTGTTTTAACATATGAGGATTATGGGGGGGGGGGGGCAGGTAAATCTGGAGGATTGTAGCAGATACCAGAGCCAGACTAGGCTCGGGGTGGCCTTGAAGATCCTGTTGTGTCAGAGGATCCAACCAAGAGACATGTGAGCCCATGCTGGGCTCCTTCTCCTTCTCTCCTCTGTCCCTCCATACTCTTCTCCCTACTCCTGGCGTCCACCATCTCTAGCTCCACCATCGCTCTGCTCCATATCAGAGCTTAGCTCCCGCCATCACACCGGAGCCATTCATCCCTTTCTCCCCCCTTGCTCTCGCTCCCAACCCCTCCTTCACAGTGACTGTGCTGTGCCGCTCTTATCTTCTTCAGCATCCTTGTGATTCACTTCCTGGTAGGGTTTGGGTCATGTTGTTGCTTTGTTTCCTATAGGAACATCGAGCATCAGGCTGGTAGGTGCCACTGTATCAGAGGTGAGACTCTCTTAAGTCTTCTTGTTAAAATGGAGCAATAGTGGTCTCTGCAAGCCAGAGACACCATGAGACTAAAACAATTTCGCCCTGGCATAGGGCCTTGTGCATAGTGCACATGTAGGCAATGAATGGTTTTCTTATTTGTGTTTTAAAAAGAAAGAAATCTTCATGTCACACATTCTAATTTAGATAAATCTCTAAGGAATGTTTGTGAGATAAAGGAGAAGTTGGGGCCTGGGGAGATGGCCTAGTGTCTGTGAATTGAGGACCTGAGTTCAGATCCCACATAATGTGGAGATATCAGTGTATATCTATAAGACTGTGTTCCCATGATGAGATGGTAGGCAGAGACAGGAGAATCCCCAGAAACTGGGGCCAACCAGCCTGGGAGAGGGTCTCAAACAAAGAGAAAGGTGAGGACCAGTACCTAGGATAGTCTTCTGATCTCTCTCTCTCCACACATGTACCGTGACACGTACGTGCCTATACTTACAAAACCACAAAGATACATATCATAACACACAGACATACATGCATGAGAGACAGAAGGAGGGGAGAGAAGGGGTTGGAGAGGGAGGGGGAGAAGAGAGAGAGAAAGATTAAAGGATATAAAAACAAGGCTCATCAATGAAGTTCACGAATGACTCTTGGGTACGGGAGACCTCCAGCATGTTTAACTTTCCAGCAGCCTGCATTCATCAAAGCCCTGCTCTGCTTGGCCCCATCCCTGGACAGTGCTATATGATGCTGCTGGCTCCTGTCTCTACTGAATACTAAGTGTGGTTATGGACTTCCTAATGGAGAGGGTTGTTGCATCCCCGCAGAATACAAAGCATGGACCGCCATTGCGCTCACAAACCTATCTCCTCACAAATTACCCGCGAGCATCCTCCCCCATTAAGTTTAACTCAAAATTTAAATATGCAGAATTTAAAATTACTTTGAAAACTCCCCCCCCTTTCAACCCTCTGCATAAAGAATAGATCTCTCTAGAAGTCCACATCTGTCAGACAGCTGGAAGGTCTGTCCCCTGCTCTTGCTTCTCACACCTGCCATTTGTCTCTGCATAGACATTTCTTGGTAATTGAGATGTGTTCTGCGCGAGGCCTCACTCCAGGGTGCCGAGGGCACAGTTCTTGGCCAGCTGCTTTTCCTTTATTAGGACGTGTCCATCAGACACTGCTCACGAGAAATCCTTGCCGGGAGGAATCTGCCTGTGTCATCTTATTAGCTAGGGTAAGCTGGGCTTCTTGCTCCCTCACCAAAAAGAAGTTAGTTCCTAAGAAGCTGCTGTGATAAGAGTTTTCACCCTTTACAATTAAAGCAGGGAGAGGTCAATGATGGGAGATTAATGCTGCTGGAGTCGGCCTTCATCATTCATGCGCAGTTAGGGCCCTAAATGGCACGTTTGAAGGCTGTTCTGCCTTCCAGTCCCGGGGAGGAGAATGGAATTGTATAGAACACTGGCTGTGTTTGGAATTCTAATTTGTCCATTGGCAGTGTCACAAGGAGTTCATCTAAGATCCCAGATATTCTCTGGATTCATGTGCATTGTGTGTGCACGCACCCATATGTGTTTCTGTGGAGACCTTGTCCACTGGCGCACTTGTTTGTGGAGACCAGAGGTCAATGTCGGGTGTCATCTCATTTTTTGAGACAGAGCCTCTCATTGGCTTAGAGCTAAGTACTCTAGGCTGGCTAGTCAGTGAGTCCTGGGGATCCCCTCATTTGTCCCTCACTACTGCTGAGATCACTTGTGTGCATTGCCGTCTCTGGCTTTTTTTCTTTTTTAATGGTGATTCTGAAGACTGAATTCAGGTCCTCACAATTGCAGCTACATTACTGACGGATCTCTCTCTCTCTCTAGCTCAAAATCCCAGATGCTTACAGAAGAGCCATCCACAGGTGTCTTTGAGGCCAAGGCGGGCCACAGAGCAGAGTCAATGGTTACCTACACAGTGTGGTAGAGACGCAAAGGACTATAGCGTTTATAAAAAACAAAATAGCTCAGAGCCCAGCCCCTTGGGACGACACGGGTGACGAGTTGTCTTCTGCTCACGGGGAAGACAAGGCTGAATGGTAGGGTAGACAGGTGAACCTGGCCTCTAAGAAGCTGTAGGACAGACAGCCATCATGACTGCAGGGATGCCCAAGGCAGGACAACCAGAATTGTCCACTAAGCAAAGTGGATTTAAATTGCTCAATTGAACTGCTCTGACTGCTAAAAGGTTAAGCCAATAGGAAGCATCTACTTGCTTGAGGCTTACCCCCGGGAAGGTTGCCACCATACCCTTGGCTCTGTTTAACTTTCCAGTCACAATCAAAATACGTGGAGAGCCCTCAGCAGGAGTCCTAACATTCTCCACAAATAAAGAACCCATAAAACAATAATCGACGTAGCATCTAGTCTCCTAATTCCACCCACTTACTTATTCAATCATCCAGCCACCTCCCCACCTCCACACCAATCCACTCATCCACCCACCCACACACCCATCTGACATCTAATAGACAACAACTTTGAGTAGGGCCTTGAAAATGCATACGTGAACAAAGCATACACTTGGACATTTTGTGTTTTCTACAGTACATGGGCATCTTGAAATCTTAGGAATATCAAAAGCAAAGTGATCTTCATGGAAACTTTCTTGTCAGCTTTGACCAATAAGAAATCCCTGAGCCACAGAGCAGGTGAGTGGCCCCTCCAGGAATGAGAACCAGGATTGGAAACGAGGATTTCTCACTGCCACATGAAGGAGTTTCCTCCAGTCAGCTGGTGTGACCATCTTCCTGGTTGGAACAGACTTATACCCTCTAGATTGGATGCCATTCCATGAGTTTTCCTAAGTTGTACATACTGCTTTTGATGAAGAGAATGAGCAGGCCCCATAGTCAGGGGACATTAGTTTAGCACCTTGCTGAATGAGCCAGGTATATTCACTCTACATGAAAAGGGAGTCCCCAACAAGAGAATGAAAGCACACATCCTCACCTGTTAACCTTGAATTCTCTACCTTTGGATTGCCAAGAGGTCAGAGTGAACTAGGAGTTATATTTTCTTCCCTAACAGTTGATCTCTCTGGATCTAAACATCAACTTTAGAATAATCAATCAATCAATCAATCAATCAATCAGTCAGTCAGTCAAGCAAGCAAGCAAGCAAACAAACAAACAAACACAATCAAAACACTCTGGAGCAAGTTCTGGGCTGGAGGCATGAATCACAGACAGGAAGAAGCTACTCTCTTCCAGGACTGCCCTTTGGTCCTCACGCTCAGTAAGTCAACGGCATTACATCGCGGTCCCATCAACGTGTACCTTAGCAAGGATCTTCCAGCTACCCACTCAATGTGCCCATGGGACATCCCTTAGGAATTTAAACCCCTTCTTAACCCCATTATTTTTTTTTTTAAAGTCTGCACTTCTCTATGGCCCTGCCAGACTTCTGAGCCTTCGTTAGCTGCAGGGGGATGGCCATTACTGTAGCACCCTGGCAGCTGTGAGATGGAACTGCACTTGTAGACAGTCAGAAGCACAGAGAAGTTTTGACAACCCCAAGGACAGCTCCACTTACACTAACAAATCAAGATTCCGTGCTCCTCGTGAAGCACTTTTAAAGTTGACCCGTTTCTTTAATTGCCAGCACCAGCCTACCCGGGAAGCCTGCAGCAACTGCATCAATATAGCTCAGGTTATTGATCCCTGTGATGCAGGGCTTCTGCTCCAGGCACACTGCAGCACTTTCAACAGATCAGCACAATAGTTCAGAGATCAATCAGGATTTCTCCCTACCGGTCCATTTTAATTGTGAAATCAAAGGGGCAGCAATCGCTTCCTGAGTTGGGAGAACACATGTGAAACCAAGGGAAGATATGTCAGCATGGTAACAAGCCTTTCACACGCAAGGTAGGGAGGCTGTCAGGTTCAGGGTGTCCTGAACCGACCCCGAGTATCCAGCATCCTTGAGCTTCATGGAGGGTGGGAGTCATTCCATCTGGATTACCAATTTCCTGGCCTTCTTGTCGGGAAAACAGGGGGTCTAGGAGAAAAATGGTTCCCACAAGATCCTAGAAACATAAGGCAAAAGGAACAGTCTGGTTCTAGGATTTGTCTCCTATGAGGGATGGACGGTTTGCTGAGGTTGAGGCCACCTTCTATGAGAAACTAGCCTCTGTGGACAGAGGTCTCTGAGCATCCCCACATCTTGGGAAGAGACTTCCCACTCTCTAATAGCTCCCTATTAAGAAACGAAGTAGTTGGATTTTGATTCTTTTTTTTTAAATTTATTTATTTATTAAAGATTTCTGCCTCCTCCCCGCCACCGCCTCCCATTTCCCTCCCCCTCCCCCGATCAAGTCCCCCTCCCCCATCAGCTCGAAGAGCAATCAGGGTTCCCTGACCTGTGGGAAGTCCAAGGACCACCCACCTCCATCCAGGTCTAGTAAGGTGAGCATCCAAACTGCCTAGGCTCCCACAAAGCCAGTACGTGCAGTAGGATCAAAAACTCATTGCCATTGTTCTTGAGTTCTCAGTAGTCCTTATTGTCCGCTATGTTCAGCAAGTCTGGTTTTATCCCATGCTTTTTCAGACCCAGGCCAGCTGGCCTTAGCGGGTTCCCGATAGAACATCCCCATTGTCTCAGTGTGTGGGTGCACCCCTCGCAGTCCTGAGTTCCTTGCTCGTGCTCTCTCTCCTTCTGCTCCTGATTTGGACCTTGAGATTTCAGTCCAGTGCTTCAATGTGGGTCTCTGTCTCTGTCTCCTTTCATCACCTGGATTTTGATTCTAAAAAAGATTTCCATGCACTCTTATTTTGAGACTTTGATTTTTTTTTTTTTTTTTTAGAAAATGTCAACTTGATGTCAGTCAATTGGATTTCTCCTTTTGGACCCAATCAGATATGAGATGGGACTTCATCTTCTCTCTCTCTGGAACTAGTTTCTCGAGGATGTGGAGCTGGCTACTAGTTAAGCAGGGTGCTGAATTCTAGTTACATCTTATTAAAACATCATTGATTCTGAGCTGTTTCCTTTACTGGGTCCCTAGGGTACAATGGACCCATTTGTTCAAGTTCTGCAAG
This sequence comes from Microtus oregoni, assembly GCF_018167655.1. NCBI lineage: Eukaryota > Metazoa > Chordata > Mammalia > Rodentia > Cricetidae > Microtus > Microtus oregoni. The sequence goes on from NW_024543075.1 coordinate 10,572,471, forward strand.
TCAATGCGGTAGCCGTTGCACGACATGTGTTTGCAGGAGAGTGGCTTGTGACCATGTTGGTAAGTGCAGCTCCGGCTCCATAGCTCCTGGGACAGTTGCTAAACAAAGTTTGTGTTAGGCCAGTCTTCTGGTAATGGAAGGAAATGAGTAAGCATCTTCTTAGGTAGACCCTCTGAGCTTCCTTGAGTGAAGTTTGTGGGGAGTTCTGGGTTTCTACCCAACACTCCTCTCAGGACTCCTCAGATGCTCACATCGGCTTCCTCTTGTAGAGATATATCAGTAACGAGGAGCCAGTAGTTGGAGGGTAAGGTCAAAGAAGATCTTTTCCAGTCTCTGACTGCTCAGAACACATTGCCATTTCTCACAAATGTGCCAGATTCTTCCTGGGGATTCCTTGACCCATGGCTCACTGCCCTGTCAGGAACATATCTGGATGCCTGTTTCCTCTTGTGGAAGCTGAAGGAGCCTTTAGCCAGATAATTCTGCTAGATCTTTCCCCATCCTGCTGTTTAATTTGGAACAGGTTCACAAGGTGACCCTGGTTGTCCTTTCCGGGGCCTTTGACCCTGAAATGATTAGCATAAAGAGGGAGCTCAACCATAGAAGGCCATTTGGCACCATCTTCGTATCCTGCCTGTCGGCTTGGCAGTGAAGCCATTCCTAACTGAGCCACGTGGTTCCCTGGAGCCCACTTAGCTCCTGCCAGGTGCCAAATCTGTTTTCAGTCTCCTTAGCAATTCTATGAGCTCTGCAAGTCCCACTGGCGTAGGTTAGCCAGAGGCAGGTTCTGATGAGGCCTCTTAATAGAAAACAAGACCAAAAGGAGACCAGGTTGTATTATCTTGTAATCATTCTACAGGCTGGCATTAGCTAATATGCAGTGGAAACACCTAGTGAAATTTCAGAGTATTCCTGGTGAGTTGATGGCCAAGTTCCCCATCTCTTTGTATTATGAGGATAGACCCCTCCCGGGTATGATGATGGGGTGAACACTCAAACATTTAATAAACACCCACCATGTCCTAGATTCCATTCTGGGATTAGAAATCTAATTTTGAATCAAAGACCCAGCCACATAGAGCTGCTGTTCTATGGGGGGCAAATGTGGATATAAATTGTCAAGGGAAGTAGGCTCTACAAATAAAAAATAAAACCATGTGCATGGGTAGAATGAAATGGGGGTACCCTCAATTTAGGTGGTCAAGGAAGGTCTTTTGGACAGAGGGCTATTAGGAGAACTTAGGGACAAAAGAAGCAGAAATTTAGGGAGGGCATATGGGGCCAGATCCACGCAGAGGGATCAGGGCTAGTCTAAAGTTGGTGAACAAGGGCAGCGTAGGCACAGAAATAAGGGGATTGGGAGCCCTAAGACCATCAGGATCCAGGAAAGGACAAAGCAGAAGTCTCCATGAAGTCTGCAGAGCCAGTCTTTGCAAGCTCTGTTTGCAAATCTCCAGGTTGCTGACAGGCAGGCGTGGCCTGAGCTTTGAGGGAGTGGTGCCTCGTCCTGCTTCCACATAGTCCAAATAGTTCCACCTAGCAGGAAAGTTACATAGAAAACTAGGAAATTAACTGTGTTGTTAGCACTGCCTTTCAATATTGGTACTTAATTTGTGGAGTGAGGAGTCTGTGTGAAAATATGTGCTTGTCCACGTAAATGAAAGAATTTCATATCTAGCGGACATCTGAAGGGTTATTGACATCTCTGCACAATAGGAGTGTGTGTATGTGTGCTTTAATATTACAGCACGTTGGTGCTGGCAGAAATGCGTTTTTTGACTGTAATAGGTGTGGCTAACCCCAATGAAATCTCTCCCTGTTGTTTATTCAGGCTTCTAGAAAATGGTGACTGCAGAAGAGTGGAAGGAGACAGGGAGGGCTGTAGTCCCTGGGAGGATTGAAGAGAACAGGGTCTCTTGTCCTCAGCACTGCTGACTTGGGGATTGGACCTTTCTTTGTGGTGTTATTTATACTGCATGTGTTAGTTACATGATTGGCTTCTGGCCACTAGAACCAGTAGTGTTTCCATCCCCCAGTTACAGAAGATAAAATGTTCTCTAGACTCACACAGATGACCCTGGAGAGGGCACAACACTGACTGACCGATACTGCCATGTGGCAACAGACTTTTCCTGAATTGAAGGGAGAGGAACTAGGCACTAGGTAAGGGGTTTTAAGAGTGGAAAACCAGGGCTGGGTCTGGGTCTCCTTTCTGATAAGATTGCACTAACTGAGCTACAGAGATGGAGGAGCCTGGAATTTATTGCAGGAATTTTTATCCACCTACCTGGCTGGGGTTAATAAAGTCTCAGGGTCTGGAGTAGAAGTGAGAAGAGAGCCAAGGCGAAAGGGTCAGAGGCTGTAGATGAGTGAGCCAGGAACATCCCCTCGCAGTACAGATGATGGAGGCAAGGTGTAGGTGGAAATGAGGGAAGAGCACTACAGCTTGCCCTTGGGAGGGCTGGGTTAGGAGGATGTGAGCTAATCTGGAGCTAAAGGTTCTGGGGGTGAGCCAGTAGAAGGAGGGGGATGGAGCAGCATGGTAGAGAAGGTAGAGAATGCCATTCCTCCAGCATTGATGAAAGCAGAGATAACTGCCTGCCATTTATAGCAAAGTGTAGAACCCCCTCTTCCCTTGTGTGTGTGTGTGTGTGTGTGTGTGTGTGTGTGTGTGTGTGTGGTCAACCTGAGATGTCTGGGAAGAAGAAGTCTCTGTTGAAGAACTGGTTCCTTTGGCCATGTCTGTGGAGGGATTTTCTTGCTTGCTAGTTGGTCTAGGAGGGTTCAGCCCACTGTAGGTGGCGTCATTCCTGAGCAGGAGGACCTGGAGTGCATAAGAAAGGTGGTTGAATATGATTCTGGGAGCAAGCCAATAAACAGTGTTCCTCCGTGGTTACTGCTTTCAGCATCTGCCTTGACTTCCTGCCTTGTCTCCCTTGATAATGAACTGGCAAGTGTAAGATGAAATAAACCATTTCCTTCCCCCCAAGTTGCTTTTTTTTTTTTTTTTTTTGTCATGGTGTTTTTCATAGCAACAGAAAACAAACTAGACTGGTACTGATGAGTTCAAGTCAGGCCAAGGGATTTCTATCTAAAGCGTCCATATTTATATGTAGCGATCATAGAGGGGTTTTTGTTTGTTTGCAAACAGCCTGATTCTTTAGTCTAGGCCAGCCTGGAACTCATTACATAGCTTAGCCTGGCCTTGAAATCATGCAGTCTTTCCATTCCAACCTCTCAAGTGCTGTGACAGGCCTGAGCCATCACACTTAATGGGATTTTTATTAACATCCCAAATAAGTGGACTAGCTTTAGAAAAAAATCTGTTAAGATTGTTGAATTAAAATGAACAAATTAGGGGGTCTTATTTATAACAGATGCTCCTGAAAATAAATATACCATATGTCATAATTATCACAACAGACAATCAGTGTTTATCAGTTGTCCATGAACAGACACAGATGGAGACAATGTATGGAAAATACTGGGAACAGGCAGGGCTGTATTCACTCCATAAATGTTGATTAAACGCAATGACAGGAAGATAATCTGTGTAGTCCTTGACCTGAAGGGTGCAAAATTCCAATCAAAGACAAACAACTATGACTTTTGTCCGAGAGGTGCCCTACAGTCAATAAAAAAAAAAAAGCATCAAGAAATCGTTCTAACAGGTACAAATGAAGAGACATGATCGGAAACACAATGAGAAATCTTTAATCTCATTAAAATGTAAATTAATTCACAATTAATTTATCGAAGCAGAGGGGCTGGGAAGATGATTTAGTCAGAAATGCCCTTGCTCTGTAAGCATGAGAACCTGAGTTTGAATTCCCAGCACCCATGTAAGAAGCTGTGTGCAGTGGTGTATGCCTAGAATCCCGGTGCTGGGAAGGTAGGGAGAGGAGGATCCTGGGAGCTTGCTGACTAGCCAGCTGAATCAGCAAGATTCAGGTTCAGCGAGAGATCCTGCCTCCAAAAAAGTAAGGTGAAAAGCCATAAAGAATGATATCTGACAACTCATGTGCATGTACCCTCCTTCCTCTCTTCCTTTCCCTCCCTCTCCCCTGCACTCCCTTCCTCTGTCTCTCACCAGCTCATCCCCTCTTTCTCTCTCTTCCTGAACTGAATATTATCACTGGTCATCTAAACTGGAAAATATCCACTGGGGAGAAAAAATGCATTAGAGGGGAAACAACCATTTTTTTGTTGCTCTGTTAAATCTATTCTACAAAGAGCCAGAAGCAACCTAAATTATGAGAGTAATGAAAGGCTTACATAAATTTCTGTAATTTATTCTATCAGTTATTATATTTCATTTTTAATGGAAATTATGGGGTTGCCAAAGAATCATAAAGCTATGAAAAATGAGAAAGCAACAACTGACTATGTGTGCAGAATAAAAACCAGGGTGAGACACAGATAGTTTGCGTTCTCTGAGTTAATTAGGAAGAGAGGCCACAGCTCCCTTCCATCTACTGAAACTTAGAAGAGGGTTTTCTTTTATTGTTTTGGTTTATTTTTGTTTCTATAATTTTTTAAAATAATCTTCTCTCCTTTTATTATTTTTTCTTTTATTTATTCTTCTCGAATATAATACATCCTGACCACAGCCTCCCCTCTCTCCACTCCCCTTAGTCCCTCTCCACCTCTCCTCTTCCCCAAATCCACTCCTCCATTTCCTTTCAGTAAGAGCAGGCTTCCCAGTGATATCAATTGAACATGGCCTAACAAGATGCAACCAGACTAGGCACAAACCCTCATATCAAGGCCAGATGAGGAAAAGGGTCCCATGGACAGGCAAAAGAGTCAGAGACACCCGCACTCCTACTGTTAGGAGTCCCACAAAACCCCATGCTAAACACCACAGTATGTATACAGAGAATATAGCATAGATCCACATAGATTCTGTGATTGACACTTCAGTCTCTGTGAGCCCCTATGAAGCCCTGCTTAGTTGATTCTGTGGGCCATGTTCTTCTGGTGTCCCCAACCCCTCTGGCTCCTACAATCTTTCCTCTCCCCTCTTCCACAAGGTTTCCCAGGCTCCACCTAATGTTTGGCTGTAGGTCTCTGCATCTGCTTTCATCAGCTGTCAGAGGAAGTCTCTCTAGTGACAACTGGGCTAGGCACATATCTATGAGTATAGCAGAATGTCTTTAAGAATCATTTTATTGACCACCCACCCTTGGATCAGTCCTGTTTGGTTCTACCCTAGGCCTCTGAATCATCTAGCTTCTGGTTCCTAGCCATCCAGGTTGTGTCTGGCATGGGCTTCCTTTTGTGGTTTGGGCCCCAAGTTAGACCAGTCAGTTGGCTGCTCTCACAAGCTGAGCCATTGTTGACCCAAGACATCTTGCAGAAAAGGCAGGTGTGGTTTGCATGTCTTGCAGCTGGGTTGGTGTGCCAGTTATACCACTGGGAGCCTAGCTTTGTTAAAGAAGATGGTTGGTTCAGGCTTCATATTCTCCATTAGAGGAGTCCTCACTAGGGTCACTCTCACATGTTCCAGGGAGTTTTTAATGCACTAGGTTTCCACAATATCCCTTAAGTGCCCCCTATTCAAGTTATCTCTCCCTGTATACTCTCTCCCATTGTTCCTCCTTCCCCAACCTGATACCCCCATCCCCATCGCCATCCATCCCCCATCTACCTGCAAAATCTATTCTATCTCCCCTTTCTAGGGAGATCCATGTGTCCCACTTAGAGACCTCCTTGTTCCTTAGCCTCCCTGGGTCTGTGACTGGATCTTGATTATCCTTTACTTTACAGCTAATGTCCCCTTACAAGTGAATACATATCATATTTTTCTTTCTGGGTCTGGGTTACCTCACTCAGGATGATTTTTTTTCTAGTTTCATCCATTTGACTGCAAATTTCATGATGACATTTTTTTCTAACAATGGAACAATACTACATTGTTTAAATATACAACATTTTCTTTATCCATTCTTCAGTTGAGGGACTTCTAGGTTTTTCCCAGTTTCTGACTATTATGAACAAAGCTATTATGAACAGAGTTGAGCAAGTGTTCTTGTGGTATGATGGAGCATCTTTTGGGCATATACCCAACAGTGGTATAGGTGGGTCTTGAGGTAGATTGATTCCCAAATTTCTGAGCAGCTGCCATATTGATTTCCATAGGGGCTGCACAAGTTTCCCCCTTCAGCAATGGAGGAGGGGCCCCACATCCTCAAAAGCATGAGCTGTCACTTGTGTACTCTTAGTCATTCTGACAGATGCAAGATGGAATCTCAAAGAAGTTTTGATTTGCATTCTCCTGATGGCTAAGGATGTTGAATATTTCTTTAAATGTTTCTTGGCCATTTGAGATTTCTCTATTGAGAATTCTGTTTAGATCTGCACCCCATTTAAAAAATTGAATTATTTGGGTTTTTGATGTCTAGTTTCTTGAGTTCTTTATATATTTTGAAAATTTGCTCTCTGCCAGATGTGTAGTCAGTGAAAATCTTTTCCTATTCTGTAGGCTGCCATTTTTTTCCCATTGATGATGTCCTTTGCCTTCTTCTACATTGCAGATATCCAGTTAGACTAGCATCCTTTGTTGAAGATGCTTTCTTTTTTCCATTGTTTATCTCTGGCAGCTTTACCAAAAATCAGGTGTCCATAGAAGTGTAGCTTTTGTCTGAGTATTTTATTCAATTCCATTGATTAATTTGTCTGTGTTTAGGCTGATATCATGTGTTTTTTTTTTATTATTGTTGTTCTGTAATACAGCTTGAAATTGGGGGTGGTGATACCTCCGGAAGTTCTTCTATTGTTCCAGATTGTTTTAGCTTTCCTGGGTTTTTTGTTTTTCCCTATGAAATTGAGTATTGTCCTTTCAAGTTCTGTAAAGAATTATGTTGGAATTTTGATGGGGTTTGTATTGAATCTGTAGATTGCTTTTGGTAGGATGACCATCTTACTACATTAATTCTAGTGACCCATGAGCATGGGAGATCTTTCCATTTTCTGATATCTTCTTAAATTTCTTTCTTCAAAGACTTGAAGGTTTTGTCATAGATGTCTTTCACTTGCTTAGTTAGACTTACCACAAGATAGTTTGTATTTTTTTTTTTGTGGCTAATGGTGATGGTGAAGGGTGTTAGCTTCCTGATTTCTTTCTCAGTCCATTTGACATTGGTATAATTTTTCCCTTAGGTTAATCATGTATCCAGCCACATGGCTGAAGATGTTTGTTGGCTGTAGGAGTTCCCTGGTAAAATTTTTGGGACTGTTTATGTATTGTCTTTGTTAGAGTTTCTATTGCTGTGAAGAGATACAATGACCAAGACAACTCTTATAAAGGAAAATGTTTAATTGGGGTTGGCTTACAGTTTCAGAGGTTTGGTCTATTATCATGATGGTGGGACACAACAACACACTGATAGACATGATGCTGGGGAAGGAGCGGAGAGTTCTATATCTTGATCCACAGGCAGAAGAGGAACAGAATATGACACTGCGCAAGGCCTGAGCATATGAGACCTCAAAACCCACTTTTATAAAGACACACTTCCTCCAACACGGCCATACCTACTCCAACAAGGCCACACTTCCTCATAGTGCCACTGCCTATGGGCCAAGCATTCAAATGCATGAGTCCACGGGGACCATACCTATTCAAACCACTACATGTACACTATCATATCATCTGCAAATAACAATACTTTGACTTCTTCCTTTCCAATTTATATCCTCTTGATCTCCTTCAATTGTCTTATTGCTATATCTGAAACAACAGGAACTATATTGAATAGACATGGAGTGGACATCCTTGTCTTGTTCCCAATTTTGGTGGAATTGCTTTGAGTTTCTCTCCATTTATGTCCTTTTTATCCTTAATTTCTCTTATACCTTTATCATGAAGAAGTATTAAATTTTGTCAAAGGCTTTTTTAATATCCAGTAAGATGATAATGCTTTTTTTTTTAATTTTAGTTTTTTTTATATAGTAGTTTACATTGACTGATTATCCCTGCATCTCTGGAATGAAGCCTACTTTATCATGGTGAATGATCTTTTTGATATATTTGTAGATTCAGTTTTTGAGTATTTTCTTGAATATTTTTGCATGTATATTCATAAGGGAAATTGGTCTGTAATTCTCTTTGTTGTATCTTTGTGTAGTTTGTATGTCAGGGTGACTGTGGTCCCATAAAATAAATTTGCAATTTTTCTTTTGTTTCTTATTTGTGGAATAATTTGAGTAGTATTGGCATTAAATCTTCTTTGAAAGTCTGGTTGAATTATTTGCTAAAATAATCTGGCCCTGGGATTTTTTTGTTTGAGAGATTTTTAATGACTGCTTCTATTTCCTTAGGGCTTTATTTAAGTTGTTTATCTGATATTGATTTAACTTTGGTAAGTGGTACCTGTCAAGAAAATTATCCATTATTTTCCAACATTGTGGAGTACATATTTTTAAAGTATGGCCTCATGATTCTTTGAATTTCCTCAGTGTCTGTATGTCCCCTTTTCCTTTCTGATTTTATTAATTTAGATATTTTCTCTTTGTCTTTTAGTTAGTTTGGATAAGGTTTGTCTATCTTATTGAGTTTCTCAAAGAACCAACTCTTGTTTCACTGATTCTTTTATATTGTTCTTTTAGTTTCTAATTATTGATTTCAGCTCTCCTTTGATTATATCCTGCTGGCTACTCCTCTTGGGTGTGCCTGCTTCTTTTTGTTCTAGAGCTTTCAGGTGTGCTCCTAACTTGATGCTACGAGAGCGCGCCAATTTTTTTTTTAAAAACATAGGCACTAGCCGGGCAGTGGTGGCGCATGCCTTTAATTCCCAGCACTCGGGAGGCAGAGGCAGGCAGATCTCCGTGAGTTCGAGACCAGCCTGGTCTACAAGAGCTAGTTCCAGGACAGGCTCCAAAAAACCACAGAGAAACCCTGTCTCGAAAAACCAAAAAAAAAAAAAAAAAACAACAAAACAAAACAAAAAACATAGGCACTGATTTAGCTGTGAATTTCCTTTCATCACCACTGACACTGTGTCCCATAAGTTTGAGTATTTTGTACATTCATTTTCATTGAATTCCAGGAAGTCTTTCATTTCATTATTTATTCTTTTCTTGACCTAGTAGTCAGTCAGCAAGTTGTTTGTTTCCCTTGAGTTTGTAGGCTTTCTGTTGTCTCTGTTGTTGCTGAAATCCAGCTTTAATCAGTGGTTCCCTGATAGGATGCAGGGCATGATTCCAATTTTCTGGTATCTGCTGAGGCTTGCTTTGTGACTGAGGATGTGGTCAGTTTTAGAGAAGGTTCCATGAGGTGCTGAGAAGAAGGTATATTCTTTTGTGTTTGGGTGAAATGTTCTGTAAAGATCTGTTAGGTTCATTTAATTTGCAACATCTGTTTGCTCCAGTATTTCTGTTTTTGTCTATATTCCAGTATTAGTTTTTGTCTAGATGACCTGTCAGTTGGTAAGAGTGGAATACTGAAGTCTCTCACTTAATCTGTGAGAGTTCACTGGGGTTAGAGTAGGTGGGCACCAAGAATGGGCACTGAGAGAGGGGGCAGTCCATGAGCTGGTAGCTACCTGGAGATTTAGCTGCCGGTGTGACTTCTGGTCCAGCAGAGTGTCTCTGCTGGATTTTGGGGCCATGATTAGGGGAAAGGGTGGGCCTGCACCCAAGAGAGGGTAGGGGCAGTCCTTGGTTGGGTAGCCTACCTGGAGTTCTGGTGGCTAGCATGGCCTCTGGTTGAGCAGGGGACTATGCTTCTGTAAGTTTTAACATTAAGAAAATTACAAAGAAATGGTTAACTCTTTTTAAAAAAAAATGGTTAACCTAATTTTAAAAATTATTTATTTTATTTTTTATCAGCTTCCTTTCCATACCAGTAAAAATCATCTTGGATCTACTAACTCTTCTTTCCTCTTTTCTGCTCTGCAACAAGGGTAATCCTTGGCATTCTCATCTCTTCCTTCTTCTCCCCATCACCCTCTTCTTCTCCTTTTAAAGGCTTCTGAGAGGGAAAACAGAAGGCCAGACTTCTAAGGGAGAGGGAAAGATGCTGAAGAAATAACATTCGAGATGTACAAATAAGTTTATTGAATTAATTTGAAATTCCATTTTCTAATGGCCTATGTTCTTTCGTCTCTCATGAGTGACAATGAACACAGAATCGCAGCATTGATTTAAGGCAATTGAGAGAGCATGGGACTGATACAGCAACAGAAGAGCAAGTCCAGAGGTAGGCCACAGTGTGGTCACCTGGAGTACCATAAGAGGGTACCACAGTGAGAAGATGGGGCTGCGCTCTCGGACATTTACAGGATTCTATTCTGTGTGGTTTGCTTCCCCTAGCTGAAGAACTATTGGCAGTTGATAGCTACTGGGGAAAAAGTCTCATTTTTCCTTTGGAAACATGGCTGCTGGTAGGTTGCTCACAGTCAGAAGGGCACCCCTCAGGGGCATGCAGATAGTATTAACTGCACTCCTCCCACTCAAGTGAGTTATAAAAAAAGAGAGAGAAGAAGACAAGGACATTAAGACAGTAGGGAGTATTGTGGGAGGTCAGGATGGAGTGAGAGGTGGGATAGAGGTTGGATATGATGCAGATGTATTGTATACATGAATGTAATAGCCAAGATCAATAAATACTCTAAAAATAATTAGACTTTAGAAGACCACATGGCAAATATTTTTTTTATAATTGGGGAAATGTAAAACAACCATAAATGAAAGTTATAGAGTTGAATTACGTTAAGATTAAATGAACATTGAGAGCTCTTGCTCACCAAAATATACTTTGTAAGAAAAAGAAATTAGGCCGGTGAGTTGGTGTGGCTTTGCCACCAGGCCTGATGACCTGAGTTTCTTCCTCAGAGCCCACATGGTAGAAAAGAATCCAGTTGTTATCTGATTTCCATACATGAGCTGTGACCTATGTCCCTTTCTCCATAAAATAAATAAATGCAATAAAGTTTTTGAAAATAGTGAGCATCAAGTAGGTAATTTATTCCACCAGTGACTGTGTTTAATTTATATATTTTATTTCATTATATATTTCATTTATATACTTTATTGTATATAATTGAGTGATATATAAAATATAGTTATGATAATTGAATATATAAAATATATGTATAGACAATGTGAATGAATTATAGCCAATATGCATAATGTGTAAGGGATTTCTAAAAATCAGCATGAAAAATAATGCAGTGGCCTGGAACATACTAAGCACCCAAGTCTGGCCTTGAACTCATGTTGAACCTCCTGTCTAAGTCCTGGGATTACAGGTGTTAGCTACCATACCCTGCAATAGGGAAGTTTTTATAAAGGTCAAAGACTTGAATGAGTTCTTCACTGGGGAGGACAGGCAAAGAGCAAGAAGCAAATGAAAATGGTCTCAAGGTCATTCATTATGGGGAAGCACAACATGGATCACATGTAGACACACATCATTGAGTGCTGATACTTGTGTGGGGCAGATCTGCTCGTTCATTGTTCAAGAGGCTTGGCAAAGACAGGACTCCTTGGGAAACTGTAGAGTAGTCAGGACTGGAAATGAACATACAAGGCTCTGTTGTTGGGTGATTGAATCCCTGCTTTTAGTTCCAGCCGGAGCAGTGATTCTCTTCTGGGAGACGGGTATGAGAACACCTAAGACAGTGGTACTCAGAACAGGCGTGAATGGGAAAGTCCAAGAGGAGAGTGTGCAGGCCTGACCAGGACCTGGGTACCACTGCACACCCCTGAAGGCTGCAGAATTCCAAGAGACACTTTGTACACTTCATTTATGTCCAGCCCAAAGACATCAGATGCAGCTGGGGTTCTGAGGGAAGTGAGAGTGGTTAGTTTGGCAGTGAGCCTAAAGCAGTCAGGCACGAAGGTGGCTCAGCCTCTTCTTTTTAATCAGTGTAGTGTCCCCAGATGCGTTCCCTTCATGAAAATTACCAGGTTATACACTTGAGACCCCCCTCCCTCTTTGGACGTATAAGTCCTGTACCATTCAAAAGGAAGAGGGGTGTTTGATATATGAGAGGAAGAATGATGGGATAGCATTAAGCAAATATAAGATTTTATTTCAAATAGGAAAGGAGAGGCCTAGCTTACATTCAAGAGCAAGGACGCTCAGGCAAGTACAAATTAGTACTAGACAGTGTGGCTGGATGAGAGAAAGAATTTGGGGGGATTGGGGGTGATTCTAACTTAATAATGTTTTGGAGAAGGTGGTGGTGGTGGGGTGATCTCTGACCTGGACTTGTCAGTGAGAAGAGTCAGTGGCCAGTTGCCAAATGTTTGGCATTTCCTCACCAGTGTCAGGGGCGAAGCCATGGACAAATAGTCTGTCTCATTGTCATGCATGTGTCACACTCACACACCTCTGCAATCGGGATGCACGGTGCACAGCCCTTTACAATTAATGATAGTGTCTTTCTTTCTTAGGTCCAAAAAAATTAGAATAATGGCGCATCAATCTAAGATTGCAAGATTGAAAGGCACCTTCAAATTGATGAAATATGGTAATAGAATTACATCTAGCTGGAAGATTCCCTTCCAAGCATCACAGCGAGGGAGGCGTATTCCCTTAGGAAAGCACTCTCTGTCCTTATGAAAGGCTGTTCCACAAGAGGGTCAGAGGGCCCTCGTCCATTATGGGCACTCAATAAATATTAAGCATCAACCCATGGCCCATAGCCAGCTGGGAATAAAAATTGGCATATGTTAACATTTATTGCTCATGGATCCCATGAGTGATGACCCCTCTCTCTCTCTCTCTCTCTCTCTCTCTCTCTCTCTCTCTCTCCCCCTCTTCCTCTCCTTCTCCCCCTCTCCCTCTCCTATGCTCTTCCTCCCTCTCCCTTTTCCTCCCTCTCCCTCCCTCCCGCCTCTCTCTCTCACCCTCTCTCTCTCTTGCACATATGCACACATCTGTGCTCAAAACAGCAAATCCCATTGAAGAGGCTTTTTGGTACAGAGATGAATTGTGTTACTGATGGAAAAGGAAATCAATCTGCCACATCTCTTCTAAGGGAGGTGACCAGAAAGAAACAAGAGCACAGGCTTTTATATCAGGTTTCCTTATTCTAGCAACGACCTTGGAAGTCATCTCAGCAAATGGGGCAGAGTGTTGGAGAATGCTTTTCCTACAGTTAGCTAAGGAGTTAGTAAGTCTCTCTCTCCCGCCCCCCCTCAAAGATTGAACATTCAACCATGATATAGATGCCTGCTAAGCAAGTTGGCTCTGGCTTGGGGTGGGCTAACCACAGCCAGTAATTTTGAGTAGGACTCCATAGCATCCCTTCAGGGTGGGTTAGGCCCACAGAGGTGTCTTGCCATGAGAGTCCCATTTTTGTTAATTTGCAAACTGAGCCTCTTCTCACCGGGGAAGCAATCACTAGTCTTACATTCTAGGCCTAGACATCAAATTAGAGCTTACATTTTCCTAGTTGGTTAGAAATTATTTGGGGGGAAAACAAACAGAAAGCAGAAAGAAAATTGGCACAACACCCACACTGAAGCCTACAGTGTTTAATTAGGCACAGTGTTTATATTTTCTGTCTCTTTGGGTTATAACGAAGAGGGAGATGTTTCTTGGGGAAGGGGTTGAAGAATTTGGTCTCTGAGAGCCATTTAGAACAAGTGCAAAGGTCGGTCTTTTATTAACATTGCTTTCAAGTCAGACTAAATGGGTCTGGATAGAAAGGAGAGGGGTGCATGTGGCATAGAAGAGAGGCCACATAGCACTTCCCAGGTCCTGTGTCGCTGGGGCACTGAAGGTCACAGGATCCAGGCAGAAAGACCTGCTATTGTTTGTCTTTATGCCTGAGATTCGGTTAGAAGGAGACAGGCAAAGAGCAAGGATCAAAAGGTTTTGCTCTTGAAGTGGCCTGAGTCGCCACGAGCTCAGCTTTAATCCTGAAAAGCTATTAATTAAAGAGATGAATTGGTTAGATAAGAAAGGCGAGGCACACATACCCCACAGCCCTGCATCTGACCCTCAGAGTAAAGTCTGACAAAGAGTCACTATTTCCCCCACTGAGAACGTTCCTGAAGCTGCCAGGGAGTCCTGCCATGTGATCTTCTTAGTGTCTTTGCTCATATGGGTGGTCCAGTCATCCTGAGACTTAGCTCGCAGGCACCTCCTACAGGAACAGATGCTCACGGGATGCCAGGCTATCTAGGAGATGCAGGGGAGTAGGTGAGAGGAAGCTTGAATGACTAATGGATGTAGTATGTCTCCTCTACCTCCCGCTTACATGGTCATCAAACTGCTCAGGTGAACCCCAAAACCATTCCCCTGGGATGGTGATCCCACTTAGCCTCGATTTGATGGAAAAAGTCCATGGCAGAAATGGACCGTGGTTGGCAGTAAATACTGGCTAGGGCTCAAAAGCCACTGGTTTAACTATGGGGGTCTGCAGATTTGGATCTTGTCTTTGCTATCCCCAGAATAGATAAAACACTTGGAGACCGAAAAAACAGCCTGCTCGGGCAGGAGCAGCAGACACTGCAAACCTCCAGCTTCAGAAGCAAAGGCTGCATAGCATATTGCTGGTCAGAAGTCCAGGAGAAACAATACTCATCTGTGCTCCGATATTGATCAACCCGATATCCAGCCAATCTCGCGGGATGCTCTTCTAGCCAATAACACCAATTAGTCAGAAGTCCCCTGCCATGAATATGGAGATTATTGGACACCAGTAATGATGGCAGACTGATAGGAAGGCCCTGTTACCTGGCCAAATTGGGCCCAAATGGAAATCGCCTGGGAGGCACCGTGAGATACTGGCAGAGCCCAGTCTTGAGTCGTTTGGGTCTTCATTTGTCCCTCTCCTCCCACAGTGCCTTCCTCCCTACTTTGTGGCAGGCATTGCAACAGTCTGGGGCCAGATTTTTCTCTCTCCTAGTGGGGTTGAGATCACAGCTCTGGCTAGGCTCTTGTTCTCCACCATGCTTGACACATCCTAGGATCTGAAAAGAGACATTTGCCCAACAGCTGCAAGAAAACTTGAGGGGATAAAAATACAGGGATTGGATTAGAAAATATGAGGAAATTAAAAGTACAAATAAAATCTTAAATTGTATGTTTTTATGACCTTGCATCAAAGGCACCATGCTGTACAATCTTCTTAGTCAATGTAACTCGGCTTGAGGCACTGTTTGTCAGTGTTCTGAACTGCTGTCTCGTTCAGAGGGACTGTGCTTTCTGGTTGGTGGTACCTAGAACCCCACAACTGTAACAACATCTGGGAACTGTAGAACTGTCTTCCAATGTGTTGACCCCTTGTGGCGTCACTGGTGAATGTTTCTCCCATGACCCCAGAGCAGCTTGTGGGGCTTGCTTCAGTCAAAAGGACGTTAGCAAATGGGCCTTAAGGGAGAAGAAGCTGGGAGGTGGAGCTCCTCACTTCTAGTTTCTGGGAATCTTTGTGCCTCCCTGGGACAGAGCTTGTGCTCCTTGCCTCCTGGAGGAGAGCACATGGAGAGAGACACACTACTCTAGCTAGGGCTCCGGACACCTCAGGAAGGCCCTTCCGGATGGCACAGCTTCAGCCAAAGGACGAGCTAAAACGGCACCCGGTGAGTACACAAAGTCACAAGGAGCGAAGAGATTGTCACCTCTGGACACGGAGTTTCACAGCATTTTGTCACACGGGTCAGGTGGACACACAGCTGAGCCAGGCAGTCAACATCAAAGCCGAGTATTTCAGCTGCTGCCCTTCCCAGATAAAGTCAGATGCTGTCAAGTGTGTCATAGGTGGGAGCTGAGAATCCGAGTCAGTGCGAACCCTCTTAACGGTAGTTCTCAACCTGTGGGCCACGACCCCTCTGACCAACCTCTCTCCAAAAATGTTTACATTAGGATTCATAACAGTGGCTAAATTACAGTTATGAAGTAGCAAAGAAAATAATTTTCAAGTTGGAGAGGTCACCACAACGTGAGGAACTGTATTAAATGGTCACAGCATTAGGAAGCTTGAGAACCACTGTCTAAGAAGGCAGTGACTTTCCTAGTCAGTACCACGTCACAAGCCTGGTGGATTCTTCTTGTGTTAAACATTTGAACTTAGTGTATAAAACCGTAATGGAGACTGACCCTGGGCTGGGCGTACGTGTGTGTGTGTGTGTGTGTGTGTGTGTGTGTGTGTGTGTGTTTGTGTGTATGTGTGACATCTAGCTTCCCCATGTCCTCCTCAGTCCACAGAAAGGGCAGAGGTGACGTCATCCTGCCAGGAGGTACAAGGTGTGTGGGCTTTCATATGACTTTCTCTCGAGTCCTTGGGATGTGGTCTTGATCTTGATGCATCTTTTGAAAGCGCTACCTATATTTTAACAGTGCTTTTGATGGTGTCAGACTACCTTAATTTCTGTCTTATCCTGGTGACCTTGGATAATTTGTTCAGTGTTGGTGGCTTTCTCTGTAAGGCAAGAATAAAATTCTAGCCTTGTCTCCTTGGAACTGAGCAGAGAGAGCATAAGGATTTTGTGCTGTGACCTCACCGTGCATTCTTTACCCTGGTTCTTTAGTTGCTTTTGGATCTCTGTCACAGGCAGTGATACTGATATTTCCTGACATTCTTTTGCTGCTCTGGGCTGCCCCCACAACCAGCTGGAGCAGGTTAAAAGGCTCTTGAGGAAGGAAGGAGCTTGGCATCAATTTCCTTGGTGTCTACCCACTTTGTAGTAGATGCAGTCAGTCTGTCTACATCTCTCAAGGGAGCAGTGAGCATCAGGCTGGGTGGCGACATGCTCTATTCAGGTGGGGAACATTGAAATTTTGGCTCGTGTGATCCCTGAAGCTCTCATCCAAAGGGAAGAGTCCCCTGGTTCCTTCCAGCAAATACTTAGTGCTCACTTGCTGTGTCTTTGATTTATCTTGATGGAGATGTGACTGGCTGCCACTCATAAGCCAGATGGAGCAATAGCACACTTATGTGTTAACTTAAAGAATGGAGAATTTGATTTTTAAAGTTTCTTTCTACTTTTTTTTTCCTTAGATTTTGTGACACAGGATTGAAATAGTCACCTGTAGTTTTGGTCCTTGGTCGTCCTTGGGTTTGTGACAAACGATGAAACTGAATTCTTGAGACAGGTCTAACGGCCGCTGATACCTTATGCACAGATACTGAGAGCTCTTGCTTTTATTTCAAGGTATAAATGAATGAACTCTGAATAATAATAATCAACAGTGTGTAAAATTCCGGATTTGGTATGCTGCATGGCTTCCAGTGCTGGAACCCAAGGCCGGCTTGGGTTTTGTATGTGACACGCATTGCCGCTGCAAGGGCATGCTTTCCTCTCATGAATGGCTCCGCTAACACTTCTAACATGCTGGAAGTGGAAAATGTTAATTGACTGCTAATTATTAATAGCACTTTATGCAGCAGATCCTTTTTTTTTTTCTCAAGAAATGTGCGAAGGCTGGAGAGCCCTGAATTCACAGAAGAACCTTGGGAAAAGATTGCTGGAAATATTTAATATTCCTCATCCTGGATATCAAGGCTTGGGTGGTTGGGCTTGAGGAATGAAGAGAATACTTAAATGCTATACCAATTAGAAAACAGCATGGTCTAACTTCTTATATAGCCATCACCCTTTTCTCTGTCGCCCCCCAGAACACTGAGCTTCATTGGGCGGCCAGCACAATGGGCCACGGTGGGGAGGCCAGGTAACTGGTGGAGGGGCCTAGAGACACAGGCTAGTGACGTGTGATGTCTTTTGTCTGTCTCCTTTAATTCTGCCTAGTAGAACATTCTAACAGCTATAGATGTGTTCTGCCCTCATGGTCCAATATGGAAAACACCAGTCACAGGTAACTCTCAGCATTTGAAATGGTACTCTTGCAATGGAGGGATGGTGTGTGTAGCATGGCGTCTGGTCCTCCATATTGGACAGAGCAGCTCCAGAGCATTGAAGGGTTCTTTGTATAATTTGTCTGGATTCTAAGGTACTGTTCAGTCTTTGGTGATGGAATGGACTCTAGGAATGGTCAGGTGCTGGGGAAGCAACTCTAGAACAAACTCTCAACCTGTGACTTTATGTGTGGGGTGGCCTTGGATGGCTGACTAAAGCCATTTGCAATGAAAACCCCCTCTCTCTGGAATGTTTAAGAGCAAACACAATAGTGTCATAGAAAAGATGGGCAAAACTATGAGCAGAAAGGGCGTGAATGAATTAGGGTCCACACACAATGCAGGTGGGGAGATAAATGGATGCTGCCACACTGGAAAGTGGGGTATGATTTCCAAAAGGATGTGATGGTCACCGCATGACCCAGAACTTCTCCTCAAGAGAAATGAAGATGGAAGGTTACATGAAACTTAGACGCATGCGCCCAGAGCAGTGTTCTTCACAGCGGCTCGAAAGCAGAAACAAATCAAATCTGTGGACGAAGGGATGGACGGGAATGGGAGTAACTACCAGTGGGTACGTGGGGTCTTTTGGAGTTGTAAAAACATTGAAAACCGAGAGGTGAGCTTGGAACAACTCTGTGGGTAGTCTAAAAAGCATTAGGGTACACGTTCCCAATGGGTGAACTGTACTATATGTCAATTGTGTGCCCATCAAATTGCTAGGTTAAAATATGTTATGAGCAAGTATAAAACAGATATGAATCCAGAAGAAAACAGAGTGCAGGGTCTGCCCTGTATTCCTCTTTGTAAGAATTTGGAGGATGACATCTTGAAATTGACAGGCAAATAGATAGAACTATAAAAAACCATCCTGAGTGAAGTAACCCAGATCCAGAGAGATGAATATGGTATGTACTCACTCCTAAGTGGATACTAGCTGTAAAGCAAAGGATAATGAACCTATAGTCTATGCCCCAAGATAAGCTAAGTAACAAGGAAAACCCTAAGAGAATCATACATAGATTTCCCCTGGGAAGGGGAGATAGACAAGATCTCCTGAGAAAATTGGGAGCCTGGGAATGGGGAGAGAAAGGAGGTCAGAAGGGGAGGAGGAGGGGAGAACAGGAGGGGGGAAAAACTTGAGGGAATGGGATAGTCAAGATGTGGGAAGGATAAAGACGGAGAGCAAGGAAAGAGCTATCTCGATTGAAGGAGCCATTATGGGACTAGCAAGAAACCTGACACTAGAGAAATTCCCAGAAATCAACAAGGATGACCCCAGCTAAGACCCTAAGGGATAATGGAGAGGGTGCCCAAACCAGCCTTGTCTTGTAGTCAGAATGATGACTATCTTAAATGTCACCATAGAACCTTCATCCAGCAACTGATGGAAGCAGAGGTAGAGATCCACAGCAGAGCACTGGGCTGAGCTCCCAAAGTCCAGTTGAAGAGAGGGAGGAGTGAGAATATGAGCAAAGAGGTCAAGACCATGGTGGGGACACCCACTGAAATAGCTTATCTGAGTTAGTGTGAGCCACCAACTTCAGCTGGACAGGGAAGGATCTAGCATAGGACTAAACTAGGCCCTCTGAATGCAAGTGACAGTTGTATGGCTGGGGAAGACTCTGAGGCCACTGGCAGCAGGACCAGGATTTATCCCTACTGCTTGTACTGACTTTTTGGAACCCATTCCCTTTGACACCTTGCTCAACCTAGGTGTAGTGGGGAGGGCCTTGGTTCTTCCTCAAAGCAATGAGCCTTATCCTCTCTGGGGAGTAGATGGGGGTGTGGCGGAAAATGGAAGAAATGGGAAGAGGGGAGGGAGTGGGAACTGGGATTGGCATGTAAAATGAACAAAAGATAGTTTGTTTTTGTTTTTTTAATAAAATAAAAAGAATTTGGGGCTAGCAATTTCAGGGCCTTAAGGGAACGTTCTTCATTGCTCTCTTGCTGTATGCCTGCATTTCATTTGTTAACTCTGGGTGAGTGGAGATTTGATTATAAGCTATGGACTAAAATAATGACAAGAGGAGGCAATTAATTCCCATTCTAAAGAGTTCTGAAGCCTTTCATTTAGCATGCAGGAGAATCCCAATGAAATAAATCCATTCTTCATTCATTCATGCAGTATTTAGCAAGCGACTGCTAGGTGCCAGAGGTGCTCCCTGGCCCTGGAGGACAGCAGGAAGAAGCAGGACAGGAGATGTGCTGTCCTCCCTGAGGGCCTCCACGTCTAAGGGAGTCCTCAGAGAGAATTACAGGGAGAACAAAGAGCACATTCCAGATGGGTTATTTTGTGTTTCAGAACAGGGCCATTTGTAAGCTATGGGCAGGAAAGAGAATGTAGGACTCCTGCCAACTCTCTCTGGTGCTGCTGACAGTGATGGGTGATGACAGGATGTGGAGGGTGGAGCATGGAGAGTGGGAGATGGGGAGGAGTGGAAGAGGCACCTGTGGGACCGCAATTAAGGACAGGGAAGGACAGCAAGGGAGAGTCAAAGAGCAATAATCTCAACTCTCTCCCTCCTCTAACCTCTCTGGGATTCCCTTTGGGGGCACACGGTAGAAACTGGTGGCAAGTGAGCCGAGGAGTGTGTTCCCTGTGGGTCAGCATATCTGGGTTGTGTGAGAGCAAGAAGGCTGGAGAGGGCTTGGAGAGGTAGGAAGGAAGAATAGGCAGGTAGAGTGTAAGGAATCCAGGCACCAATATAAGGACAGGTTTCAGAGAAACTTGTCTCCAGGACCCATGGAGCAGCAGTCAGAAGGTATCTTCTGCCCAGAGTTCCCAAAGAAGGCTCCACAGAGAGAGCCTTTGTGATGGGAAGGCTTTGGAGTCAGAGCTTGGGGGTGCACATCCTGCTGTAACTGGGTAGGACTTACCAGCACACTTTCTCAGCATTTCCTGGGCCCCTCATCTCACTAGGCACAGACCTGTCTCTTTGCTCTGGGCAAGCCTTGTGGGCTGCCCAGGATATCTTCTGTGGCCTCCTGCTTGACCCCTGCCCCTTCTGCTGTTCAAGCACATGCTGACTTTTGAAGGCATATTTACCCACTTGCTCTAAGATGCTGCCTCAGTGCATTCCACCCTGCCACCCACATACGGTCACACTTCGCCTCTTGTGGGGTAGAGTTGGCTGCCTCTGGCAAAATGAGAAATTGTGAGCTGGGGTGTGTGTTACTTTATTTGTGGTGGCCTCCCCAGCACATGGGACACTGCCAACCATGAGGTGCCCTACAAATATATCCTAGGCAAGTTACAAGAGCTGACATCATGGATCATTCACAATGTACCAGGTATAATACCACACGTGACAGGTGGTCTGTATCTGTCCACTTTACTGAATCAGAAATTAAAACCAAGGACAATTAAAATAACAAATTTCTCAGTGTACTTAAAGTATAGACACGTCTTACTACCTATAATAAGTGAAGATAAGTCTATTTGTGATGGCACAAAATCACTGTGGTTTTTAAAAACGCTGTTTTTGAAGACAAAAGATTGTAAGAAGCCCGGCATAGTTTTGTGTTCTCACGTAGTCTTTAAGGGTCAAGGTCAGCAGAAAACAACCAGATTCTCACAGCGGCTTCTGTTTTTCTTTCCTTTGTTTATTATGTTTTTTTAGGTTTCTGTGTGTGCAGTGTATGCACATGTTTATGGATATGTGTGCATGCATGTGTGAAGACCCATGCTGAGGCCGAGGTTGATGCGTCCTTAGCTCTCCACCGTATCTTTCGAGACGGGGTCCCTGACTGCATTGTGACCTTCATTGGTTTATCTAAGCTGGTTGTCAGTGAGCTCCAGAGCCATGACTGTCCCCACCCTGCAGCACCCAGACATTTAAGACTATGTGGGAACATGAAATGATGCCAGGCTTCTTATAATCTTTGTCTTAAAAAAAAAACATATGTTTTTACTATTTTTGTCTTAAAAAATAGGGTTTTTTTAATTATTAAAATGTTTTTATAATTGCATGCAGATGTACCCAGAGGGTCTGGGGATCTGAACTCTGGTCCTTTAGCTTGTGCTCCAAGCATTTTATCGACTGAACATTTCCCCAGTCCCTCGTTTATGCTTCTGCATGCGTCTGCTGCAATCTGATGTCTAGACTGATTTAGATGAAGAAAACCAGATGCCTTCCTAGAATGTAGCTGTGGGGGCATAGTGTGAGAGTTTTTCCAGATAGCAGTGGGAGTTCTCTTTTCATACTACACCCCAAACTTGGCAAGAGGTGTTCTCTTTTTGGAATTGTGTGTGTGTGTGTGTGTGTGTGTGTGTGTGTATGCCCGTTAAAATAAACTCAAGATAAACTTAGCACCTTAAGAAGTTTTGAGTGAGCAGCAGACGTGAAGACCATGCATGGTGTTGGGGAATTATCATAACCACCCATTTCTGGGCCCCTTTTCACCTTGCAAAACTAACATTTTCTCCATAAAACACCCCACAGTCCCCATTGCGGTCCCTGACCACCACCCCACTTCCTGTCTCTGGGCTGCCTCCGAGTGGAACCCCCCGTGTTGCAGCTGTCTTCTGTGACTCCCCATGACATGACAAATGGCATTTGATGACTAAGGATGCACAATGACAAATCTTTCTCACTTTGTCAGCTTAAAGTCCACTGGTAGAGCACACACTCTGAACGCATCTTCTATGCGTGGGTCCGAGTATGATCGTTCGATGTCCTACACTGGTGAATCAGAACACATAACAGTAACATGGATCTCCAACATAGTGGTACATTTTATTTTTACAAAACAAAACTGAATCCATTAATAGCAGTAGACTCATCCAAAGCAGCTTCTAATTATTGAGAATCTGTCAGACTTGATGCAGCATAAGCAAGCTTTCAAAATTCAAAGTTGACTTGAAAGTTCAGATTCGAGTGTTGCCAACTGGGGTTCTCAGCTGTTTTCTTTAAAATGATATGCTCACTTGGTTTTTGAAAGAAAAAAAAAACATCTGAGAAATCATGGTTTGTCAGCCGTTCTTTCAAGTTAAAATGATGCCTTAACTATGTTTCGTGGAAACAGTGGCAAGTCAGGTTTGCGGCCGCAACCACCAACAGCTGTGCTGGGGATTTTCATAAAGACATCCATGTGCCGTAGCGAAGGAAGCGTCCTCGCGCTTCACGTGGGGTGGTGATGTGATAGACACTCCAGGACACCTGTGCCATCGCATGGAGCATTTTCCTTGCTTCATCGGGAATGTTGGTGGGTCGCGCTGACATTTAGAATTTGTTTTGCCCTGTGGAAATACGATGCTGAAGACTACAGAGGCCACTATGGACTTTGGTGCCTCGGCCTTACCCACCGTGACTATAGACCCCTCAGTGCAAAGAACATCTTGGTAACACTGAGCAATTAACATCATGTGGAATTTAAGGGTTGTGGGTACTACAGACCCCATGTATCCCACAACACCAATGGGTCAGAAATGTATTGCTCAGTACCATAAGGCTGAGAAATGGGGTCTTCATGAATGACTCAGCGTTGCTGTCAGGGAGTGGGTTGGTTATTGTAGGAGTCCATGGGGACAATGAGGTTACCCCACCTTCTCTTGTGCCCTGTGCTTCACTGCCCTTCCTCTCTCCTCCACGGGCAGATGCAGCATGGGAGATCTGTGGGCTGGATAAAGCTACTTGCGCAGTCTCCATTACCATGAGAAATATATTTTTGTGAGCATGTGCATGCATGTGTGTGTGTGTGCGTGTGCATGCGTGTGTGTGTGTGTGTGTGTGTGTGTGTGTGTGTGTGTATGCACAGGTGACAGTTGCGGGTCTGTGTCAGGTGCCTTCCTCAATTTCTTAACTTTTTGAGACAGGGAATTTCACCGAACTTGGAACTTGCTGACTCAGCTAGATTGGCTGGCCAGTGAACTCTGGGGACACATCTGTCAATACCGCCTCACTGCTGAGATTACAGGAACATGCCATCATGTCATGCTTTTAAATTGTGGGTTCTAGGAATCAAACCCAGGTCCTCATGCTTGCATGGTGAACATTTTACCGACTGAATCAATTTCCCAGGGCAAATTTCTTCTTTTTTTTCTTTTCCTTTCTCTTCCTTCTTTTTTTTTCTTCCTATAAATTATCCAGTCAGTTATATTCTGCAATAACAATTTTGAGCTAGAGAAAGACAGAAATTTGGGACAGGGAAGTGAAGTTGTTGTTATAACCAACACCCAGGGATATGGATGTATGTGGTTCTGCATCTGGGTTATATAGAGAGAGTTGGGAGAACTTGGAGGAACAGTCTAGAAAAGCCTAAACCACATGAATGATGAATTGAGGGGGAGTCTGATGAGGATGCCAAAGAAGCCAAGAAAAGCTTGAAATGCCTGCTGAAAATGCTGTGAACATGATTTGGGAAGTATGGATAGGAAGACAATTCAGAGGTCTAAGAAGGAAGTGAGGGTCAAGGAATTGGAAAGGGAAGAAAGGCCATTTTCATTGCTGGGTTGCAAAGAACCCTGGCAGAAGTGGATCACCTTCTGGGACTTTGTGTAAAACGCTTTAAGAGTGATGAACTGGGGCAGGGTGGTGGTGACACACGCCTTTAATCTCAGCACTCGTGAGGCAGAAGGCAGGCAGATCTCTGTGAGTTCGAGGCCAGCCTGGTCTACAAGAGCTAGTTCTGGGACAGGCTCCAAAGCTACAGAAAACCCTGTCTTGAAAAAAAGAAGAGTCATGAGCTGAGACACCTGGGGGAAGGGATCCCAGGAAGTCTAAGAGCATCATGACGCCATATGCCGTGTACGGTAAGAGATGTGGGAAAACAACTTAAAAGTGGGACTTACAACAAAAGGCGGAGCAGAACAGAAAGAGTTTGCGATAGTGAAGCCTGATTGCTGGAGTGGAAAAGAGGCACCGGGATGTGGTTCAGTGGGAAGAGTGCTTGCCTAGCATGCACAAGTCCTCGGTTCAGTCCCCAGCACTGCATAAATGGACATGGTGGTGCACACTTATCTGTAATCCTAAGACTGTGGAGGTAAAGGCAGGAAGACCCAAAGTTCAAGGCCCTCCTTGGCTACAAAGCAAGTTTGAGACTAGCCTGGTATACATGAGAGTCTGTCTCAAACAAAGTAAAACAGAAATGAAAAGGAGTTCAAGACTATGCTTAGAACATCTGAGGGAGGAGTTGTGACCCCTTGCCAAGGCCTTTAGGGGAGTTAGAAGAAGGTAAGACAATGGTTTTGAAGACGGTTGGGAAAGCTACCACACTTCCAAGAGGCAGACCTGGGATACCACCCTCAGACTGTTCAGGGTTCTTTTCACGGGCAGGTCTCCTCTGCTCCCTGCATCCCAGTGTATTCCTCTGTCACTGTCCCAACCATGCTAAAGCAGACCCAGACATTGCTCAACACATGCCTCCAGGAAGTCCAAACTCTAAATCCTGGTAGGGTCTGTGTTAGGTTTACTCTGAATGTTTGTAGGATGCAGGAGCTTTTGGGGGAACGTTAAAGCAGTCAGTCACAACATGTCACAAGCAATGCGCATCACACCCAGCAGCAGTGGGAATTGCGGTAAAGGGTTGCAATTGTTTTCTCCCATGAGCATTTAAAAGCAGTATCACTTATCCTACTGGTAATAGCCTACAAGGGTGACGTAATTCATCCTATTCTTTCTTCAGAATCTCAATCCAGTCACACACTGGCATGCTGATTTCTTGGCCACTGTGTTATGGACCTGAGTCCCTGGGGTGCAATGGGACTGGGCTCATGTGCTAGTCTCTCTTGTGACTGTAAGGTCACTAATGTTGGTCTCGACGATGATCCTCCTTTCACTTCATAGGAACAGCTTCCAAACTTACTGATATCTTGAGAAATCCTTTTGTTTCCTTAAGCTGCATTGGAATTAATTCGTTTATTCATCCTTTTAGTGGGTTAGTTATTTTGGCTTTGTGTGTGTTTTAGTTACTTTGAGGTGTTTAATCCATATCCTTTTGGAGCTCTGTTTCATAGGAAGCCACCTTTAGAAGTGACTGGATATTCCTCTACTCTTGGGCTGAATGGCTTCTTGATCTTATGCTCTGGTGATTCCCCAAGTCTAGGTGACTATGAGAGGAAGCAATGCCACTCCCTGATGATAGGCCCAGGAGACTCTCTCTCTAAGTGCATATGTCCTAAGAGGAAACCTTGAAAGCCACCTATGGTAGTTTTAATGTTAATGCCCCCCCTATAGGTCCATATGTTTGAATACTTGGCCCCCAGTTGGTGGAACTGTTTGGGAAGAGTTAGGGGTGTGGCCTTATTGGAGGAGGTGCATCACTTGGGCTGGGCTTCGAGCTTTCAAAATTCCACACCATTCCCAGTGAGCTAGCTATCTGCCATGTGATTGTGCATGAGCTATGAACTTTCAGCTGCTGTTCCAGTTGCCCGTCTGCTGCAATACTCGCTGCTGTGATGGTCATGGACCCTAACCTCCTGGAACTATAGACTCTTTCTTCTATAAGTTGTATTGGTTGTCATTTCTCTTTACAATAGAAAAGTAACTAAAACACCATCCTTCTTCATAGCTTCAATCATCTCTTATCGTCCCCTTTACGTGCTCACTGGACCACTATACAGATTCTTCCTACTTAGGGTCTGGCAGATAACCAAGGGACATCTATTCTCTGTCCTCTATAGCTGCCTTGGAGGTAACAGCCTCTCATTTTGTGTCCTACAGGGCTTTGGGCCATAGCATCACACAAGTCCATGGTGTGTGTCTCTCAAAGGAGAAACCTGGGCTTGCATAGTGCTTGGGAGAAGAGAGTGTCAGAGTCTAGGAACCCTGTTCTGGCTTCCCCCAACCTTGGACTTGACGTACTGATGTGTGTGCCCCTTGTAGAGTGTTACCTTCAGCTGTCAACTTGATTGGACTGGGCATGCTTAGGAGATAAGCAATTCATTGGGTGTTTGTAGAGAGAGTTAACTAAGAGTGGAAGCCTTGCCCTGAGTATGGGTGGCACAATCATAAGGTCAACAGTTGGAAGGTATAAAAGGGGAGAAAGGAGAAACAGCATCAGCACTCTCTGTTTCCTGGCCATCATGGTATATACACCTGTATACAAACACATATATTTGTATGCATGTACATACTAAGGAGATCACACATGTGGATGCAAATATGTAAATCTGCTGAAGACATACACATGTACATCTATGCATACATGATGTGCAAATTTACATGCCTGAAAATGCACATATTTATGCACAAATAAACACATATGCCTTAGCAAACACATATATGCTAAAGCATAATGCATGTGCAAGTGAACATACATGTAACTACATATATATGTATGCATAGCTCTTCCACACATATGTGCACATTTGTATAGATGCATATACCTGAGGAAACACACATATTCACAAAAATGCACACATATGCTGACAGGCACCCATACTTAGGAGCACACATGTGCATGTACATGCTACACAGACATGCATAAACATATTTGTACACATGTATGTGACATACACATACCTAGAGAAACACACACATACACACTAACACCTGCATATCCATCCATCCATAAATATATTCTGCCTGATGAGACAAACACACATGCACATACAATGGATACACACACATGGAGTCTTGTAATGCATTTGAGCCTCCAGTGTTTTGTAAAGCCTCTGGTCTGAGCAGAAAGGAAGCCAGGTGTTGCTTTTCCCCAGAGCTTGATGGACTTAACAGAAATGGTCTGGGGGGGGGGGGAGGGACATCTCTGCTGTCTCCTGATTCTGGCACATAGCTGGGTTCAGACACATTCCATGGGTGTTGTCACGTGGTCAGCAAATGCCCCTCATGAGTAGCTTTGCTTCCCTTCCCGGCTCTTAGAGGAAAGAAGGTTCTTGACATGTTGCCCAGCCTCTCTCAGGGCAGTAGAAACTCGCACAGCTTGGGTACCTGTGCTCCCCATGAATCTGTCAGCTGGATGGTCTAGACCATCATGGCCCTGAGGAAAGTCACACCCTGCACGCACATGCTCACATGCATGCTGCACACTCACAGGCCCCGCACGGGAGACTGCTCACACCACTGAGCCCCGCCGGTCTTAATTCAGATCACTCGCCTGCGGTGGCCAGAGTAAAATTCTTGTGGGGAAAGACAGGCACTTGTGTTTAGAATTTAAAAAGTCTGACTGCTTACATTCCTCCTTCCTCTTCCCAGTGTCTCCATGGAGCACAAAGTTTGTGTTCCAAGAAGGACGGCAAATGCACAGAGCCTTCAACATGGGGAAAAAAGAGCCAGATACTTCCTTGCCATGTGACATTTTCTCTTCTTCCAGCTAGCGAAATAGTTAGTATTTGTTACATAAGGAGAGAGAAGAGCACTTTAATTAATATTAACAACCGGAAGGGGATTAGTGTCCAAATCCCCCATTACCAGTCAGTCTAATCCACCTAATTGTCTGTGCAGCTACTGCTGAAGCACTTGGAAGCCAGCCGGGAAAGCTGAGGGACCAGCAGATGGAGGCCTGCCGCGCTTCCATCTCAGAGGAGTGCCTGCGGCCCCCCTGCTCCTTGTTTGTCCCCACAGTGGTCTATGATGGTCTACTCCCGCATCTATTTAACAGCGCCACAGACATTTCTAGCTTTGTAAAGCACCAATGGGGCTTGCATGTCTGTCTCTGAGGAGAACTGCTTCCTGCACAGGAGAGTACCCTTTCCCCCACAGAAAGATCCCAGATTGCAAGAAATGGCATGCAGGATTAAGGAAGCTCAGGGTCCGTGGTAGAAGAAGCGTCTTCAAGTTACTGGGCTGGGGAGATGGCTCTTATGGGTAAAGTACGTGCTGCATGAATAGAAGACCTGAGCTCTATCCCCGGAGCCCACATGAAAAGACCAGGTGTGGCAGCCCACACTCATAAGCCGAGCATTGGGTAAGTGGAGGCAAGTGTGTCCCTGGGGCTCCAGGCTACCAACCAGTGTTGTTTCAGTTTCAATAAAAGACCTTGTCTAAAAGGAGGCAGCAGTATTGCTGAGGATAATACCTGAGTCTATCGTCTGACCACACCCATGTTCCCGTGCATGTATGCACACCACACATGCTTGCACCCTTTCCCCACATATACACAAGAAGTTTTAAAAAAAGACATGTCTCAAGTTTCTAAGTCATCGTTAGCAAAATACCAATAGGAAGTTAGCCAGCGTGAGTGTATGACAGTTAGCTTGGGAGATAGGGCCAAGATGGCTGGAAGATGCCAAGAACCAGGAGATCAATGGGAAAGAGAGAGGAAATAAATTGAGGAATGGAGGAAAAGGGTGAAGGAAGGAAGAAGGAAGGGACAAGAGATGAAGGGATGGAGGGAAGGACTGACAGAGGGAGGGCAGGTTTGACAACTCCAGTGATTCCTTCCTCTTCCCCAAACTATGCCAAGGACAGGGTCACATCCCAGAAAACTCAAAACATTTCACTCCATTTTGGCATCCTGTTTAAACCCGCTTAGACATGCCACTGCCGAGTTAGCACATCTACGAGTTAATTCACACTTCCCTCAGAAAGCCCAGCTCATATGGCAAGCACGAGCGACGCAGTGTGCACACAGTGACCTAATTATGGGGCTGAGGGGAGATGACACGGAGTGTGCGTGAAGTACAAGGAGAGAGCGGGCAGAGGGCATAACACCCGGCTAGTGTGATGGATGTTTAAACAACAGTTTGTTTCGTGGCGTGGCTGGAAGACAAGATGGATTTTGTTCTAAATACCCACTTTCAGTGGATTTGGCGTTCAAAGGTATTCGTTTCCATGTGGCTAGACTGTTGGATGTATACACATACACGAGTGGGGGGAGAGGGAGGAGAGAAGGGAGAGAGGGAGGGAGATCTTGTTGGGGGATATTTGTTCTTTCTGTCCCTCTTCCAAGAACAGCACAGCGGATGTAATTATGGACCTGTTTGCCACACACTGACAGGAGGACCCAAGGTACTATCATTTGAGACTAAAGCTGCTGAGAAAGGGTGGCTGTAATGAGAACCTAGCAGCATGTGGATGGGAGCATCTCTGCCACTGACTGCTCATTGTGGACCAGGATCACAAGGATGATGGGCTGAGATCTTCTGTGGGGGTGGGGGTGGGAAGGACTGCTTACAAGAAGCAGAAGTTGTGTTATCCCACCCACCTGCATTAGTTACTACACATGTAGCTGGGACTTAACATGTGACAAAGGCAATTTAAGGAAGGAGTGGTTCATTCTGGGTATAGTCCATTTATGGTGGCAGGAGCAAGAGACAGCTGTCGACATAACATCCATAATCAGGAAGCAGAGAGAGGTGGATGCTGGCATCTAGTTTGTTGTTCCTTTTTATTCCGTCCAGGACCCCAGCCCATGAGATGGTGCCCCTAACATTCAAGGTGAGTCTTCCCTCACAAGCATGCCCAGAAGTTTGCATTCTAGATGATTCTAGATCTGTCAAGTTGACTATCAATACTAACAGCTGTTGCCCTTCATTTTTGTTGATATGCTTACTGGAATAGTAGTGTGTGTGTGTGTGTGTGTGTGTGTGAGAGAGAGAGAGAGAGAGAGAGAGAGAGAGAGAGAGAGAGAGAGAGGCCATGGAAACAGAGTATCTGAGTACCCATGAGTCATCTGACTAGGTTCTTCATGATACCTCGGCCAGAAGGGTAGAGAAACATGGCTGGGTGGGTTCTTGGCTGGGGAGTTGTAACTGGGTGTTGGCAATGTTGACCTCATTCTCTGGCACAGACAAAGAATTGGGTGTCTGAGAAAGTTGGAGAGGACAGTCCTCAGAGAAAGGGAAAGGAAAAGCCCTCCCACTGTTTCTCCTCACAATGCCTTTTGAGAACAAGATGCCCCCGGCATCATCTCAAAGAGCCAACATCACTTACCTTGTCTGCCTACATCTCTCTGACTCTCCTTCAAGAATGAGATTTTTGTTGAGCCAGCTCAGTGGGGAGCCCCACGTCCCAGTGTTCTTCTTGTTGTTTCAGTGGCAGTAGCGACGAATCAGATGGCACTGCTCAGAGATGATCAGACATGGCGAGGAGCCTCAGGGATTATCTAGGTGGCAGGTGACAGAGTCCCTGGTGAAGACTTGAAGAGGACCTTCCTGAGCACCCATGCATCTCACAGACATTGAGATTTTTTTCAGATACTCGGGTTCTTTCACAGCAATCCCAATCGTACCCCTCCCAGCAGCCCCATCTTGTCTGCCATCGTCTTGTCTCCCACATCTGTCAGACTCCACTCTTGCTTCCTTCCAGCTCATCACCTCCCCAGTGTCTGACTGTCTCCTATAAATGAAAATCTGACCAGGTAGGGCAGCCGTCACTTCCTTCATCCTTAGAAAAGATCAGAGCCAGTTAGCAAGGTCCTCCCCAGCCTCTTGGTCAGTCCTTTCTTCTCTCACCTTCTCTTAGCTTCCTCTCCAGCCTCCATGACCTCAGGTCTACTCTTATGCACATTTGCAGAATCTCTCCCCTCCAGGTTCAGGAACACTGTTCTTTCTGCCCATGGCATATGGCTATTCATTTTCACTGCAGAGTAATATTTCATCACATGGTGTACCACTATTGTAACTTGCAGAGTTACATGCTTTCTCAGATAATTCCTGATGTGCACTACATTCGGGGGAAAGTAGTAGGTGGATGGGTAGGGGTGGGTCCCTAGAAGTGGATTTGCTAGGTTTTGTGATAATGTATGTTTGACCTTATAACAAACTCCCAAGCTGCTTTTCAGAGCCACCCACATCTCGCTTTATGCCTCCGACAGCAATGCCTGAGAGTTTGACTGTCTCTTTCCCCTCATCTATACTGACACTGTAGTATTCTGTCTACTAGTAGACGTTGTTAGTCTGGGTCCTCCCGGACAGTGACTAATGACATTTCCCTGTGACCCCCTCAGAAGTAGCCTAGAGCTGTCCAACATGGTCTCATTTCTTAATATCTAGTTAATCTTAATATCTCATTAAGTTCCAAGAAATCTTTGTATAATATGAACACATCCTTTGTCTAATCTGTGTAAGGCAAACATCTCCTTTCGGTTTGGGGCTTGCTCTTTATTTTCTTACTGGTCATTTGTGGTATGGAAAACACTCATAGAATTCAATGAGATTTTCCTTTTGTGATTAGTGGTTTTGGCATTCTGATGAACCACATCTCTGCCTTCCCTGAGGTGTGACGATTTCCCCCTAGATTGTATGGTGTGAGTTTTGTAGTTGACAGCATTTGCGTTCAAGTCTATAATCCATTTAAAGTTAAATTTTGTATGTGGTGTGAGGTAAGCGTTAGGTGCATCTACTCCACCCCTGTCCTGAGCAGGCATCGTCCACTGTGTATAAAGAGTAAGAAGCACCATGTTTAGGGATCATGATGAGAATTGTATGTTTGGAGCTGGGGTGGGGATTGTGTTAGTCCGAAGCCTCCCAGGTGCTCCCCACCTCCAATCTTGCCCTTTCACTTTTATGTGTAGTTTGAGGGGTCACCTGTATAGTTTCATGTGAACAGTGAGTCTCATATATCCTAAAACAGACAGCTATCCTATCCCTAAAGCACAAGACGGGACACAGGGCCCCAGGAAAACTGAAGCTTGCTCAGTTGCACCCACACCAGTCACAGAGGCAAGAGCCAGGCCTCCTTCTGCCCCAAACTGATTCTGCTTCGGGCACCCTACTCTAAGTCTAGGTGAGAGCCTCTGGAGGTACCCCTAAATCCCCACCATGCAGCAAACACCCTTTCAGCAGCCTAAACACAGCAGCCAGAAAGCTTGTAGACCAAATAATTTAGATCCTCTTTTCTGATGCTGTCAATTGCAGGGAGATAAGGAATGGGACTGTCAGGAGGGGTGGCAGCCATCCAAGGCTGCACAAGCACATTCTGGATCTCTAGGGAAGACCCAGTCTATCAAGCCCCATGGAGCAGAGGTCAGCTTTGTGGATATTAATTAAAGACCCCCTCCCCCCGGCTTTCTGCAGTGTGGTATGACAATCTAAGGATCTGCTTGGGTTTCCAAGGTCTCTGCATTCCTGCTACCAAGCTATACCTGTGAGCGTAGGTGGGCTCACAAAGGAGGCTGAATTCCACCATTTCACTGTCAAGAACAAGACCAGAGTCTGGACACGTTAATGAGGCTTTCAGGCAGCCACTTCAATGGTGCTACCATTTCCTGCTTCATTGGGATCTCTGAAAAGTTATCTCTGGGTGAAAGGACATGTACTCACTAATCTCACAAGGCTTTGATCAAAAAATCCAAGAGAACAACTTAAGAGGAAGAAGGTTTATTTAAGCTCATGATTGCAAAGGGTTTGGTTCCTATCCCTTGGCCCCATGTTCCTAGAGGAACACATGTTGATAGGAGCCTGTGTAGGGGAGGAGCATCTTTGTCTCTCTGTATTCATAGCCTTAAGAACCTGCTCTCAGTGACCCACTTCTTCTACTTGCTTCTCAAGTCCTAGAGTTTCCAGAACCTCCCAGACTGGCATCACTAACCCGAGAGCAGAACTGACTTCTGACCCCAGCCTGAGGCTAGTGTGGGCAATTGCATAAGACGTTATCTCAAAATAAGGAAGAGAGATGGGGTTTAGCTCAGTGTGTAAGTCTTGTCTAGTATGTGCAGGGCTCTGGGCTCAATTCCTATTAAAAGAAATGAATTAATGAATTATACTTCTGAAAAAAAATCTTAGTCTTAGTCTTGACAGACCTGAGTTCCCATTCCTCTGTGGGCTGTGAGTGAAAGAGGTTCTGTGGATGCACCTCTTCTCCCCTTGCCTCCCCTTGCACCCCTGAAAGCCCTCTAGGTTTCCAAGGTACCTCATTTCCTACAAGGCTTTGGAGTGGCTCTGCGAACTGAAGTTTATGGGGGCTTTTCGATTGTATCCTGTGGGTGCGGAACTAAAGCTAAAACTTCCTACGTCTCATAGATTTCATGAAATGGCTGAGACCCACAGAATTATCTCACCCACTCCATAATGTGGAATAGTAAGCACAAAATTCATACTATAAATGATTGATTAGTTGTCTGCAGAATACCCTGTTGCATCATTGTGATGGTTGATTGACATGGTCAACTTGATTAAGGAAAGACCTAGAGCTTGACGGCATACACCTCTGTGTGTATCTATCCAGAGAGATGGGTTCCATTGTCCGGAGCCCTTCTGTCTTCTCTGTCTGTCTCCACATTGGAACAGAGACTACGTTGGCAGTCCCCTTTAATGCAGGTCTCTCAGAACCTGCCTGGCTGGGTCTTTGGTCCCCTGGGTCAGATCCTGAGGTCCACTGAGAAGCAGTCCTTCTGAGATGTGTCAGGTAAGCACATATTTCAGAAATGAACCGTTTCCTTATTAAAGCCCTGCTTTACTTTCCACCAGCTATTGCCCCGCCTCCTTCTTGCAGGGGATTTAGCCGCCCACGGAGTCCCTGACCTTCCACACCTGACACCTCTCTCTGAACTTCTGGGAATCAGGGGGCCCAATTAAGAAAGTATTCTATAGGTATGTTCTAAGAAGTTTAAGACCTTCAGGAAAGAAAAGAATGCAAATGGCCATTTTGAAGGTGCTGGGCAGCAATTATAGATGTAGCCTCTTATCTGTTATTGTGTGAATGGCGTGAGGCAAAGAGAGGTATCACTCGGAGCTGCACCGAACCTCCAGGTACCTCACAGAATAGCATTATGCTGCCTACATTTCTTTCACATGGGTTGCCAGAGCCTCAGTCCCATAGACACTCTGTTCCTTAACGAAGGCCAAGGTGGCATGGGTTGCAGTTTCAGGGAGCATCAGCATATAGAATCTTCATAACTTAAGCCTTAAGACGGCTTCCATGCATCTTGTTCTGCCCAGACAGACTTGCTGCTGCTGCTGCTTCTGCTGCTGCTGCTGCTGCTGTGTGTGTGTGTGTGTGTGTGTCTGTCTGTCTGTCTGTGCATGTCTGTGTGTAGTCACCCTTTCCTGTGTGTGTGGAGGCCAGATGTAGATGCTGGGATGTCTTCCACTATTCTTGAGACAGGGTCTCTCATTGAATTTGGGCTAACCATTTCAGCTAGACTTGTTCGTCAGCAAACCTCTCAGGATACTCCTGTCTTTGCCCCTCACCGGTGGAATTATAGACATGAAGCTGCTCCTGGCTTTTTGTAGGTGCTGGGGTTCTGAACTTGGGTGTTCGTGCTTGCTCAGCAAGCACCTTACATACTGAGTCATCTTCCCACCCCACTGCCATAGGTTTCATCATCGCTTGCTCTGTGATGGATGTTTCGATGATGTAAACATTCTGGCACAGCCACTCCTAGAATAATGAAGACTGTATAATAAAAATGCAGCAGAGACCTTTAAAGTTGTGGAATTAGGACGTGGCATGAAATCCCTGAAACTGAATTAGCCAGTCATATTTTGCATATCTGAAAAAAATAGTTGCCTGGGCTCTGATGACACTGTACTTCTCTGCTTGGTGATCAGTGGCTCCATCGGGGGTGGATGTGCCTTAAACTTTAGTAAACATCAGAATCACTGGGTTCAGAACCCACGAGAGGATGTCTGATGTGGAGGTCTGGACAAGGGAGGATCACAAGAGAACTTACATTTCTGTCTAGCTCCTGGGTCATGCTGCTGCAGCTGACATTGTGATCAGCTGACCCTCCAGGAGCAGACAATAGCTTACGGCACAAGTGCCCAAGGCTGGCGCTGCAAGCATGCTGTTCTAGGGATAGATTGCTCTGTTGTTCTGTGTGCATTTTATCACTTCCTTGCATTAGCCAAATGAGATGCCCTCTGTTCTTTGTACTTGGCTCATACGTATTGCACCTGACGCAGCATTTCTCCTTTCCTCTCCTCTCTTTTTGTTGCCTTCTCCTTGCTTCCAACCCCCCCCCCCCACACACACACACCCTTTCCAATTTTGTTCCAGGACCAAATCCTACCTTCAAGGATTCAAAGGGTGTCCTGGTCTCTGCCCTCAACATTCTTGCCCTAGTTGCTGGGATGTCTGTCACTTGTGCTGTTAAACATCACAGGAGAGGGATAAAATGTGACAGTACCCACGATGGATGTGTGCCCTAGATGGGGACATCCAGACTAGCATTGCTTGGTTTTTTTCTATGTGCTATTAGGTGTATCTACAACCCGCACATGATTCTCCTTTTCTGTCTGGTTCCCAATCCATGTGGAGATGCTCCCTGGACAGGTGGGGCAGTTGGCAAGATCAGCACACTGGCCATTGATTGTTTTTACTCCTGGAGAACAGAACTGATTTAAATGCAGCTCTGCTCGTCATTTCAGTGAGACTTTTTGGACGAGGAAACTGGGCACCTTGGACTCTTGTCCTGAGAAAACATTCCTCATGGCCCTTCAGCACTGCAAGGGCTGGCCAAGCTGAACAGAGAAACTCCAGCCAGTCTCAGTGAACTGAGAGGCATAACTGGCTTTGGAGGGCAGCCCCCACCATCCCAGGCTCTGTCAGGGCATGGCTCCATTCAAATGATCAGAGAAGCTGCCTACCACACTGAGCTTCAGTCTGAGCAGAGAACGTTGGGATGATAATTTGAACAGAGATGATAACAATTGCCCTCATAAATATGAAACAGAACGCAATTTAAGAATATAAATCCAGAACTTTTAAACCTGAAATATTACATTGGATAAGAATCTTTTCGACAACTGAGAATCTGTTTCCAATATAAAATCGCAGGTAGAAACTGATGAAGTTTGAGGACGAGAGGCTTTTGAGCCCTGTGTTAGAATTCATAATCATTTCTCTCTTGGAATGTTTTAGAGATAAAAGAAAATTACCTTGAGATTGAGTGGACCTCTTGTGAGTTTTTCTCAAGCCAGAGACCTTGGACAACATGTCCACAGATACATAGACCCAAGTGTTCTGAACTTCATCTTAGCAGACTGCTCTAGTATTCCTACCTGGAAGGAGCAGTAATTATCTGGAGGTAGTTTTGTCCCTTGGGGAGGGTTCAGCTGGCACCCAAAGACATGGGCATTACTAAACAAAAGACAAGACGGGCTTCACAGCTGAGACTTAGCCAGCCCCAAGTGTCAATCATGTCAACCGAGGCTGAGACTGTCTTGTAGAATGATGTTGAACCCTCATGGGGAGCTGGCCTTGTTCTGTAATCTTGTGACATCACCCATCTCTTCCTGTCCTCTCGATGAGTGGTGCACACTCTCCTGGGAAAGAGTCCTTTTGTCCCAAGGATTCCAGCTGAATCCTTAAGGTGATGGAACCCGCATGGGAGAGTGCTCGCATTTCCAGATTCCATCATTTTTATGGTATTTCAAAAACACGAAAGAAGTCTAATCACAAGGAGAAAACTAAGAGATGCAAATGGGAAGATGGACATTTTCTCACCTGTTTCCATAGTTACATCATTACCTAAAAACTTCACTTCTCGACCTCAGTATTTTAAATGCGACATGGAGCTGGGCCCCAGGTCCGGCTTGCTCTTCTTCCAGATCATGGCTGATGGTCCCCAGCAGATGTGGTTGTGCGTATCCACATGCCTTGCTTTATGTAACTTTGTGCGGGTTTCATGAGGGGCCTTAAGTTTCATGTGGATTGTCAGGAAACCTGAAGGAAATAGAGATGGGCCAGGGGAGTGGAGTAAAGAAGGCCATTGAACACTTCAAATCAAATGTGCAGATGCCGTTGAGAGGCCTGGGGAAGCAGCAGAAACAGCCGTGTTCTCTCTGGATGCCCTTAGCACAGGTCACACTGAAGTATGGTTGGCTCACAGTTCTCAGTTTCAGAGTGAAGGGTCCAATGCTGTTGGTTCAGGGGTTTTATTAGAGGCTATTGCTGGAGGCCGTTGGAACACTCTATAGGCTCATTCTCGGAGCTGCTCCTGGCTATAAATGCCCAGGTCAAGGAGCTGCCTCAGTAACTGGGCACACACTGTTTCTTTCTACCACAGTCAGGAAGCTGATGTCTGTCTCCTTTTGCCCCCTCCAAGCTGCCAGCAGATGGTGACCAAACAGTTGCCACCTTCAGAATTGCATCGCCTTTCTCTGACCGGGACGCTGCCACTGTGAAGCTGCAAGGTAGCCTTTATGTTTCCTTCTAGAGCTTGCTCTGACTCAGTTCTCAGGGTACATTGAATTTGTTTTTCATACCCTAAGTGTGGGGAACTTCTTCAAAG
This sequence comes from Microtus oregoni, assembly GCF_018167655.1. NCBI lineage: Eukaryota > Metazoa > Chordata > Mammalia > Rodentia > Cricetidae > Microtus > Microtus oregoni. The sequence continues at coordinate 10,610,360 of NW_024543075.1, forward strand.
TATGAAGAAGAGTTTGACACATTTTCCAGAGCCACTCACAGTAGCTGCGCACTGTGTCCATGCCTAATGCTAGCTAATGAGATAGTGGTTAGCTTGTAGCTGTGGAGAAGTCCAGCCTGTGAGACAGCAGAGGCAGAGCTTGGCCCTAAGAAGGGAGAAGTCTGGCAGCCTGCATCACCTGGTGGTGGAGTCCGGCAAAAGCCTTAGGGCCTGAGAACAGAAGATGTCAGCCTATCGGTCATGGCCCCTTTGTGTGTTATATGTCAGAGATCCCGTATATCAGATTTTCACATTATGATTTATAACAGTAGCAAAATTACAGTTATGAAGTAGCAGCACAGTAATTTTATGGTTGGGGGGTCATCATAATACGAGGAACTGTATTAAGGGCTCACAGCATTATAAGGTTGAGAATCACTGGCTTAGGGGCCATCAGGGATCCTTAGTGTATCTAGGAGTAACATTGTGGTCAGATGGTTTATAAGTTACATTGCTGGGAATCCACCTAACAGCCATGGCCTGACTTTCCCAACTAGAGGATATATCTAAAGATGACTAGAGAATCCAGCTGCCTTTCCTCTCTTCCCAACACACTTGTGCTGGTCAAGCAAACTCTCCAACTGGGATTCCTGCTCTCTCACCAATTCTCCCCTCAAATCCTTTGAATTCTTCCGAAGAAAAGCTCTGCATAAACATTCCCACTTGTCCCTCACTGCAAAGAGAATCAGGTGAGAAATCTGTCCAGCCCGGGCCTTGGCTCTACTCTACTCACTATGCTCAGCAGTGAGTCTAATCGGGTTGTGGTTGAGACAAGCTACGCCTGCCCTCTCTGGTTTTGCTTTGTCAGGGTAAATTAGCACCTCCTGTTACAAATGTAAATGTCAATCATAATGCTGGAAAAGCAAGACCAAGAGCAGGGAAGAACACTGGCAATGTCACTAGCAGCTAGTCAGAGGGCAGAGAGGGACATGCATAGAAGGCAGAGGGAGGCTGGGAATCTGTTCAGAAAAACACAGGCACTACAGAGACACAGGCTCTCAAATCCTTTTATACTTGCATACACACACATGAATGCATGCACACTTGAACATGAGCGTGCATGAGAATTCACAAATATTCATTGATCATACATTCTGGTACACAGTGCATATCCAGAGTGCACACACATTTCCTGTTTATGTTACTGAGGAGCATATTATACATTTCTTGTCTTAGTGCGATTTCCCCAACCCACCGTGTTGTTGGTTTGTTATTGTTGTTGTTGTTTTGCTTTGTTTTTTTTTTACTTTGGGGGTCCACCACCCAGCTCCCAAATAAATACACAGAAATTTATTCTTACTTATGAATGCTCAACCTTAGCTTGACTTGTTTCTAGCCAGCTTTTCTAACTTTAATCTGGTTTCTCTTTAACTATATTTTGCCTCTAGGCTTTTTACCTTTATTTTATATATATTTCTTTCTTCTTACTCTGTGGCTGACTGGATGGCTGGGTGGCTGGCCCCTGGCATCCCCCTCTCGTCCTTTTCTCACTCCTTCTCCTCTTCTTTCTTTTTGAGCCTATGTTTTCTTCTCCTATTTATTCTCTCTGCCTGGCAGCCCTGCCTACCCATCTCCTGCCTACCTATTGACCATTCAGCTCTTTATTAGATCAATTTAGTGTTTTAGGCAGGCAAAGTAACACAGCCTCACAGAGTTAAACAAACGCAACATAACAGAATGCAACACATCTTTGCATCATTAAACAAATATTCCACAGCACAAACGAATGTAACACATCTTTAATATTCCACCACAACCCACCACGATCAGATAAGCCAATCCAAATTAACTTTTGGAAAAATGGATTTAATGAATAAAATACAAAGCTCACAGGAGCCCAGGATGAGTTGAATAGTCAAGTCAGAAGAGCGAAGACCAAGTCATCTTAGGACTATAGCAGGGGGAGCCTATGCCTTCTTTCCCCTGGGGGTTTGTCTCTACTGTGCCCATATCTCTCATGTGGTAGCTTTCACACCGACCATGAAATAGACACATTCAGACTGATCAGGCGTCTGCCCCCAGTAAATCCCCACAGCCAAGAGAGAGCAAGCTGATGGAGTAGCAGGTCCACAGCTTTCACTCTGAATCAAGGTCATTCCCAAGGAGCATCATGAGAACAGAAGATCTCAGGCATCCTGGACTGTGCCCCATCCATTTTGTAGAAGAGATTGGCAATCTTGAATGAGCTCTGTAATCACCCGCTTCCCCACCTATACATTATAGATGGCGATTCCCGCATTATGGGGTCACTCGAAGGATGAAGAGCCCCGACAGTAGTACCTGGCTCTCATCTCTTCACCAACATTTACTTGTAGGTAAGCTAATTTGCAGTATAATGTAAAAGCATAGTGGCACCCATTTCCGAGATTGCTCCTGGGAAATCTTTCCTTGTTAGTTTCATTCCTTTTCTTTTTGTCTTATCTGTAGCCAGAAATAATATGCACACTAAACTCTTAAATGTTTCAAAGGATCTTTGATAGGAACAGAGTTCAGTGAAATTTGCTCAGTGTAAAATTGCATCAAGAAATACAGATTTGCAAGACCCTTCTAAAATGAAATCTCCCAGAAACACCTGTCTGCAAGCAGTTGATAAGTCTGACCTAGAGTGGCTGCTGGGTCCACTGAGAAAGGATACGGAGTGTGCTGTTTCAGCTGGGGTAGGTGGTGCTAACCACCTCTGCACAGAGCAGAGCTGGTGTGTATTAGCTGAAGAGTATTATTTATAAGGAGCAATACACTTATCCGAGAGTACAGTTTCATAAATCTTCAATGACAACATCTCTGTGACTATGACCCAGGCATTTTTGAAGTTTCTCCTCTTCTCTTCTCTTCTCTTCTCTTCTCTTCTCTTCTCTTCTCTTCTCTTCTCTTCCCTTCCCTTCCCTCCTCTCCTCTCCTCTCCTCTCCTCTCCTTCCCTCCCCTCCCCTCCCTTCCCCCTCCCTTCCCTCCCTCCTCTCCTCTCCCCTCCTCTCCTTCACTTTCCTTTCCTCTCTTATTCTGTTCTCCTCTCAATCTCTCCTCTCTCCTTCCCTCTCTTCTTCTCCCCTGCTCTCCCCTCTTCCCTTCCTCCCCTGCTCTCCCCTTTTCCTTCCCTCCCTCCTTTCTTCCCCAGGACTCTAATGTAGCCTTTTCTGTTGAACTGTTCTGTGTCCTATGACACCAGGATGAAAGAATTTGGTTCTCTTCGTTTGGCACCATGATTTAGAGATGCTTGCATTGTTGTAACTCACTGTACTGGCCACTTATCTCACTGCTGTGACAAAAGCAGCTGTGAAAAGAAAAGTTTATTCTACTTGGCCCACAGTTGGAGGACAGACACAGTCCACCACAGTGGAGAAATGGCAGCAAGAGTCAGGAAGTCGAGAGAACACTGGTGCTCAATGGACTCTGACTTTCATGCAGCCCAGGACCCCCACTCCTGGTATAAAGTTAGCTATAGGTAGTGTAAGTTTTCATACCTTAATCAACCCAGTCTAGAAACTCCCTTGGTGATGTGTTCAGAGGCTCATCCCACAGGCAATTCTGGATCTTGTCAGGTTGATGATATTAACCATCCCATGTATTGGGCTCCTTGCTAAGTGGCATTTACTTGTGTGGAACATATGGCTTATTGACATATTCTGTTGTTGCCGAACATCTGAATGCTTCCCAGCTGGAGGCCCTACTCAGCAGAGCCGCTGGACATTGTCCTGCAGAACAGATAACTAGAAGTGAATTGCTGGGACAGAGGGAACCACACAGTTTGATAAACCGACTTGGCTAGCTCACCAGCTCACCAGCACACCATCGAATGTCTGCATCACTGTCAGCATTTGGCATTTTGCCAGTACTTCCATATTCGCCATTCTGATGATTCGTGGTAGCTTCTCCTGGGGTTGTAATTAGCCTTCCCCTGGCGATGAACAAGGATCAGCATAGTCCCTTTTATTGGCGATTAGGATATTCTCTTTTGAGAGAACTGTGTTCAGCTTCATTTAAAAAAGATTGCTTGAGCCAGATATGCACTGTGTGATTATAATCTTGGTGCCCAGGAGGTAGAAATAGCAGGACCAAAAGTTTGAAACCAACATCAGCTACATAACAAGTTTGAGGCCTGCCTGGGGTACATGCACTTTCTAAAAAAAGGGGGGGGGGCACAGAGATACTGTAGGGAGAGGATGCTATGTTAGGACATTTTCAGAAGATGGTTTGCTGGTTTGCCAGTTTGGTTTCCTTTGCAAGTACTCAAGCCTGGGCTGCCCGTGCCATTACCACTCTGTGGTTTGTGTTTGGTGGCCAGAAGCCAGAGGTGGCCCATTTACTTTGGTACAGTTCTAGGTTCCCAGGGCCTGCTAAGCCTCTCTCATAGTAAGTTGTTCCAGAGTTGCAGAGGGTCAGCCCAGGTGGGATCCTCCTAGGGTTCCTCTTCTCAGCTCACTCTGGCTATCCCCTGAAGGGAAATGTGTCTCTTTTGAAGCTGGGAAGAGAAATGGATGCCTTAGTTAAGTAATTTGAATGGAATGCTAATGAAGAGAGGTGAGAGCCTTCTCGTTCATTCATTATTCATATATCGCCTCTGCCCCAGCCTCCGCCCAGGCAAGGGACATCCCAGCAGCTTCCTGGAAGCAGAACAACAGGTGACAGTGGGTCCCTAGCACCTGCAGTTTCTGCTGTAGGATCAACCCGCCTGGCTGCCTAGGTTCCAAACTAGGTAAGTGGAACCGCTGGCTCAGAGCCTGCTTTCCCTGGTCCGGGTGATTCTCATCTACAGCCTGGTTAGGAAGTAGACCATGGAGCCCCTGGTAGAAGGGTAGAAGGTAGAATTCTTATCTTTGAAAAGCAAGCATTAGCAATCTTCAGGAAGGACTCTGCAGGGCAGTTCCCAGTTCTGGCTGCTGCTTCTAATGGCCCCTTATTTTCTGCTTGCGACTTCTCCAGAAGGAATGGGTGCCAAACCCAACATTTATTTACTTGGCAGTCCTCTGCTGGTGGATGCATGTATTTTAATAGAAACAGATAAAACCGTGGGCCAAGGATGGGGTGTGCAGAAGAAAGGAATCGAAACTTGCTGGAGGTCACCCCATTGCAGAGGGCAGCACTGAGAAGATATATTCTAGAAAAGCTTCTATTAGGACTGAAATAGTTTCACTTATTTTTTTCCCTCTTTTTAAATGAGATCATATTAATCTGAAAGCCTCAGAGAAAGCCTGGATGTGTGCCAAAGAGGTTAATGTAGACCTGGGGGCAGAAACGGTCAAGGGTACTGAGAGGGCTCTGCCGAAGACCCAGACAAGAGGCTGCATTATCAGATTTGCTTCTCCTAAGACCCTGGTGTCTCTCTTGTCTCACTTCTTTTCAGCAGAAAAGCTTCGGCGAGTGTGTAAGACACGGTACCCTCGAGAGTGATTTGCAAAGGCTCCAAAACCCTTTCTGGGATTTCCCCGAGATAAATCTCATGAATATTAGTGCGCCATTCCCGTTTTCTGAAATTTCCTAAGAACCTTAGATAGTCTCTAAATTTTCCTAATTAAGTTTTAAAGTCACTTCTTTTATGGCTTAAAAATCATTGAGCGCTACATCATGGTACCATGAAATAAAACTGCACTAACTGGGTAATAATATATTAACTTCTTGGGGTCCATTTAAATGCATTCATGTCTGGAAACTTAAAGAAGCTGGCTCAGGATGTTAAAAGAAAGCAAGACAGTACCCAAGGTTCAATGTGTGCCGTGCCGCAGAGAGTCGAGTATTTCTCTGCTGATTGGCAGCAACCATAATGAAGTGCCTGCCCTAAGGAGTTCCGGGGACTGCGGGCATAAAGTGTGCCGGGCAGGAGAATTAAAAAGAAGAATGATAACACAGCATCAACTGGATCTACTATAAAGTGGGAGAATATGATTAGCGTGGAGCAAGGCCAGGAGGGTACCACCGGCCCTCCTGGTGAGTTCCCGGCTTTATTGAATTTTTAAAGAGATATTTCTTTTAAGATGCACACTGCTGCCTTTGGTTCTGAAGATTATAATAAATCATGGACTATAGCAACCTGTGCAATGTGCTGGGTCCCCGGCTAAAAACTATCACGTTTCTTTTCTCCCCGCTCGTCTATTTTATCTTTTAAAGAAGTCTTGGAGGTGATACACACTTAATTTGCTCCCCTCCCTGCAATGTTGAGGACAGAACACAAGGCCTTGCAGATGCTTCTTGGTGGTGTCCCCAGTCCCATAGTTTTCTCTCTGGCTTAGAGAGGCTTTGGGAGTGGTAGGGTTTGTTCTAAATGGATTTCCTCCTGTGAAGGGTTGGTTTTAATAAGGATAAGCACAAGAACCGCTTTTAGGGTGGTTTTGGTTGGCAGAGTCCTCACAGCACTCATTACCATCTGTCTGTGCAGTTGCCCAGCAGGTTCTTCTGTGAGATCAGGTGTCACACCTCTGGGAGCTTCTCTTTCTCGTCGTGTTCTCAAGACACGCCCTTCTGTTTGTTCATGCTGTACCCTGCTTCTTGAGTTTTACCTTGGTACATCTTTGAAAGTGTTTTGACCAGAGGCATCCTTGGTTTGTTCTGGGACCTCTGCTTAGCTCAGACCAGATCAGGGTATCTTCCTGTAAGACTTGGGTACCAGTTTGACACAGGCTCAGTACTTAATACAAAGCCTGGCACAGGCTTGGGATGAGCTATGCCTGGCAGATCATGAGGAACAGTCTCTCTTGGCTGCTTTTCTCGGGGATGGCTGATTTGGGAGGTTTCAGTTGTGATGGAGGACGCTGGCATCATGTGGGATCGCAGCAAAAGATGCCTCTTTGGTCTTCTTGATTTTAAGCCCTGGGAAGCCACAAACCTGGCCTGCTCAACGCAACTGTCTTTTGGCTACCTCTTTCCCTAATAAGTATGCTTGGAATTAGAGGAGGTGTCCTTGACTGGACCCACCTACTGTTGCCAGGCTTGTGTGTATGTATGTGTGTATGTGCGTGTGTGTGTATGTGTGTGTATGTGCGTGTGCATTGTATCTGTACATTGTTTCTGTGCGTGTCTCTATGTGTATGTGTTTGTTGTGTTGTATGTGTTGTGTCGTATGTATATGTGTGTGTTATATATCGTGTGTGTGTGTGTGTGTGTGTGTATGTGTGAGATGTGAGTGTAGGTGACCCTCAAATGTCATTCCTCAGAAGCCATCTACCTGGGTTTTCTGAGAAGGATCTCTCATTGGTACCTCGGACTCGACAATGCAGTTAGATTGGTTAGTTGATAGATCCAAAGATCTGCCTGTATCCATCTCCCCAGCTCTCGTACTGTAAGCAGGAACCACCATTCCTGACATGGGTGCTGAGGCTCAAGCCCAGGTCTTCTTTCTTACACACCGAGAACATTATTGACTGAGCCATCTCCCCTGTTGCCAGGCCTTCTTCACTCCCTTCCTGCAAAGCCCAGATTAAGCGAAATACTGTCACCCTGCCATGCATCCATCCTATTTACACCACTGGTGCCCCTGGCAATCCCCACCCATCCACCCATCATAGCTCTGTTCCCTCATTTTCCTCTCTGCCCAGGCTCTCACTTGTTCAGCTTCCTTGTTTTAACTTTCCATCCCTGTGTACTTTCTCCTCTCTTGCCTGGGCAGATGGACTTGTCTCCTGGTGTGAAATAAGCCGGTGAGAACAACTGAGTCCCTTATTTTCTCAATGCTCAGTTTCCAAACACTCCTTGACCTCCCTGCCCCATATTTCTTTTCCTTCTTTCCTCTAGAGGTAGAACTCTGAGAACCTGACGACCTGGTGTACACACCCTTTAACTGGGGCCAAGCCTGTGAGCACGGTGGGATGCTTTCTGTTGTGATAGCAAGATGACTCGCTGGTCAGAATGAGCTTAATCAGAAGGTGCCTCATCCGATGGGCCTGGCCTAGTCAGGTGAACCCTGGGAAGGGTCTGAGACCTTTAGTGTGTGTGCTCTTAGTGAAGACGGAGGAACTACATGGTGAGGACTTGAAGGGGGCCACCTGGCGAAGGCAGAAACAATGACCTACAGTAAGAAAACAAGGTCCCTCAATCTTATATTCACAAGGAATTAAATGCTTCTATTAACTCCCTGAATGAGCCTCTAAGCCCTAGAGTCTAAGGGAACCTCAAATGGCAGATGGAAGGCATCTTCAGCTGACAGCTTTTCCAGTTTTGCAAAGCCTTGAGGTTGAGTCTTGTCTTCTGCCCTTAAGAACAGGGCAATCACCACCTATTATGAGCTTAGGTTCAGGTGGTGGTTGGCTATGCCGTAGTAGCAGGCAATGGTGCTGGCTACAGTATGCCTTCTCTTGCTAGAGAGATGGGCAGCAGATGGATTGATGTATGAATTTTAATGCCTATAAATTCAAGCTTGGTGTACTCTTATTCCTAAACTTATCACTAAATCAACATAAAGGGGTCTTGATTTTAATATTTAAGTGGCTGCCTCAGGGAAGGTGAGGCAAGCAAAGGGCACTGAGCAGACTGCTGCTGCTCAGGAACCACGAGGAGGTTGCTATGGTTTCAGTCAGCCACTGTCTCCAGACTGCTAAGGACAACCTCTTTCCTTCCTGTCAAAGGCATGCACCAGGGAAGCATATGGTTCCAGGAACATGGCAGCCCACTAGAGTGGAGTTAAAGGTAAGGGTTGGGAGTGTGCAGAACTTGTGGGCACTGCCCACCTATCACCTCTTTTCTTGGGGGAGTCCACTTTGTTTTAAAGAGACAACTGGAACACAAGCTCTGATTTCCAGCTCTGTCACTTAGCACTCATGTGGTATGGTGGCATTTGTCAAGTTTGGCGGGCGTGGATATCACATCTTGTGATTTTTCTCACTCCTTATTTTGGTTTACTACTGACATGTTTTGTGACCTTGAAGAAGTCACTTAAGAGAAGGATGCACTCACCACACATGGGCAGGGTCGCAGCTGTGAGCCTGGGACACAAAAGCGAATGACACCTCTCTGCTCTGCCTAGACAAGATTGTGGCTGAAAGTTAGGTTATCTGCTCCTTGAAGACTCTGGAGATTGACTGTTTGCATGACAGAGGCTGGCATCTTGGCGAGCTTTGTCCTTAAGGCTGCTTCATGGTAGATCACCCTTGCTGACTTTTATGGGTAACCTTAAGGATTCAGGTCAAGGTGACCCCCCAAGAATGACTTGCTGTGCTCACCCAAGTCTGATGAGCAGCTGCCTGTAAGGGTCACCAAGCTTGCTGAAACCAAATGCTCAGCCAGGAAAGACCAGTATCACTGACTCGTACACTTTTCCAAAAATCTTTAGAGCCTACTGACCCCTCAAGCCATGGTTCAGATGCCCTACTATGTCCCCACAACCCATTGAGCAAGCGGCTGGCTGGGCGGCAGATTTTAAGCAGAGCAAGTCTGAGACTTTTATGATATCTGGAGACATTTGGGGTTATCAGCACTGGAGGCCTGGGGGGATGTTGAGACTATTGGCATCTAGTAGGTGGAGCCTAGGGGTGGTGTTAAAGTTCTCATCTCAGCTGCCCAGAGAAAGCGCTGGGACCAAACGTCCACAGTGTTGAGTTTGTCACCTGGCTGATCCCTGGGAAGTGTCAGCTAAAGAATAAACAGTGTTTTCCTTTGGTCTTAGCAGCCGACCTCTCTGGTCTAAAGACCAAATAAGCAAAGCCTAGATGCAGGATGCCCTGAGCTATGCTCCATCTGCGTGGAGCTCACAGGTTGCTCAGCAGCATCCCAGCAGGGAGTTCACTCATCACAGTCACTGATGCGCATTGGGCTCCATACCACGTGCTGGCCGACACGTTTCCACGTGGATAATCCCATGTAATCCGCATGGCAGCATCGAAGGAGGCAACTGCAATTTCGTCAGGGAGAGGAAAATGGCTTCCTTCAGCCCTTCTGGGTTCTTTGGCTGGGTTACAAATTGAATTGGCCAAAGACAGATGAACAAGAGAAGAACTGGTTTTAATTGCATGCACACGCATGGAGTTGGATGACCGAAGCTTTTCGGTGCCTCCTGAGAGCATGGAGCTCAGAGCTTCTGGGAAGTGATGGAGATAAGCTGGGGGGGGGGGGGGACCGACCTTGTTATGCAGAGAAAGTTTTTAAGGTCTGCTGATCACAGTTATCCCCAAAGCATCTTCTGTCTGGCGTCTAGACTTCCGCTACTGCAGAGAGTCCTCAGGGTTTCTTTCCAGATGAAAATCTCTTTCTGGAAAAAAGCCGGCCTTTCAAAGCCATGCCTGAGCTTGTGCTTTCTCAGGATAACTAGCTTGAGATTCCCTGACATTTCTTTGGGGGTGGTACGTTCTGGTCCCCAACAGCTGTGTTTTGAGGGGAATGTGTTCTGAGCTCCAATACCCGTCACTCTGTTAGAGATAGAAAAACAGTTTCATATGGTCTGACTCTTCTTATTCTAGTTCATATGTAGCCTTACACTCGAACACTTACACTCCCGGGGAGACCTAGTAAAGTCACAGCGGTGTCCCCTCATGGAGCCAGGTTCTGTTTCACTGTGATCTTGTAGCAGAATCTGGAGTCTTGGGCCTTTCTGTTACTCGTCAGTAAGCAGTCTGGGGTGTTTGCTCTGGTTTGTGATGTTGGCGTTTTCTATGCCATAAACTATCCACTGTGGCCAGTGTCCAGCTGCCAAGCTGATGCCCTTGAACTCAGAGGTGGGAAGTCACACACTTATTTTTAACAACTGTCTGAGCTGGCCACAGCAAGCTATGACAAAATGCCCTGGCAGAGGAAGGCCCCCAAGTCCTGGGCACTTTAGTTCCTGTAGATGGGGTAAATCTAGTCTTGCATTAGCAGGAGGGCATCAGTAAATCACAGAAAGAGGCATGCTCCTAAATGCTGGGCTGCTGGGCCCTGGCAGGCTTCCCTGTGTGATGGGAGCACCCCTAGGGTGGGCCATGGGCGCTCAGGGGTTGCTGAAGCAGTAGCATCTCTAACACTGCAGACAATGTCCATGGAGACTAACTGTGGCTTCATAAGCTAGTGGGTCTGTCCCAGGAAAAGAACAGAACCCATGAATGCTTTCTACACATGGCTTTGCACCCACTGAAGGCAGGGCAGTCTGCACACCAGCAAGGACACTTAGTGCCTGGGGAGAGCACAAAAGCCTTGAGAAGAACTAGACACTTATCTTTGCTGTGTCTGAGACGATCCTATCTCAGGCTTTATGTAGATAGCAGCTTTCTGTCATTGTTGTGGTAGCTAGAAGGCTCCGTTCCTCACAGATGCTAGGGTCTTGGTAGAGGAAGACTATCCATGGCATTATTACGAGTGAGATATTGACCATTGGACAGGGTCCCAGCCTGTAGACTTGCTCACGCACAGGCTGTGAGCGTGTGGGTGGGGGAAGCTGTCCAGGTAAACCCATGTGGATCTAGGAAGCTGGCAGATGCTGGAGCGAGCAGGCGGATAGAGGAAGGACACCTGGTTACCCCAACAGGGATCATCTAGGTTGTGCCCACAGGACACCATGGATCAATGCTGGCCATCAGCTGCTGAGCCGATAGCTTCCTCTGGGCAGCCTCCTGGCCTGCTGGGGCGGAGGTAGCAGAAGCAGTCCACACCTCTCCTAGAGGGTGGCCTGGCCCGTCTCCTCAGCTGCCAAGCATGAGTATTGGAGGAGAGGCTGCGTCAGGCGGCAGAACTTATAGGACACAGCTTTCACCTCCCCAGCTCAGCTCCTGGTGGTGGTGGTGTGTGTGTGTGTGGGGGGGGGGGGGGCGTTCTTTCTCACTCAGCTTCCAAATCTGTATCTCTGCTTTCTGCAGGGAGCCCTTCTATCAGCAGGTGTTGATGGGTGCTTAGCCGGCCACCTGGGGTGGGGAAACGGGGGTGGGGGGGCAGAGCTGGCTGGCTCCAGCACCCACGCATCTGTGCCTACTGCTCCTCTGGCCTCCCTTCCTGCCTCTGACTCTATAGGGACCTTGGGTGCTGTTTCTCTGAGAGGCCCCTTGTTTTAAACCGCAGCTGTGGTTCCATGAGGTGACAACCTCGGTGGCCTCCAAAGCCTCGCTGGGCTGCTGGCATACTGTGGGCACCCTCTGGCACAGAGAGCAAACCATCCCTTTCTCATTGTCAGCCAGGCTACCAAAATTCCCCACTTCCACAACCCGATTCTGGGAGCGAATTTTAATGAATTCGCCTGAAACTTGTGCAGCAGTGATAAAATGTAATTGAGTGCAATTTCCCTCCCACCCCCGCCTCTGAGCTGCAGAACTCCAGCCAGCTCTCCGGTAGGCAATTTCATCACCATGGAGTTGCTGTGTCCTAAGGTATGTGAGCCTTGTGCAGGCTTGAATAAAATGTGAGGTGAATTTTCATCAGGACGCGACCAGAGGAGGCAGGCAGCACTGCCATTAGGATTGATTAGAGGCTGAGGGCCCTCACTTGGGAGCTGGTGCCGTCCTAGTACGCTTCCCACAGATGTGCTCTCCCAGACCATCTCTGGATTATTTTTCCAGCTGTTCTGGCTCTTTACAGTCCACATGTAGATTCTTTCATTTTATTTTTTTTAATCCACTCTGCTCTTGGCTTTGTCGGAAAGTCTGAGAAGTAATTTCTGCTCCACAGTGAACACATCTTTGTCCAACGCCAGGGCAGAAGTCCATGACAGGAAGTGGGGACTCTATGTTGCTTTGGTCTCGTATTTCCCATGTCGCTTGAGTTTATCCGAGGTGGCTTGGGGGATGTCTGAGACCTGTATATATGGTTCTAGGAAATCAAAGTGCCTGATGTGTGAGACCTCTAGGGTAGGGATGTCTTCCACATGTTTAAACGTTTTAGAGAGGAAAGAGAAACCTAAACTTATGTGGCATATGAAAATTATATAAAATTTGCATCTCAGTGTGGAGTAATAAAATTGAGAGGAATTCAGTCATGGTCACTCAGTTATGTGTCCCCCAGATTCACGTTTGCTTATTTATATGTTGCTAATGAGACACGCCCACCTACTTGTATCCCCCCCACCTACTTGGATACTAGCTACTTGTATACTACCCATTAACTACATTCACAATTGACATACCTCCCTAAAGCCACACCCATTATTTACATACTACCCCAACCATTATACCCACCTGTTTACATACTGTTCTACACCTACTTGCTTACATATTGTCCTATCCCCTTTCTCGCCACTTTGGAAAAGTTGAATCCTTGCTATAGAGACAATGTGACCCACAATGAGAGTGGTGTTTTTTCTCTGACCCTGGGAGACAAGATTTACTGCCAACCCCTAATAGAGAAGCACAGATGTCTCTGTGGGGGTGGCTTTGGTCTCTTGGCCAGTACAGAAGAGCCCCTATTCAATGTAAAGGCATGTTTTCCAGTGATGATGGTGAATTAGATTCCTTTGGTTCGGGATCTACACCTTCTGGGAGTACTGATGGCCACTGGGAGTCAGGTGGGCTCAGAGCAAGGTTTGCTGTGGGGAGGGGCTCGTGCCTGTGGGCCTCCAGCCATGTGCTGGGCATGGCGGCAGCTTATTATTCGCTGTTTGTGACTGGGCTTTGGATGTTCAGTAGAGTGAAAAATAGTTTTCCAATGAGGTAAGGTGGAAAATTAATTTCAGTTTCCCCCGTTCCCAGTAAAATGCTGGAATTAAACAATGAAGGCCCTAGTCACTAGTATGTCTTCACCTTTAGTGGAATCTTCCCCGTGTAAAATTCAGCGAAGGCACACTTATTTTACTTTAAAAATAATATTCTCTGGGCAATGGGAACCGTATAGCAAAAAGGGAAATATTCTCTTTGCTCTGTGACTGTGCTCTAAGAACAAACTGAAGATGGCCAGGGAAACCACGGGGTGACTATACAAGCAGAGGGTACGAGCTTTGAAGAGCAAATCGTGTATCCTGCAAACCTGAATCTTCACACAGTGCAGCCTCTACAGCTGGCAGGCATGGGGGCAGAGGGACTCAGACTTAATTAAAATATTTTCTTTTCCAGTGCGGGCAATTGAATCCAGGGCCTTGCATACACTGGACAAGGGCTCTCTACCACCGAGTCATCCCCAGGCAGGACCAGGAATCTATAGGCCAAAAGTGGTGCAGTTCTCCAAGGTGTATAGCTTTGCACTGCCTGTTAGAAATAATGAGATGTAGCTTGGTCCCCGAAAGTCTGATTCTAGTAGAATTCCCCACCAAGCATCGTGAGTTTGACTAATGTTAGCAAGTACTTAGAAACACATCCCTGACTCTCTTACTGAGAAGAGCAACTCCAGGTAACATCATATCAAATGTCCTGAGTTAGCCTGCTGGAGTGGATCCCCCTCCCCTAGATTCATTCCCCCCAATGTAGTGATATTGGTCTACAGGACCTCTAGGTTGTTCTGGATTGTGAGAGGGAGCTTCAAGGATGGATGTTGACAGACCTCACTGATGAGTCCTCATTCATAAGTGACTAGTCTGGGTGCCCTGAGAGCAGGCTGCTGAGAGACAAGGCAGCCCCCAGGATTTCTCTAGCGGCCTGAGTCTGCTCCCTTCATCCGCTGTCAAGAGTTGAAGCATCGTAGTGCCCTTAGCTGCTCCGTGCCCTGGGATGCCCCAACCTCAGACCATGAGCATAAAACAGCCTCTTTTCTTAGACTTAGATATTCTATGACAACAATAGAAAGCAGATCAAAATAATATCCCCTAAGAACAAGGAAGGTTTCCTGGTTGGTTGGTTTGGATTTCTGTTGCAGGCTTTTATTTCCTGTTGATGGTGTTTTTGTGTATAGCATATGCATGTATGCCCATGTGTGTACATGTGTGTATAAATATACTTTTGCATGTGTGGAGGCCAGAGGTTAACATTAGATGTCTTCCTCAGTCCCTTCTCCACCTTTTTTTTTTTTAATTTATAAAAACAGCATCTCTCACTCTACCTGGGTCTTGCTTCTTTGGCTAGCTTGCTGATCAGTGAGCCACCAGATCCATGAGTTTCCATCCCCTACTGCTAGGGTTACAGATACATGTTACCATGCCTGGGTTTTACATAGGTGCTGGGAATCTGAACTCATGCTTCCGTAGAAAGTACTTTTCCTGCCGAGGCATCTCCCCAGCCCATGGTCTGGTTTTTAAACCAGCGGTAGCTGCTTAGGCACAGCAGAGGGGCTTCAGTGTCCCTGATTCTTAGATCATTTTATCCACACAAGCCAGCAGCAGCCATTGTAAAGGGCTCTGACTGTCCCTGGGGCAGCAGGCAGGAAAGGAAGAAGTTAGCAAGGATAAACATGGCCCTGCAACTACGCTGAAGTAGTGGCTTTTCCAGCCGCTTTCCGACCTGTGCTCAGTGGCAGCTTGAGCAACACAGTACGAGGCATGGTGTGAGCTCTCGACCTTTGGTCTACTGAGAAGTGATGGATGGGGAAGAGTGAATACCGTCTACAGAAAGGAAACCAAGTGTCTGTAAAAGTGAGATGCCCTCCCTGCTGAAATCCTGGATACTGAAAGATTCTGTAACAGAGAATCATTGTCCTCCAGTGTCCACTGGTGAGCTCATGAAGCTCCGGTGGATAGTTCCAAACCCACGATTGCACAGATGGCCTTGGTAGGTTACGAAATAAAACATGAGGACATGAGAGGAGAAAAGGGACTCGTGGGGATGGGGCTTGGCAGGGTGGGAGTGGAGAGAAGTTCAAATGCAT
Source organism: Microtus oregoni (assembly GCF_018167655.1). Lineage (NCBI taxonomy): Eukaryota > Metazoa > Chordata > Mammalia > Rodentia > Cricetidae > Microtus > Microtus oregoni. Next base: position 10,626,003 of record NW_024543075.1, read on the forward strand.
GTTCTACCTGTCTGAAAATGTTTAACCAACAAAGGGAAGCTCGCTGGGTTCTGGTGGGCCAAACCTCCTTGGGATTCCTTGAAGAGGCTGGTTCTAATAAGGACTCAGGAAACAGAGGAAATGTCATCAATGCCTATCTTAAAACTCGGAGTGACCCTGTCAGTGTGAGCAATGGGAGAATGGGAAGACAGTGGCTATAAACAAGTCTTGTAGAGTGTTATCTTTTGAGCCAAACTGCTGCCAGGATCATCTATGTCTACTTTTGAGAGTCTATCATGTTGGGGCCCATGGACTGTCGACCCTTCCAACTAGAAGGAGTTGGTGGGGAGGGTCATTGGACCGTCTCCTCTCAGCCATTTGCATGCAATTCTACCCTAATTACATGTGGCCTCATGGTCTCTGTGATAGGTTAGAGACCAGACCGTGGAAGACTAGTGGGAGGAGCTTCAAGTATGTAGCCATGGGGAAGCCATCAGCCACACAGGGTACAGACTTTCCAGGATGGCTGCTTTGGGGTCACCCACATACCTGTCAATAACTCCTCAGTTATGCTCCATAAGGAAGGCCAGTAAACTCATTGATCCCCAGGGAGAACTGTGGTGGAACTGAACTTTGGTTTGTCCTTAGGATCTTAGTGGGGGTTGGGGGGCAGAAGACAGTCACATCTTTCCCAGGGAAGGAATATTTTGCTACTATAGCCCATTCAGTGTTCCAGAGAATGCTGGCTAGTTCAGCCAGTGGGGACTTTTTTAAAAAAGAAATCTTTCTATATAATAAATTACTAAGTATGGGTATTCTAGCTCAAAGAATGAATTTCAGTGATGTGGAAAAATCATGTATTCCAAGTTACATTTTCTTAATAATTCATATAATGAGATCAAGGCCCTGTAGACTCTCTAGTGGTACTTTGCCCTCATATTCTCCAGGTGACCTGATATGGTTCATAGACATTCCCCCATCACTGCCAGGAGTAAAATGAACTGGGTCCTGGGGACATGGGGTGTATGAGCAGATCTGGGTCCTGGGGACATGGGGTATATGAGCAACCCTTCCCATTGGTTGTCCGTCTTGTGGGAAGAAGACATCAGGTGAATACCAGTTCATGGTCATGTGACTTGCAAGAGACACATGTGACACTGAGGGTCGTGGAGCAGGCCCCTCGCCCCAGGTTCAGATAGGATATTACTTTTATCAGTGTTATCAAATATCAGACAAAGTGATTTAAGGATTAATACTGGTTCAAAGTTGGAGGGAATTACCAATTATTATAGGGGAAAGGCATGGTGGCGGGCAGGTCTATTGTCAGGATGTATGACTGGAACCCTTTACATCTTGGTAGAACAGGAAGCAGAGAAAAGGAGAATGCCAACATTCATGTGGCTTTCTTCTTTTCCCTTTTAATTCAGTGCAGGACCACAGCCAAGGGAAGGTGCCACCAACATTCAGGATGGATCTTCCCTCCTCAATCTTTTCTAAAAACACCCTCAAAGATATATCAATGGTGTATCTCCTAGGTGATTGTGAATTTATTGGGCTTCACGATGAAGATGGGCTATTGTCTTAGAGTTTATCTTACTATGAAGAGACACCATGACTGTGGAAACTCTTATAAAGGAAAATATTTAATTGGAGTAGCTTAAAGTTCAGAGGTTTAGTCCATTATCGTTATGGCAGGAAGCAAGGCAGCATGCAGGCAGACATAGTGCTGGAGGAGGAACTGAGAGTTTTTGCATCTTGATTCATAGGCAACAGGGAGTGATCTGAGACACTGAGCAAGGCTTGAGCATATATAAAACCTCAAAACCCATCCCTACAGTGACACCTTCCTCCAACAAGGCCATGCATTCTCCAACAAAGCCACACCTCCTAATAGCACCACTTGCTTTGGGGGTCATTTTCTTTCAAACCACCACAGCTATCTTGTACAGAAATGCTTGCTGAGAATACTTGGAGGGTCTCAAGAGATCAGTAGCCGTCACTGGCTGAGCTGGGGAAGGAGGAAGAGCATATAGAAGAATTGTGTGTGGTTGGGGCATGTGGCCAGGCTACAGGATTTTACAGCTCTTTGAGAGAGAAGTCTCAGGAGATGTACCTGCCCAGGTAGGCAGAGATAGGATCACCAAGTGTCTTAGATGGCATGCTTTGAGGGTTGGGTTTTATCTTGAAGGCAGTGAGAGACACAGGAGGGTTTTTAAGAGGGGGTAGGGAGCTTTATCAGCTCATGTTTCTGACTTAGAAAGATGCTCTCCCATTAAGGCTGGGCGCTGGTTTCATCTTTCCAGTATGAAGCTATAAGGTATGTGTTACAAGTGTGAGTCGATTGTAGCCTGGTCTGGGATGTTTGTAGTTGAAATTAACGAAGATGAACTAGAACCACAAGAAGGCAAGGAGACAGCTGGTAGGTGCATCCCTACAATGCAGTGAAGGGGGTAGACTTCTGAGTCAGTGTGAGGGTGAGGAGGGATGCCAAATGCCCAGGGAAGGCTGAGAGGGGCCGCCAATGTGACCGGTTTGTCTTGGACTGAATCAGGATAGGGGAGATGAAAGATGTTTTTGTTTGTTGACACAGGGACTTGTTGTATATACCTGAGGCTGGCCTTGGACTCATGACTCTTCTGCCTCAGCCTTCTGAGTGTTGTGTTGGGATTACAAGTATAGGCCATATTACCTGATCATGGGTTTTTTTTTTTTGTGTGTGTGTGTGTGGTGTTGAGGATTGAACCTAGGATCTGTGTGTATGAGGCAAGATGCTTCAACCGAGCTACAGCCCAGTCTGTCCCAAGTTTCTTTAAAAAACAAAAATAAAAACAAGTCTATGTATACATACATGTATGTATGTATGTATGTATGTATGTATATTGGGAGGTCAGAGGGTAACTCAGGAGTAGGTTCTTTCCTCTCACCATATAGGTCCTGGGAATTGATTCAGGTCATTAGAAGTGGCAGCAAGCACCTTTATCCACAGAGCCATCTTACCAGCCCCTCCCAAGTTTCTGACTCAACACTAGGAGGGGTGGAGGGTGGAGGGTTGAGAGGCAGCTTGTGTGTGTGCTGGCCCCCCTCGCCAAGCACCTGTCTCATATAGCCAACTCAAAAACAGAGAGAGAGAGAGAGAGAGAGAGAGAGAGAGAGAGAGAGAGAGAGAGAGAGAGAGAAAGAAAAGAAAGAAAGAAAAAAGAAAGAAAGAAAGACAAAAAAAAGGAACAGAAAGAGCTTTTCTGAGTAGTGAAAAGGAATTGGCTGCAACTCCACAAATGTTATCCTGGATGAATCTCAGAACACTGAGAATAATACTATAACTGGTTGTTACTAACAGGCTAGGCGATGCCTGGTATTGTACAAGCTGTAAACATGGTAGAACCATGAGAAACATAAACATGAATTCAGGACAGGGCTCACTGGAGGAGGATATAACTAGGAAAAGGATCAGGTTTTAATACTTTGGTAACATCTTTTCTCAGTCTGGTTGTGGTGCCTGTACACTTCCCATATTATATTATACTCCCACATGTCTTAAATATTGCATGATTCATTTTATTTTATACTGGAAATCCCACCCAGGGCCTCCCGCATGCCAGGCGAGCCTTCCACTGCTAGCTCTCTTTTTTGCTTTTTATTAGGAGACAGGATCTTGCTAAGTTGACCAGGGTAGCCTTGAATTTACTCTGTATCCCAGACATGTCTTGAACTCTCATCTCCTCCCTGTTCAGTCTCCTGAGTTGTGGGATTACCAAGCCTGGCTGATTTTAAAAAAAAAACAAAAACAAAAACAAAAACCCATTGTAATGGGTTTCATCACCCGAGATGATCATTTGAACATAAGCAGCCCTGTTCTCTGTGTAGAGCCTCACAGAGGCCCCCAGGTGTAATAGTACTGCCTGCTACCTGGGTTCAGAGATGCAGGTCTCCCTCGCATTATTTGGGGGTAATAGTGGGGTGCACAGAGATTCTCACGGGCTCTCACCCTCCCAGTTCCATCTTCTCAGGCCTTCAAGGGATAGACTGAGCTGCCATTAGTGACTGAGACTCCTGCCTCTGAAGACCATCCCATCCCTAAAGGGTTATCTGTTCTCTTTCCCAGAAGCCTGGTCCTCCAGCTAGCAATAGGCTGCTGGAGCATCGTGGCTGTGCTCTGCTGGAGTTCCACAGACTGGCTCATAAATTGAATTTCATTTTCAGAACTGGGATGAAATGAGGAAATAATTTCACATTCTATACATTTATTGAAATTATATCAAAATAAGCAATGAAGGAAAATTTCGCTTGGTAATATAATTTCAAGGACCATTTCTTGGGTGTGCAGCGAGGAAAGCATTCACAAATGTCCAGGTTTGATAAGCGTGGGGAGGAACCGTCTGGGCTCTATTTCCAACCTGAAGGAGCTAGACAGCACCATGCAATGCTTCCCCTCTGTGGATTCTCACCTCAATGTTAGCCCTGCCCACCCAGTCCTCCCTTTTAAGATGTAGTGTGTGTGTGTGTACACGCATGTGTATGCACACCATTGCACACATTTGGAGGTCAAAGGACAACTTGTAGAAGTTGCTTTTCTCCTTCTATTATGTAAATCTTCAGGCTCTGGGGCTCAAACTCAGGTCCTCAGGCTTGGTAGTAAGTGCCTTTACCTCTGAGCCAGCTATCCCACTGCTCCCCGTTAGCTTTATTTTAAATAGCATATGAACCAACTCTCCCACTTCCCCACTTCTTTTTCTTCCTTTCCTTCCCTCCCTTCATCCTTCCTTCCCTCCATTCTTCCCTCCTTCCCCTTTCATCTCTGTCTCCTCTCCGCCCTCCCTCCCTCCCTCCCTCCCTCCCTCCCTTCCTTCCTTCCTGGTTTTGCCTTTTGGAGACAGTCTCGCTCGCAGCCCAGGTTGACCTTGAACTGGACTGCACTCCTCTTCTCTCAGCTGGAATTATCCTGTGCCACTGTGCCTGACTTTCCAGTTCATTTTCTGCTCTGGATTGGCTACTCAGATGCCTCCACACTTGGTATTTTCTTTACCTTCCCTGCTCTTTATACCCCCACCTTCACCCCAAAGCTTCAGCCATTCTTTTTATAAACAGGCAAAGTTAACCCAAAGTCAAACTGTGTTTAGTGAGACATGAAGCCCCGAGGAGTCAGATGGGACCAACTCTCTTGCTGGCTCAGCCTCCCCTGTTAAAGTGGCTGGTTCTCGGGTGAAACCCTTCCAGCGATACACATAAGGCATACATATCAAGAGAAGCTGCTCCTTTTGTGCGCATCACATTTAGATTGCCTTCTCTGGAGTCATGAGATATCCAGGGGAGGCTTTCAAACATTTTAAACGTTCTTAAGGGAGGCGAGTGCCTGGGTTGTCCCAGGCTCTCAATTAATTGCTGTTTTCATGCCTTCCTTCCGGTATGGTGCTGGCTTGACTGTACCACACATCCTGTGGAACAGCTAATGCAGGTATGAGCAGCAGGAGAAGTCATTTGAAACAAAAGTGTCTTTGGCTTTCATACGTGTTTTCTGAGGCAAAGGGGAAAGCAGAAGTTATTTTTAGCTTTGAAAGTATTGTGTTGTCTCTGCAGTGTGACTGGGGAACATTGGTTGTGGGGAACGGGCTGGAAGAGGAATCCATCATTGTGACGACAAAATTAACGGAAATGATAGATCACTAACTATCTCTGTGATCCCTGCATGTCCTGCAAAGCACTGAATGGGCTTCTGTAATATCTAATGAGATAGTGCAACGTGTGATGCATATACAAATATACACACAGGTACACACCCCATAGCAACCACTAAGATCAGGAGTGAATACGTACAGTGATATCAGCCCCTTTGTGTCCTTTCCTGGCCTGTATTACTCACCAAGGTTACTCTGTTCTTTTTTCTATGAGACTATATTACTTTTGCCCCTTGATCTGGGTGGGACCAAAATAATGAAACACACACTCTGGTATCTGAATTTGTTTGCTTTATGCAATGTCCATACTTTTCATGGTACAGTTCCACGTTCTAGTGTTCTTTTTCATAAGACATAATATTCTACTGCATGAGTCTATATCTGTATCTAATTCTTACGTATGTATGTATGTATGTATGTATGTATGTATGTATGTATCTATCTATCTATGTCCATCCATCCATCCATCCACCACCCCCTACCATTTCTCTGTTCTACAGCTGGTCACTATTTGGCTTACTTCCGCAGTCTGGATGTGATGAACAAAGCTACCACAAGCATTGCTGGGTGCGTCTTCTGTAGACATGTTAATCCACTGCTCTTGGACACATGCCTGGAAGTAGGATGGCTGATCCTAGCGTAGGCACAGGGGGTTGCTGTGTGGATAAGGTCTGGCTGTGTCCCAAAGCGGCTGTCTTACTTTTGCCTTCTCAGTAGCAGCACTGGAGGGCTGGAGTTGCCCTCATCCTCTTGAAACTGGACACTGTCCAATACTTGCATCTGAGCTCTTCTGCTCCGTTTCTTTGCTCTAGTTACACAGGTGACTGGCGGTGCTCAGCATCTGCTCCTCTGCTTGCTAGCTATCTCGCTGAAGCCTCCAGCCAGGCTTTAAAGCTGTGCCCTTTGCTTATTTATTCTCTCAGGTATTCTTAAGATATTCATGACTAAGATATATGCATTGTGGATGCCCTTTCTCCGTCTATGGCTTGAATTCCCCTTTCTTAATGATATCTTTTGATGAATATGGTTTTGATTTTTTCTGAAGTACAATTTATCTTTTAAAGTCCGAGCTTTCTTTTGTATTCTCTGAAAGAAATCTATACCAGCCCCAGAGTGGTGACAATATTCTCCTTTGCTTTCTTCCGGAAGTATTAGCGTCTGACTTTCCTGCTGTAGGTCTATCATGGATCTGGAATTGATTTGTGTTGATGGCGTGAGGCGGGGTCAAGGTTTCTTCTCACCTCCCAGGTAGATGTCCCTTTGACCCATAGCAATTGATTGAAAATATCTCCTTCTACTCACGGCGGGTCAATGGTATGCTAAGAGTCTTATGTGTTTTGTTATTTAATTTTCATAGTAACTTTGAAATATAGGTATTAGTTCTGGCAAGATGATTCCGTGAGTAAAGGCATTTGCTGCCAAGTCTGATGACTTGAGTTCAATCTCTGAGACACAGGTGGAAGGAGAGAACTGTCTCCTGAAAATTGTCTTTTGGTTTCCATGTGTGCTCCCTGCCATGTGTTCCTGCTAAGGAATGAATGAGTGAACAAATAATTAATACATAGATACTGAATTTATCCCTATCGCATACACAAGAAAACAGAGGCTTGAAGAGATTGAGGGATGAAGATTGAGGATACATCTATCCTGATGATGTAGTAGGAGCTGCAAGCCTTCCTCCTTCTTTCCTGGTCTCGATTCAGAGACACTGCTGCCACACTGCCTGTCAAGCTGTGAGTGGGGTGACCAGCAGAGAGTAAAAGTGATGTGGGAGTGTCATATATCAATCTGTTGATTTCATTGGTTAGGTAATAAAGTAACTGCTAGGCCCATTTGATAGGCCCACCCTTAGTTGGGTGGAGTAAACAGAACAGAATGCTGGGAGGAAGAGGAAGTGAGCTCAGACTCGACAGCTCTCCTCTCGGGAGCAGATGCCTCAGAGAGACGCCATGTTCCCCTTGCCAGGCCAGACACACGCAATGAAGCTCTGACCCAGGATGGATGTAGGCTAGAATCTTCCCGGTAAGCGCACCTAGGGGCGCTACACACATGATCAGAAATGGGCTAGTCCAGGTGCGAGAATTAGCCTAGAAGAGGCTAGATAGAAATGGGCCAAGCAGTGTTTAAATGAATACAGTTTGTGTGTTGTTATTTCGGGCATAAGCTAGCCATGTGGGCGGCTGGGTGCCGGGGATGCAGCCCCGCTGCTCCTATTACTACAGAAAAGGCTAATGGATGGCATCTTCAGACTGCAGGGCAATGGGATGGCTTCGCATTTCCTAGGAAACCCTACCAGCCAGGGTTTCCTGCTTTGGCTCACTCTGGCCTCCAATCAAAAAAGACCCAATCTCAGTCCCACTTCCTCCTTCCTTCCCTACCCCTTTCCCTCTCTCTCTCCCACCCTTTTTCCTGTCTTCCCACCCTCTCTTCTGTCTATCTTTCCTGGTTTAGAGAGAGAGAGAGAGAGAGAGAGAGAGAGAGAGAGAGATGCTGGGGCAGTTCTCTAGAGCTCCTCTGCTGCCAGGAAGGTTTTCCTGACTGATCATGCTCATTTCTGCTGTGGTGTTTGCTCGGATGTGCTAGTCATAAGGCCATTATGGAGGAGAAATAAATGTGGGTCCCAGGATTGTTATCCCCGGTAACCCTGATTACTTAGAGATAGCAAAGGCAAACTCCAAAATCCTAAGGAATATTTGAGCGACAGCTGTGTGGTTCTGGGCACTGGAAAAAATAGCAGTTAAAGAAATGGAGACCATTGCAGTCAAGAATATCCCAGAAAAGGAAATTCTTCTAAGCAGGTAGACCTGAAGTTATACATATGAATAACATTATATGAACTGATCAGGTTATTATTAGGAATATATGTATACCTGTATGTATACAATAACCATGGAAAAAGAGGCTATGGATCAGAAGGAGACCAAGGAAGAGTATATGGAAGGGTTTCAAGGAAGGGAAAGGAGAAATGTAATTATATAATCTCAATAATAAAATCAACTTTAAACACCCACTTCCCTTGCCCCAAACATCTCTACTACCAAGGACAGTGACAACTTAGTTCATATCATCTCTAGCCACACGTGTAGCCTTCCAGACCTTTAACTACATCTAGTAAATTAATTCTGCTCTGACTTCAGACTGGAAGGCAAAAGGGGCAGCTGGAAGTGCCTTCGAAAGGGGCTGTGTCTTTTTTCCTCTAGCAAACAAACTGAGATATCAGCATTGTTATCTCTGGTTGTATCTACATGTAGACACAGCTGTCTTCCTCCCTGTTCTGCAGAGCTTTCCAAGTTCATATGCAGCAAGACTACACTGTTTTCCTTAGTAGCAAGGAAGCCAGGTTTGGACTTATTCCTGTGCACTGATTAATTTTAATCCTCAACTTTACACGACCTAGAGTCACTTGGGAAGAGAGCCTTAGTGAAGCACTGCCTAGACCAGGCTGGCCTGATGGAGCATGTTTTGGGGTAGTCTTGATTGACTTCATTTATGCGGGCAGACCCAGACTAAAAGTGAGCAGCATCATGCCCTGGTTTGGGGGGCCTGGACTGTATAAAAGCAGAAAAACTAGCGAGCACTAAGCTTGCAAGTATTCACTCTCTCTCTGCTCTTGACTATGGTATGACTAGCTGCCTTGACTTCCCTGCAATACTGGACTCTAATCTGGAATTGTAAGACAAATAACCATTTTATCCCCTTTTATTTGGATATCTTATTATAGCAACAGAAAGGAAATGAGGTTATCCTGTAAACCACTCCCTGTTACACCTCTCTACTTGAGACATTATATAGATGATATCAAGGACGGTGGGTAGCTTCAGACATGAACTTGCATTAATTATGCTGGGTGTCAGAATCTTATGTTTTCTTTGGTTTACTGAGATACAATAGATTTCATTTAACAGAGTCATTTCCATACTATTCATTAATTCTTAGTTTTTCAGCCTGAAAATTTGTTTTTGCTGTTATATTCCCCACACGATACTTTATGCCATGAACTCAGCCAAGCACACATTTCTGAGCCCAGCTAGCATGGAAAAAGACTGTCCTAGAGGAAAAGCAAGTAAATAGAGCCTAGTACATTGCTTCAGAAACTCCCAGTCCTGTACAACAGAGCTCGTACCAAGTGAGGTAGACAGAGTCCACATGGAGGTGGTGGTAGCAGTTACTTGTTACTAAGCATTTTACAAACACTCCCTCTAACCTTGGGATGACTTTTTTTAAGTATATTTATTTATTCCTCTTTTGCAAGAGATAATAGCTTACTCTGTATTTGACATCTGGTATATAAAGAGCAAAGACTTAAGCTCCCCAAACACCCAGTTCTAAGACTGACTCATAGTCTGTTTTCCAATATCAGCCTGATGCCTTGAGGAGAAAGCAGAGGGAAGGCACATTGATTCTGATCAAAGGACTACAGTGGCATTGGAATAGTTTTAATTAAACTGTTTAAACATTTAAGACAAGTATAGGTTCACATGCAATTTTAAGAACTAATAAAGATCCCGTGTACTGTTTATCCTACCTCCCACCATTCCCCTACCACAATCTCAACATCTTTCTAAGGGACAGTCCAATTTCACGACTGGCATATGGCCATGGGTCAAGACAGAAGACTCCCATCTGTGCTAGAACCCCCTGCTGTTGACCTTATAAATTCTTGCAGTGCAGACCCCCCTCCTCTTGTTCCTATGTTCCTAATCACAGACAAGCACTTATCTGTTTCCCATGTTAAGAATTTTAGAAGGGAGAAATTATATAGCCCACAGCCTCTGGGAGTGGCTTCTTCAGCCAGCATTATTCTTCAGGAATTCATCTAGGTTGTGGTGTAGTTAGTTCCTGTTTGTTGCAGAGTGGGGTCCGCAACTGGATGCACAATTGTCTGTCTGTTCACACATTGCAGGATATCTGGCCAGGTTGCTTCAAGCTTCCTGCCATTGCGAATTAAGCCGCTATAAACACTCAGACACAGGCCTTTATTTCTGTGAGAGAAATGTCCAGGACTGTAATTTTCAACACATACCCTTTATATCTTTTGTTAGATTTAGACTGAAATATTATATTATTTTGAGCAATTGTAAATGCTATTAAAAATTTTTTGGCCTTGAGTTCTTTCCACTATATCAAAATAGAATTAGTTTTTGTATATTTATTTTTATCTTACAACATTACTGAATTCTCCCATTAATTAGTTCTGGAAAATATGTTGTGAGTTCATGAGACACTCTTTGGAAAGTCATGTTGGCTGAAAGTAGGGATCTCTTTCTCTCTCTCCCTTTCCCTCTTTCTCTCTCCCTCCCTCTGCCCCCACCTCCATATGTGTGTGCCTTAACCTTCCTCCCTCCCTCCCTCCCTTCTTTCCTTCCTCTCCTTTTCCCTCCCTTTCTGTGCTAGGGACCAAAGCAAGGACTTACATGCATGCCTTCCATCACTGAGTCACACACATCCTTAGCCTTGCTTAATTTTTCAGTGTGCATTCTGCCTGCTTTCTTGCTCCCATTAGATTGGTGAGAAATTCCCATATTACCTGGATCAGAATGGTTGAAAGAAGACACCCTTTATTCCTGATCATGAAACATTCAATCTTTGATAGGCATGATATGACTCTGGTCGTTTTAAGCATTTTGTAGATTTTTCTAAAAACAATGTTTTTACATGGGGGCATTCAGTTTGTGAATTGATTAGTTTGGACAATGATTTATTTTTAGCCTCAACTACAGTAGGTTATACAGTTTTTAATATTGACCAATAGACTGTATTTCTCTTATAAACCCATCTTGGTCACAAATGTCCTTTAACATATTATGAATTCTATAAAAATTCTGGAGACTTTTTGCTATATTCACCAGAGATTTTATTGTAGCATTTTGTCTTATGCATCTTTCTGGGTTGGATATTTCAGGATAATGATAATAGATTAATAAAATGGGAGAGATGTGTTCTACTATTTTGATAGAATTGTGTAGAACTGATGTTAAGAGTTTTTTCAATTTTTTGATAAAATTCTTCAGTGAGATCATCTAGACATGAAGATATTTGTTAAAAAGAGTTTTAGATTATGAGCTTTAAAATTCCTTGGATATCTATCAGGCTAGTCAATTATGTATTTGACATTGGGTGAGTTGTGGTAATTTCTTTCTCAAAGGAGTTATCTATTATGTCTTGGTTTGTCAAGGCTTTGTGTGTGCAGTATATGATATTCTCTAGTAATCTCTTTGGCAACTGTTGGGTCTGTGGGTATGCTGTCTATCTGTCGAGTTGACTATAGCATTCTCTGTCTTTCTAGCACCTGTTGGGTCTGTGAGTATATTGTATGCTTAGTCTTGATTTTGACAGTCTGTTTCCTTTTCTTCTCTATGTTTTATCATATTCAAAATAGCAGTGGTTAAGCATTCTTAATCACTGAGACATCTTGCCAGTCCTACTTTTAAATTTTCATTTAAGTCAGTTTGTTTAACATCAAAAACCCAACTGCTTTAAAAATCAAAATGAGTTTCTTACAGGCAGCAAATAGTTGGATTTTGTAATACAGTCTACCAAATTCTGACTTCTGATTTGTGCATTTAGACAATTTATAGTGAATAAAATTATTGATCTATAAGGGATTAAGTCAATTAACTCTTTTATTCTGTTTCTATTTTTTTGTTTTAGTTTAAAATTTATTTTATTTTAAAATATGTGTATGTTTGTGTATCTCTGTGTGTGTGTGTGTTTGAGTATAGGTAGAAGAGGCCAGAAATGCAGGATCCTTGATGGAGGAAGGTCATTGGTTAAGTAATAAAGAAACTGCTTGGCCTCATAGGTTAAAACATAGGTGGGAGGAGTAAACAGAACAGAATGCTGGGAGGAATAGGAAATGAGCTCAGAGACACCATGCTCCCCTCTCGTGATAGCTCTGCTCTCTGAAGCAGACACGATGGAGCAAGCCGCCAGGTCAGACATGCTGAATCCTTCCCGTTAAGACCGGTGCTACACAGTTTATTAGAGATGGGTTGATCGGGATATCAGAATTAGTCAGTAAGGGCTAAAGCTAATGGGCCAAGCAGTGTTTAAATGAATACAGTTTGTGTGTTGTTATTTCGGGGCATAAGCTAGCCAGGCGGCCGGGGTGCCGGGGACGCAGCCCCGCCACTCCTATTACAACAGATCCCCTAGAGTTGGAGTTTCAAGTAGTCATAAGACACCTAACTTGGATGTTGGGAACCACATTCAGGTCCTTGAAATGGCAGCAGCAAGTACTAACCACTGAGTCATCTTGCCAACCCTATTTTTAAATTTTCATTTAAGTCAGTTACTTTAACATTTTAAAAATAATTCCAATATAACTTTAGTGTTTTTGAATGACTTTATATAGCTTTATCAATGGTTACTCAAAATGTCAGTATACACATACTGATACCACTATTTTACAGTTTGGGTAAAACATAGACACTTTACTTAACTCTGCTTCCCCTTGTTTATAATATACTAGTTTTAAATACCTCTGCATCCATTTAGACCACAGCAAGTAGTACTGTTATTCATTTCTTTATCCAACATAATCACAGAAACAAAGCTGAGAAAGAGGCCATTGTCTTCAAACAGGCTGGCACTTCAGTTAGCAGGGCACTCTCTTCCTTCCTGGTGTGTTGGCTGAGTTCTTACTATCACCTGCCCTTCTACTGCCTTTCTCTCTTCTCTTAGGTTATTCAGCGTCTTTCCCACTTACGTCAAGTGTGCTTGGTACTGGTGGCCATAATGTTTTTATTGTGACGACTTTCACAAAATTTTCAGATAATTCCAATGTGTCCTTCACCTACATGTTGGCTGGCTTTTACTGATTGTCTTTTTCTTTTTCCCTTTTAGTTTGAGGTTAGTTCTTACAATGACAACTGAGCTTTTCAGTTAAAACCTGGGCATGAAGTGCTAAGTCTTATTTAACACCTCTTTTCTGAAATTGACTTCTGACAGCGTTCTTGCCTAGGAAAAGTGAGGTGCTGTGCATGGGGCAGTCACACTGCTGGCAGGGGTGAAAGTTCTAGCTCTCTTTTTGGCTTGGCTTTCTGCTATACTATGTTACTAGTGATGTGAGCATGGGGCCACTTCATCCTCCAGGGTCGCAGAGCTCTACTTGTCCTTTCAAAGCCCCCTGCCTGGTTAGTGTGAGTCTCTTTAGATCACTGGGCTAAAAGAGTAGGCTTGGAAGGACTTTAAAATTAACCTCTACCCTTCAGCATTTTTAGGCTACTGTTTGTATATCTCAGCTCCAGGCCTGAGACACAGGGGGCAAAAGGCAAAGCTAGGGAGATTGTCACTGTCATTATATGGGTCCAGAGGTCTCTAGCTTGCTCACTTTTTTCTCTCCTTTCTGTGTCTCCTTGTGCTTGTTTACATGTACAAACATCATGCAATACATTGGTTATATTTAGTAGAGGATTAAAAAGCATGCCTTTCCATCTTCAGGGACCCAAAGTAATGACTTGAAGTCATTATAGACATCTTGGTCCTTTAAAAATATGTGTTTTAAATCTCTGACTTTTCTTCCTTTTATATATTTGCTAAATATACTTTGTAGCAAATGTGTTTTCTTATTCATCTTTTTTTTATTTTTTATTTATTTTTTATTTTTGTGTTTTCTTATTCAAAGGGGCTGAAGCCCAACATAGACAGTTCAGTGAGTTTTCACAAATGAGCATAGAGGTATGACATGATTTGGATGTGAAACAACCCTCGCAGGTGCTTGTGTTGGAACATTAATCTCCATGTGTGGCACTGTTTTGGAAGCTGGATTCAGCCGGAAGAAGTGGGTGTCTTGAATGATAGGCCTTGAAGCTCATACCTTGGCCTCTTTCCTGTTTTGTCTGTGTTTCTTGATCAACCCAGGTGTGAGCAAGCAGCTTCACACTCCTGCTCCCACAGCCATGAGCTACTCCTGCCATCATGTCTTCCTTCTCATGATGGTTGTAGCCTCAGACCATAAGCCCAAACAAAGCTTTCTTCTCTTAAGTCAGGTTATTTGGTTTCAAGGACAAGACAGACCACAAATAAATGCACATTTACAATACAGCCATTCTGCTCATTCACCAGATCTTGCTGGATCTGACACCCCTATGGACTCCCCAGACCACTCCATCCTAAAGCAATTACCCACATTGGAGGGGAGAGGAAGGGGCATCCCGTGTTGAGTACTGCACAATGAGGTTGGGTCATCCTCATATTTAATCTTAGGATTTTCAAAGAACAGATTTGCCAATGAGAGAACTAGAAAGAGGTCAATATTCCAGTAAGGGGAGAATTTTATTTAAATGTTGTATGAGGCCCTGCCTCCAAGTTCCATAGCTACCTTGGGATCTTGGTCAATGGATAGAGTTAAGCCTGAAATAGCTGTAGTATGATTGATCAGAATAAGCAAATAATTGTAAAAGTTTCTTTACCGTGACTCTGAAAAGCAAAGCTTTGGGTTTTCATGTTCCAAGAACATTTTCCTTAACATAGCACAAAGAGAGCAATAAGAATTAACTATGTAAGTCTCTTATTGATCAATAGCTTATTGATCAATAGCGATAGGGTAATGTGATACCAGTCATGGCCTCTTCATTTTATACACTGAACTGCAAGGAAAGGGCGATTCTTTTTTTTTCTTTTTGGTTTTTCAAGACAGGGTTTCTCTGTAGCTTTGGAGCCTGTCTTGGAACTAGCTCTTGTAGACCAGGGTGGCCTAGAACTCATAGAGATCCGCCTGCCTCTGCCTCCCGAGTGCTGGGATTAAAGGCATGCGCCACCACTGCCCGGCGGGAGATTCTTTTATTATGGTGTCTATAGGGAATTGATTTTCCCCATTTCATCTTGCCTTCCCCTCCTGCTCATAGTCATGAGGATGGCCCCATCTGTGATGCACACATCCCTAACAGGAACAGGTGAAACATTTGCCTGTAGCCCAAACACGTTGTATTTGCTATCCCATGTAGTGCACTTGCTATGTGCATTGCATCAGGAACAATGACAAAAAGGGACTGTTCATGGATGGCACTGTTCTTTTTCATACATTCATATCCCGAGGTCCATTGGATTCCAAGATTGGTGCCCATAGCAAGGAGGGTCAACTGAATTCAGTTTTTTTTCTCCCACAGGAGCCCTCAGGGACAGAGATCTGCCTTTAGGTGAGAAAGAATCAAAGGGACTTGAAAGGCTAGGGACAAAAAGCTGAAGTATTAGGAGTAGAGTGTCAGGCATAGGTTCAGAGCCTAGGTGTTCTTTATTTTCTTGCAAGGATAGTGTGCACAGATCAGCATTTATTTCTTCTAGAAATGATGGCCATGTTTAAAAACAATTGTGCCCACACCAGAATAGGAAATCCATCTTAAGAGTTGGCTTTAGCATCCTTTACCCAACGTCTGTGCTGACCAAGAAGTGACTGATGCTGAAAATCACCCAATGTGCACAGGTCCCCTCCCCCCTGGCAGGGCATGCTGGAGATCAATAGGCCCAGCATGGTCACCATGCCACTGGGATGGAATGGGTTCCTAAGTAATTCTCTAGGTGTAAATTATGCAATTATTCACTCACCTCACTTAGGAAAATTCAACCTTGTCCTGGCGTTGCCTAGTGGCATTATAGTTCTTTCCTCACTGGTATCTCACTTCAGATCATCTTTCTGAGAGCTCCACTCACCAAGCAGAGACTCTGGGGGGTCACACATTCTGTTGCCCACCTTAGCAGAAAGGGAAGCAGCTCCCTCACATGAACATCCAGGCTGGAGAACATGGAGACCACAGGGTCTGCTTCTGATGTGTTTTCAAGTGTTAACCTCACCTGGGGGTGGGAGGATTACCCTGACTGTTTTGAGGTATGGGGGACCGGCGGGTGTTAGAGGTGGGGAGGATGGGCAGGTGTTAGAGGTAGGGAAGCCATCTCCCATGTCAACATGGGCATGACCCCAAGTCACAGCTGATAGTTACCTACCATGCACAGATGTGCACCATTTTAAATCTGCAAAGATAAGCCACATAAGTTACCACTGGGCCCCTCTTAAGTCAGAAATATTTAATTGACCTTGAAGACTTATTGACACTTGCTATGGACCTGTTGAAAATATTTTAAAAATTAAAGATTTTTTTTGAATATTCAGACTGAGAATTTCTTTTTACTTTCTGTTTTATATGTATTTATTTTATGTGTAGGAGTGTTTAGCTGCATGTATGTATATATGTATCACATATAGTGATGCGTATGTATGTATGTATGTATGACATATGGTGCCTGGCATCCAGTGCCTCTCCAGGTCAGAATTGGGTACTAATCCCCTGGAATTGGAATTAGAGATGGTGGTGAGCCACAATATAGGTGCTGGGAACAGAGCCCAGGGCCTCTATAAAAGCAAGAAGTCCTCTTAACCACTGTGTAATCTCCCCAGCCCTAAGAGAACTTCTATTTAAAAACCCAGACTTACGCAGAATCGAGCTGAGTCAGCTGAACTGAGAATTGTCATTCCTAGGCAAGGGCCTACCCATCCAATCACCAGTACCCTAGCTGCCTGCCTTTCAGATCCATGGCATCTCCTTGCTGGTGACTTGTTTTCTTGTGACCCTGGTACCTGGTCCCTGTAAGATGATAGCCAGGAAGGGCTAGTTGGCAGCATACGAGAGTCCTTCAAGGAAGGTCAAGCTGATATCTGCCTTCAAGGTGTCCTTTCTACTCTTATTTAAGAAAGGATTTTCCTGAAAGTAATGGCATTGCTAATGAAAATTGATTTTTCTTTCCAACAGTTTATTTTCCAGGGAACACACCCAGGGAACTGGTAAGCATATGTGTTAATGGAGATAGCAGGGGTGTAAAGAAGATGACTCTGACCACTATGGGGGAGGGGGGCATATTAGCTTTCAGTCTCAGTGGTGAGCGCTTGACTTGGTCTCAAGGGATGGGTTGGTTTCCAGCTTCTGTCAGGTCAGGGTGGTGGTGAGAAAGTGGGCCCATCCTCTCCTTACTTTTCACCCACGGTCCCAATGCCCACAGCTGCACAGCCCGCCTCACTTTGGATTATAGGAACATTTCAATTAGCTACTTCTCCTTTCCAAATGTCAACCGTGGAGCACCTAATAACACCCCACACTTGCAGGTGCTTAAGACATGCCAGCTCTGATGTTAAGTCTCTATGTGAAAGGACTCGCTGCCTCCTCTCAACAACCCTTTGAGGCGGGTACGTCAATCATCCCACTTTTCAGATGAGAGAAGAGAGCTGGAGAGGGGCTTGGCTGTCTGTCAACAGCCAGGGCTGGCACGTTTGCAGAGTTACAGACCAGACCTGCGGAGGTCTGAGCAGTGTAGCACCTGCTATTATATCCCACTATTATATCCACTGTGCGGAGCCACGCACTATACATCATACTGTAAATTAATATACGTGTACGTTTTTATTGCTTGTGCGGTTGTTGGTGCAAATCATGTCTGTGGAAATTTATGGGTGGTGTTAAAAGTGTTCAAGGGCAATTAGAGACCAATTGGTTATTTAGTTTCTTCTCTGGGGCTTTCAACATAACCAACAACACACATTGCTGGCTTTTCTTAATTGTTTCACTTTGTAAACAAATAAAACACCAACGGGCATATATAGCTAAGGACCTTAAGACTTGTGTGGAGTTACGTCTCGCAAGTGAAGTTGATAGGCACAGGAATGTGCATTTTAAAGATTTGTTTTAATTTTTATGTCTACATGCGTTTTGCGTACATGCACATGTGTGGTATGAGTGTGCCAACTGTGCCTGGGGGACATTTGGTTATATATACACACTTGTGCTGCGTGTGTGTTCACGTGAGTGGTATAAGTGCACACACTGCCCTCGTGTGTGTGCACACCTGTGTGTGGTATGTGTATGCATGTTTGAGTATATGTGATTGTGCTTGTGTTTATACACTTGTGTGTGTAGTAGGCTGTGGTCATGGAAGGCATGAGGCTATGTGCTTGCTAATTAAAGGAAAGGCACCATCTTGTCGTTCCTTTGCACAGTGAGGGGAAGGTTCACACAGCATCATCTTAAGCAGTTTGTTGTACAGTGTTGTCCAGCTGCTACTTCTGTCTAGAGTCAGAAGATTCCCCATCACCTCTAAAGAAAGCCTTGCATTCATACACACGCATTCCTACCATCAGGCCCTGAAAATGATGAACCCACTCTTCTCAGGGGATTCCCCTATTCTGGGTGTCCCGTACAAGGGTGAGGTTATCGTCTGACCTACCAAGTTTGGCAACATTCTCTAGCATCGTGTTTTGTAGGTTTCTCCACTGTGTAGCATGTAGTACTTCATTCCTTTGCATGCTTAAGTAGTACTCCCTTGCACGGAGGCACAGCAGTTTGCTACCATCATTGCTCACAGATTGAGGTTTGGTTCCACTTTTAAACTGTTGCGCACAGAGCTACTAAGAGTGCTTTGGTGAGTGCCACTGAGAACCTGGAGACTGTGCCTAACCCTTTAGGGAGCTGCCAAACTGTCCCTGCATTTGCAGCACCCCTCATTCCATCTGTGGCACACAGGTCTACCATTTCCCCGCGTCCTACCAACACTTGGTGCTTTCTCTCTTAGTAAACAGCCTGGCAGGACTAAAGTGGTGTCTCATTGTGTCTGTTTGTTTTTATACTCTACTACTCCAGGTGGCCCTTGAACTCATGTAGGTCGGTCTGCCTCCATCTCCCAGTACTCAGACTATGACACCACACCCAGCTTCACTGTGGTTTTCATTGATGCTGTCCATCTTTATCAGGAACTGTCTGCTGAATCTCCCTTCCTGTATCGAAGTTGGCTCGCTAACTATATTATTGTTGAGTTGGGAGAGATTTTTACACACTCTGGATATAAACTGCTATTAGCTATAGGATTTGTGATAACCCCGATCTGTGGGTTGTCCTTCTCTCTCTTGATGTCCTCTGCTTTAGAAGCTTCACTCTGTCACGTTCCTCTACCGTTTTGTAGATCTCTACTTGTTAAACAGCTCTGGCATCTTCTCGATATCCAGTATCTCATTGCAGGTCCTTTGTCGCTGTTCCAAGGTGTTTATTTCAGTAGACTCCTGAGAGTTAACTTTTATGCTTCAGATTTTAATATTTTACTCCAGTCTGTTGCTCAGTTTATAATTTCACATGTAATTCCATTTGCTATATAAAAATGACTCATTACTTCATAGTACAATTATTAATCTTTATAACCTCTTGAAATTCCTATACATCCAGTATTATTTGGGGATTAACTCAGTGTTCTCTTCTGTGCTGAGGCATAGGCCGAGGCAGAGCACCAGCTTAGCCTTCTCAAGGCCCTGAGGTCAGTTTCTAGGGCTACAAACAAGCCAATGGACAAACACTTCCGTCATTCGAAACTCTTTCTCACATCTTTACTTTTGTATTTTCAACTATATAAAATGTGACATTGAGTGTGGTGGCTTTAAATATACATGGCAAGGGGGTGGAGAGATAGCTCAGTGGTTAACAGCCTTAGCTGCTCTTGCAGAGGGCCCAAGTTCAATTCCCAGCACCTGCTGGGCAACTCACAACCACCTGCAAGTCCGTTTTCAGGGAATCTAACTTCTGACCTCTGCAGGCACTAGGCGCGCACATGGTGCACAGACACACAAGCAGGCAAAACACTCATTTATGTAAAACAAAAATCAAAAAATGAACATAGGCCACAGGATGATGGTATTCCTAAACACAGGGCCGCTTCTATGCTGCTCTGAACTCTGGCTTGAGAGCTCTTATTCAAAAACTAAATTCTTAAAAATTGCTCTCTGTTTAGTTTCCTTGACCCCTGCACCTCTTCCTGGACTGACCACACGGTTTTACTTAATACCACTCTGAAGTGAGCTTTGGTAAGTGGTATAGCCATCGCCCACTCTCTCTGTCATCTTTAAAACAATCCTGACTCTTCCAATGTATTCTCTTTCCCATATACATTTACAAATTAGATTGTCAATTTATGGACTAAATATAGGATTCTATAAATGAATCTGGGCAGGATAGATTGATGGCTGTCCCCTTTGCATCCGGGAACATGTCACCACACCTCCCGTGTTTAGTTTTTCTTTCATTTTCTCTTGTATTAATTTTTACCACACTTTAAGGACAGGTCGTGCATATTTCATTTTCAATGTGTTTCCAGATATGCTGGCATTTGTTTTTTTTTGCTAGTGTTGATTTGTTTTCTCCTGGTGTTTTCTTGTTGAATACTGCTTTTCTTCACAGGTAACTGTCCTTTGTAAATCGCTTTGACTCTGGCTCAATGGCTCCCAATCTCTTTTTAATTAATTAATTTCATTTTAGTTTATGAATATGTGTGTATAGTTCCACAGATAGAGAGGGGCTGTAGAGGTCAGAAGAAGGCATTGGATCTTCTGGATTTGGAGTTACAGGCAGATGTGAGATGCCTGAGTTGGGAATTGAACTTGGGTCCTGTGAAAGAATTGCAAGCTTCCTTAGCCGCTGAGCATCTCCCCAGCCCACCTCTCATTCTCCGGTCTCACTATGCTCACAGGTCCTATGGTCTTGCTTTCCAGCTTCTTGTGTCTTGCTTAGCTTTATTTATTAATTAAATTAATTAATTAATTTTTGAGGCAGGATTTCTCTGTAGCTTTGGAACCTCTCCTGGAACTAGCTCTTATAGACCAGGCTGGCCTCGAACTCTCAGAGATCTGCCTGCCTCTGCCTCCTGAGTGCTGGAATTAAAGGCGTGCACCACTGCTGCCCAGCCCGTGCTTTGCTTTTTATAGATTACCACACTGAGTCTCATTGTTTGTAATAAGTACCCCCCCAAATCCATAAGTCATATAGCACATTTAATAAGTACCTCCTAGAGAAATTAATTCTTAAGCTTTTAGAATTTTTGGAAAGTTTGCCTGTTTCATAGAAATTATCAAAACCCATTACATTTATTTTGCTTTACGTTTAATTTTTCTCAGATTTTGATGTTTGGCGATTTTGTTGATATTCTAGTTATGGGATGGATTTACTTCTACACTATTTAGCCCGTGTGAGTAGAAGAGGAAAAAAGACAAGATAAGCACATTTATTCACATCACCTCGAGATTTAAATAAGAACAGGGGCTGGAGGCCACTGTTTTGAATGAAACCTTTGTCCTGTCATAAAGTATGACTGAAGAGGCTCCAAGGAGCAATTAAGAATCCTTACCTGGTACATACACTTTCTTGCGCGCACACACAGAGGGGTTGGTGCGGAGGGAGGAGGGGAGGTGGGGGGGAAGAGATAAAGAGGAGAGAGGAGGAGAGAGAGATAGAGAGGAGAGAGAGAAAGAGAGAGAGATAGAGAGGAGAGAGAGAAAGAGAGAGAGAGAGGAGGAGGAGGAGGAGAGAGAGAAAGAGGAGAGAGAGAATGCACTATTTCAACCTCTCAGCTGCAGAACAAGACCCCAACAAGGATGTGTTATTTCTTTCATGGCCGGCCTGCTTTCCCTGCTAAGTACACTAACCCTAACTACAACAGGATTGCTGAGTATTCTGTTATGAAAAGCACTTCCAAGTGCCCCTGCAAGCCATCACGGTGCAAAGGTCCCCGAGAGCTGTTCTGTTGTGTTCTGTTCAGTGTCCGGACTGCGAGGGGCCTCCTCTAGCCTCATGCTCCCTGGAGCCCTGGAGGTTTAATCAACTTCAAAGCTAATTTAGCTCCGGGCTCAACTTTCTGTAGCACGAGTCTCTTGCCATCAGCAAGGACCAGTTCCTGGCAGCAGCTCAGCTGGCAAAGTGCCCCCTGCCATCATATTAAATACTTCATAATGCTTTGGCTTTGGGGTTTCCTCCACCAAGTTAACAGATGGCTTTGCTTTTGGTTGCTTTGGGGAAAACCCCTTCAGGTCTACAAGAAGAAGAGGCCAAAGGCGAGGGTCACAATATGAGCTTTCCACCTATAGCTCCTTTTGTTTAAATTTCCACCCCGTTACATGGGGGCTGGAGGTGCTCCAGCCATTTACTTGCTTCTTTGAGCCACAGCTTCCTGAAATGTCAAATGGTTAAATGTGAAGAGGCGACGAGGACCTAGGGCCACAGGTGCCAAGTGCACACTTCTCAGAGATGCTGTGACAAAATGCCACAACAGGCAGGAGGCTGAGACAGACATAGACAGACTCACATCTTGCCAGATAGCCAAGATCAAGGTGATGACAAGGTTGGTTGATTCCTTCCAACATCCAGTAATCTGCCTGAGACCTCCTTCAGGCTTCTGGTGGCTTCTAAGTGATCTTTGGGGTCCCCTGACTTATAGAAACATCTCCTCATCTCTGTTCGTCATTTTATTTTTGAGGCAGCGTCTTAAGTAGCCCAGGCTGGCCTCGAGCTCATTACCTAGGCATGAATGCCTTTTTAAATTACCCCAAACTTTCTGGTCACCCTGCTTCTGTTTCCTGAGAGCTGGAATTATGGATGTGAGCCACCATGCCTGGATTGTGCAGGGCTGGGGATCAAACTAAGGGTTTCATGCTAGGTAATCACTCTATGAACCAAACTGCATCTCCGGCCCATTCTGCCTCCATCTCCACTTGACATTTTCCCTGTATGTGTTTCTGCCTCTGGTTTCCCATTTACACACTAGTCAGAATAAATTAGGACCCACCCTGCCCCAAGCCCTCATTTTAACTTGATTATATCTTTAAGGGTTCTTTGCCCACACAGGGTCACAATCTCAGGTACGGGGACGAGTATTTGAACACAAGGGTTTTGAGGGAGCACAGTTCAACCCACGATAACCTTCAATAAACATGATCAATCTCAACTTTTTTCGGTAAGACGCCACAGCATGGGGAGTCAAGTCGGTACGAAAGAGTGCAATCTGTACTGAGGAGAAATCAAAGAACCAGAGACAGGAAGGTGTTTGCGTCTGTCAAGCCAAGCTGTAGAGAAACTTGAAAGCAGTGGTGACAGGAGGCTCTAAATCCTGCAGGAGAATGACCCTCGAAGCTGAGATCCGAGGCCTCTGGGCTCCTTGTGCACCACAGGGCTGACACCTAAGGAGGTACTTCACTCTGAAGGCTCCATCTGTGGGAGGTGTTCCATTTTCATGGGCCAGACAACCCATGGAGTTGTGGATGAGGGGATTTCCAGGTTGCTAAGCAACAGCATCCACCATCCCTGGGATGTGCCTGCCCCTCTTGTTCAAACATCTCTCTCTTTAGGTAAAGGCTACCTTGGGACCACTGAGGACA
Source organism: Microtus oregoni (assembly GCF_018167655.1). Lineage (NCBI taxonomy): Eukaryota > Metazoa > Chordata > Mammalia > Rodentia > Cricetidae > Microtus > Microtus oregoni. The sequence goes on from NW_024543075.1 coordinate 10,649,823, forward strand.
GTTTACAACTTCTTTTCCACATGTGCCATGGGCTACAGGAAGCCCCCGTGTTGGACGTGATGGGCTCACACTTCTCCATCAGGCCTTGATGGTTTTTCTCACTAAATTATGTTAGAACATCTGGGAGACTTGACTCAGGATCCTCAGAAGTGGCCCTTGAGGATCTGTGTGCTGCGAGGCGTAGGTGTGATGTCAAGCCACCCTCCTTCTTTACTTTCAAATTCCACAGGCAAGTGATAAAAAAGCAATTACCTCTTATCTGAGTTGGGGAAGAAGATAAACGCTGACCTCACTTTCAGGCCTCTGGATTTTTTACTTTCCTGTTTGTTTAATCTCAGGTGTACCTGCGGTTCTGGGCCTGGTCAAGGGGATGGGAGAATTGCCTAATCCACCCTTAGGTGGCCTTATGTTTTGGGAGAGACACTAAGCTCTTGTGAGCAATGACCCCTGAGCCTCTGAGGCTGGCTAGATCTCTCACCTGTGGAATTTTCATGGGACCTATGAGTGGTGGACCTTTTATAAACAAAACAAACAAAAAAGCACCTAGTCAGACAGGATTGTGAGTGGCTCAAGAGCACTCTGGTTGGTAAACACAGCTGCAATGTCATTCCCTGGTCTGAAGTGTGTTAGGTTGAGAGGACAGGATGAAGGTGTTTTGTTTCAGTGAAGCCAGAATAGCTTGGTGGGGCTGTGCACACGTTTGGAAACATTAGGTCTGACTTGAATCCCTCCCCTCCAGCTTCTCCGAGTCTCCGTTTCCTTTTTTACATTTAATTGACTTTAATTCATGGCACGTTTGTTTTACTTTCTTTTTGAGACAGGATTTTACTATGTAGCCTGAGCTGGACTGGAACTCAGTATATAGACCAGGCTGGCTTCACCCAGCTTCTACCTCCCCAGTGCTGGGCTTGAAGATTTGTACCATTATACACCTGAACTTTTTGGTGGTTGTGATTTTCATTTGTTTGTTTTGAGATAGTTTTACATAGTGCACACTGACTTCTATGGCTGCTGTGTAGCTAAGGATAGCCTTGAACTCCTGTTTCTCCTGGCCCTAGCTCTAAGTGCTATACTTTGTACCCTACAACCCCTGGCTCCTTTTCTTTAAAATGGGGTCCTACTAAGGACTAAGGAAATGATAGTGCAGGCCAGCTCTTTCACAGTGCTCACACACTCAGGGAAGCAGGGCACCCTGGCCCTTCCCTGAGGTCTTAGCAGCACCAAGACCAGGGCTGAGACTGTGTGGCTAGCCAGTAGGTAGTCTTCTGTGCTGTGTTCAGGTAAGAGGGAGACTCTTTTTCTTCATCCACCTGTGACCATATCTGGAGGAAGTATGTTTAATTCAATAATAGAAGAGATTGTTCGCAGATTGAGGAGGGCCTCTGCACAGTGCAAACCACAAAGCCCTCTGGGAAATAGGTTACGTGTCCGTCTTAGGCATTGTAATTGGCTGTGGTACTCCCATGACCCCATGGTCTAACACAGACCTGGAACAAACCACGGGTACAAGACAGGAGGTACAAGCCAAGGTTCTGCTCCACTCTTACATCTTTATGGACCCACGGTGCCTGGCTCAGCCTGTTTCTGGGTAGGAGCAGCCACTGGCAATGATCTGAGCACTAGGGCCTCTTGTGGCAATGTTCCAGGACAAGTCTGGCTTTATGGTTCACTGGTATTCATATTGTATTCCCTAATGAGAAAGTTCTAGAGGGAAAGACCAGCCAGCTAAGGCTGATGAAAATGCCCTGCTGCTGCCTCGTTAGGGGATGGCTATGGTTTCTCCATGTTGACTTCCAACTGGAAAAGCCAAGAGAAAGAGTTTGTGACTTTTTCATATATATGCTATATGCACCACACATTCACTCCTACCACCAAGGATTTTAAACTTCTAGAACCCTAAGTCCAAACAAACTCTCTCTTCTCTATGCAGCCTTGGTCATGGTATTTACCATTGCACTAGAAAAGTAATTAATACATCATTTATGCTAGGGTACAACATTCTGAAGCTGTGGTTGCTTTGGGGCCATCCATACCTCTGTAAGTGACCCCCTCACCTATTCTCTATAACTAATTGGACTTAAGTGCATCATTTCTTTAGTCCAGTGGTTCTCAACCTTCCTGATGCTGTGACCCCTAAATACAGTTCCTCAGGTTGTGGTGACCCCAACTATAAATTATTTTCATTGTTTCTTCATAACTGTAATTCTGCTATTGTTATGAATCATAATGTAAATATCTGCAGAGATGGTCTTAAGCAACTCCGGTGAAAGGGCCACTTGACACCCCCCCAAAAGGGTTGTGGCCCACTGGTTGAGAACCCATGCTTTAGTCTTTCATTAATGCCCTATCTGTGTTCGTATCTCTTCAGGAAAACAAAGCAGGAGGCTTCCATTAGCCTCAAACTGGCAAGTACTAGGCATTCCACAGGAGGGTAAAGGGAAGGAGAACCAGCCTCTCACAGTGGGTTTTCCCCACTGCATGCCTTCTCCATCTCCTTTGTGCAGCTTCTGCTGCAAGCTTGTTCCAGTGCCCATAGGGTTGGGTCTCAGAGGAAAGATGCCATCTGAACACTCTGGATTGAGTCCCTCACTGGAGACTTTGTCATTCAGCCCAACTCAGCAAACATTTAATTAGCTCTTATCCCTGTTGGCAGCTGCTGCTTCTTAGCTTCTGCTATGTGACAGGCACTTGTGCTAAGAACTTTCCAGGCAGTAATCAACTCCAGAAAGGGAATGGGAGTCATTTTCTCATTTGCAGAAGAGAGGCACTGGCAGGGTCAGGAGGAAGCTGGTGGCAGACCTTCCAGTGTTGAACCCATTCCTAGTAGCCTAACTTCCACAAGCTTAGAACTAGGGACTCCTGCCAAGGGGGTTTGGGAGCTACAGTGCACCTGAAGAGGCAACTATGTAGCTGCTGCAGTGTGACATGGGGACAGAAACGTAGAATACTAAAATATTTGGTGTTGGGATTAAAGCAACTTGGAAGAGTCTGAACCAGCCCTTAAATGGTAAGATGGATTTCTCTGAGTTGACTTATGTCTATTAACTTAGAAAAGTTGTCACTCTGGCCTTCAGTGTATGTACAGGGCTAATGTGTGTAGCTTGACTAGAAGGAGATTAAGTATATTATCTGTGGCGTTAAGTGTGAACCCCAGACATCCACAGTTGGGAGTTAGGTGAGGTTAATGCAATAGAAGCAAGTGTGTGCTTCTTGCTCAGTCACAGGAAGAAGAGTCCAGAATTCACTTACTGGGAGTTGAACTCTTCTTTTAACCATGCTAACTCCTAGAGAGAGGGGGTAAGGTTGCTTGCAGCAAGGTCTCTAGAGCCAAGAGAAGTGATGGGGAAAGGGATAAAAAAAGCAGTTAGAATTGCTACCACCAGAAGAGAAGTCTCAAGTCCTGGCCTCTATGCCCTCAGGGAAAATTGCGCTTACAATGGAAATGCAAAGACTGAGCACTGAGGACTGCCCAGGAAGGTTGTCTCAGTTTGGTTTCTATTTCTGTGATAAATACCATGAAAAAAAGCAATGTGGGGAGGAAATGGTTTATTTGATTTATAGGTTATATAGTCAGTCCATAATCAAAGGAAACTAAGTTATAAACTAAAGGTAGGAACCTGGAGGCAGGAGCTGAAGCAGAGCCCATGAAGGAATGCTGCCTAATGACTGTATCCCATATCTTGCTCAGTGTGCTTTCTTATACACCCCATAACCACATGCTCAGAAATGCTACTCCTCACAGAGGACTAAGTGCTTCTGCATCAATTATCAGTCAAGAAGATGCATATAGGCCAATAGGCTAGGGGCATCTCCTCAATTGAGATTCCCACTTCTCAGATGATTCTAGTTTGTGTCAAGTTGACAAAAAAAATAACTAACACAAAAGTTGTAATGAAGTGACCCATTGTAGTAGGAGGCTGTGCCTTTGTTTCCCGGTCACCCAGACCTGAAATAATCACACAGAAACTATATTATTAAAACACTACTTGGCCTATTAACTCAGGCTTCTTATTAACTAACTCTTACATCTTAAATTAACCCATTCCTACTTTTCTCCTCTATCTCTGCTTGGAATTCCCACCTTGCTCTATTCTGCACTGTCATAGGCCCAAAGCAGCTTCTTTATTAATCAATAATAGTAAAACATATTCACAGCAGACAGAGGGGAATCCCACATCACCTCCCCTTTTCTGTCTAAATAAAAAGGAAGGTTTTAATTTTTCATAGTAAAATTACATACAACAAAACAGTTATCAAGCAGGAATTATAACTACAATATTGAGTCCATTTACATTTGGCAAATTAAGGGAAATACTCTATCGTTTAACCTATCTTTGTGAATCTAAAGTTTTATATCTAACCTATCTTTAATAATTATAACTATCCTCTTCACTTCCTGCTCCGCCTGCGACTAGACTCCTTTCCTGGTTGCATAGAGGGCTGTTGCCTGGGACAGTGATCTGTGAGAATCAGGCCAGACGCACAGAGGCGCAGCGGCAGCGGCACCAGATGCACAGAGGCGCAGCGGCGGCTGTGCCAGACGCAGCACAGCAGCAGCAGCACAGCAGCTGCGCCAGACGCGGCTGAGCGGCGGCCAGACCCAAGCAGCTGGGACAGGCGTGCAATAAGGTGAGCAGATCGCCCTACTACAATTGAATCAAAGAGGTAGGCCTTTGGTTGGCCAGGTCACTGGCACAAGGGGAGCCTGGTCCTGTCCTGAAGATCCTTCGGAGGGGTGAGAGGGTTCTTGGCCTGCAGCAGGAACCACGAAAGAGAGTGAGGGCATTTTGTAAGCGGAGCCCTTGGCCAGCAGGGAAACCTGATCCGGTTTCTAAAGGATCCATTGGATAGGATCAATAGGAGGAGATGGGCAGGCGCCAAGGCAAGAGCTCACCCAATAATCCAAAAAACAACATGAAAACATCAGAACCCAATGATCTTACAACAGAAGTATTTGAACAACCTAACACAGAAGAAGTGGAAAAAATCGACTTTATGAAGATAATAGAGTCCCTTAAACAACATGTAAAAAATGCCCTTATAGAAATGGATGAGAAGTATAACAAAAAGTTTGAAGAAATGAGTAAATACGTACATGATACCCTGGGAAACCAAGAAAAAACCATCAAACAGGTAATGGAAACAGTTCAAGAATTGAAAACTGAAATGAAGGCAAAGAAGAAAATACAAACTGAGGACCAGCTGGATATGGAAAATCTAGGCCAACGAGCAGAGTCTACAGAAACAAGCATAATCAATAGAATACAAGAGCTAGAAGAAAGACTCTCAGATGCTGAGGACACCATAGAGAAAATAAACGAACAGATCAAACAAAACAGCAAAGCCAACAAATTCTCAACACAAAACATTCAGGAACTATGGGACACAATAAAAAAATCAAACCTAAGAATAATAGGAATAGAAGAAGGAGAAGAGTCACAGCTCAAAGGCTCAGAAAATATTTTCAACAAAATTATGGAAGAAAACTTTCCCAACTTAAAGAAAGATATTCATTTAAATATTCAAGAAGCATACAGAACACCAAACAGACTGGATCAAAGAAAAACATCTCCTTGCCATATAATAATCAAAACACAAAATATACAGGTTAAAGAAAGAATATTAAGAGCTGCAAAAGAAAAAGGGCAAGTAACTTATAAAGGTAAACCGATCAGACTTACACCTGACTTCTCGATGGAAACTATGAAAGCCAGAAGGTCCTGGATAGAGGTTCTGCAGAAGCTAAGAGACCATGGATGCAAACCCAAACTACTATACCCAGCCAAGCTATCGTTCACTATCAACGGAGAAAACAAGACATTCCAGGATAAGAACAAATTTAAACAATACATAGCCACAAATCCAGCCCTACAGAAAGTAATAGAAGGAAAATCGCAACCCAAGGAATCCAACACTGCCAACACTGCCTACAATAACCCAGGCATCTAATGACCCTTCACGAGCACATCTCAAAGAAAGGAGACACACAATCTCTACTACCAAAAGCAATAAGAATAACCGGAGTAAACAACCACTGGTCATTAATATCACTTAATATTAATGGGCTCAATTCACCTATAAAAAGGCACAGGCTAAAAGACTGGATACGAAAACAGGATCCAACATTCTGCTGTTTGCAAGAAACACATCTCAACCACAAAGACAGGCACCTACTCAGAGAAAAGGGTTGGGAAAAGGTGTTTCAAGCAAATGGTCCTAAGAAAAAAGCAGGTGTGGCCATACTAATTTCTAACAAAACTGACTTCAAACTAAAATCAATCAGAAGAGACCAAGACGGTCACTTTATACTCATAACAGGAACAATTCATCAGGAGGACGTCTCAATCCTGAATATATACGCCCCCAATATAAAAGCACCTACTTATGTAAAAGAAATATTACTAGAACTCAAGGCAGACATCAAACCACACACACTAGTAGTAGGAGACTTCAACACACCTCTCTCTCCAAGGGACAGGTCAATCAGACAGAAACCTAATAGAGAATTAAGAGAATTATTGGAGGTAATGAAGCAAATGGACTTAACAGACATCTATAGAACATTCCACCCAAATAGGAAAGAATATACCTTCTTCTCTGCAGCTCATGGAACCTTCTCAAAAATTGACCACATACTCGGAAACAAAGGAAACCTCCACAGATACAAAAAAATATCAGTGTCCACCTGTGTCTTATCAGATCATCACGGATTAAAGTTAGAAGGCAACAACCACGCTGCCCCCAAAAAACCGACAAACTCATGGAAACTGAACAGTCAACTACTGAACCACACCTGGGTCAAGGAAGAAATCAAGAAAGAAATTAAAGTCTTCCTTGAATTTAATGAAAATAAAGGGACAACATACTCAAACCTATGGGACACAATGAAAGCAGTGCTAAGAGGAAAGTTCATAGCACTAAGTGCCCACTTAAAGAAAACGGAGAATGCATACATTGGGGACTTAAAAACACACCTGAAAGCTCTAGAAAAAAAAGAAGCAGACGCGCCCAGGAGAAGTAGAAGACTGGAAATAATAAAACTGAGGGCTGAAATCAACAAAATAGAAACACAGAAAACAGTCCAAAGAATCAATGAAACAAAAAGCTGGTTCTTGGAGAAAATCAACAAGATCGACAAACCCCTATCCAAACTAATTAAACGACAGAGAGAGAACACGCAAATAAATAAGATCAGAAATGAAAAGGGGGACATAACCACAGACACAGAGGAAATTCAGAGAATCATTAGATCTTACTACAAAAGCCTGTATGCCACAAAACTGGAAAATACAAAAGAAATGGACATTTTTTTAAATAAGTATCATATACCAAAGCTAAACCAAGACCAGGTGAATGATCTAAATAGACCGGTTTCTCGCGAAGAATTAGAAATGGTTATCAAAAATCTCCCTTCGAAAAAAAGCCCAGGACCAGATGGTTTCAATGCAGAATTCTACCAGAACTTCCAAGAAGAATTAATACCTATACTCCTTAAGGTATTTCACAATATAGAATCAGAAGAGTCATTGCCAAATTCCTTTTATGAAGCTACAGTTACCCTGATACCAAAACCACAAAAAGACCCAACCAAGAAAGAGAATTACAGACCGATCTCACTCATGAACATCGATGCAAAAATCTTCAATAAAATACTGGCAAACCGAATCCAAGAACACATAAGAAAAATTATCCATTATGATCAAGTAGGCTTCATCCCAGAGATGCAGGGCTGGTTCAACATACGCAAATCTATCAATGTAATCCACCATATAAATAAACTGAAAGAAAAAAACCATATGATCATTTCACTAGATGCAGAAAAAGCATTCGACAAAATTCAACACCCCTTTATGATAAAGGTCTTGGAGAGAATAGGGATACAAGGGTCCAACCTAAATATAATAAAAGCTATTTACAGCAAGCCAACAGCTAACATTAAATTAAACGGAGAAAAACTCAAAGCCATCCCACTAAAATCAGGAACACGACAAGGATGTCCACTCTCGCCATACCTCTTCAATATAGTGCTTGAAATTCTTGCAATAGCAATAAGACAACATAAGGAGATCAAGGGGATTCGTATTGGAAAGGAAGAAGTTAAGCTTTCGTTATTTGCAGATGATATGATAGTGTACATAAGCGACCCCAAAAATTCTACCAAAGAACTCCTACAGCTGATAAACAGCTTTAGTAACGTGGCAGGATACAAGATCAACTCCAAAAAATCAGTTGCCTTCCTATACACCAAGGATAAGGAAGCAGAGAGGGAAATCAGAGAAGCATCACCTTTCACGATAGCCACAAATAGCATAAAATACCTTGGGGTAACCCTGACCAAGGAAGTGAAAGATCTACTTGACAAGAACTATAAGTCTTTGAAGAAAGAAATTGAAGAAGACACCAGAAAATGGAAAGACCTCCCTTGCTCTTGGATTGGGAGGACCAACATAGTAAAAATGGCAATTCTACCAAAAGCAATCTATAGATTCAATGCAATCCCCATCAAAATCCCATCAAAATTCTTCACAGATCTGGAGAAGACAATAATCAACTTTATATGGAAAAACAAAAAACCCAGGATAGCCAAAACAATCTTATACAATAAAGGTTTGTCTGGAGGCATTACCATCCCTGACTTCAAACTCTATTACAGAGCTACAGTATTGAAAACAGCTTGGTATTGGCATAAAAACAGAGAAGTCGACCAATGGAATCGAATAGAAGACCCTGACATTAACCCACAAACCTATGAACACCTGATCTTCGATAAAGGAGCTAAAAGTATACAATGGAAAAAAGAGAGCATCTTCAACAAATGGTGCTGGCAAAACTGGATGTCAATCTGTAGAAGAATGAAAATAGATCCATATCTATCACCATGCACAAAACTCAAATCCAAATGGATTAAAGACCTCAATATCAGTCCGAACACACTGAACCTGATAGAAGAGAAAGTGGGAAGTACTCTACAGCACATGGGCACAGGAGACCACTTCCTATGTATAACCCCAGCAGCACAGACACTAAGGGCATCATTGAATAAATGGGACTTCCTGAGGCTGAGAAGCTTCTGTAAAGCAAAGGACACTGTCACTAAGACAAAAAGACAACCCACTGACTGGGAGAAGATCTTCACCAACCCTGCAACTGACAAAGGTTTGATCTCCAAAATATATAAAGAACTCAAGAAACTAGACCGTAAAAGGCTAATCAACCCAATTATAAAATGGGGCACTGATCTGAACAGAGAATTCTCAACAGAAGAACTTCAAATGGCCAAAAGACACTTAAGGTCATGCTCAACTTCCTTAGCGATCAGGGAAATGCAAATCAAGACAACTTTAAGATACCACCTTACACCTGTCAGAATGGCTAAAATAAAAAACACCAATGATAGCCTTTGCTGGAGAGGTTGTGGAGAAAGGGGTACACTCACCCATTGCTGGTGGGAATGCAAACTTGTGCAACCACTCTGGAAAGCAGTGTTTCGGTTTCTCAGGAAATTCGGGATCAACCTACCCCTGGATCCAGCAATACCACTATTGGGAATATACCCAAGAGAGGCCCTATCATACAACAAAAGTATATGCTCAACTATGTTCATGGCAGCATTGTTTGTAATAGCCAGAACCTGGAAACAACCTAGATGCCCTTCAACGGAAGAATGGATGAAGAAAGTATGGAATATATACATATTAGAGTATTACTCAGCAGTAAAAAACAAGGACTTCTTGAATTTTGCATACAAATGGATGGAAATAGAAAACACTATCCTGAGTGAGGTAAGCCAGACCCAAAAAGAGGAACATGGGATGTACTCACTCATATTTGGTTTCTAGCCATAAATAAAGGACATTGAGCCTATAATTCATGTTCCTAGAGAAGCTAAATAAGGTGAATCCAAAGACAAACACATAGGCATCCTCAGGAATATTAACCTTCATCAGGCGATGAAAGGAGACAGAGACAGAGACCCACACGGGAGCACCGGACAGAAATCTCAAGGTCCAAATCAGGAGCAGAAGGAGACGGAGCACGAGCAAGGAACTCAGGACCACGAGGGGTGCACCCACACACTAAGACAATGGGGATGTTCTATTGGGATCTCACCAAGGCCAGCTGGCCTAGGTCTGAAAAAGCATGGGATAAATCCGGACTAGCTGAACATAGCGGACAATGAGGAATACTGAGAATTCAAGAACAATTGCAGTGGGTTTTTGATCCTACTGCACGTACTGGCTTTGTGGGAGCCTAGGCAGTTTGAATGCTCACCTTACGAGACCTGGATAGAGGTGGGCAGTCCTTGGGCTTCCCACAGGTCAGGGAACCCTGATTGCTCTTCGAGCAGATGAGGGGGGGACTTGATCGGGGGAGGGGGAGGGAAATGGGAAGCGGTGGTGGGGACGAGGCAGAAATCCTTAATAAATAAATAAATTTAAAAAAAATAATTATAACTATCTTTCTTCAATTCCATCAAAGACTCCAGAGGGACATAATATTACCTAAGTTAACAGGAAGTGCATTATAAGCAACTTCCAAAACTCTAGAATTTATAGAGACATCCTGCTGCTTGAACAGTCATCCAAAGTTCTTCTGTAACATTGGGGCATCCATCTTCAGCCTACAGCCCCTTAGTATCTGGCAGACTTTTCCATGAAGTGGGAAATTTCAAAGACAGTTCTGCCTGTATTGGCAGTTTGTCAGTCACTTTCTTCTGTATCCTGCAGAATGTCTGGCAGACTCTTTCATGTAGCAGGAACCCTGAAGGACTGTCTCACCTTCTTTAGGCAAGTTCAGCAGTCATTTTTCTATGGATCCTGCATTTTCAGTTTATACAACATACCATCAAGTAGCCTAGGCAAGAGAAGTTCCTTGCCCAAATGGCTAACAAACTCCATAAGGAGCCTCTCTAATGCCCATCATCCTCTTGGAGTAGATTGGTGCTGCCAGGAGTAGATGTGTCTTATTGTCATAAAAAGTCCTAAGTTCTTAAAACATTTTAAATGCCATATTCTGTTAGTCTTTGAAAGATTTGTAGACTACTTACCTTTCTAAAATATATCTCTGTACATCTAGAAAACCTAACTAACATGACTAGAAGCTTGACTATCATAAATGACTATCTATTAACCTGCATCTTTTAATTATACACTATATTTTTAAATGAGCTGCACAAACACAATACCTAAATCAAAAGCAGAAATATACATATAACAAAATTGACCTTAAATTTATATCAATAGACCAAGATCCATACTAATGCACAGTATTCACATCTATAACATATCCCCTTTAAATGAAAACAAACATTTATAAACAATATTTGGGAATTTGGACGTAGCTTTCTCCAAACTACTTCCTGCTTTTTGTTGGGCTAAGCATTTTGGGGGGTTTATGGAGACTTTTCAGGGGATCTTGCTTCATCAAACCACATTAGTCTGGAAGGAATACACAGGTTCTCATCCTCTGTGAAAACAAAGGCAGGGCTTCCTTTCCAAAGCAACATATCCTTAGACCCAAATTTTGAAATCAAGATACCTTTAAAGTATATATGTTGGTTTAGCTTAGCAGCCCTTAGAATCAAATATCTCTCTGTACTTAGCTCATTCACAGTCAAAAAATTCAAAGAAAAACAATAAAATACATATTCCAGACTCTCTGTGTATATTCCATGTTTACATGGTTTATTTTTCTTACTCTATTACTTTTTCTACAAGATTAATATTTATTTTATTATCTTTACTCCTTTAATCTATGACTGCCTTACTCTTTTATATTATAACTGTCTATACTCTTCTCTCTCTCTCTCTCTCTCTCTCTCTCTCTCTCTCTCAAGGCTATGTACATTTATCCAACACTGTGACCCATTTAAAGATTTTTTTTATCTTAGAGGAATGCTCACTGCCTCTGAGAGCCATGCACACTGCCCCACCTCCAGGATCATACCATTAAGTAATTTGTAACACGCTGCTCACAGACCCCATTTAAGTGCTTGGCCTCCTGAAATAGCCAGAGCTGTTTGTGCAACTAGCATGAACCAGGGAGCCCTCCCTTAAAGAAGCTACATAGCCTTCACTGCCAATGCTGAGTCAGGAAGACCTCTCTTAAAGGAACCATAGCACTCCTGCTCACTACCAGCAAACAGAGCCCATCTGAAAAAAAAATGCAGCTACTAAGAAGCTGCACTAAACTCTGTTTTATGTCTAGAATTTCTTTTTAAGCTCTCTTGGGTTTTATGTGGATATAGTCAGCCCCACATTGGATGCCAATTTGTAGTAGGAGGCTGCTTATTTGTTTCCCGGCTGCCCAGACCTAAAATAACCACACAGAAATTGTATTAATTAAAATACTGCTTGACATATTAGTTCAGGTTTCTTATTAACAAACTCTTACATTTTAAATTAACTCATTTCTATAATTTTGTATTTTACCATGAGGCTTGTGGTTTATTGGTAAGGTTCCAGGGCATCTGTCTCCTTTGGCAGCTACATGGCATCTTCCTTATTCTTCCTTCTTTTCTCCTCTATCTCTGCTTGGAATTTCTGCCTTGCTATATACTGTGCTGCCATAGGCCTAAAGCAAATTCTTTATTAACCAAGGGTAATAAAACATATTAACAGTATAAAGAAGGGAGTCTCACATCGACCCATCACATGGATAGAGATGAAGACATGGGTCAAGGCAGGGAAGAGAAGCCTGGAGTGAATAGAGACAGAAGGAGCCAGACATAGTCCAGAATCCTGCAAGCATGGTTGGGAAGGGTTGGAAGCACATTCTTCCTCCATAACCAAGTTGTAGAGGACCCAGGATTTAATACCCTGGGTTGGGTGGCCTGGGTTTGTAAGCCACTCACAGCTGCCTAGCAACAGTCAGAGAAAGGGAACTTGTTGCCAACCCACACACAAAAAAAACAGATGTTTGGTAACTCCATTTTACATTGGGCCATTTGTGCTCTTGTTAATACTTTGAATGCCCTTGTCTATTAAATATCCTAGATATCCATCCTTTGTTAGAATTGTAGGTTGCAATATTCCATCCCTATTTGTGGTAGCCTTTTCATTTTTCTTATGTCTCTTTGTGAACAAAAGATACAACTTTACTGAAGTTCAATTTATTCTCTGAAGTAATAAGGGCGGCGGCGGGGCTGCGTCCCCAACACCCCAGCCGCCTGCCCGGCTAGCTTATGCCCCGAAATAATTACACGGACACTGTATTCCTTTAAGCACTGCTTGGCCCATTCTCTTCTAGGCTAATTCTCACATATTAATTTAGCCCATTTCTAATCATCTGTGTGTAGCACCCCAAGGTGCGCTTACCGGGGAGATTCTAGCCTAGTCCATCCTGGGTCGGAGCTTCATCCCGGGAGCGGGGCATGGTGTCTCTCTCAGGTGTCTGCTCCAGAGAGCTGTGGAGTCTCTGACCTCACTTCCTCTTCCTCCCAGCATCCTGTTCTGTTTACTCCTCCCACCTATCCTCTAACCAATAAAATGGGCCAGGGCAGTGCCTTTATTAGCCAATGACCTTCCTCCATCAGACCTGCCTTGAACTCAGGGTGAATTTGCCTACTTCATCCTCCTGAGTGATTGTAGTTGTTTTCTGAGCCTTTGTATAAGACAGCTTTATTGTAAAAAGAGCAATGGGCCACTTCCTGCCACCCAGCTCCCAGCTAGTTTACACCCGAAATAATTACACGGAAACTGTATTCATCTAAACACTGCCTGGCCCATTAGTTCCAGCCTCTTATTGGCTAACTCTAACATTTTGATTCAACCCATTTCTAATAATCTTTATGTTACCATGAGCTCATGGCTTACCAAGAAAGATTCAGCATGTCTGACCTGGCATCTTCTCTGTCTCTGCCTTCTTTCTCCCACCATTCTGTTCTGTCTACTCTGCCTATCTAAGCTACTGTCCTATCAAAAGGCCAAGACAGTCTCTTTATTTAACCAATGAAAGAAACACATAGAAAGAAGACCCTCCTACACCACACCTTCACTGACTCCAATTCACAAAGAAGTTCTACCATGTTGTATTATAAAAGATGTTGGTCTGTGATTTATCACAGATTAGTATCTGTGAAGTGTGAGAGGAAAGAGTTCAGATCAGCCTTTCCTCAGTGAACTCTAGGGCTGAAAAAAAGTTTACTTGGTTAGGATGAATCTGTCCTTGTAAGGATTATTGCATTGTCTTTGGAAATCTCATAACAGTTTTGTGTCTGTGTCAGGGTTCCTACCTTGAGAACTACTGACATTCTGGGCCAGCTCCTTGTTATAACTGTCTGTCTGCCTTGTGTATCGTAAGATGGTTATGGACATTCTTGGCCTCAGGATATAGCATCTCCCTCCCCACTGGCAACAACTGAAAATGACAATGTTTAAAAAAAAAAAAGAAACCAAAATTGTTTTTTGACAAGAGAATTTATAAATAGATTGTGAAATATTTAGCTGCCAAATAGTGAAAATGAATGATCTTGAGATACAAGTGTGGACACGGGTAATAAAAGCAAATCAAAATAATGACAGAAATCAATAAAATATTTAAAAAATTACAAGAAATACTAGAGGCTAGTTCTTCAAAAGTAATCAACAGAACTTTCTCAGAAAAAAAAATGTTTTAAAACACACCAAGAGCCATTGTCAGGAATGAGAAGGGAGGCACCACTACAGAGCCTATAGATGCTGCCTATCTTTTGAGTTGCTTGCGGACCATATCTCCCTTGAAAAAAACTCATTTTGATTTCATCACTTTTCCCTTTGGCCTTCTCCAGATTAAGAGATTTAAAAATTAATTTTGTTGCTAAGCTTTCATATGTTACATGAGTTTCAATATTGTTTTCCCAGTCTATGAGTTAGCCTGATAACTACATGGTATTTCTTAGTGATGAGAAATTATTAAAAATAATTGGATTTATTCAACTTTTATTAAATACTATTTTCTTTGAGAACTTTCTAAAGACACATTTTTCCTACCCAGGGCGATAAAAATGTTAACTGTTCTGTGTTTTTAAAATATTTTTTAAATTTTGAGCTAGGCTTTCATATAGCTAAGGATGGCCTAAAACTTGCCACACAGTCAAGGATGACCTTGAACTTCCAATCTTCATACTCTACCTCCCTAGTGTTGAGGTGTCAGGCGTGTACCACCATTCCTGGCTTTGAAAAAAAGTCTACTTTCACATTTCTTAGTTTATCTGTAGTTGGTTGGTGGGTTTGGTGGCAATGGTGATGCTATTTGTTTCTTTCAAAATAATAATGGATTATTCTGTCATCATTTACTGTCATTCATTTTGTTTTTATTGTTAGTATCTACTAATAAGCTGTGCCTGCTCATTATTTTCTATATTTCCATATGTCTCATGTTGTCTTTTGTGGTTCTTGTTCTTGTCCTGTGAATTCAGATTTGTTCTTTTTCTAGTAATATACTGTCTTTCCCCTCACTTTTATAGAATTTACCATTTGATAGGACAAATTCTTGGCTGTTTCTCATCCATCTTTCTGCAAATGCAGCCTTACTGGTACCTTGACTAGGCAGGTGTGACATGTCCCTTATGTCACCATCCCACACACATGGAGATTACAGCCATCAGACTGCAGAGAATCCCACAGGACCCTGGAAATCAGCTACAGCTCATGTTAAAAGGCTCTTCCAATGGAATGTTCTGGAAGGATCTAGCATCCAAGTGCTCACTTAGGTCAGATTGCAGAGCAGGTAAGAGAACCTGGGGCAGGTTCAGAGGCTTGTTAAGTCCTTAGGGGTGACCTCAAGTGAAACTGACAATGAGTATTGATCTATGGGACATGGTCTTGGGACCTTATCGGATACCTGTCCAATGGTGCTCTTTAGGTTGCCAGGTTTTCTTCTTCCTTTAGTAGCTTCACCTAGCCCTGCTGCAAGCCCCCAGGCCCCACTCACCTTCCTCTGTGTCCAAGCCCCCACTTAGCTCTGGTGTGCATCTCAAGCAGCTTAAGCTGCCTTCCTTGCCCTTTGCTCCCATGTACTCCTCTTCATTTGATTTTGTATCCTATGCTTTTATGCCTCTAAATCACTCCTAGCTTGGAAAGTGTTTAAGGCTCCTTTGTATAGGTATCTAGAGGTGTTAACTCACTCCCCCATGCCCGTGCATGTGTGTGTGTGTGTGTGTGTGTGTGTGTGTGCTTTTCACATTCCTGATACTTAGTGGACCTGCACCCAGTGGTTTCTTGGGCCTCTCTCCTCTTAGTCTCAGAGAGGAAGGAAAGGCCACACCTGGAACTGACAGTGAGCTGCAATTACGGAAGCTAATGCTGGTCTCTCACTAAAGTTCAAGTTCATTAGTGAAACTCCCTTTGTCTTGTCCTTCTGCTTTCTGATGAACTGGTACTTATTTTGCAATCAAGAGTAAAAATGTTGAATTATAATAATAACTAGCCTCATTAACTCTTTTGGGAATGCTAGAGTGCCCAGAAGCTCCAGGAGGGCAGAAATTTTTCTATCTGCTGTGTCCATCACTGTGACCTCAGTACCCACGCCAGTGCCCCATCATGGTGGATGCTGAGGTAATGCTTACTGTGGGGGTAAAGAAATGAAGTTTATCTGATGCTTCCACGAGCAGTCAGTGTGCTGAGGGCCTTCTCTCCTCCTCCTTCTCTCTCAGCACTCATAATAATCCAGTAAAATAGAATGCACAATGCCTCCTTTGTAGATAGGGAAACTGAGGCATAGGGACATACAGTGGTCTAGGTAGTACTGGCCTAGCTTGAAAATCTCAGAAGCTGTGCAGGATGTAAGCCCGCTTCTGCACTGATCCCTCAGCCTCACTTATGATACGAGCCCCATCTTTGACTGTCCAGGTATAGAGTCTAGGAACCACTGTTGTCATTTCTCTTCCCATGAATACATGGCGGGGTGTGGGGAGGCCAGTAAGTGCATGAAAAGATGCTCAATGTTGTTATCCATCAAAGAAATGCAAGCACAGTGGGCTATCAGTTCACATGGATTTGGGTAGCTGTAAGGAAAATGTGACAATATCAAGGGTTGGCAAGGATGGGAAAGTAGCAGCAGTAGAAACAAAATAAAACCTGCCTGTGTTGTCACTAATGACAGAAGTTGATATAGTCACTTTGGAAAATAATTGGTTTGGCAATTCTTCAAAATATAAACACAAAGTTACAGTATACCTCGGCATTTCAGGGTATGCAGGCACACAGCTACATGAAAACCTGTACACAAATGTTCATGATAGACTGGGTCAGCCTGAATGCCCATCAGCGGATGAATACACACCAGCTCACAGGCAGTCTTTCCATTTAACAGAGTATTACTCAACTACGAAAATGGATAAAGTCTCAGTGCATAGCTAAGTGAAAGAAGTCAAGCAAGAAAGTCACACATCCCATCACCCCACTAAATGGAGTGTTTAGGATAAGCTAACCAGAGAGCAAAAGTAGATCAGTGTGTAACAGGGACTGGGGTGATGAGGGCATAGGGGGTAACTGCTAATGGGCCTGGGGTTTCTTTGGGAGGTGACAGAGATGCCCTGGAGCCACTGAACTGTGTCTGTCATGTTTAAGATGGAAACTTTATGGAACACTGGTTTAAACATAATCGTCTGGAGGCTGGAGGAGCATGCATGGCTCAACTCAGCAGGAAGGGGCGCGGTTAGAGAGAAACTAGAATGACAAAGATCCAGGCCTTCTGTTCTAGTTTTATTTCTATTGCTGTGATAAAATACCCCAAGCAAAATCAACTTAGGTGAGGAAAGGATTTGTTTTGGCTTAGATCCTGCTTGCAGTCAATCATTTTGGAAAAGCGGGGGTAGAAACTCAAAGCAGCAGCTAGTCATGTTGTATCTACAGTCAGGTGCACTGGGGATGAAGCCACCAAGCTGCCTACTTGCTGCTGCTTCCACCTGGCTTTCTACTGTCCCCAAGAGCTCAGGAACACCTTCCTAGAGAATGATGCTGCCCACCATGGGCTAGGGCTACATCAACTAGCACTCTAAACCAAGACAATCCTCCACAGGCATGCCCACAGGCCATCTTGGTTTAGATAATTTCTCATTAAGACTTCCCAGGTGATGCTGGGTAGTGTCAAGTTGACCCTAAAAGCTAACAGGCACTACGTCATCAGACTTGACTGAGTGATGTCATCAGGCTTGACCTAGTGAGACTGACTCTGCTGCTTCCTGCCTGAGGCTTTTTGGGGAAGCCCTGGCCTTCTTGGGTCCTGCTATTTTCTTCTTTGCATGAGGGAGGAGTGGCTATGGTAAGGGCTCTGGAGATTTTGAATTCTTATATGCCTCTCACCTCCAGGGGCGGTTTCTGTGATTCTTGACCCAGCACGAGCTTTAGTCTAAGCAGCAGGGGAAGGCAGAGAGGATAGGGAATGCTGAGAGCTTGTGGTTGCATTCATCCTTGACAAAAAGCCCAAGAACTCGAGGGGAAAGCCTTCCAGGTGAGAGCAACCTCATTCTAATTGTTCAGCATGGCTGAGAAGCTGTTAGAGGGCTCTGCAGAGGCTCCTTCGCTTTCTAAGCAGGGATCCAGCTAATGGCAGGAGTGTGGGCAGGTCTCTCCAAGCCTGGACTTTTCCTCTGCTGTTGGACTCTTAGATCTAGCCCAGTAATGGCGCCTCTCCTCACTCCCTACTCCAGTTGCTTGATGTGCTGTGTGCAACTAATGACTCTTCTAATGAGAGATTTACCACGTGGGGCTTTTAGACGCTGCACCAGCCTCATTTGTCCAGCTCTTGGCAGAGCCTGTAATCATCTCAGTGGGCTCCGGGAACCAGGCTTGCTGCTCTGGCAATCCACCCCAACAGACTGACAGTAAGAAGCCACTAGTCCCATACCCAAATGTCATGTTTCTCCACCCTGACATCTTATGAGAATATTTTTGCATCTTGTTTCTCTAATGAACCTGAGTTGACAGGTTTCTCTGATGTCCCTGGAGTCATCTTTGTCAGCTGGGCTTGGGTCATCTCTGGTCCTCTTTTGAAGAGGTTTCAGAACTGTCCTATTTTCTATCCCTGTGTTTGGTCGTCCTCTAGCCTTGAACTAGAATCTAATCACCCTTGTTCATCCTCTAGAAAGCTGTGTGCCTTTGCTTAATGATCTGGGAAACTGGGCTCCTATGACAGACTGGATGCCACTCAGGCTGAAACTGGGAAGGAGGCTTCCTCTTCTTAGTCACCATTGTCCCCAGTGTTTTGTAATAGCTGTTATGGTAAAACACCACAGATCCCCAAGGGGCACAGCGTCAGAAACGCTGCAGGTCCCCTCAAGGGGTGGCAGTGGGCAGTGAGCACAAGACCACAAAGGGCCATGAGGGCAGACAGTCCCAGGCAAGGAGCCCCGGAGTGGCCCGTGAGACATGAGGGCCAGCAAGTCCTAGACAGGGAGCTGCATAATGGATGAGAGACCTTAGAGGGGCAGCCACTCCCACGAGGAGCCCTGCATGGTGGGTGAGAAACTGAGATGGATAGGCATACCATGCAGAGTGAGGTTGGATATTTATTTAATAGGTTATGGAAGGGAAAGGAAAGGGGAGAAGGGGGAAGAGCAGAGAGAGACAGAGAGAAAGAAAAAAGGAGAAACAGAGGGGAGAAGTGGGGAGAAGGGAGCAAGGCAGAAGCTGTGTCTTTGGGAGAGACCTAAAAAGGAAGAAGCTCAGTTTGGAAGCAGAAGGGAAATCTACCTGCCTCTATGGTGGATGAGGGAAGGAGTAGGCGGGGTTTGTCTCTTAAAGGGACAGGACAATAGCCACCTGGACAATGACTTCCCCAGAAATCAAATGGCTGAATGACTTCAGTATGGTAGAATAGTGATTTGTGTTCAGCAAGCTTGATGAAGAAGAAAGCATAGTTTTAAGAAGCCCAGTACAAATCAGGCCAGTTTCTTCTTAATGAAAGGACAAAGTTTAAGTGGTGACTGCCACCCTCTCCCATGTACCTTGGCTCACACATCCTCAAGATTTCATGTCCCAGTCATGTTAGGACAGGACTCCAGGAGAGAACAGGGCCCTATTCTGCAGTCCAGGAAGAGATGGGGCATTGAATCCTTGATTGATGCCAACCTGCTTAGGGTACAGCTGAGTGGGATCTGGAACCTAGTGTCTGTCCTTGCTGCCTGCCTGGACTCTTCCCAGATGGGGCCAGAGGAACAAAGACAAGATGCTCTTCTTCCACCAAGTCTTTCTACTCCCATGAGTCATGGTTCTTCACTTAGATTCCTAGGAGGGGCAGGATGTTTAGTACCCACACCTGGGCCCTGCTTTCCCTGAGTGGGGCTGCCCACTAACTCTGTAGATAACTCATGGAAAGAGAAGTCTCCCCTTCCCTTTCATCTCCAAATCCCTTCTGAAGGAGTGTGGACCATACAGCACTGATCGCCTATGTTCAATTGCAGCCATCTGCCACTGTCAATCAGGGCCTTAACCTACTTCCCATTTCCCCCTCACTTCACGCAGGCAGTAGCCTAGAAGAAAAAGATAACTTTTTAAAAACGGTGGCTTTCATGTGGCTGCGAATATGGTCTATGCATCTGCCTCCCTCCCCTACAGACTTCTCAGGAAGATAATATAGGGCTGTGGAAATTGCAAGACCTGAGTTCAACCCACAAGAACCAGCATAATAAAGCTGGGCACAGTTGTACAGGATGTAATCCCAATGCTGGGGAGGCAAAGGCTGGTGGTTCCTTTGGGCTGGCTGGACAGCCAGTCTACCTTACATTAGTGAATTATAGGCCAATGACAATGTCAGAGACTAAAGCTGACTAAAATCTAAGGAATGGTGCTCAAGTTTGTCCCCTGGTCTCCACATATGAAAGAACTATAGTCGACCTAAGAAAATATTGTGTAAGATCAAGACAGAGTCACAGAATGAAAGGCCAAGGTGAAGTTGCAAGAAAGAAGGAGAAGCCAAGACTCAAATATTTGCGCATCTGCTGTATTCAGTGTTACTCATGTAGCCACAATACAGAGGCATCCCAGGTGCCAGCTAATAGATGAATAGATAGACAGATTGGCATCTATCTGTACGACAGGATGCTACTCAGCTTTCAAAGGACAGGAATTCCACACATGGATAACCCGGAGGATGTTATATTATATGAATGATACCAGTCACGCATGCTGCTTGTATGTTCACCTCAGATGTCATTCCTAGCACTGGGGACTCATAAAGGTAGCAGGCTAGGAGCCAGGGGCTGGAGGGGTGTCAACAGGGAGTTTCTATTGTGTAAGGATGGCTTCAGTTTTGTAAGATGAGATGTTCTAGGAGCTGGATGGTGGTGACCGCTGTGTCGCAATATAACTGCTCTTCATGCCACCAAATCTCATGCTTAAAAATGAAAGAGATGGGAAATGTTGCCTTATGTATGTTCACAACAGATTTTTAAAGCCACATGTCACATCCCTCTCCCCATTAGGCTCTGGCTCTTCAGGGACAGGGACTTCTGAGTGTCATGTGTGCATGTTCTTCTGGTGCTGTGCTTCTCCAAGGCTGGGGTGGTGGAGCTGCTGCTCTGATTGTGAGCAAGCCTCACCAGGAATGTGGGATTTGTGCATGCCTGACCGTGCTGGGTGGTCTTCACAGTTGAGGATTGTGCCCCTATGCTGCCTCCTCTAGAGGAGACTCACATTCCTGCCCCTTAGCCACAGAGCCCCTGCATTAGATTTCCAAGGTGCTATGCCTCATACTCTGGGGGTCTTGCTCAATTATGTTCCCTAGGACTAAAAAATCCACAGACTTCTAAAATGTCTTTATTCTATTCCATAATTGACAAAGTATGTGGACGGTGTGAAGTAATAAGGGGCGGCAGGGCTGCGTCCCCAACACCCGGCCTCCCATATGGCTAGCTTATGCCCCGAAATAATTACACGGACACTGTATTCTTTTAAACACTGCTTGGCCCTTTAGCCCTAGCCCTTACTGGCTAATTCTGTTATCCCGATCAACCCATCTCTAATAATCGGTGAGCACCGGTCTTACCGGGAAAGGTTCAGCATGTCTAACCTGGCGGCTTGCTTCATGGCGTGTGTCTGCCCAGGAGCTGGGAGCATGGTGTCTCTCTCAGGCATGTTCTCCTGAGAGGAGAGCTGTGGAGTCTCTGAGCTCACTTCCTCTTCCTCCGAGCATTTTGTTCTGTTTACTCCTCCCACCTATCCTCTAACCAATAAAATGGGCCAGGGCAGTGCCTTTATTAGCCAATGACCTTCCTCCATCATTTCCCCTTTTTCGGTTTAAACAAAAAAAAAAAAAAAAAGGCTTTAACTTTAACATAGCAAAATTACATATAACAAAACAGTTATCAAGTAAAAGTTACAATAATCTTTATCATAACTAAGGAAAACTATAACTATAACTAACTATTCTTAACTCCATCAAAGACTCCAGAAAGATATATTACCTAAGTAAACAAGAACTAAGAAACTTCAAACTCTAGAAATGACAAAGACATCTCGCTGCCTGGACAGTCACCCAAAGTTCTTTTGTACCGTTGGGGCATCCATCTTCAGCCTTCAGGCCCATGGTATCCAGCAGACATTTCCATAAAGCAGGAAAATTTAAAGTCAGTTCAGTCACTATCTGTTGTGTCCTGCAGAATGTCTCGCAGACTCTTTCAAAATGAATCAGGAACCCCGAAAGATCATCTCACCTTAGGCAAGTTCAGTAGTCCTCTCTCTGCGGGTTCTCTGTGTCCAGTTTATGCAATAGTCCAGGCAAGAGCAGTTTCTTGCCCAAATGGCTATCAAAACTCCATAACGAGCCTCTTCGATGCCCATCTTCCTCCTGAAGTAGATTGGTGCTGCCAGGAGCAGAGTGTCTCATTGTCATGAAAAGTCCTCAGTTATCAAAACATTAAATGTCCTATTCTGTAATCTTTGAAAGACATGAAGAACGTCTATCTAAAATATATCTCTATATATCTAGAAAATCTAACATGACTACAAGCTTTGCTATTATCGATGATTATCCATTAACAACTTATATTTCTTAATTATACAGTACATATTTAAATGAACTACACTATCATAATACCTTAATCAAAATCAAAAACACTTATACATATAACAAAATTGACCTTAAATCTCTATCAATAAAGCAAAATCTATACTAATGTAAATTATTCATATCTATATCATATCCCCCTTTAAATGTAAAAGAACGTTTATAAACATTTTTTGGGAATATGGGCGCAGTTATTTCTCTCCAAACTGCTTCCTGCTGAATGGGGGCGTCGTTAATTAGGTCTTTCATGTTATAACCTGTGTGTTAGTTTCATCTAAGTTGGCAGTTGAGCAAAGCAATTTTCTGAAGATGTTCACAGCAACCCTTCAGGAGGGCGTGGTCCATCATACCAAATCGGGATAAATGCAATCCACAAGGTCTGACCCTCTGTGAAAACAAAAGAAGAATCTCTTTTCCAAAGTATCATATCCTTAGATCCAAATTCATAATATCTATGTTGGATTAGTTTAGCAGCATTTATAAATAAATATCTTTTAGCATCTGTTGCTCCTTCCTCAGCATTTAAATAATTTAAAGAGAGCATAATAGCATACAGTATCAAGATTCTCTGTGTATTTTCCATCTTTGTGCAGCTTTGTTTTAACCTCTATTTTGTTTATTTTTACTTTTAACTCTTTGCTTTTTGAGACAGGTTCTCTGTATCTTTGACCTGAAGTAACTCTGTAGACCAGGCTGTCTTTGAACTCTCAGAGATCCACCTGTCTCTGCCTCCCAGGCATTCAGGATTAAAGGTGTTTGCTACTACACCTTGAACTCACAGAGATCTGTTAGTCTCTGCCTTCTAGGCACTGGGATTAAAGGCGTGTGCTATCACACACAACAACTCTCTTTCTTTTTTGGTTTTTTACTTTAAGAACTTCAACTTTTAGCCTGCATATATTTTTAACACAATTTAAACCATTCAGAAATTTTCTCTGTCTTTGAATCTCTCTTTACTGTATATCTCTCTTTTTATGACCACATGATTCTTTAATTTACCAAGCAATCTCAGTAGGACTAAAGGCGTGGCTTTGCCAGCAAGATCCAGTCCATTCCTTAGCTTTCCAGCCTCATGGCGGATATACAGGCTGTAGCCATGTTTACTGTAACAACTGTATGGCATTTCAGGTCCCTGCCAGCAAGTGAGCTACAACAGACAACACTCAAGTCCTCTCGGTAGCCGGCCCTCCTGCCTCAAACAGTCAGAGTTTGCCCTGGCAGGATGGCCCAGAAAGCCGGCGTTTTTAAACGGCGCAGCTTTTTTCCTGCTACGGCTGAAAACCGAAAAGCATGCATTCAGCTTTTCGTCAACACCATTTAAGTGTTTCGTGGCAGGACCTCTTAATGAGCTGCAGGTTTTGCAGCTAAAGCTGAGTCAGGAAGCCTCTCTTGGATGAGGCGCTTGCTTGCCTCTAGCAAGCAGAGTAGAACCGAGAAATTGCTGCTACCAAGAAACCAGGCACAATGCTTTCACTTTGTTTTAGAATTACTTCCCAAGCTGTCTCAGGCTTTATGTGGAAGCAGTTGTCCACGTGAGCGCCATATGAAGTAATAAGGGGCGGCAGGGCTGCGTCCCCAACACCCGGCCTCCCATATGGCTAGCTTATGCCCCGAAATAATTACACGGACACTGTATTCTTTTAAACACTGCTTGGCCCTTTAGCCCTAGCCCTTACTGGCTAATTCTGTTATCCCGATCAACCCATCTCTAATAATCGGTGAGCACCGGTCTTACCGGGAAAGGTTCAGCATGTCTAACCTGGCGGCTTGCTTCATGGCGTGTGTCTGCCCAGGAGCCGGGAGCATGGTGTCTCTCTCAGGCATGTTCTCCTGAGAGGAGAGCTGTGGAGTCTCTGAGCTCACTTCCTCTTCCTCCGAGCATTTTGTTCTGTTTACTCCTCCCACCTATCCTCTAACCAATAAAATGGGCCAGGGCAGTGCCTTTATTAGCCAATGACCTTCCTCCATCAACGGTGCCTACCAACATCTGCCTCGAGGTCAGCCCTCCATCCGACTCAGCCGCTGTGACCTGATGGTGCTACGCCTCGGGTTCAGCCAGTGACATTCACGTGGCCTAACTGCTTACAAAGGCACTACTTATCAAGATAATGACCACGCCATGGATGCCTCATCCCAGAACATAAAGCTGTCCCCGTCCCAAATGACCCGTTTCATAGAAGGTCCTGAATTGTGCAGCTGGCCAGATCGCCCCTTTGGCCTTGGCCATTGCATCGCTCATGCTTGCGTGGTGACTCATGTGTGCCAGGATCATCTCAGCCCAAGGGTTTCGGTTCAGGAACTTCTGCAGTACGTTACTGGCTTCTAGCACGGCTTAAACAGCACATCACTCTCTGGTTGGCCACAACTGTCTCCCTTTACCTGTGGCTTCCCTGAGTATGGCTTGTTTCCCATCACCAGTGATAGTCTGAGAGTATCAAGTGGCAAACCACACAAGTAAGCAACTTGTGTTTTAGAAGCTGTGCATTACCTGCACTGAGGAGGTGGCTCAGTGGGTAAAGTGGCCGCGGCGTAAGCATGAGGACCTGAGTTCGATTCCCCAGAACCTACATTAAAAAAGCAAAAAAGAATCCAGTGTTAGGCTGAGAGCTGACTCAGAGGCGAGAGCCCTTACTGAGCCTGTGAAGACTGGAGAACAGATCCCAGTATCCATTGTCACAAGCTGGGTATTGTCCCTGCAGGCCTGCAGCCCCAGCACTGAGCGGGTTAGAGACAGGAGGATCTCTGGGGCTTGCTGGCTGCCAGTCTAGCTGGAAAGTGACAAGATCCAGGTTCAACTAGAGACCCTCCCTTAAAAGAGTAAGGTAGGCAGGTGAGGGCAATGTTGGCACACACCTTTAATCTCAGTATTCAGGAGGTAGAAGCAGGTGGATCTCTGTGAGCTTGAGGCCAGTCTGGTTCTAGAGGGAGTTTTAGGACAGCCAGGGCAGTTAACACAGAGAATCCTCTACCAAAAAACCAAAAGAGAAAAAATAAAATAAGGTAGAAAGTTATAGAGAACCCTCCTTTGACTTCCAACAACATATATGGGCATGTATACCAATACATACATGGGCATATGCAAAACACGCACACACACACACACACACACACACACATACACACACATCCCAGCATGATGTTGTATACTTGTAATCTCAATACTAAGAAAACAGAAACAGGCAGATCCATGGGGGTTATTGACTGGTCTAGGTCAATGGAAGACCCCTGTCTTAAAAAAAAAAGTATAACTGGTACCCCAAAGATTAATATCTTCTGGCCCTCCACCTGTGTGTGCGCACACACACACACACAGAGAGAGAGAGAGAGAGAGAGAGAGAGAGAGAGAGAGAGAGAATGAGTGAGTTTTACTATAGCATATTATAGTGATTGTTCATGCTTTATCATTTGTTACTGCTGCCAATCTCATATTCTGCCTGATTTTTAAATTGCACTTTGTCCTAGGTCTCCCAGTATAGGGAAGGCATAGTATGTAGATAGCTGATACCATCTGCAATTTTGATACGTCACTTGTGTCAGGGACTGCTTCCCTTCCTAGATAAGGGGGAATAACTGTGGAAGCCACTTCACATTGAGTCACATATAAATCACAAGAAAATATTCTCCATATCTTAGGGTCAAAGATAGTTTACTTGATTTTATGAAATCCAACCATAATAGCTATTGCAGTAGATGGAATGTCTGTCATATTGCTGAACTTGAGCTAGAGTAGTGTATAAAAACTAGAACTAGGTAGATTAAATTGTTTAACATTATGATGTTACCTGAGTATATTTAGTCCTAAGAAACTTTAAAATGGATTTATTTTTACTTTTTAAAATGATGTGTATCTATGTAAGTCTGTGTACATGTGAGTGCAAGTCTCCACAGTGTCCAGAAGAGGGCGTTAGACCATGTATGGTTAGAGTTACCAGAGGTTCAGATCCCCCTGGTGTCAGTGCTAAAAACCCACTCAGGTCATTTTGAAGAGTGATCCATTCTCTTAACCTCTGAGACATCTCTGCAGCCCTCTGGAGGAACTTTCATAGGGACTCACTGCTTAGTAAGTGACTGACATCGTCATAGCAAGTGAAACACAAGAAAGAAGGGACAGTTTGGGAATAAATCTTCCAACTCCAGACAGTGCTTAGAGGTTTTTTTTTTCCCTCACTCAGGTCTAACTGTTCCCAGCAGGAAGCTTTTAAACAATTCTCATGAAACTCATTTTCCTTGTCAAATGAGTCTCAGATGTTAACCCCCAAATTAATGGTAACAAGAAGCGACCTTAAGGTGGCTATCCACTGCCTGGTTGCTAGGTAAACATTCCAATGATTTCATCAGCCAGACCAGGGTGGAAGGTTGGAAACCTGACTCATTCTGAGAGTGGCAACAGATTCAAACTGTGGTCATGTTTCTCAATTTGGCAAAGCACGTTTTCATCATTAGATGGTCTTTGAAATGAAGTAAGATAGCTTTGAAGCATCAGTGGGACATGATCAAACTGTCTAGGGAAGGTACGTTCTGGTTTCCCCCTCACAGATATCAGAGTATAAGTGTTATACTTGTGTGGTGTCTACTTGGTAGCTTCAACTGACCAGACATCATTGGTACCAAGTTCCAGGAAGAGAGATGGACGTTAGGAGTCAGGCTGATTGACAGGCACAACAGTACATGCCATCACACTTGTCTGGGACAGGTCTGTGAGTTGACTCGCTCCCATCTAAAAGATGTTCCAGGCCTAACCCTTGATGGTTTGAGTATGACCTCATTGGAAAGCAGGGTCTTTGAAGATATTCCTATGTTAATGGGAGATCACACTGGAGTAGGGTAGTCCCTAGACCCAGTATCATTACAAGGGCAAAAGGATTTAGAGGCATAAGCCCATGAGAAAGACGGCTGTGGGAAGATGGAAGCAGAGGTCTGAGCCAGGTGGCCATGAGGCAAGAAAATGAAGGATTTCCAGCAACGCCCAGCATCTGAGAGTCACAGGAAGGACCCTTCCCTGGAGCCTTCAGGGGAAGCACAGCTTGTCCCTATGGACACCTCAGTTTCCAGCCTTCAGAGCTATAAGAGAATAACCTATTGTTGCTGTGATCCTCATGGCTTATGGCAATCTATTAACGGCACCTATCAACAACCTGTACAGACTCTAACACAGCCTTGGGTGTGCAGGTAGGAGCATGTCAGAGAATTCCTTTGAGAGGAGGTAACTTTGCACTGTGTCGGGCTGAGGGACTAGGAGATAACCCAAGGAAGGGCTGGGAGGCAGCACAGGTGGTCAAGTTGTGAGACAGTTCAAGGCTGCGAAGATATTCGAGGTACCCACAGCCAGGATGTGAAGCAGTCTTGTTTCGAGGGTTCCTGTTCTGGTTCTCTTGAGCCTCTGGGTGCCCATACATGGTACGCCAATGTTAAATTTTCTAAGCCATGGAGTCTCTACTCAAGGTCACTGCCGGTGGTGTTGAGGGGATTTAGCCAAGCTTGCCAGGAGGTATGGCTAGGAGTGACCTAGCCAAGACCAGGGAGCAGAGGGAAAGTATACTGATGCAATGAAGAGGAACCTTTCCATGAGACCAGCTTTGCCTTTTGGGAGGATGCTGGCAGTGAGAAGAGGCAGGGATGCAAAGGGTAAGGCTTCTGTACTGTCGGTAGAGGGGGGTATGACTGCTCACCAAGCATGTAGACAAGAGGGATGGAGTGCTGAACTCTAGGGAAGTTAAATGCTCTCCCTTTGGGGAAGGCTGAGTCAGGGATGACTTGGAGCAGCTGAGCTTAAAGGTGGTGCTCATCAAGGGGATCTGGACCCCCTGGGGAGATTGTTCCACATGGATGTATTAAGAGGAAGCAGAAGTGAACAGAAGGCATCAAGGAGAGAACTCAGAAAAATTCACAAAAGACCACATTGTTCTAGAAGTCCCGAATGGGAAGAAATCTCTAGAGGCTTAACTGAGGTTAAATCCCACAGAGACAGTTAAATCTACATCTTAAGCAATTTTTATTTATGAAATGTGTTTTGAAACGGTGAAAGGGATTATTGTTAAGGAGACAGAAGCAATCAAGAGTACCCTCTGACCCTGTCAGATTAGAAATGCTTTTCTACAAAACCCCCCAGTAGAAGGAAAGGGGACTGAGTGTACCTTGCCTCTGACACAGTGACTTAGATGCAGAAGGAAGTGCACTCAGGCACACACCCAGGATCCATACACTTCCTGTTTGCACGTGGCATTGATGGATTGATTCATTAGGCAATACACAGTGGCTCTTGTCGGCTGTTCTTCGGGACAGCTGAAGCTGTGTTGGCCAATGTGTAGGAATTTATCACGCTGTATGTACATCCTATGAGTCACCAGAGTGTGACTAGCTCTTGTCTTTCTTCGTTCTTTACCTTGCTCCACGTTCCCCCCTGTTTTGTCATCTGCTTGCTTGTCCACCTTTCTCCCCACCCCTTTCCATTTTTCTGTTTAAAATTCTCCTATGATGATCTTCATAGTCATCTTGACTTGATACAGACACCAGCAAGGGTGACTGTGGATCATTGAATGATTTTAACCAGTTGCTTCATACATATCAGTTGACTAGCATTGCAGTAGGTTTATATTAATTATAAAGCCTCCTCTCATCCCCTTGCTTAGAGGTGGGACCCAGATCCTTGCAAGTTGCAAGGTAGCTTTTAAATCAAAACATAATGACTCCCTTCCTGGTCATCGATCTGACGTCTATAAGGGAGGTTATTAGTCTTAGACTATGTGGGACTTGAGCTGTGTGTGCTGAAACACTGACGGGAGCATGGGTGGATATCTAAGCTTCCCAATGAGATCCTCAGTAGATAGATCTGGGGGCGGTACCACCAAAACAGATGTCTATTATCAATTCATCTAGTGTTGGCCCTGTTGCCGAAGGAGCGCACTTGGAGAAACTCTGCTATGGGGTAGAAAAGAGGGATAATTAGCCATCATAGCTTCTTCCTCCAAGAAACAAAGCCCTGAGACAGAGGTTGAGGGAATCAAGGATAGAGCATTCTCTAAGAGATGATCCGTGGGCCACTGAAGGGTACTCAATAGAGGGGGACCTGAGTGAAGATGTTGTCCAAGTAAAGGGATGGAGTAGCAATCCAGCAAAGGGATGGGGTAGCAATTCAGCAAAGGGATGGAGTAGCAATCCAGCAAAGGGGACAATGAGGGCTCAGAAGCATCAGTCCCATATTATGACTTTGTAGATGGAGAAAAGAGAAAAAGTGAGGCCAAAAAATTTTATGTATAGCCAGCCACGTGACTATAATTGCTACCTCAGCTGTGAATGAGTCTTCAGATATAAATCCTAACTGACCCATCCTTCAGTTGGTCAGGCCCTACAACCTAGGGCCTTTTTACCTAAGGGCATTTTTTCATGAGTCATTCTATTGTTTTTATAGATTGCCTCATACATGGTATTAATGTCACAGTCATATGCTCCATAGGTTTTTGGTTCCTTTCCATAGTGTGTCATTATGTTTTTCTGTGTTGTTACATAGACTTAATATGCATATGTGAAGGTTCTTTAGTCCCTCTACCTGAATCTTCCCAATTACTATAGTACAAGAAATATGATACCCCAAATATGTCCATGTTCTCATCCATTCTTGAGATGAAGACATTATCTTGGATGGTCCAGGGGGCCTCACTCTAGTCCAGGAATCCTTGTTCAAGGGAAACAGTAGGGAAGAGTCGAGGAGAAGGAACAGTGGAAAGAGCCGAGGCTGAAGTGAGGCAGGCACAGATTAAGGAACATGGACAGTGTCTAGCAACAAGAAAAGTCCAGGAAAGCAATCCCGCCCCCGCCCCCCCCCAGCACCTTCAGAAAGAAGTGCTGGGCTGCTCATTTGACTTTAGTCCAGTGTTGAACTTGACCTCCACAGCTGTAGAGGATGCATTTGTCTTGTGGACATTTGTTACAGCAGGCATAGGAAGCTTATCCATACTCCATCACTCATGCTTCCCAATCCCAGCAGCCTTCCCTTTCCCCCACTAGAAAAGAGGCTCTTCCCAAAAGCGAGTGATTATGATGACATAATGTTATGCTCTGCACATTGCACTGAGGTCAACTTAGTGGTGTCACTCAAGTTATTCCAGTAACCCTGTGAAGTAGCCACCTTCATATTCTCTATAACACAGGGAGGAACAAGGGTATGCCAAGCAGTGTGCTCAAAGCTGAAACGCAAGCCCTGGGTCTCTGTGGTTCAATGTTAGTGTCTGTGTGACCACTGGTACTACCACATTAGTGTTGCTGGACTTTGGCAGGGGCCACCTTGGCTTGTGCTCTTAACAGTAGCACCCTCAGCCACTTATGGCATATTTACCTGATACTCCATCCTTACCAAAGTGCTTTAATGAAGATCTCCCCAGGCAGTGAGGGCAAGGCCTGTGTTTGTGTAGGCGGTACCATTGCCTGCATTTATGGATGAAGGCAGGGTCCACAGCTGATACACTGAGGGCCAGCTAGGGCCAAAGCAGAGCAGATGAAAACCCATCGAGTCCCCAAGACTGTGCTGATTCTAACGTCCTCACTCCCATGCCATGCTACACAAGCAGGCCCGGTGACTTCTGTCTCCATCAGTCTTACTGTCAGGTCATCCGGAAGCAACAGCATTGCACAGGAGCCCCCCAAGCACCTCAGGTCTGATGTTAGTGCTTCACAGAAAGTAATCAGTGCGCATCACCTTGAATGACCCGTTGTCATTCAGTGACAGTCATAGATGGAGCCAGAGCCCAAGTCAGGACATGACAGAAGTTTATTGTCACTCAAAGACAGGATATAAAGGAGGTAGGCTTTGGGTGGGTTAGAGGTGACCCTTGGAAGCCCCCAGATTCAAATCCTGGCCCCTTCACAAATCTGCCAAACTTGACAGTACTGCGGCATATGATATTTTTTCTCTGAAAAATGCTTTAACCTCTATCTAAAGAAGAAGGGAATCATTTTATGGTGCTGGAGATGGAGTCCTCACCCCTACCCTGATGTCACCATATTCTAGAACTCTGACATAGCATGTTAAATTTAGAGAGCCTGTTTTTGACAGTTTTAATCTCTAGGACTAGCATCATCCATCGTAGTGTTTTGAAAAATCACATTCTACAGAATGTGGTCTTGGGGAGAGCATGCTTTGCCCCTGGTCTGAAGAGACTAGATCTCTGTCTATTTTTTTGCACAGACTCCCCAAGTCAGGTCTTCCTATGTCTAACTCACATTTCTGTAGGAACATCCTGGCAAATATTACTGTGAGAGATCTTGGGGTCACTGTCACTGTGGACCCACGGGTAAGCATGTCTCAGCTCTGCCTCAGGACCCAAGTTAGCTTAAAGATGCTCCTTGCTTTCATCCAAAGATGCTTTTTCTAAAAGCATCTTTGCTTGGAGTTCTAAGAGTCAGACAGGGCAGATTCCATCCATCAGGAAACTTAAGCCAAGAGAGGTCTTGCCCATGTGTCTCTCCTTCTCTACATTCAGGCCTGACCAAAGCCTTAGTTGTCTTTATAGCAAAATCCCCTTATGTTACCCCCCACATATCTTCACGCTCTCTAAAGTGGCTTGGCCGTCAGTCCCCAGTCCCCCACTGTTCATCTAGTTATGGTTGTATCGAGAAGCTGGCCAAAGTCAGTCTTGTATTTATGCCTTGATGCTAGAGATGCCAAGAAATGTAGAAATGTGGTTTTCTCTCTCTGA